>NW_022900926.1:51572803-51587149 GCF_012274545.1 Fukomys damarensis | reverse complement strand
ATATCTTTGTCACAATGATTTAATTTTTTTGAATGTATATCTTCCAGTTGGATTGCTGGATCATATAATAATGTTAGCTTCACATTTTTAAAAACCTACATATTGCTCTTTAATACCTCTACTAATTTACATTCTCATGAACAGTGTGCTAGGGTTCTCTTTTCTCCATAGCCACACCAATGCCTATTATTTTTTCTTTTTAATTAACCATCCTAACAGGCCTGATATGGTAGATCATTTTAATTTAATTAGCATTTCCTACATAATTAGCAATCTTGAAAATGTTTTATGTTTGTATGTCTTCTTTTGAAAAATACTCAGTTCCTTTGCTCATTTTTTAATCAATTATTTTTTCTTACTACTGAATTATTTCAGTTATTTGTATATTTTGTATATCACCAACTACCAGATTTTACAAATATATTGCTCGCTCTATAGAATGTCTTGTCACTCTGTTGACTGTATCCTTCACCTGTGCTGAAAGTTTTAGCTTTTTGTAATTCAATGTGTCTATTTTTGCTTTTGTTGCCTGCGCTTTTGGAGTCTTTTCCAAAAATATTCTAGCTCAGACCAATGTTGTGGATCACTCTCTTTATGCTTCTTTTAAGTAGTTTCACAACCTCAGGTCTTACATTTAAATTTTAAATCCATTTTGAAATGATATTTTATATATGATATGAGATAAAGATTCAACTTTATTCTTGTGCCTGCAGATATCCAGTGTCCTCAGTGCCACTTATGAAGAGACTTCACTTTTCCCATTGTGTGCTCTTGGCACCTTTAACAAAAACATCCACTACTCATAAATGCATGGAATTATTTCTGGGCTCTCTCACAGAAGCTGCTTTTAAGTCACAGCTGCACCATTATGCCTTTATGTTATTGAAACTAGATAAAGAATAGGTCCATTTTTCTTTGCCTTTTCTAGACCTAAATACAGCTGTTAAAATTATCTACATCAAATTTCATCTTTTTTGAAATACTGAAAACTTTGTAAAGTCAAGATACTTGTCTGCCTCTTTTATTACTGAATCCTCTCTTAATTCCTGACATATTATAATTACTCAACATACTATTTCATAGGTGATTTAATAAACAAATCTGCCCCATTCTTTCAGAGTACTGTTTTCTAGCATTCTGATTTTACTGGCTACTATACAATCTTTTACTCTCAAACCATGTCATTCAAAAACCTGTTTAATATTCTGTCTACATCCCCATTCATATTATTAACAATAAATTTCATCACTACTCAATTGAGGAAACAGCATTCAGGTTCATTTTTAAAGACTTCCCTCAAGGTCAGGGCAGGCCCATTCATCAGCAGACTACATGAGAAAAATGAGACTGCCCTTTGAGAGTTAAAACACAAATCAACAAAGAAGTTACAGCACAACTGTCTTAAAAAGGAGGAATTAATTTAGGTTTTACCCTGTGCCTGAAACCTGGTGGAAGGTACTAACTGAAAAATTTTTCACACAGAAATGAATTGGAGCAAAGGAAAAGTGTTGAGGCTCCCATCCCATTTTTGTCCAGGCTTCAGTGCCATGTCAGAGGTACTCAGAATGTCTGGTTTAGAAATGGAATACAGGGAATGTGAACATTATGCACTACAAACATGAAAAGGGGGAAGGAAATCTAGATGTGTTAGTACATGTACCAATTTTTATAGTAAGTGTAAACATTATATACTATGAACATATACTAATAAAAATATACAATAAAAAATAGGCAACTCAAGTCTTTGAGATCAGGATGACATTAAACTTTGGAAGTATAAACAAACTCACTGTACTCTGATTCTCTTATCACCAAACTGCCTAGCCCATTGTGTGACTTTTGAGAGACATGAAATCTCTGTTCCTTCAGTGCCCCATCTACAAATTATAAAGCTCCTAATATCTATTTCATAATGTTGAGAATTAAATAGTGATAAATAAATAAATACATAAAGCCTGGCTATAGTAACCCCTATAAATGGAAGAGAAATGTATGTTATATCTCTGTCATTATTCAGCAGACTATCTGATTAATATTTTACATTGTATATTAATAAATTTGTAGGAAGAACATTGTTCACATGAGGCATATTCCTTTAGCTAAATTGGGATGGGGGAAATAGCACATACAAGAATTTCTTAGCTTTCATGATCAAGATCATCTGTGAGGGAGGGCAGGGACAAGGGGAAAAAATGAGAACCAAGAACTGCCACGTTAAGGTACAGGATCCCATTGGTGAATGTAACTGTATTGTAGACCTAGATTGTAACAATAAACTCAACTTTAAAAAAAAAGATCATCTGTACTCTCAGTGAGTAGAATTCTTTTGGCAGCCATTGTCCTGCCTGGGTATGTTTCTTTTACAATTTCTATCAAATATTGTTTTATTTTCTGTTTTAATACAATCTAAGAGTCTTTGTATCTTTATAAGAATATTGATTTAATATTATTTGGCAAAATTAATAATCTGGTATTAATTACATAGGCTTATTTTGTGTTCACTGCCTTTGCTTTGGTGTTTTTTAATCATGTCTCTTGCCATGTAAATCATGATTTCCTTGTTTCTCTTTGGCTTCAAATCACTTCAGATATGTGGTATGATTTTAAGTTCCACCATGTTTTTATGTGGATGAATAGCATAGAGAGAGAGAGAGAGAGAGAGAGAGAGAGAGAGAGAGTGTGTGTGTACCAATAAAATTAATTTTTTTAAAAGAAAAGATCTATTGAGGCCTGATATTTACTAGCAAACAGATGGGGAGTTTTTCCTTGGTGTCCATGCTGATGTCTATATTTTGGTAGAACTTCAAAAAAGCATTCCATTTTCTTCTTGCACAAACAGTGCGTGGCAAACAAGAACATCTAAGAATGTCTAGAGTCATCATTTCTGCCTTGTTTTAGTCTTTTACCTCATCTACAATGTTCTCTGCTTCCCCATTAGCCACATTGTATTATTAAGCTGGTGTTTCCTAAAATGTAGAAAAGAAAATGAAGAAGGTAGAAGATGTGGAATGTCCTTGGACACTTCAAAAAGCAGTTCACACACAAGAAAGAGGTAATCTCATTCCATTAGTTTACAAGAGCCCTGTTTCTTCAAGACAGGACTGCCAAACACACACTGCCATCTTTCCAACTTCTACTACTTATACTATATATGACTAATAGTTCTGAAGGCCCAGGAGATGGTGATTTCCTGCCCAGTCTCCATCATGACTAGATTAGATTATTCCTTTCACAATTCATGGGTATTATAATAGGAAGACAAAAAGAGAAGAAAATTTGGCACAATTAGTGAATTCTCATATTCCTTTCTGCTTTGTGCTGTTTCTGAGGATATTATTTTACATAAACAGAGTAGCTTCTGTGTTCTTAACCCATGGGATGTAATAAAGTAGAGTGAAAAGCATACGTTGTAAAAATAAAAAGTAACTGCCTCAAATTCTAAACACTGAGCAGGATGGCCTCCAGCACCTCAATCATCTTTGTAAATTTTAGTTTGTCCCTCTTTAAACTAATAATGCCTAATTTACAGCATTTTTTAAGTAATCCAGAGTTAATATGGGCTTATACTGTACTTAAAAATCACACTAAAACATGGTATCTGCTATGGTTCTTTTAAAATGCTGTGAATAGTTTTAAGAGTTCCCCCTCTTGCTTTGGTCAGCAACAGGTGTGGGAGGGAGTTGTGGGATGTGGGGAGAAAACAGGACTCAGCCTTCAGGTTCTTGGTTCAGTCAAAGCAATTCTGTTTCTCTTTGGCTTCTACATGAAATTTCTTCCAAACAAAAGACCTCTTTAGTTAAAACATATTCTAAAGTCACAGTGGAAAAATGCAATGATTTGCAATGACTAGAAAACCAAGAAATATCTGTAGGTTTCATCACTGAAATTCCCTGCCCATTCCTGCTAGTTATGGCCTGTGATTGCTTTTTACCCATCAATGAACAGATGGCTCCCTTCTTCCCCAGTTCCTGTACAGAAATTAGGTCCAGATGCCATAAATTACTTGCTTCATCTTTTTATTTATATGTATTTTCTCTTTTAGTTTATCTTGTATACACTACAATTTGGGAAGCTGAGGCAGAAGAATCAGTCACAAGTTTGATTCCTATTTTTTAGTGTATGTGCTGCCAAAGCAAGCACACAAGTTTGATTCCTACTTAAGCCACTTAGCAAGCTCTTTCTCAAAATAAAAAGGCCTGGGAATGTACCTATGTGAAGGCCCTGAGCTCAATCTCCAGCACCAAAAGCAAAATAAAACAAAAAAACTTATTCCTATAAATTTTTTAAAATATTTATTGAAAACTATTTTAAGATCATTTTTAATTTTATTCTATTTTATTTTTTGATGTTTTTTGGTACTGGGGAATCAAACTCAGGACCTTGTGCTTGCAAGGCAGGCACGGTGCAACTTAGCTAAATCTCCAGCCCCATTAAGATCATTCTTGATCACATCATCTGAACATACCACTATAATATATTTTCAGTGATTTATGTATAAATTTTTTAACCAAATTCTGATTACATACTTTTTACAACTATATTTTCTCTGTTGTTTTTATATAGTATCAAAATTTTTTGAGTATTTATTTACCTTCTTTTAATTAACAGTCTATTGATGCATTCAGTGGATTTCTTATAGTTTAGACTTTCCCCTATAGGTGGACATTGAAATTACTTCTAATTTTCTTATATCTTAAAAAAAAATTATGATAAATATCATTCATCCCAGATTTTAAATTATTAGTAAGGGTCTTTTCTTTTATATAAATTGATAAAAGTGGAATCACTAAATCAAACATTAGGAACAATTGGAAAATATCTATGCATATTCACAGCTTTCTAAATGACAACATGAAATTATATATCATTCTAATAGTATGTCTGCTTTTTCCTTGCCCTTGCCAGCTTTCATAGCTCATATTATGTTTTCTATTAAATAAAATCTGCCAGGTGTGGCTGCATATGCCTGTAATCCCAGAACTCAGGAGACTGAGGCAGGAGGATCACCATGTGTTCAAGGCCAGCCTGGACTACATAGTGAGCTCAAGGCCAGACTGAACTACAGAGTGAGACTGTTAAGAAAGAAAGAAAGATCCTATAGAAAAAAGGAGCTACCTCTAGATTTTATTTGTAATAATATCAACCTTTATTTAAAAATTGGAAAAAGGAGCACTTTTCTATATTATTTGTGGAAATATAAAGAAGTAAAACCACTGTGGAAATCAGGGGAGAGTCCTAAAAGCATAATAATAAAAATTCCATTTGACTGACCCATATATTTCCTGGGTAAATTCCCAAAAGAGTTAAGGACATTATACTATAGTGACACATGCATATCCATGTTTACAGTAGCACAATTCATATTAGCTAAGCTCCAGATATAGCCCAGATGCCCATCAACAGACAACTGGATAAAGAAAATGTGACATACATGAAAGGGAATATCATTCAGCCATAAGAATAATAAAATTGTGTCATTTGCCGGAAAACAGGCCATGAAACAGTAATACTAAGTAAAATAAATCAGATGCCAAAGTTATATATCACAAACTTTCTCTTAGAAGAGAAGCCCAAAATATAAACAAATAAGAGTACAATAAAGGAAAAATGTTAGGAATTTTAAAAGCAGACTTTTTGAAGTTAGAGAAGATGATCAGAAAAAAGGAGACGATGGAGGCAGGTAAAAGGAACAAAATGCTCAAGACATGTTATTATGTACATGTATCAATTTCCCAAAATAAATGTAACAATCTATACTAATAAAAATAAATAAATAACCAAATTAGAGTAAATCAGAATGTTATTGCACTATTGAGAATTTAATTCTAGCTTTTCCAAATTTACAACTAGTAAAAATTTATCAATGAGAGCTCTTGTCCCAGCCCCCCAAACTCTGAGCATACGGGTAAGAGGAGGAACTGCCTACAGCTAGCCTGCATCTCCCTCCAGAGCCCCTGACCTCAGAAGAAGACTTGTAAGAGGTGGAGCTCCGGGGACACCTGCTGGCTGTGCTGGTACCTGAATTCACACCACAGAAGCACAGTGGGGTGATAAAGGCCATTGTCCTCAGCTCTAGCCTCGATTTTGTTTGAATTCACACACATAAAGGTAATAGATTAATAACTACCACAAACTAATTTTCTAAGCTGTGCTTGATGCTTTTGTGTTGCTGATTGTATCACTTGGCCTGAGATGTTGTGATTGATCTAATCACTTGTCTTTCCTGGTATAATGAAAAAGAGTTTGCCTCAGAGTCATTAGAGAATCAAAATCTAAAGACAAGCTATAACAGGAAGACCGAAGTATTAACCAAGGTATAAAATTCAGGACAGTACCAACAAAAAAAAAATAGAAATGTGAAGACATTCAAGCAAGGCTCAAGCACAAACACAGACTTCCAGCTTACCAAGGGCATCTGTGAGAAATGAGGTGGAAAATCTGATTATCAACCACCTGGACACCCTGAACTGATAGCACAGGAAGTAATGAAACAGATGAATGAGGCTCTACAAAAGTTCAAAACAGAAATAATTTCCCAGATAACTACAGAGACAATGAGCAGAATGAATGACATGATTAGAGACTCTAGAACAGAGACAGATTTTAAAAAATACATGAGCTCAGGGACGTGGTGGAAGCCATGAATGTCCAGCATAGGAAAGAAATGGAATCCATGAAACAGATTCAAACAGATATCCAGGAGATTAAAAACTCTAATGAAAGTTTACATAACAGTCTGAGCCAATCTGAAGACAGGATATCAGAAATAGAAGACAGAATGGAGATCAATGACCATGAAAAGAAGAATCTCTTAACAATAGTAAGAGAACATAAGAAATCAATCCAACAGCTCCTAGATGATACAAAGAAGAATAACATAGGATGGATAGGAGTCCATGAAAAAGCAGGAGAAAGTACATGTGACATAAAAAAACTGTTCAAAGAATTAAGGGAGGGCAGAGGTAAGGGGAAAAAATGAGAATCAAGACTTGCCATGTAGAGGTACATGATCCCAACAATGAATGTAACTGTACTGTATCCCTAAAATGTACCAATAAACTCAATTAAAGCTGAAAAAAAAAGAATTAATGACAGAAAACTTTCCAAACAGAGCAAAAGAATTTGACATACAGATAAGTGAGGCATATTAGAATCCAACTAGCCATTATCAAAAAAATCTACACATAGACATATAATAATCAAGATCCTGGAAAATCAACAGAAGAACAAAATACTATAAGGAGTTAGAGAAAAGAAACACATCACATGCAAAGGAAAGCCCATCAGAATCATAGTAGAATTTTCTCTTTTTTTTTCAGCTTTAATTGAGTTTATTGGTACATTTCAGGGATACAGTACAGTTACATTCATTGTTGGGAATTTGTAACTCTACATGACAGGTCTTGGTTCTCATTTTTTCCCCGTGTCCCTGCCCTCCCTTCACCCCCTCTCCCCCTCCCCATCTACAAACACTTTATTTCCATCTTTTCATTATCTCATTACCCTTCCCCTACACATCCCACCTTCCCTACACCCTCAAGTCAAGAAGAGCATGGAGTGAGGGATTTGAAACTGTAAGAGAAAACAACCTCCAACCTAGACTGATGTATCCTAAAAACACTTTCAAAATGGATGGGGAAATAAGATACTTCCATGACAAAGAGCACCTGAGAAACTTCATGAATACCAAATCAGCACTACAAATAATTCTAAATAATATCTTAGAAAGAGACAGTGAAAGTCACAACTCCAAGAGGCCCAACAGCGCAAAACCAGCAGGCAAGGCAACAATTAAAGGGAGAGAGGGAAAATTTTTAAAAGACCCAACAAAACGCTAATAACATGATGATAATAAGTCAATGCATGTCAGTTATAACCATCAATGTTAATGGCCTCAATTCACCAATCAAAAGAAATCAATAGGCAGAATGGATTAAACGCAAAATCCAGCAATATGCTGTGTACAAAAAATGCACCTAGTTCAAAAGGAAACTCATAGACTGAAAGTAAAAGGATGGGAAATAGTTCTCCACATGACAGGAACCCAGAAAAAAGCAGGGGTAGCTATCTTATTTGCAGACAAAGTAAATTTCAAACCAAAACTATTTAAGAGAGGCAAAGAAGGCCACTACATTCTTGTAAATGGAACAAATCAAGAGGAAGACAGGATAATCATAAATATATATGTGCACCAAATAATAATGCACCCAACTATACAAAACAAATATTAAGGGACATGAAACACCAAATAAGCACTAATACAATTGTAGTGGATGACCTAAATATCCCACTGTCACAAATAGATAGACCTTCTAGACAAAAAATCAACAATGAAATACTAGAATTGAACCAAGCTTTTGAAAAAACAGACATCTACAGTGTCACACCCCACAAAATCAAAATATACATTCTTTTCAGCTGCACATGGGTCATACAGACCACATACTAGCTCATAGAACATGTTTAAGTAAGTGCAAAGGAGTTGAAGTTATCCAATGTATATTATCAGACCATAGTGCAACTAAACTGGAGATCAATAGCAAAAGAAACTGCAAAAACTTCACAAACACATGGAAATTGAACAACACTGTCCTGAACAATCAATGGGTCACAGATGAAATTGAAAAGAAATTAGACAGTTTTTAGAAATAAATGATAATGCCAATACAACATACAGGAATCTATGGGACACAATGAAAACAGTTCTACATGGAAAATTCATAGCACTGAATGGCCACACTAGAAAAACAGAGCGAGCTCAATTAAAGAACTTAATGCTGAATCTTAAGCTTCTAGAAAAAGAAGAGCAGGACAAGTCCAAAGCTTGTACAAGGGAGGAAATTATAAATATCAAAGCAGAAATCAATGAAATGGAGAATAAGAGAATGATACAAAAAATAAATGAATCAAAGAGTTGGTTTTTCAAAAGAATAAATAAAATTGATAAACACTTAGCCAACCTTATCCAAAGAAAGAAGAGAAAAGGCTCAGATACATGCCATTAGGAACAAAAAAAGTGAAGTCACAACAGACCCAGCAGAAATCCAGAGGACCATCAATACCTACTT
Organism: Fukomys damarensis; assembly: GCF_012274545.1. Lineage (NCBI taxonomy): Eukaryota > Metazoa > Chordata > Mammalia > Rodentia > Bathyergidae > Fukomys > Fukomys damarensis. The sequence continues at coordinate 51,578,081 of NW_022900926.1, read as the reverse complement.
TGAGAACCTGTACTCTAATAAAACACAGAAGAAATGGATACATATGAATTACCAAAGTTGAATGAAGAAGAAATAACATTTCTAAACACCCCAGTTAAAATCAGTGAAGTTGAAAATGTAATTAAAAATTTACCTACAAAGAAAAGCCCAAGTCCTGATGGATTCACTGCTGAATTCTATAAAACATTTAGAGAAGAACTACTGCTACTACTCTTTATACTTTTCAATGAAATTAAAAGGGAAGAAGTACTTCCAAATTCATTCCTAGAAGCAAGTGTTACTTTGATTCCAAAAGCAGGAAAAATACCCAACCAAAAAAGAGAACTATAGGCCAATTTCCCTAATAAGCATAGATGCAAAAATCCTCAATAAGATACTGATAAACAGAACACAGAGGGTCACAAGAAGATCACACACCTTGACCAAGTTGGACTTATTCCAGGGATGCAAGATGGTTCAACATACATAAGTTGATAAATGTGATACACTGTATTAACAGAATGAAGGACAAAAACCATATGATCATCTCAATAGATGAAGAAAGAGCATTTGACAAAATTCAACACACATTCATGAAGAAAACCCTGCAGAAAATTGAAATAGATATTCTTTTTTTTTCAGCTTTAATTGAGTTTATTGGTACATTTTAGGGATACAGTACAGTTACATTCATTGTTGGGATCTCGTACCTCTACATGACAAGTCTTGATTCTCATTTTTTCCCCTTACCCCTGCCCTCCCTTCACCTCCTGAAATAGATATTCTTTATCTTGACTTGATAAAAGCTATCTATGAAAAACCAACAGCCAACATGATACAAAACAGTCAAAAACTGAAAAACCTTCACACTAAAATCAGGAACAAGATAAGGATGTCCTCTGTCACCACTCCTGTTCAATATAGTTTTGGAAACATTTTGGCATTGAGCGAGAACTATCAGCATTAGAATCAGTATATTCCTAGGGCATAAAGTAACAACCTCATAAGACTTAGTTGTTTATGTTCAGATTAAAAGAAATGTAAGAAAAACCTTTATTTTCTAATTTTAAGTGTTAGCAAGAGGTCACTTCTTCTTTAATATGCAAATTCTAGCAATTTTTAAATACCCATGCAGTTTGAAGTTTAATTTACCAGGTTTCTCTTGCCCCAGGTATTCTTTGGAATCCCTAGACAATGGTCATACCTTCCACAACTCCACTATTCACACTCACCCTATTCTGTCTGCCTCAGCTGGCCATTTGGCTCCAGTCTGCTGATCCTACTCCTCTGATAGGCCACAGCTCCTCCAGATAACCCCTGTTGTTTTCAAAAGATGCCTAACTCACCAATGTAGCTTCAGTCTTTATTTTCTCTACCTAAAACCTTCTATATATTTTCAGTGATGATGAGGCCTTAAAATAAAGCCACCACAGAAAAGTATCCTATAACTACTACTTCAAAGTAGCAACTTCAGATGCCAAGTATTTCCCTCCTCAGTTTCTTCCTTCCCTCCCTTACTTTTCCTTGGTGCCATTTTATGGGGTGGGAGAAGCACTTAGTTCCCAGCCATTACCCCCCTCCACACTGGCTGACAATCATAGTCTGGGTCATCACCTCCCACTGTCCATGTCCTCTCAACTGTTCTACAGAGTCCCTTTAGATCTGACACTCTTGCTTGAGCATGTCTGTGTCCCATTAAATGATTTCCAGCCACATGGGAGCTATGGAAGACAAGGGGCTGCCTCTATCCCTTTGTCTCAACCCCGGCAGGACTTCATTCTGCTCATGCAGTGCGTGGATCTCTAGAAATCATATTCTATGCCACAACCAGGTTTCCAGCACAGCCTCCTTCCAGCCTTAGATCACCAAAATCTCACAAGGATGGCCATGGACCATGTCATGGCAGAGGCTAGGCCACCATCTACTCAACAGTCCAATGTTCTTTTTCTCTCTTTATCTCTCCATTCTTCTAGTTTATAACGACTGACCAAATTTAGATCAGGAAGCCCACTCTGAAATTACTGTATGGTCTTCTCAAATGTACTATTTACACTATGAACTTCTACAGCTAAAAAATATTTTCCTTCTACCTTGTAGTTAGGTTGTACAAGCATACTTTAGAAAAAAAAGTGTACTTTAGAAATTCAAAAAATAAACTATCTTCCATTTCCTCTTGTACACCTGCTATAACTCCACCATGTGGGAAAGATGCAAACTCCTCCCTTAAGTAGGGGCAGAGGACAGTAGTGATTATCAGGGGGATCTCATAAATTAAGAGCAAAACATTTTTCATGTCTTGGAAAGAGTGCAAGTATTCTGCCTAACAAAAGGGCAGAAAGTTGAGAGGCAAAGAAAGTTGTGGGAGACATACAGGAAGATATAAAGGGTACAGGGAAAATCTGGAGAATGACAACTGACCCTGGAACAATAAGACTCAGGAAGAGAAACCATGAGTCCATAGGGTGTTGAAGAGAAATAGTGTGTTCTGTTCCTTCTACGTTCTCCAGGAAATCTTTATTGCCCTGTTCATTACTAGGAATGAAAAAAGCGTGTTTTGTATTAAATTTTGTGGGAGGAGAATAATAATAGAAAAGGTTACATTTAGAAAATAAATTACTCTAATGGAAAATATTTAGCAGTCATGCCACTCTGTGTAAACCTTTGGTTGTTTACTAGGTAGCAGGTTAGCTCCTTAGAACCAAATCCCCACATCTCCCTCCCTGCACACTATCCACCACTAGAGGAAAATGGATTGGAAGAATAACAGGGACATTAATTCCATAGTTAGGTATCATAAGGACTGGGGTCTGGAAAATCAGGACCTGAACAATTTTTTCTACTTGTCCAAGATGGCATGACCTCTTATCTCATCTTTCTATATACGGAGACATAAGACAGCATGATGGACTTGGGGAACTCCAAAGTACCACATAGCTGGAGGTGTCTAAGTGACTTTTCTCATTGGTAAGACACAAGACCCAACACCCACAACTTAAAGGAGGAGGGTTTATTTAGTGCATGGTTTCAGTCTGTGGTCAGCAAGCTCCAAGGCAAAGCTACATGGCTGAGGGGCATAGCAGAGAAGAAGAAGCTCATGGACTGGTTTCTGGGAGCAAACAGAGACCAAGGGAAGAGGGAGGGAGACAGACCCTCCCAAGCCACATCCCCAGTGACCCACCTCCTCCAACCAGGCTTCACCTCTGAACATCACATTTAGTTAAAAACTCATCAGTGGACTAATCCACTAGTGAGTATCACTCATTCATGATCCAATCCCCTCCCAAAATCCCTACCTATGAGCACATAAGGCTTTGGGGCAACATCTAAATATAAGCCATAAAAGTAGGGCAGGACACTAGCTGAACAGTACACTAAAGATGGGGTTGGAGGAACAAGGCAAGGCTGTGCAGGGACTCAGTCAATACATATGGAACAGGTAAATGATGATGACTTTTGTTTGGCAACATAAGGAGCCAAACACCCTCACTGGAGGAATGATAGCCTCTTTGATAAATGGTGCTGGAATGGGTTTCAACTTGCCAAAGATTAAAACTAGACCTATATCTCTCACTGTGCACTAAACTAAAATCAAAATGGGTTAAAGATTTAAACATTAAAACAGAAATATTAAACTTGCTGGAAGAGGGGTTAGGTAGAATTCTTAAAGACATTGGTGTAGGAAAACATTTAATGAACAAATCATTTGCACATGAATTAGCACAAAGAATCAGCAACTGGGATCTTATCTTATTTAAAAGCTTCTGCACAGCAAGAGAAACCACCAACAGCACAAAGAGACAACCCACAATGTGGGAAAAAATTTTTACCAGCCGTTCCTCCATTTCTAATAGTAGGCAGACAGATTTTTTCTAAACAAATTACTTGTTGAAATAAACTAAAATATTCATTTTATTGTTGTATTTTTATGCTGTTACATGTTAATTATAAATATTTTCTATATACTTAATATTGACATTGTTTAAATTCCAAGGACACATAGCTAAATGAAGCACTGTCTATATTCAAACTATGAGGTGTCAAACCAAAAATTCACATTCTTTTTTGGGGAGGTGTTTTTTGGGGAGGGAGAAGCAAACAGTCTTGCTGTGTAGTTCACCCTGGACTTCATTCAATTCAGTATGTAAACTAGGGTGGCCTTGAACTCACAGTGATCCTCCTGCCTCAGCCTCCTGTGTACTAGGATTATAGGTGGACATCACCAGGCCTGGCAAAAATTCACATTCTTTGCTAGCTAGCTGCTTTCAGTGAGATTTTTAAAGAATAAAATATTACAAGTAACAATTTAAAATGCCAGACCATGTCAGGTTTCTCTACAGATACAGTCCACATTATTTTTTTAAGTGTTGAAATCAACCATCAAGTGTTTTCTAACCATAATCTGAGCAGTACCAATTACTCTTTGCTGTAGATGATTGCAAATCAACTGTTGGTCTTTTTTTTCTAACATCTCAGGAATTGAAGTTAGCCAATTATGTAATGTTGCAAATCTCTGTAACATTAGGCTACAGTTATAGTGAGGTTTATCTGATGTTCAAATAACTTCATTCCCTGACAATACGTTATTTCAATTCATGGTGGAACTCTAACTTCTTCCAGTAGTTGCATACAATTAGTACAGGCCAAAAGTTTGCATAGGAACCCAGAGAAACTCATTTTTGTTCAGGCTTGAAGTTCCAGGGGGACTTGTGTTAACTAAAAACTTTTGAAAAGGGATCTGAATGAGAGAGAATGGTTCCCAACCTTACACAACCCAGAAAACCACCAGTTAAGGCACAGCCAAGTCTCCCAAACCCTCAGTGATAGTTCTTTCAACCACCCCCACCCATAAACAATCCAGAGACTTCCTGCCTAGTCATACACTGACCACTGAGCCAGATCTTGATATTTGTCAGAGCTATGCTATTGTGAAAGAGGAAAATAAATAAATGGAAATTTTCTTGGCTGTGTTTGGAAATAATCACTTCTCACTGTTTTCTTCTCCCCTGAAGCATGAAGAGTGAATGTCAACAATTCTGAGCCCACCTCAGGAGGAAAATAGCACAGGGTTGTATTCTAAAACAGATTAGGAAAAGCCTATAGCAAATCATTTTTTAAAATCCCCACTATCTGCTTCATAGGAAGAATATGAATCAGGTACGATCATAAAATATTACCAAGCTAATATATGTACTAATCATTAACATTAGTAAGGCTTGGAATAGGTCTTTGGATATTTTCCAGTTGAGAGACTGAATGTTTAGACTTACTTTTTTTTTTTTTTTTTTTTTTTGTTTTTTTT
>NW_022900926.1:51528577-51568395 GCF_012274545.1 Fukomys damarensis | reverse complement strand
AAAAAAACCCCCTCTGGGGTCCTTGGGTCCTTCCTGGGTCTGTTGTCGCGCAGGCCGGGAGCTCACGCGCACGCCGCCGGGTGATCGCAGACAGGCAGGTAGGCAGGCAGCTAAAAAAAACCCCCTCTGGGGTCCTTGGGTCCTTCCTGGGTCTGTTGTCGCGCAGGCCGGGAGCTCACGCGCACGCCGCCGGGTGATCGCAGACAGGCAGGTAGGCAGGCAGCTAAAAAAAACCCCCTCTGGGGTCCTTGGGTCCTTCCTGGGTCTGTTGTCGCGCAGGCCGGGAGCTCACGCGCACGCCGCCGGGTGATCGCAGACAGGCAGGTAGGCAGGCAGCTAAAAAAAACCCCCTCTGGGGTCCTTGGGTCCTTCCTGGGTCTGTTGTCGCGCAGGCCGGGAGCTCACGCGCACGCCGCCGGGTGATCGCAGACAGGCAGGTAGGCAGGCAGCTAAAAAAAACCCCCTCTGGGGTCCTTGGGTCCTTCCTGGGTCTGTTGTCGCGCAGGCCGGGAGCTCACGCGCACGCCGCCGGGTGATCGCAGACAGGCAGGTAGGCAGGCAGCTAAAAAAAACCCCCTCTGGGGTCCTTGGGTCCTTCCTGGGTCTGTTGTCGCGCAGGCCGGGAGCTCACGCGCACGCCGCCGGGTGATCGCAGACAGGCAGGTAGGCAGGCAGCTAAAAAAAACCCCCTCTGGGGTCCTTGGGTCCTTCCTGGGTCTGTTGTCGCGCAGGCCGGGAGCTCACGCGCACGCCGCCGGGTGATCGCAGACAGGCAGGTAGGCAGGCAGCTAAAAAAAACCCCCTCTGGGGTCCTTGGGTCCTTCCTGGGTCTGTTGTCGCGCAGGCCGGGAGCTCACGCGCACGCCGCCGGGTGATCGCAGACAGGCAGGTAGGCAGGCAGCTAAAAAAAACCCCCTCTGGGGTCCTTGGGTCCTTCCTGGGTCTGTTGTCGCGCAGGCCGGGAGCTCCCGCGCACGCCGGGAGCTCACGCGCACGCCGCCGGGTGATCGCAGACAGGCAGGTAGGCAGGCAGCTGAAAAAAACCTAGACTTACTTTTTGTATAGAAAATATAATTTAAAACTGTACACACAATACTATCAAAACTGAAGAAAATGCATTGAAGTAGGAAAATAATACCATATGAAAATGAATATTTGTGGGTGGTAAAAGATTATTTTTTAGTTTCTCACTTTTGTGCTCGTATTTTCCAAATATTACGCAACAAGCATATTATTATTACAATTCAAAATAAAATTTTAACCTTCATGTTTCAGTATTTGTCTCACTAGGTGATAAGACTAGAAAAGGGATCAGATTTAATGTGTATAATTCAAATATGAGAACAAGGACAAGTGAAAGTTCTGGAACACAGGTCTAAAATCAGTATAATACCAATGTTTCAAATAAATAAAGCTTTTCATCAGCATAATGATGTACTACACCTTGGGGAAAAGCAAAACATGGTTTTTTTTCTTACTACTTTCTCTGCTCACAGACAGAAGATAGAGAAGCAGCTTCACCTAGAAGCCAGCTTGGCACGTTTGAGGCTTCCAACTAGAGAGAAACCATTCCCGTTTCAATAAGGAATTTTTCACTGAATGATGAAGAAAATAAACTTTACCAGCAATACCTTATTTTAAAATTATTTTAGCATCAACTTGACATTTTCATATTATAGACAAAAATTTTGATAAATATCAGAAAGAACTTGAATCATGAAAGCAACTTTCCCACCCAAATGCCTGTGACAAGAATGATATGGAGTAAAAGACAAAGGTTGGATAAGTCTGAATGAAACAACTGGAAAAATTCTGGGCTGCAATGCAATCTGGCTGAACATTTCCATTTGAAATTTGGTAGGGATCAACTGGAAATTAACATTGAAACACCAATATATGGTTGATGAATTTAAAGTCTAGTGAAACAAATGCTTTGGTGAAAACATAAAACATTTTATTGTTGTTGCAGATAGCGTCATTCTTAATCTTTTATATTATTTTCAAAATGTAAAATCATTCCAGGCAGGTGCATAGACAACCATCCAGACTGGCTAGATCAAGATTCCAATGAACACAACAGGGATGGGGAAGTGGGTACCAAGAAGCACAACACTGGAAAAAAATGTTTCCCCAAATCTTTTTATTCTAACCCATGCACAAATTGGAATCAATTTAACAAGGGAGCAATCTCACTCTCCAAAACAATAGTGAAAAATTTTTAAATCATGACAAAGAGGTACTCTTTTAAAAATCACATTTCTAGGTGAATTAGTATTTATTTGATCTTGACCACTACTTTACAAAAGAAAAATCAATAATCTATTCAGTCACAGTTAAACAATCAATGGTTTCTAATAACCTTTAACCATAAGCTCTGTCTGAAAACTGAATGCAAATCTCCAGTTGTTTGATACATTTGCCTAATAAAATAGATGTTGTGCCTTCACTGGGGTTCTGAATAGCATTGCCTCAATATTTCCCCACATATATCAATGCCCTTACTGGTTCTGACAGCCAGAAATGTGCCTCATGATGCATTTGCCTGGACAGTTGTTTTGAAAAATATCACAATTTTTCACAAAAAGGGAAATTTTATTCCAATTCACTTTGTAAAAATGTAAACATCATTTTAAAGAAACCCTGTCAATCAGATGAAAATTTCACAATTCCAGAAAGGCTTAGAGTCCTCTTATATAACTGTAAAGATGTGAAAGTTAATTCACCTTGCACCACAAGTGTGATAAAATTTTAAACAGGTAAGCAATCTTCATCTTCAAAAATGAAGCTAGCACATATACAGCAATGGTTTGAACTCACAGGGAGCTCCTGGACCACCCATGTTGGACTGCACAGCATCATCCTCATGTAGTACATGACCACTAAAATGACACAGCCTCAACCCTAGCTAGGTAATAGCATTTGAGAGTACAGAAAGGTTTTTCTGATTCTGCTGATTTCTTTTAGGAAACAAATACAAAGAATCAATTTTAAAGAATAAAGGCTATAATCAAGATTCTACAGAAGAAATTGCTGCCATTCCATCACTTCATAAAACATTTTTATTTTAAAATGTTTTGGAGGTGGAATCGGCATAGTGATTGGAGAGAGGACAAAATACAGTACTTATTTCAAGTCAAAGAACTTACCCTTTACTGTATTTGAAGCAAGGTCCTTACCAGAAGTTCCAGGAACACTTTCTAAATGAAGGAACATTTGGTATGTTTATATGTACATATTTCCAAGAGAAGAAGTATGCAATTGATTAAGCTCTCAACCATCTCAACCAAGGATTAATAACCACCAATACTAACAATCATTGCATTGTATGGCCTAATGGGTGAATTAAATGTTTTCAAGACAGACTCAGTTTTATAGGGAGATATTACCAAAAAAGAAAAAAAGAAAAAGAAAAAAGCAAGCTTGACCAGGTGGAGAGGAATGTTCTTACCTGTATGTCAGCCACATATTTTAGGTTTCTGCAGATGTAGATAGTAAAGATTTTGATGTTACATCAGAGATGACCAGATAGTCCTTTTCTTGGTACAGAATAGACATTGTAGCAGTTGCCTGATGCTCAGAGGGCACCTCCAATAATTTGCTTTTCTCAATCAAGGTGACACAGCTCTGGTATGGTGTAGTGCAATTGCATAGACTCAGTCCTTCTTTGTGCGATCCGTGGGTTCTCACAAGAGTTTTTGAGCACTTAATGATATCATTGATATAATGTTGCTTATAAAATTGAAAGAACTAAAGAAATATTAACAATTGGTCCAGTGGAAAAAGAGAGTAAGACAAGAAGGGATGGGGAAAGGCTGATTAATGGTACTAAGTTACAGTTACATCAGAGTAAGAAGGTTTAGTATGGTATTGTACAGCAGGGTGACTATAGATAAAAATAGTGTACTGGATATTTCAGAAAGATAGAAGAATGAACTTTGAATATTTTCATCATAAAGAAATTATGAAATTTGAGGACATAGGTATGTTTGCTTAATCTTATTGAGAAATCATATAAGGAATACATATATTTAAAAATCACATTATCTTCATAAATATGTAAAAGTTCTATGTTTTCATGTATCAGTTAAAAACAAATTTATCAATCTAAAGATATGATAAGTAATAAATATTTTCCAGCTCTGTTTGTCTCAGTTAATATATTTGCTTAACAAACATTTACTGAACATTTTCCATGTGGACATGAAAAGAAAGCTATGAATGGTGCCTAATCCACAGGTTCACAGGAGAGAAAGACAATACTAAATTCCAGCAATGTGAAAATGATAGCATAACATGAAGAACCCACAGGTGGAAGTTAATCAGTCTCATGAAGACAACATGCAGACAGGTGCATTGATGGCCTAGTTTCCTCCACTCCAGATAATTGCAGGGTATTGTCATAGGGGTCAAATGAAAGTAAAGAGATTTACAAAATTGCTATTTCTGACAGAGAAGTGCTAGATTCTCAACTTTAGTATATGTGCGGCTGAAACAAGCACAGGAGTGCCAGATGTTCAACATGAATGTGTAGAATATCCTATTTTGCAGGGACTCAGGACTGTGAGGTACACAAGACTTTCATGGGCTTTAAGTGAGGAGACACACACAAACACACACACAAATCCATGAATATGCAGTTAGGTAGTGAAATTTTTGTTTTTAAAGTGAGGGAAATTTTTCATAAGAGTTGAAAAGCCAGTTATGACTTTGGTGGAAGTATATAAACAGGAAACATCAAACTTTTCAAAGAAATTTCAGGAGAACATCAGCACTCTGGCCAGCTCTTTTAACTTTTGTTACAATCCCAAATACCAATATTCAGCATATCTTTAGTTCATCACAAACATTTTTTCAATGATGAGTTCCCAAAGATGATTAGGTTCAAGATATTTTTTATCAACCCTGGCTCTCTTACCAGTGTGGTAAGGCAATACCCCGAGTCCATGTCTATATATCCCATGCCTCTCTTTTCTCTTCATCCCCACATATAGATGCCTGATCTCTGCCTCAGTATCCTTCTAATTGATCCAAAATAGTTCTATCTTCACTCCTGAATTCTCCTAAAGTGCAATCTTTAATTTCTGAGCTAATCTCAAGCAACTCCTTTGGAAGGATGCTGTTCTCTCCCCCACTCTTGCATTCTCCACTTGGCAACTCAGGACTGGCTGTATCATGCAGGGGCACTCTGCTACTTGGCATGATTTTTTTATTAGAGGCTAATGAATCTCAGTCAGAAGAAGCTTTATTCTTCTCTGGTTATGAGAGAAAATGTATATACCCTCTTTTAGTGGGGAAAAGACTCTTTCTGACTGGAGTCTAATCTGAAATTCAACTGCCATTAATGCTCTCCTTTACTGAAAATACAGGCATACACAAGGATATAAGCAGGCTCATAGAAAGTACTGTTTTGGGGGACACAAAGAACCACTTAAATCAGCCTTTTATGATCAGCCAAATATGGCACCCAGAGGAAGATTTTGAGCTGAGTATTGAGAAATGAGAAAGGGTTTTCACTAAGAAGACATGAGATCCCTCCAAAAATTAATAATTAAAATGTAAACATTTTCCTAGATTGCTGAAAACTGTCAATGAGGGTTTTCAAATAAGAAAAGTAAATTTCACAAAGATAAAAATAGAGCAGATTATAAACTGTATTTGTGACACTGAAGCTCCATGGAGTGATGACGGTTTAAGGAGGAAGTAAGGGGATAACCAAAAAGGCAGAGCACTTCCAATTCGCCCTGAGTAGATTGGTTATACATAATAGGGTCCTGCTTTTAAAAAATTATTTTTTAAAAGTATAGGGAGAATTTTTTTTAATATTTGAAAAACAAAGTATTGGAAACTGTATCCATGGTGTTTTTAAAACAGCAAATGAAGATTCTACTGTGAGAAAGAATTTATGTTTGCACACTTTGACCTTACTTTAAGGCACCAATATTTTTTGGCTTCTGAGGAATTAGTCAGCTCCTGAACCCAGCAATAAGTTGTGTGACATGTGCAAATACCAAACAGTTTCTCTGGTATGAGAAATAAAAGTGTAAAAAGGTATAATATACAAAGTTAAATAGGAAGAAAAGGTGCAAAGGGGAAGGGATAGAAAAAAGGAAAGAAGGGAATTAAATTAATATGAGAAAATGAAAAAATGGAAACAAAGTCGTTGTAAATAGGGAGGAGTGGAGGGGTTGAAGGGAGGGCAAGAAAATGGGGAAAAAAATAAAGAACCAACACAGATAGCATAAAAGTACAAATTTCCAATGATGAGTGTCATTATATTACACACCTGAAATGTAACAATAAAATTAATTTTCCAAAAAGATCTAAATAGTAAAACAGAAACACTAAATCTTCTGGAAGAGAGAATAGGCAAAACTCTTGAAGACATAGGAGTAGGCAAAGGCTTAATGAACAAGATACCAATACCATGGGAAATATTACAAAGACTCAACAACTGGGATCTCATCTTATTAAAAAGCTTTTTCACAGCAAAAGTAATCATCAACAGAGTGAAGAGATAACCCACCAACTGGGAAAATTTTTAACCAGTTCTTCCTCAGAGAAAGGACTAATATCTAGAATATATAAAGAACTGAAAAATCAGACACCCCAATTTAAAGACCCAATCCAAAAATGTGCCTCAGAAATAAATAAATACTTCTCAGATGTAAAAGTGGAAATGCCAAATAAATGAAAAGAAAAAGTTGTGTTAGTTTCCAGGAATGGGAAAGAGAATGCCGAGAACAGTAAGATTGTGATGAGTAGGGGATGTGCCTGGCACAGGTTGTCCAGCCTAGTCTCCCATAGCTAAGGTATATTAACAATTTCTTGTCCAACCATGGCCTTCCTTTCTAGTCTGCTGTGACTTCCTGTTTGTCTTCACTTTAGAACGGATGTTAGCCAAAGACATATGACTATGACTTTGAACTTTCTCAATGATTTAAGTTGCTCCTCAAAAAGATACATTCTCAACTTACAGAGAGCACAACTAAGTCTTCTAGACTCCTAAAATATGGCCCATATAATGACCAGTGGCATGTCCTAAATGAAATCTCTAAAAAGCAAGGATTCTAAATAAGGCATACATGTGTAAATACCAAATAGTTTCTCTGGTGTGGAAAAACTAAAAATGTAAGTAAGATCCAAATTGTATAACTGATAATGTGAAATAAGAAGAAAAGATCTAAAGTTATAGGGGAATGGAAAGGGTAGGGAAAAAGAAAAGGGACAAGAAAAAATATGAGAAAAGTAAAAAATGGAAACAAAGTCTTTGTGAATAGGATAGGGTAGAGGGGGTGAAAGGATTGCAGGGGTATCCGGGAAAAATGAGAACCAAGATCTGTCATGTAAAGGTACAAGATCCCAATGATGAATACAATGATGTACTGTAAACTTAAAAGGTACCAATAAACTCAATAAGATTAAAAGAAAAAACAAAGATTCTGCCAAAAAACTAATGTAATAAAACTTATTTTTCAGTATCAAAACTGAAAAATCAGATGTCTCACCTTTCTATATCTCAAAATAAATGCAGGCTACAGAACCCAGGTCCCAGGCTGGTATTAGGAATTTATTTATTTTTCAGGAACATTAATCAAAATGCATTATAAATACCATTTTTTCTGAGTAAATATTACCGTATAGGAATCTCCTGAGAGGCAACACAAATCTACTTCAATTTGTCCAATATGATCATTCACACTGTAGTAATGTTGGTGCTGAATTAGAAGCCAGGTCTCCCTAGTACATCCCTACAATGGATTACAGGTAAAGGAACTCCAACTTAACACTGTTAATGTGCAGTTGAGGAAGATAGAAAGGTTTAGCAACTTGTCCATAATCACCAGCACATTTTTGTTATGCAGATCTTATCTGTAATGTGATCAATATTTGTGACCCAAAATTAATTCAATCTATGATATGACCACAACTGAGATCTGGTTTGAAACTCTTTCCATCATTGCACATAGGACACAAAAGGAAAGGGTGTTAGAATTTGGACAGTCACATGAGCATCTAAGTTATATTTATATTTCTAGTGATTCCTCTCATAATGAAAATGCTTAAGCTGAGATCACTGACAATGAACCAGAAGCATAGGGGTAAAAATTCCAGCATCACATGGGAGAAATGGGGCCCAAACTGCTATTTCCAAGTGCTATCATGTGAAATGATACACGGATGGCTGTATAAATATTCCTGAAATTATCCCAAAGCCCCACAGAGGAGTTTCTTATACAGGAAATCAAGGGTAAGGCTCAGAAATATGTGCTATATTAAAAAAAGTTTCTGGATCTATCTAATATAGAGGCAAATTTAGAACCTCTGAGGTCCCTTTCTCACATAGCTTTTGTAGGCAGACACTTTCTTCAAGTTGTCAGGATGTTCTTTCTTAGGAGAGGCTAGAAAAATGACAGACAAACAGGAGTCTTGTTTAAGTTGTATAGCTATTCTCTTTTTAGCTGGCCACTCTCTGTAATGAGCCACTGAATTCAACTATGATGTTCATTGTGATGATAAGGACAATGATAGCAATATCCATGGAGAAAGCCTAGTAGCCCAGTGCTTCCACAACTTGCATGTGTATGAAAATCACCTAGGATCTTTCTTAACTCGAGATTCTGATTCAGTGGTGCTAGAATGGGGCCTGAGGTTTTGTAAGTGATACTAATGTTGCAGTCAATAAATCATACTTTTTAAGTAGAGAGGCCCTAGATGTTTTAACTTGACTCTAAGAAAAACTGGGTCTATTTCAAACAGCTTAAATATTCAGCTCCTTAAAAGGAAAATAAGCGAAAGTTATGGTTTCTGAAAATAACACTGAAACCTATAGAGACAGTCAGATATCCTTGGGCAGTGAATCCTGCAAATCATGGGCAGGGCACAAAAGTGTGACTGAGGGCCTACAGGCTCCTACAACACCCACACACAAGGCCATTGAGTAATTTTGCCCCCAAAACCAGAGTTCACTGAGTTTTATGTTGTTCATAAGAAAGACCTGTCATCCCTTTGGGGCACAAACACATGTTTTGTCCCAATTCCATGAACCCCATAATTGTTTTGTTATCACTCTTGAGTGCACAGCTATTTTGAAGAAGTGATATAAGTGAGACAAGCTTTCTATCTCCCCTGTATTTTCCAGCCCTTTTAAGTCCCAAATCATAAATGTGACAGTGAAAACAATCTCCTACCATGTATGGTTCTGTGACAAATATACTTTGGATGCAATTTAATGAAAATTTTTCCTAAGGTTGTCCTAAGACAGCTCCTTAGTAGAGGAGAAAAACAAACTCCAATTATTTAAGCCATTTTTAGCATGGAATTCCATTACTTGATTCTAAGACTATATTACAGATACAATTTATTTACCTTTATTTGTATAGGTATATATTTTTTTTAAATCTAACACAGGCCTCCCAAAAGAAATACTTAAATCCACTAAACAAAAAAGCAATTTAAAATTTATTGTGATAATCACATACTGCTTTAAGTATAAACTCTGAATTACAAATCGATATATACGAAAGAGTTTGCTGAACCTAGGTATCTACCGTGACATATGAAGAACAAAAAAGCTTACACAGTTTAATGGTAGTGCAGGTAATCATGTATCAATTCATTCACAAAAATTCATGTTATATTCTAAGTGTAGGAGCTGTGCTGGGAGCTAGAGAGACAGCTATGAACAAGACAGAAAATTCTCTTATGAAGTTTGTATTCTAGATGGGCAGAAAGAACAGTAAACATAATTATAATGTTTAAAAATTAGAAAAATCAGAATGGCATTTAAAGGGTAACCACAGTGATATTTGTAAAATAAGGTAGTCAGGAAAGGCTGAGACTTATGTAGGATCATAAAGGTCCAGGGGAGTGTCAGTCAATTCAAAGGTACCATTTCCTAGCAGAGCAATAATCAATAAACCAAATTGCTAGCATTTGAATGACTTAGTCAGTTCATCTGCTATAACAAATTAACCTACCCTGGGTAGATTAAACACTCAATGTCTATGACTGAGGTTCTGCAAGTTCTGAGGTGTGGAAGTCCAAGATAAAAATGCCACCATGGACTATTCCTAGTTATAGCTTCACATGACATTTCCTTGGTGCATTCATCCAGAGGGAGAGATACAGTTCATATCTCTTCTTATTACTATAGAAGCATTAATCCCTATGATTTAATCTAACCCAATTACTTGTCAAAGACCCCACTTCCAAATACCATCTTATTAGGAACCAGGGTTTTGACGTATGAATTATAGAGGAAACATATTCAGTCCACAGAACAGAGACTCAGGACTGAGCAAGAAAAAGGTTATGGCCACTAGGGGTAATAACCATAAATTTTACTGGGTGGCAATTGGACAGGGTTGCAATGAGAAGGGACTAACTACCCTTAAAGCATAAATCTAATCAGAAGCTACAGAATAGGGATCTTTGTCAAGAGGAGGAGGGTTGGAAGCACCCAGAGGAAAGGGGGATCATAGCTAAGGGTTACACATTAGGTCGTGTTGCTCAGAAATATGGCAGGACTCTCTGGGTCAGAGAATTCTGAAAAGCCATTACAGCATGGGACTTCTTAGCTACACATTCCTGTGTTATAATAGGTAACAGTTATTAGGTGAAGTTTCATAGAGAATGAAAAGCAGGTGTCTCTAAGTGGTAAAACTTACACATGTTTAGGATGTTTTAAAATAATTGGAAGTGTAAAAAATTTGAGTTTGGTATGAGCTGGCTTTTTAGCTAATGGCTCTCAGGCTGCAAAGAAAAATACACAACCTAGGATCCAATACACAGAAGTCATCTTTATAAATACCAAATATATAAACAAAAATATAAAATAAAACATAAAAACCAGTCTCTATTCAAGGCAGGACTAATAAACAATAAGTGACATTTGCTATACAAGTTCTGAATAAACTCAACATGTCTTTAAAAATGGGAGGGGTAGGGGAAAGCAAAGAAGGGAATATAATTAATATGCAAAAGTGAAAAAATGGAAATAAAGTCTTTGTAGATAGGGAGGGAGGAGTTGAAGGGAAGGAAAGAGAATGGAGAAAAATAATAACCAAGATGGATTATGTAAAGGTGAAAATTTCCAATGATGAATGTCACTACATTGTATATCTTAAATTATCAATAAAATTAATTAATTTTAAAAAAGAAAAAAGAAAAAGACCAGCTTAGAAGATCCATGAGTCCTAAACAAACTGTAGAGAAAATACTGTACAATATTCTTAACATAAACAATGGAATCAGACACAGCTAAAGACACAGAGATAACTAGTTAAGTCAATGGATAAACAACAAAAAACATAAAGAAAAGAAAAACAAAGGATACCCCAATAGATAAAGAAAACAATGATAGTAAATAACCAACACATCTCAGTAATAGCTCTCAGTGGTAACAGCCTCAACTCTTCTTTTAAAAGACACAGACTTGCCAACTGTATTAAAAAGAGAATACAACAATCTATTGCATTAAGAAATTCATCTAATCTAAAAAGATATTCATTGACTAAAAATTGAAGAATGGAAAACATTTTATGGATCAATACCCTGAAAACAAGCAAACGTAGCAATTCTACTATCAGACATGGTATACCATACATTAAAAATGATTAGAAGAGACAAAGAAGGTCACCACATACTAATTAAGGGAACAATCCAACAAAAATAGATAACATTGTTAAACATATATACACCAAATACTAGAGCACCTATTGTCATAAAACAAACAACGCTGAAATTAAAAGATAAAATAAACACAATCATTATAGGGGATCTGAACATCCCAGTTTTATAAAGAGATCAATCAAACAGAGACAAATAAATAAATTTCAGAGCTGATAAGAACCTTGAATATATGAATGTAATGTATATACAGAGTATTCCACCCCTCTACAACAGAGTATACATTTTTCCAACAGCAAAGCCTGCTCAAGTAAATATTAAAAAAACGGAAATTTCCCCATAAATACTGTCAGACCATGTACGATGAAAATAGAAATAAATAACAGAAAAAATTTGGAAAAGGCAGAAGCCCCTGGAAAATTAACAATAACCTCTTAAACAAACAATGGATCACAAAAGAGATTTTAAAATTTCTAGAAGTTAGTGACAATCACTGTACAATTCAACAAAACCTATGGAACACTATGTAAGCAGTTCTAAGAGGAAAATTAATTTTAATCAATGCTCTCATTAGCAAAACAAAACAATCTCAAATAGACAGCCTTATTTAAAAAACCTTAAAACACTCAAGAAACAACAACAAACCAGCCCCAAACTGAAATTTAGGAGGGAAATTATAAAAATGAGAGCTGAGATCAATGAAATTGAGACAAAATAATTTTGAAAAATTAATGAATTAAAGAGATGCTTCTTTGAAAGAATAAATAAAATAGATAAGCCTCTAGCCAGACTTACCAAGAGAAAGTGAGAAGACTCACATCAATGCAAATATAACAATTTTTTTAAATGAAATGAAAAAGATGAAATCACAATAGGCACTGTGGCAATCTGGAAGATAGTATCTACTTTGAAAAATTATATTCCCACAAATTAGCAAATTTTTAATAAATAGGCAGATTACTGGACAACCTACCACAGTTAGCCCAGGAAGACCTAAAAATGCTTAACAACCCAAAAACAAGCAATGAAATTTATTGTCAAATTGATTGTCAAAATTTAGTAAAACACACTTCCATATATATTTGGGTGGGTCATGGAGTGTGACTTTGGGGACTATATCTGACCCAGGCCCCTTTCTCTCCAGCTCTTATCATGCTCTCCACTTCCCAGATACAATAAATTGAGCAGATTTCCTCCATTATGCCTTCTACCATGCTGTTTATGCCTTGGGGCCAGCATATCATGACTGGAGACCTCTGAAATCATTAACCAAAATAAACTTTTTCTTCTACAAGTTGTATATGAGAAGTATTTTCTCCCAGCAAAGGAAATGACCAATGCAGAGTGCATAAAATTAGTTATAAATCTTTCTAAAAATAAAATATTTGATACCTGTGGGGTTTTTCCTAAATTAGCAATTAATAGGATTAATCTGTTAAGGATCATGATTAATTTGTTTTTAATTTTTACTTTTGCTAGTAAATGTTTGCACTACATAATGATTACATTCATGATAGCTAATTAATATGTGTATATGTACATAACACATTTTAATTATGTTTTTATCTCTTTCCACTCCCCCTTTTCCCCCCTCCCTCCATTTTTTTTTTTTTTTTGTTCTTTTCCCATTTGCAGAAGTTCTCCCTGTTTCCTATTATCTTTTATTCTGCTCTTTAATTTACTTATATTTTGGGTTTCTCACATGTGAGAAATCATGTAACATTTAAACTTCTGTGTCTGACTTGCTTCACTTAACATTATGGTCTCAAGCATTATGTATAAATGTGCACTTTGGGAAGAAAACAGGGGTATCACAACTAATAGCTGAGAGATACACAGACACTCTGCTGGGGACCATTCAGTGGAAAAACAGTGGTTATACTCTCAGCCTAAGAATCAGGGACTAAACATTCTATAAAGACATTTGAAAGACAGCTTGAAGATAAGAAGGTAAGTTTAAAAGATAAGAAATGAAGATAAATTTACCTCAGAATTTCCAGTTGGCTCAACCCAAAGTCGACTGGCTCTAAACCAGATACATATGGTGGAATGTTATGGCAAAGAACAGCTGCTTATCCTGTAACAGCCTGAAAGCACAGAAAGAAGAAACTAGGAACAAAAATATACCCTGCCAGGTATGCCCCAGTAATCTACTTCCAACTAGGCTACACCTCCTAACAGTACATTCAGCTATTGAATTCATCATTGAATGATTCTACTGAGGCATATAGCCCCTCCATGATCCAATAACCTTCCAAACACATAAGACTTTTGAGGTAAATTTTAAATTTAAAGCATAACAGTATTCATTTCATAACTGTCTTGTAACTGCCAATGAGCTTAATGGTAACTATAGACAAGTCTCCACTAAAAAAATGTTAATTCTTGAAAACAAAATTTTAAACAAAAATGTATTGAGTGAATAGATTAACCTTTCTTCCTTATGGGAGCCAATTTTTCTTTTTAAAAGTTTAGTCCTTTTTAGTTATTTATAGACATAAATTTCACATGGAAACTTTGATCATCAGAAGTGTCCTCCCATGTGTAAATTTAGTCATAGGAATTAGGTTAATTATCTAATATCTCAATTCCTAACACAACAGAATTTACTTCAGAAAAATCTAAGAGTATATGTAGTGGATAGTCTTTCATGAAGTGATACAGCAATTCGGAATCTTACCATCTACCATCCCCTTGAAAAGTTGTCATCAAACTTTTTCTGTAAAGGATAGCTGTAAATATTTTAGGCTTTGTGGGCCAGTCATTTCCTGTCACAACTATTCAAGTCTGCTTTTGTAGTTAGAAACCAGTTAGAGATAATACCTTAAGAAATGAGCGGGGCACTTCTCAAAAAATGAAGGAGTCATAAGCAGCAACCAATCAACTTTTCGAGATTCACAATGCAGACATTGGAAAATATCAATTTAAGGAAGAAAAGAAGGAATTGAATCCCCAGGAATGAAGGATTTGAGGGAAAAATTGGAGCCCATAGAGGAAGTAAGCAGACAGACTCTAATGTACTTTCTCCCTGGCTCTGGATCACAGTGTGAGAGGAGGACCAAATCTATGAAGACATGGGGAATGGGGGCAACTCCAGAGGCATCTGGGGAGTAACACACCAGTGGAACAGAACAGTGGATGCTGTGTGCTACAATAGCTAGTGAGTGACTCCAACCCAAGTGGTTTCCATGTCCCTGTAGAGGCTGCTTGGCTAAACACAATTTTAGGAAGGGGCCAGCTGAATCTGGGACTTGGAGCAACCATGGGTTCAATTCATCTCAGGGCTTCTAGAGTTGAAATACCACAGTGACTGGGTGAGAGACAACCACGGGAGATGTGCAGGGGCTGGGAGATGTGCAGGGCCAGGGAGCCATGGAAAAGCTTGCAAGAGACACTCAGAGTGCTGTAGCTGAATGACTCAGGCCCCAAACCCATGACAAGAGGCAAGGGTCAGTCTGAACTTCTGTGGATTTGACAGTACTAGAATCGACATCTCTCCCTACACCTACTGCAAGCTTTCTGGGACTATCCAGCACAGATCCAGTCTCTGACTGCCTCCTTTGTCTACCAGTAAAAGTGGGAGCACATCATGAATTGGACAGGACTACAAAATTGTAGGCCTCAGAAAATAACCACAGGCTTGAATCAGAGAAAATTTTTTCACTTTTTTTCATTGCTTTTGTTTTTTTCTATTGGTTTATTTGTATCTTTGAGGTTTTTATAGTTTCTCTTTGCTATTCCATTATGTAAACATTGTTTTTATAGTTTTGTTTTGTTTTCTTCTTTTTTTCTTTCCCTCCTATCTTCTTCACAAATTTCTCAAGTCTTGAACAATCTCCCTTTTCTGTTAGCCTTGCTCAAATCTGTCTTTCCTTTCTTTCTCTTTTCTTTCTCTTTTTTCCACTTATCCCTTTTAAATTTTCTCCTCTTATGGTAAAATCATATTATTGAGTGGATATTTACTGTATATAATCTTCTGATATGTCTTAGCTTTTATTATTTAACTATAAATCTTAAACCTATCATTATAGTTTACTAATTGAGTTATCACAGTCTGTAATTGTTCAATTTATGCTTGATGGTATTGCTGTTACAGATTGTGCTGCTTTAGTCAAGGTGACATAGTTTTTGTGATTAAAACTGATCTTCATTCTATGCCAATACCCAAATTGTCTGGAGGTCATAAACAATACTGTAGTCCAGTACCAAAGAACTGGGTACCATGCCAAATGGGCAGCAACATTTCATCTCTAATAAAGTGAAAAGCAGGGTCTTGGGACAGATTCAAAGCCCAAAGCTAGTTATGCTTAGAAAGTATCTTTGAAAAGAAGTCATTGCCTAAAGAAGTCTCACTACTAGCAATAAAACTACCCACCATAAGCAATTTACAGACCTCAGCATAGAAATCAAATTTTAAAAATAGAAAATGAGGAAACATGGAAGCAAAATGCAACCCACAATGTCCAACTTACTGAAAACAAATCAAGAGGGCATTGAATTGCAAGAAATAAAAAACCTGCTGGCTGAATTTTATGAAATGATTGCAGCAGAAATAACAAAACAAATAAATAGATCTCTTAACAAAAACAAAGCAGAAATAATTAAGATTATGACTATAATGAAGGAAATTATTAGTGAATCTACAGTAGGTACAGATAAAAAAAATAGAGGTGCTTATGAAAGACATGGAAACCAGGAATTACCAACACAGAAAAGAATTGAATTTCATAAAACAGATTCAAATAGAAAACCAGCAGATTAAAAATTCTACAGCAAGTATATGAAAGCAGAAAACAGATCTAGAAGAAATGGTTGTGGTTGTTGATCATTGAGTGAAACTCCTGTAAAAATAGCAAAGGATGAAAAATCAATCCAACAGTAAGCAGGAAGACAGTGCAATGAAGACTAATATAAAGTCAATTGTAATCAATGAAGAATCAAAAGATAGAACAAGTGACATAAAAAAACCTGTTCACAAAAGCAATGGCAAAAAACTTTCAAGCATGGAAAAAGAACTTCAGATACAGATAAGTGAGGCATATAGAACTCTAAATAGTCATTACCTGAAGAAACAAAAACTACACCAAGGCATGTAATAGTCAAGTTTCCAGAAATTCAACATAAAAAGAGAACACTAAAAGCTGTTAAAGAAACAAATCATCTATAAAGGAAAACTAAAAGCTGTTAAAGAAACAAATCATCTATAAAGGAAAACCCCTCAAAATCATAACGAACTTCTCAATACAAACACAAGTCAAGGAGACCTTGGAGTGAAATATTTCAAGCCCTAAAAGAAACCAACCACCAACCCAGATTGATGTACAACTGCAGAACTGTCTTTCAAATTTGATGGAGAAATAACATATTGCTACATTAAAGAACACCTGAAGAAATTCATGACTACAAAGTAGCACTCCACCAAGACCTGAATGTAACTGTACTGTATACCTACAATGTACCAATAAATTCAATGAGAGGAAAAAAAACAAAGTAGCACTCCAAAAAGATCTAAAGGGTATTCTAGAAAAAGATAATGAAGACAGCAATTCTATGAATCCTAAAAGAATGAATCCACCAGACAAAGACAAAGCAGGCAATTAAACAAGGGAGAGAAAGGGAAACAACAACTGAAATATAGAAAATACTATGACACAGATAAGTCAATACATATTGTTATAACCATCAATGTAAATGGACTCAATTCACCAATCAAAACAAATGATTGACATAATGGATTAAGAAACAAAGTCCAATAATATGCTACATACAAGAAACATATTTCATTCAAAAATAAATTCATAAACTGAAAATAAAAGAATGGAAAAGAATACTTCATCTGACAAGAATCAAAAAAGAGTAGCTATTCTATTTGCAAACAAAGTGGATTTCAAGAAAAGATTAATCAGAAGAGACAATGAAGTTCATTACATACTCACTAAAGTAATAATGCAACAGAAAGAGATAACAATTATAAAATATATGCACCAAACAGCTGTGCAACTAACTATATAAAGTATACACTATGGATATGAAAAATCAAATAAGCATATCCAGAGTAGAAATTAATGCAATTGATATTTTTAAAATAGTAAAAAGAATTGATGTCTCAAAGAATTGATTCTTTGAAAGATTAAATAAAATAGACAAACCCTTATCCCATTTAACAAAAAAAGAAAAAAGAAAGAAGAGACTCAAACTTATGCAATTAGAAACAAAAAGGGCATAATCACAGCAGATCTACAGAAATCCAAAGATCATCAATACCTATTTCAAGAACCTGCACTCTAATAAGATGGAAAGCTCAGATTCCTTGATACATATGAATTCACAAGGCTAAATCAAGAAGATATAAAAATTCTAAGTAACCTTATAGCTGTCAATGAAATTAAATAAGTAATTTTAAAACTACCAACAAAATTCAGTGATGAATTCATCAGGACCTGGGCTTACTCTTAAGTGAAACAAATAAGTCACATATGTATAAATACCAAATAGTTTCTCTGGTGTGAAGAACTAAAAGTGTAAATAAGATCCAAATAGTGTAACTGACAAAGTGAAATAGGAAGAAAAGGGCCAAAGCTGTAGGGGAAGTGGGAAGGGTAGGGGAAAGGAAATAAGGGATAAGAAAAAGTATGAGGAAAAAATAATGGAAACAATGTTTTTGTAAATAGGGAAAGGAGGAGGGGGTAAAGGGAGGGCAGGGGTATGGGAAAAAAATGAGAACCAAGGCCTGTCATGTAAAGGTACAAGATCCCAATGATGAATGTAACTGTCCTGTATACCTAAAAAGTATCAGTAAACTCAAGGAGGAAAAAAAAACTACCAACAAAGAAGACACAGTCCTAATGTATTCACTGTGCATTCTACAAGAAATTTAGAGAAGATCTAATGCCACAACTCCTCTTTAATAAAACTGAAATGGAAGAACTACTCCAAAACCCATTCCTGGAAGTAAGCATTACCCATATACCAAAACAGGAATAGAATCCAACTAAAGAAGAGTATAGGCCACTCTCTTTTTAAACATAGATAGAAAAATCCTCAATAAGGTACTGGCAAACAAGATTATATACCATGACCAAGTAGGATTCATTCCAGGGATGCAAGGATGGTTCAACATACATAAATTAGTAAATGTAATATACCATATTAACAGAACCAAGGACAAAAACCACATGATCATCTGTGTGCTTTGATGCATTCCTGTAATTCCAGAACTTAAAAGGTGCTAATGCAGGAGAACTGCCACGAGTTTGAGAGCAGGCTGGACTACATAGTAAGATTCAGGGGGGAGCAGTGGTGTATTCCAGAACAGCATGGCTGCAAGCAGATCCCAGCCAAGGCTCCACCCCTACCCCAGAGGCTCAGGCAAACCTGCCCAGCCAAGGCCCACCCATGAAAGAGCTGCACAGGTACACAAGCTTCAGTCAGAGGCCTGCCCTATAGCATCAGTGATTTGAACACAGGAATTGGTACACTGGTGAGGAGCAGAAAAAAAGGCTTCTTGGTGGCTAGCTGAGAACTGAAGACTACTGAGTGAGCAAAAAGTCAGCACTGCTTAAGTCAATAAAGTCACAATAGGCTACATCTGTTGAAATGAGAAGCCTCAGAAACAAGTCCAAAAACCAGATTTCCAGATCACCTAAGTCAACCCCAAATTAAATGGAACAACTGACACTCAACCACCTGGACTGCATGAACTGGCAAAAAAATAGGATCTGGAAAAAATGAAGTCAGAAACTATTCCTCAGATAACAGCAGAGATTGTGCTCATAGTGCAAGACATGATTATTAAATCTAGAGTGGACACAGATTAAAAAAATAGAGGAGCTGAGGAACATGATGGAATCACAACATAGGAAACAAATGGAATCCATAAAACAAATGTGAACACATTTTCAGGAGAGTTAAAAACCCCAATGAAAGAATGAGCCAATGCAAAGATAGAATTTCAGATATTGAAAATAGGATTGTAATTAGTAAGCAGAAAAGAAAAAATTCTTTAAAATAGTAAGGGACCATGAAAAATCAATCTAGCGGCTGCTAGATGATGCAAAGAATAATATAGAACTGATCAGAGGCACAATAATTAAGAAGAGAAAGAAATAAAGTAATAAATATAGGAAATGAAAGAGTCAAATTGTTATTATGAGATTAAAGGTGTGAAAAACTAAAAGTGTAAATAAGGTTCAAATTGTATAATTGATAATGTGAAATGGGAAGAAAGGGGCTAAAGGAGTAGGGGAGGTGGGAAGAGTGGGGAAAAATAAAGAAGGAAAAAAGAACAATTATGAGAAAAGGAAAAAATAGAAACAATGTCTACATAAATAGGGAAGGGTGGAGAGGGGTAGATGGAGGGCAAGGGTATGGGGATAAAATAAGAACCAAGATACATCATGTAAAGGTACAAGATCCCATTGACGAATGTACCTGTACTGTATACCTAAAAAGTAACAATAAACTTAATGGAGTGGGGAACAATTGAAACCTAGAAGTTTTATTCTTCTATTGGCATAGATTACCTCCAGTGTTTTCAGTCCAGAAGCCACTTTTAGTCAACTACAAATGCCAGTATAACATCTAAAGTTTGTTCTCAGACATAGCTCTCAAACCTATCTTATTCTTTAACTTTTACATTCCTCTACATTTGATTGCAACATTAAGGCTATCTGAAAGAACAGAACTAATGGAACAATAATATTCTGAATCGGAGATATTGGGTTTAACTGAGAAGAATTACTGGTCTTTTTCAATCAAGCTCTTTTAGTCTTCAATTTTATTATTCAGAGTCCAGACACAGTTGACATATCCTAATAGCAAAATACTTAAATTTTAGAACTTCTCTGTTCTCTGGATTCTCTGCTTGAAAACTGACCATTCTGCTTTACTTCTTTATAGTACTTTTCTTTTTTAAAAAGTCAGTAATAGGCAACATAGCCACAATGACTCATTTCTGATAGAGGTACAGGGACTTTTGGATACATGTCTTTCAGGTGTTCATAGCTGATATTTTAACCAAATAGTTTTCAATGGCATAACAGAGATCTTTAGTCTTATAAGTAACCAGCTATATCTCTTCTTTGTTTCCCCTCATCTGACTGACAGCACAATGATACATATTTTGATTTTGTGTGTGGTAACAAAGTATCTCACTCTCATACAAACTGCAGTAAAAGACAATCTCAGCGCACTGATAGCTTCTTTCTCTCTCACATGTAATCTAATCATCTCCAACAGATAAACTTCCATTCAGGAACCTTCATTCTTTTTGTGTTACCACTATCACTTGAGATCAAGAATTCCTTATCTTTGAGCAATACATGAGGGAAAGAAAAAGACACAGTTGTACTGTAGTACTTTTTAATCAGATTTAAAAGCACTCACATTCTACCTACATTCCAGAAGTCAGAACTCAATCATCTCTACTACTTGCAATATGTCAGTAGGTAGAGGAAATGAGTTTAGAGCACACATAGCAGTCCTTGCCACACACACCTCTAACACTGTAGCTATCATTTAATTAGAAAAACATAGGGTGCATTATCCTATTAGATAAAATCTTGGTGAATTTGCTAGGAGCAGCCATGTTTGGAAATTCTGGAAGAATCAGAAATCAACAATTTAAGTTTATGACCTTAGAAAATTAGAGAATGTTGCAAAACTCTCCTTCAAAATAGACAGGGAAATAAGATACTTCCATGACAAAGAGCACCTGAGAAATTTCATGAACACCAAACCAGCACTGCAAGGAATTCTAAACAATATCCTAGAAAAGGACAACGAAGTTCACAATAACATGAGGCCCTACAGACCAAATCAAATGGGCAAGGCAACAAACTAAAAGAAGAGGGGAGAAAAAGTAAAAAGAGTCAACAAAAGGACAATAACATGACAAAAATAAGTCAGAATATATCAGTTATACCATCAATGTTAATGGCCTCAATTCACCAATCAGGAGAAATAGATTGGCAGAATGGATTAAGAAGCAAAATCCAACAATATGTTGTATACAAGAAATACACCCAGTGCAAAAGGAAGTCCATAGACTGAAAGTGAAAGGATGGAAAACAATTCTCCATGCGTCAGGAGCCAAGAAAAAAGCAGGGGTAGCAATCTTATTGTCAGATAAAGTAAATTTCAAACCAAAACCCATTAAGAGAGACAAAGAAGGACACTACATCCTTGTAAAGGGAACAATTCGAGAGGAAGAGTTGACAATCATAAACATACATGCACCAAATATAAATGTTCCCAACTATATAAAACAAATATTAAGTAACATGAAAAACAAAATAAGCACTAATACAATTGTAGTGGGGGATTTAAATACCCCACTATCACAAATTGACAGATCATCTAGGCAGAAAATCAACAATGAAATAATAGAACTGAACCAAGCTTTGGAACACATGGACTTAATAGATGTTTATAGAGCATTCCACCCCCAAAATACAGAATATACATTCTTTTCGATGCACATGGATCATTCTCCAAGATAGACCACATACTGGCTCACAGAACAAGTCTAAATAAATACAAAAAAATTGAAGTAATCCCCTGTATATTATCACATCATAGTACAATCAAACTGGAGATCAATAGCACAAGAAACTATAGAAACTTCACAAGCACATGGAAACTGAACAACACTCTCCTAAATAATCAATGGATTACAGAGGAAATTAAAGAAGAAATTAGACAATTTTTACAAATAAATGAGAATGCCAGTACAACATACAGGAATCTTTGGGACACAATGAAAATGAAAGCAGTTCTACGTGGAAAAATCATAACATTCAATGCCCACACTACAAAAACAGAGCGGGCTCAAATAAACAACTTAATGATGAAACTTAGACTCCTAGAAAAACAAGGCCAAGAAAAACCCAAAGCTCAAACAAGAGAGGAAATTATAAAGATCCGAGCAGAAATCAATGCAATTGAAACTAAGAAAACGATACAAAAAATAAATGAAACGAAGAGCTAGTTTTTTGAAAGAATAAATAAAATCGACAAACCCTTAGCTAATCTTATCAAAAAAAGGAAAGAAAAGGCTCAGATTCATGCAATCAGGAATGAAAAAGGCGAAATCACAACAGATCCAAAAGAAATCCAGAGAATCATGAACACCTACTTTGAGAACCTGTACTCTAATAAAATGGAAAACACAGAAGAAATTGACAGATTTCTAGATACTTACGAATTACCAAAGTTGAACGAAGAAGAAAAAAACATTTTAAACACCCCAATCACAATCAGTGAAATTGAAAATGTAATTAAAAACTTACCAACAAAGAAAAGCCCAGGCCCTGATGGATTCACTGCTGAATTTTACAAGACATTTAGAGAAGAACTACTACCATTACTCTTCAAACTTTTCAATGAAATTGAAAGGGAAGCTATACTTCCAAATTCATTCCTGGAAGCAAGTATCACTTTGATTCCCAAACCAGGGAAAGATACAACTAAAAAGGAGAACTACAGACCAATCTCCTTAATGAATATAGATGCAAAAATCCTTAATAAGATACTAGCAAACAGAATACAGAGGATTATTAAGAAGATCATCCATCCTGACCAAGTCGGATTTATTCCAGAGATGCAAGGGTGGTTCAACATACGAAAGTCAGTGAATGTAATACATTATATTAACAAAGTCAAGGACAAAAACCATATGATCCTCTCAATAGATGCAGAAAAAGCATTTGATAAAATTCAACACCCATTCATGATAAAAACCCTGCAAAAAATTGGAATAGATGGTCTATACCTCAATTTAATAAAGGCTATTTATGAAAAACCATCAGCCAACATCATATTGAATGGCCAAAAACTGAAAACCTTCATGTTAAAATCAGGAACAAGACAAGGATGCCCACTATCGCCACTTCTCTTCAATATAGTTCTGGAAACATTAGCCACAGCAATTAGACAAGAGAAAGAAATTAAAGCAATAAAGATAGGAAAGGAAGAAGTTAAACTATCATTATTTGCTGATGATATGATACTCTACATTGAAGATCCAAAAAACTCCACCAAAAAACTTCTAGACTTAATTGACAGATTCAGTAAAGTATCTGGATACAAGGTGAATACCCAAAAATCAATAGCCTTTCTATACACAAATAACAGACAGACAGAAAGAGAAATAAGGGAAAAAATTCCTTTTACAATAGCATCCAAAAAAATGAAGTATCTAGGAATCAATCTAACAAAAGAAACAAAAGATCTCTACACTGAAAACTACAGCACTCTGAAAAAAGAAATCGAAGAGGATATAAAAAAATGGAAAGATATCCCCTGCTCCTGGGTAGGAAGAATCAACATAGTGAAAATGGCCATACTACCGAAACTGCTATATACATTCAATGCAATGCCAATTGAAATTCCAACACTATATTTCACAGAACTAGAAAAAAGAATCCAAAAATTCATTTGGAACCACAAGAGACCTAGAATAGCAAAAGCCATTATAGGCAACAGTCACATGGCACCAGGTGTAACAATTCCCAATTTGAAACTATACTACAAAGCCACTGTGATAAAATCAGCATGGTACTGGCAAAGAAATAGGCCTGAGGATCAATGGAACAGACTGGAAGACACAAAAACAAATGCAGATGTACTCAGCTACCTCATCTTCGACAAAGGAGCTCACCATCCTCAGTGGAGGAAAGATAGCCTCTTTAATAAATGGTGTTGGAAAAACTGGATATCAACCTGTCACAGATTAAAATTAGACCCTTATCTTTCGCCATGCACTAAATTAAAATCCAAATGGATTAAAGATCTAAATATTAAAACAGAAACATTAAACTTGCTGGAAAGTAAGTTAGGCAGAACTCTGGAAGACATTGGTATAGGAAAAGACTTTATGAACAAATCCTCAATATCACAGGAACTAGCAGATAGAATCAACAACTGGGATCTCATCTTACTAAAAAGCTTCTGTACTTCAAAAGAAACCATCATCAGAACTAAGAGACAATCTACAAAGTGGGAAAAAATTTTTACCAGCTGCTCCTCAGACAAAGGGCTATTATCAAGGATATATATAAAGAACTCAAAACAATCAGTCCCCCCAAATATAAAGACCCGATTCAAAATTGGGCATCCAAAATGAACAGACATTTCTCAGACAAAGAAGTAAAAGCAGCAAGAAAATATATGAAAAAATGTTCCACATCACTGGTCATTCAAGAGGTGCAGATGAAAACAACACTGAGATTCCACCTCACCCCACAAAGAATGGCTGCTATCAAGGAATCACACAGTAACAAATGTTGGCGGAGTTGTAGGGAGAAAGGAACCCCTCTCCATTGTTTGTAGGAGTGCAGACTGATGCAACCACTATGGAAATCAATATGGAGATACCTCAAAGAGCTTGGACTGGAGGTTCCATTTGACCCAGCCATCCCTCTGTTGGGTATCTTTCCAAGAGAACTAAAAGAATCATATCACAGAGAAGTATGTGCACCCATATTTATAGCGGCACAGTTTGTAATAGCTAAATTTTGGAAACAGCCCATTTGCCCATCCATTGGAAACTGGATAAAGAAGATGTGGTTTTTCTATAAAATGGAATATTACTCAGCCATAAAGAACGAGAAAATAGATTCACTCATAGGAAAATGGATACATATTGAAGATATACTCCTAAGTGAAATAAATAAGTCACACATGTGTAAATACGGAGTAGTTTCCCTGGTGTGAATAATCTGCAACAATGCATAAGATTCTAATAAGATTACTGACATTTAGAAATGGAAAGAAAGGAGCTAAAGGTGTAGGGACGATGGGATGGGTAGGGGAAGAATAAAAAGGGAAAAGAAAAAAATGTGAGAGAATGAAGAGATGAAAATAAAGTGTTTGTAAATGGGGAGGGAAGAAGGGGATGAAGGGAGGGCAGAGGTAAGGGGAAAAAATGAGAATCAAGACTTGTCATGCAGAGGTACAAGATCCCAACAATGAATGTAACTGTACTGTATCCCTAAAAGGTACCAATAAACTCAATTAAAGCTAAAATAAAATAAAATAAAATAAAATAAAAAAGAAAATTAGAGACTGTTGAAGCAACCAACAGTAGCTACTCCAACTATTTTATATCGCACATTAATAAACTGAGGCTCAGATGGGCATTAGGGGTCAGTGGTGGACACAGGACTAGAGCAAGATGCCTCTCTTCTTCACTCTTACTAAATCTGTAAACGTATTATGCTCTGATGGACTCAAAAAAAGTTTTTATGGCTTTTTAAAAATATAACTTTCTGTAGATAGAGGAAATAAAATTCCATCCAATTAGAAGATAAATAAAACCTTCTGGCTTGAATTTCAGTAATGATAAATTTTGTTTTTGTGGTCCCAAATGAAATATTTTTTATTGCAAACATAGAATAAATTTGGGCTAAATGTTGTTTTTCAAACCTTTCCTAAATGTTTGAACTTAGAGGACCAATCAAATCAAAACAGAAATATTATTACTTTTATAAAATTAAACAAAAATGAAATAGAAAAATGCTTTCAAAAACTACAGGAACAGCAAGGGATGATGAGTAGGACACAGGTTAATTATTGAAAGTAATAGAAGCCAGTTATGCTCTATCACTATGAGGCTATGTCCTTGAGATAGGTCATTATCCTCTTCAAGTTTAGAAGTAAGTATTCTTTCTCCATCATGTTTCTGGAGTTGTGGTCATGACAAAATGAGATCATCTACAAAGTGGCAATTTGCAGGTTGAAAAAAAGTGCCAAAAAGAATATCGTTATCACCCTCACATTTGAAGTAACAAATCTACATTAGCCTATAAATATCCAGTAATCTCTGCTGTAGTCTATGTAGTCTACTACTGTAATCTCCTCAGAGAGCAACAAGAACATAGGTAATTTGCTAAATTAATTGTCACTCGGTCTGTTTCATAATTACTGTTTGCTATAAATCTGTGACTGGACTAAATTCCTAATGCTCCCTCTATGCAATTAAATGGGCAACATGATCGTCAGGAGTTAGAAATAAAAATGTACTTTTATAAAATCATTTACAAAATACCAAATCTAGTCAGCTGACATAAGTTTATTTCATATAAAAAAGCTAATGAAGTAGTAGTAACCTGATGCTGAGAAAGAGTGCTTAAGAATGAGGTCTCAGTAAATAACAGGATTGAGAAAAAGAAATATTTTACAACAAATATCCAAGGATTTTTTAAAAAAAAGAGAGAGGTGAAAACAGAGCCAGAAGGCTTAAGCCCATTAATGAGTATAACCAAAGAAAGGAAATTTAAGCTAATAGAAACATCTGTAACTGGCCATTCTATGAGTTGTAAAAATAGTACCTCTAGGAAACTACATGTGTGTTTGGAGAGAGTTTCTTGTATGGGTTTGGTTGATTAGCTAGAGGGAGGTTATTTTGGTGGGTTTGAATTTGTTTTACTTTTGGGGGAGTTGATTATTGTTTCTGTTTTTATTACAATTTGGGGGGTGCATTTTGAGGTAGATACTGGGAATTGAACCAAGGGTCATTTCTCTGAGATACATTCCCAGTCCTTTTTTAATATCTTTGAGACAAGCTCTTGCTAAGTCACTAAGTCAGGCATGGCTTGAATTTTCAGTCCTCCTGCCTCAGCCTCCCAGATGGCTGTGATTAGCAGTGTACACAACCCCACTTTCTGAGTTTTTAATAGATGGTATAAAATACCAAAAATGGACTTAGAAAAAGATGAACTTAGTTGCTTTTCATTTATGGAACAAAATACCCAACACCTATAATTAAAAGGAAGAAAGGTTAGTTCTGCCTAACAGTTTGTAAAGGATTCGATCCATAGTAAGGCAAGGTGACATGGTAGAGAAGAGAGAGCTAATGGCATGGTAGCAGGAAACAGAATTATCATGAGAGGAAGGAGAAATGTAGACACTTCCAGGCCAACATCAGTGACCTCCTCTAACCAGGCTTTGTTTCCCACTATCATATTTAGCTCATTAGTAAGCTAATCCACTGATAAATATCACACCTCCATGATCCAATAACCTATGAGTACATGAGTATTTGGGAAGGACACCTAGATGTAAACCATAGCATTCTTCCCCTGTATCCCAAAAAAGTCCTGTGCATCTTTATGAAAAATGCATTTAATTAATCTCTAATAGTTGCCAAGTTTCTAACAGTTTCAGTATTTCTGAAAAGTCCAAGTCTAAAGTCTCCTCTGAGATTTAAAGTAAACTCTTAGCTGCAAACTCCTGTAAAAAAATGAAAAGAAAGTTAAATACTTCCAATATACAATGACACAGGATAAATATTCCCATTCCAAAAAGTAGAAATAGGATAGAGTGGAAAGGGATCAAAGCAAGACCAAAATCTGAAAGGACAAACATACTCCACACCTGGTGCAATCTATGGCAAGGGCTTAGGTGGCTTTGCCCTTATCCCCCTTTGGCACTGCCAATGGCTATAACCCTCACAGCCTCTGAGTAACTTTGCTCACTCGTTGCAGCTTTCCTTGGATGTTCTTTACTCTTGGTTTTTCAAAAATTCTGAGATCTCCACTGCAGTTTTGGTTTCACCCTCACAATTTTATACACTGCCTTCTCAGGGGCAAACTACCTGGTCTCCTAGGTATTCTTCTGAAATCCAGATGGAAACTTCCTTAACCCTACAACCCTTACACTTTGTATGTGGCTAAAGCCAACACCATGTAGATGATGCCAAGATCTGTCACTGGCCAGAGCAGTAGCTGATCTGTTTTTCATCTTGCTTATGGTTGCAGAGGCCCGAGTGCCTGGGTGACTGAGTTCTATGAGCCAAATCCCTATGAACAAATTATCTAGGCAGCCACCATTCTGGAGCATGGTGCCATGGGTCTCTCTTCTCAAAGTAGTCTTTCACTTTTGTGATTTTTTTAGACTGGTTTCTTGCATTCCCTCATTTTTCATTTTGTCTTTTTGTAAAGTCCTTGGTTTTAGTCTTTTCAATAACCTCCATATTTGAAGGCCTAAAATTTACAGAACCTTCCTTTCTGGTGAAACTCAAAGCTTTTTAAATCATTCACCTGTGCCTTTTGCTCTTTATTCTCAAGATAGAGCTGGATAAAAGCCTCCAACAGTAGCCTACCAATTCTTGAACATAAGAGTGCCTTAAAATTTTTTTCCACTAGATTATTCTGCTACCCTTAATCTCAACCTCCTGTAAAATCTCTAGACATGAGCAAAATGCAGACAAATTTTCTCCCAGAGCATAACACATACAGCCTGAAGTCCAATTTCTAGTGAAATCTCTTTTTCTCAACTGAAACCTCTTGAGCCTGTTCTTTACTGGCTGCAATATTGTCCATGTACTGACCTTCTGAGCTTCAAACAGAGTTTACCATCAAATTTGGCTCACAGAATTCTAACGCTGCTTCTTCAGCTGGCATCTGCAAACTTTTCCAAATTCCTCCTACAAGCAATTTCCAGAGGCTTCTGAATAATGTAGTCCCATAACATCAAGCAACAACCCCATTTCTATGGTACCAAAATCTGTCTTACTTCCTTGCTACTGGGGCAAAATCTGCAACACTTTGCAGAAATATAAGCTCTAGTGGTTCTGGTAACCCAAACTGTACCATCTAGAGTCCTTTTGGTTATTTTTATTTTAGAGAAATAATAAATAGCTACAATTCAAAATAATTTTTCAAGTGTTGGTAATACCAACAGATGAATATATTTTTCTAAATTAATTAGGTTATGAAGTAGTTTCCTCTCAGAATTATGTGTATGGAATTACACATATTTGTATTAGTATTCTGAAAATCTCTGCCCACTTCCCAAATCATTAGTGAGCTTCCAGTTGTCCACTTGTCAGCCTCTGCGTGCACCTACATAATAGCCATTTGCTACTTCCTTTTGATAATGTTACTTGGAACATCAAATGCCATTTTTTGTATGACTAATTATGACTTCCATAGCTTCTAAAAAATAACAAGAAATCCCTACACTTACTGCTCCTAAAGGATAAAGGAAAGACAAAGATGAAAAGAACATATTGAGATGCAATTCCACTTTCATCAGAGATTCCAACCAAAATGAAATAGTGTCGGCTTGGATTCTGTTCAAGAGGTTGCTCTAAAATTTCAGCTTTCAGCCAATATAATAATTTGGGGGCTATACAGGCTCTGTTGATTCACATTTTTGGAAGAAAACTGATGCATTTTTATTTAATTTAAGGTTAATATTCAGGTTCAGTTTAATTCAGCAAATAAATATTGTTCTTTTCAGTTTTATGTTTGATTCAAGCCATTTTTTTCAACTGCTCCTTATATTGACATATGTCTAAAGAAGCAAAATATGTATAGAGAAATAATTTCCAGAGACAAAGAAAGTCATAACATTAATAACTCTCAAGGAACCAAACATCACTGTGGGTACAAAATAAGCATAGACTTTCTGTGGTCACATCAGTTAGAATGCATGTTCCACTAGTTTCTCTAAAACTTAAAAGTATCTTAGAATAATCTCCAGATACCGTTTTTGTTAAATATTTATTCCATCCTTCTTTTCCTGGAACAAACAAAAGAGTTTGACTATTCCTTTTTGGAAAATGTTAAATTTGAAAATGCTAACTCCTTATTCTTCTTTGTAAATTAAGTTTATGTGTAATAATGCTATGTATCCACTTTTGTATGTATTTTACATACACACATACATACATATGTACATAAAGGGTGAAAGAGGAATTTTCAGTTCACTGATGAGTAGGAGAAAAAAACCAAGCCAATAAAAACCAATCAACCCTAAGAGATAGAATGAGGAGGAGCAAGGAGAGGAAAAGGGGATGAAAAAAAGAATTGAGATGTTATGTACATGAACCAATTCCACACAATGAGTCTAATCATTACATAATGAACGCATGTAATAAAAAATAAAATATAAAAAACTAATCAGTGCAACAGTTGGGAGTATATCACATTCTGTCCTAAATCAAAATCCACTGCTCAACCAGTAAAAATTCCCTATGATGAATTTTATCATTATGTATAACTAAAATGTACCAATAAATCTTTTGCTCAAAGAAAACGCAACACTCAGAATTTTTTATTATGTATATACATTTGGTAGGATGATTTATTGAGATTTTAATGTTTGTGATTTATTTGAACTAAAATTTCCCTTCTCCATTCCAGGTAAGTGTCTCTTCATAATTTTGAGACCAGTAGAGGCATTCTTCTAGCAGAAAGGGAGAAGGTATAATTGATACAGTGGAAAATGGAAAAGCATTATTGAGGATCCATTCAGTAGTCTTTCCTTC
The DNA here is from genome assembly GCF_012274545.1 of Fukomys damarensis. Classification (NCBI taxonomy): domain Eukaryota; kingdom Metazoa; phylum Chordata; class Mammalia; order Rodentia; family Bathyergidae; genus Fukomys; species Fukomys damarensis. Next base: position 51,537,494 of record NW_022900926.1, on the reverse strand, counting down.
AAATAATACTTCAGAAACTTGGCAAAGGGGAATAGTACAGCTAGTATAACTCCATCTAATTCTTTTTGGACAATCTTGCAAATACTCTATTTTCTTACCTTTATCAATTTCTAAACCCCACTTTCACCTCTTGGCTCATGACATTTTCCTCTACATTACAACCCAGCAGCCTCATATCCCCTGTCCTTTCTCTGACCACTGTGTCCCTAGTCACATTCCTCCTCTAACTCTGGCTCTTCTGCCCCCATCTTATAATCTTTGTGATTATGTGGGCCCATCTGGATAATCCAGGCTTACAATCAATGGTATCAAGTATTTTAATAATAAATTAGAGATTTCAGGGACTTCCTCCAATTTCTATATACCTCGTATGTCTTGGGATTTTTGTGTGATTCAGAAGGGGAAAAAAGGAAATCGCCTAAATAACTAAGATATGAGCTCAGAGTCAAAATTAGCTTTATGTTAAAATAAATTTAATATGTGTCATTTCTTATCTGTGAAGTGAGTTTTGTACCTATTTACTACATATAGCATTGTTTTGCTTCCATAAATGCAATGCCTTTGAGCCATCAGCACTGAAACTCATCTACTACAATCACAAGGACAATTAGCAAATATTTAATAAGCACAAATTGAGTATAGAACATTATACACACTGCAAATAATAAAAAATGCCATAGAAAACATATCTGTCCTCAAGTAGAAATATGTACCAAAAATATAATTGAGACTACTTATGGGGGGATAACAAGAGTATGTAGTACATTAATATATATTGTATAAATTATATTGTATATTATACAAATTAGAAGTCTTCTCAGAAATCCAGATACTGGATTTGCTTCACAGCTTTTCCCAAAATAAATTCTATAAAAAGGAGCTTCGCTAATCAAATAAATTTAGGGATATACTGATGTCTCCTGTTTAATTATAGGAGTAATGGCTCAAAAAAGTCCTAAAACAAATAAATCATTTTTACTTTAACTCAGTGTTTTCAAATACATTTATGCCCTTAACCTTCTTCTTCTTTACTAAAATCTCTCTTTAATGAATGCTGGTTTGATTAAATGGTAGCTTATGTAGATCATTTATTAAAATTTTTATATTTTAAAAAATCCAACTTCAGCTTTGCCTACTGGACATTTAGCAGATAATGACTGAATAATGTCAACGTCTAAGAAAACGAATACCACTTTCGCCTTTTAATTTCTGTTTTTGTTAGTTCTATACTACAATAAAACTAATCCCCTAAGGCCCTATATTTTAATATCCTTGGAACTGCAAATTATCAAACACTTTTGAAACTCTGAATATTTTATCCACTGTCCCTCCTTATCAGAATTTGTGTTTTGCTGTTTATCTTCAATTAATTTATTAAGTGATTAAAATATACAAATTGTACATACTAATAAGGTGTGTGTTGTTTCAAATATTATATTATGTTTAAATCAAGTTAAGCTTATTAATCTCCTCAAACATTTATCCTTTCTTTATGGTAAAAACTTTCAAAATCCTTTCTTCTGACCCATTAATGTTATTGATAGATCCCACTGTTTAGCAACATCCCTCACCCCAGCTCTACCTGCATCAAGCTCAGTGGCCTCATGCAAAACCCATAGCATCCTGTTCCCCAATGTGCTCAGTGGCAGAACAAGAAGATTGAACTAAGCAGTCTTTATTTATTTATGTATTTATTTATTCTCCCAAAGAATTTCAATATATTAGACAAGAATTACCTTGAGGAAATAATGCTTTATTCCAACAACATCCCACCCTTACATCCATAAGTTGTTTTTTTGTGTTGTATTGACTACTCTTTATCCTACCAGCTTCCCTGGTATGTTTCTAAAGGAAAGATCTCTTATCTGATGCAGTTTATAATCTCACTGACTACTATGGGCTGAATTGTGTCCCTCTTGAGATTTAATATATTAAAACTTATCCTTAATTTGAGTATATTTGATGATAAGATCTATAAAAAGATAGTTCAGCCCAGCCTAATCTACAGGCCTCCTCTGGAGCCACGACTTTTCCAGCGGATGCCACTGATTGGCTCAGACCAAGCATGAGGAGGGTGAGTTTTGCAACATCGCCCCAGCATGGACTCAGAGTCCACTCAGCTGTGCAGTGCAGCCTGATCTATGGGCCTCCTCTAGAGCTGCACCTTATCAAGTGGGCACCACTGATTGACTCTGATACAGCACCAGGAGGGTAGCCACATGGGCACCACTGAGCACCATTGCGCCCGCCCTGGCTCATAGATCCCCTGATTGAGCCAGTCCTTCGACACACTCTGCAGAGGTATGGTGGGATATAAAGGGTGGTGATTGATCCTACTATGTTCCTGATTGTGTCGCTTGGGATAAAGGATAGGGATTGATTTGATGAGTTGTTTTCTCAATTATGAAAATGAGAATGGCTATAAGTCATTAGAGAATCAAAGGCTGGGACGCAATGATATCAGGAAGACTTAATGACCCAGAGATTGAATCAAGGGCAACCCAACAGCAAAAATAAAGATGAGAAAACACTTAAGCAAGCCACAAACAAAATTCCAGGCCACGAATGGCAAACAGTAGGGCAAAAGAGGATGAAAAATCAGATAGTGAACCTCCAGGACACTCAGAACTAACAGCACAGGAAGTGAAAAAAACTGATCAATCAAGCTCTAGAAAAATTGAAAACAGAAATTATTTCCCAGATAACCATAGAGATGGTGAGCAAAATGAAAGACATGATTCGAGAATCCAGAACACAAACTGACAAAAAAATAGATGAGTTTAGGAACATAACAGAAACAATGAAGGCCCAGAATAAGAAAGAAAAGGAAACAATGAACACCCAAAATAGGAAAGAAATGGAATCCATTAAACAGATTCAAACAGATATCCAGGAGATTAAAAATTCTATTGAAAGCATACGTAACTGAAACAAAAAGATTGAGAAGAAAGAATTTCAGATATAGAAGATAGGATAGCAGACAGTGACAATGAAAAGAGAGGTTTCTCAAAAACAGTAAGGGAGATTCAATCCCTGGAACCAAAAAAAAAACAAAAAACAAAAAATAAAAAACAAAAGGGAGCATAAGAAATCAATCCAACAACTCCTAGATGATGCAAAGAAACATAACATAAGACTGATAGGAATCCATGAAGTACCAGGAGAAAATTCAAATGACTTAAAAAAGCTGTTCACAGATTTAATGACAGAAAACTTCCCAAACAGAGGGGAAGAATTAGACATACACATAAGTGAGGCATATAGGACACCAACTAGCCAAGATCAAAAAAAAATTTACACGTAGACATGTACTAATCAAGATCCCAGAAACCCAACAGAAGAACAAAATACTACAAGCAGTAAGAGAAAAGAAACAAATCACATGCAAAGGAAAGCCCATCAGAATCACAGCAGACTTCTCAACACAAACCCTCAAGTCAAGGAGAGCCTGGGGTGAGGTATTTCAACTCCTAAAAGAAAACAACCTCCAACCAAGACTGATGTATCCTGCAAAAATCTCTTTCAAAGTGGACAGAGAAATAAGATACTTCCATGACAAAGAACACTTGAAAAACTTCATGAATACTAAACCAGCACTACAAGGAATTTTAAACAATATCCTAGAAAAAGACAATGAAGATCACAACACCAGAAGGCCCAACAGAGCAAATCAAATACCAAGGAAAGAAACTAAAAGGAGAGGACAAAAAATAAAGAGTAAACAAACGGACAATAACATGACAATAATAAGTCAGTACATATCAGTTATAACTAGCAATGTCAATGGCCTCAATTCACCAATCAAGAGAAATAGATTGGCAGAATGGATTAAGAAGCAAAATCCAGCAATATGTTGTATACAAAAAACACACCTAGTGCAAAAAGAAGCCCATAGACTGAAACTGAAAGGATGGAAAACAATACTCAACACTACAGGAGCCCAGAAAAAAAGCAGGGGAAGTAATCTTATTCACAGACAAAGCAAATTTCAAACCAAAACTAATTAAGAGAGACAAAGAAGGCCACTACATCCTTGTAAAGGAAACAATCCAAGAGGAAGAAATGACAATCATAAACATATATGCATCAAAAATAAATGCCCCAACTATACAAAACAAGCATTAAGTAACATGAAAAACCAAATAAGCACTAATACAATAGTAGTGGGGGCTCTAAATACCCGACTATCACAAATAGACAGATCATCTAGGCAAAAAATCAACAATGAAATACTAGAAATGAACCAAGCTTTTGAACGCATGGACTTATTAGAAGTCTAATAGAGTGTTCCACCCCACAAAATCAAAATATACATTCTTTTCAGCTCCACATGCGACATTCTCGAAGGTAGATCACATAATACCTCACAGAACAGGTTTGAATAAATGTAAAAGAATTGAAGTTATTCCATGTATATTATCATATCACAGTGCAATAAAGCTGGACATCAATAGCATAAGAAATCGTAGGAACTTCACAAACACATGGAAATTGAACAACACTCTCCTGAACAATCAATGGATCACAGAGGAAATCAAAGAAGAAATCAGACAGTTTTTACAAATAAACAAAGATGCCAATACAACATTCAGGAATCTATGGGACATAATGAAAGCAGTTCTATGTGAAAAATTCATAGCACTGAATGCCCACATTAGAAAAACAGACCTACCTCAAATAAACAACCTAATGATGACTCTTAGACTCCTAGAAAAACAAGAGCAAGAAAAACCCAAATCTTGAACAAGAGAGGAAATTATAAAGATTAGAGCAGAAATCAATGCAATGGAAACTAAGAAAATGATACAAAAAATAACTTAATCAGAGTTGGTGTTTTGAAAGACTAAATAAAATTGATAAACACTTAGCAAGCCTTATCAAAAAAAGGAAAGAAAAGGCTCAGAATCATGCAATCAGGAATGAAAAAGGCGAAGTCACAACAGATCCCAGAGAAATTCAGAGGATTTTTAATACATACTATGAAAACATGTACTCTAATAAAATGGAAAACACAGAAGAAATGGACAGATTTCTAGATACTTATGAATTACCAAAGTTGAATGAAGAAGATAAAAACATTTTAAACACCCCAATCACAATCAGTGAAATTGAAAATGTAATTAAACACTTATCAACAAAGAAAAACCCAGGTCCTGATGGATTCACCGCTGAATTTTACAAGACATTTAGAGAAGATCTACTGTCATTACACTTCAGGCTTTTCAATGAAATTGAAAGGGAAGCAATACTTCCAAATTCATTCCTGGAAGCAAATATCTCTTTGATTCCCAAACCTGAGAAACATGTAACAAAAAAGAGAACTACAGGCCAATCTCCTTAATGAATATACATGCAAAAATCCTCAGTAAGATATTAACAAACAGAATACAGAGGATTGTCAAGAAGATCACACATCCTGACCAAGTAAGATTTATTCTAGGAATGCAAGATGGTTCCACATACATAAATCAATAAATGTTATACACTATATTAACAAAGTCAAGGGCAAGAACCACATGATCCTCTCAATAGATACAGAAAAAGCATTTGACAAAATTCTACACCCATTCATGATAAAAACTCTGCAAAAAATTGGAATAGATGGTCTATGTCTCAACTTAATAAAGGCTGTCTATGAAAAACCAACAGCCAACAACATATTAAATGGCCAAAAACTGAAAACCTTCATGTTAAAATCAGGAACAAGACAAGGATGCCCACTATCACCACTCCTGTTTGATATAGTTCTGGAAACATTAGCCATAGAAGTTAGACTAGAGAAAGAAATAAAAGCAATAAAGATAGGAAAGGAAGAAGTTAAACTGTCATTATTTGCTGATGATATGATACTCTACATTGAAGACTCAAAAAACTCCACCAAAAGTCTTCTCGACTTTATAGACACTTATAGCAGAGTAGCTGGATAAAAGATCATTACCCAAAAATCAATAGCCTTCTTGTACACAAATAACAGACTCACTGAACCAGAAATTAGGGAAACAATTCCTTTCCCAATAGCACCCTAAAAAATGAAGTATCTAGGAATCAATCTAACAAAAGAAGCAAAAGACCTCTACACTGAAAACTACAGCACTCTGAAAAAAGAGATCGAGGAGGATATAAGAAAATGGAACGATGTCCCCTGCTCCTGGGTAGGAAGAATCAACATAGTGAAAATGGCCATACTACCAAAACTGCTATGCAGATTCAATGCAATACCAATTGAAATACCAACACCACACTTCACAGAACTAGAAAGAAGAATCCAAAAATTTATTTGGAACCATAAGAGACCTAGAATAGCAAAGGCCATCCTAGGCAACAGACACATGGCAGCAGGTATAACAAATCCCAATTTGAAACTATATTACAAAGCCACTGTGATAAAAACAGCATGGTACTGGGAAAGAAACCGACCTGAGGATTAGTGGAACAGATTGGAAGACACAAAAACAACTCCAGATGCACTCAGCTACCTCATCTTTGACAAAGGAGCTGACCATCCTAAGTGGAGGAAAGATAGCCTCTTTAGTAAATGGTGTTGGAAAAACTGGATCTCAACCTGCAAAAGATTAAAAGTAGACCCTTATCTGTCACCATGCACTAAATTAAAATCCAAGTGGATTAAAGATCTAAATATAAAAACAAAAACACTAAATTTGCTGGAAGAGAAGTTAGGCCAAACTCTGGAAGACATTGGCTTAGGAAAAGACTTTATGAACAAATCCTCAGTAGCAGAGGAACTAGCAGAAAGAATCAACAACTGGGATCTAATCTTATTAAAAAGCTTCTGCACTGCAAAAGAAACAATCAACAGAACTAAGAGACAACCTACAATGTGGGAAAAACATTTTACAAGTTGTTCCTCAGACAAAGGACTATTATCTAGAATATATAAAGAACTCAAAACAACCAGCACCCCTCAAATATAAAGACCCAATTCAAAAATGGGCATTTGAAATAAGCAGACATTTCTCAAAGAAGTAAAAGCAGCAAGTAAATATATGAAAAAATGTTCCACATCCCTGGTCATTCGAGAGATGCAGATGAAAACAACACTGAAATTCCACCTCACCCCACAAAGAATGGCTGCTATCAAGAAATCACACAATAGCAAATGTTGGCGGGGTTGTGGGGAGAAAGAAACCCTCCTTCTCCATTGTTGGTGGGAGTGCAGACTGGTACAACCACCATGGAAGTCAATATGGAGATACCTCAGAGAACTAGGATTAAAGGTTTTGTTTGACCCAGCCATCCCTCTGTGGATATCTTTCCAAAAGAATTAATAGAATCATACCACAGTGATATATGTGTACCCATTTTTATAGTGGCACAGTCTGTAATAGCTAAAACTTGGAAGCAGCCCATCTGCCCATCAATTGTTAACTGGATAAAGAAGATGTGGTTTTTCTATAAAATGGAATACTACTCAGCCATAAAGAATGAGAATGTAGATTCATTCATAGGTAAATGAGTACATTTTGAGGCTATACTCTTAAGTGAAATAAATAATTCATACATATGCAAATACCAAATAGTTTCTCTGGTGCGAAAAACTAAAATAGCACTCAAAATCCTAATGGGACAATTAGTAATGTGAAATAGGAAGAAAAGGACCAAAGATGTAGGGACAGTGAGAAGGATAGGGAAAGGGGAACAAGGGAAAAGGAAAAAAATATGAGAAAATGTAAAAATGGAATTAAAGTTTTTAAAGGTGGGGAGGGGAGGACAGGATGAAGGGAGGGTGGGGAAAAAATGAGAACCAAGACCTGGCACGTAAACGTACAAGATCCCAGTAATGAATGTAATTGTACTGTATACCTAGAATGTACCAATAAATTCAATTTAAATTTTTTAAAAGTTCAATAAGGTCACAAAGCTGGAGTATTAATTTAATGGGAATGATGCTCTTTTAAGATGAGGAAAAAAACGTGGTGTGGAATGGGAAATACAGGAAAAGGGGTCTTTGAAGATCCCCTGAGGAGGGGAGTATCTGGAAGCCAAGGAGAGAGGCTTCAGGGGAAATCAATTTGGCCAACACCTGATCTTGGCCTTCTATTTCTAGATTGGGAAAAAATAAATCTGTTATTTAAATCTCTCAGTGTGTGGTACTGTTATGGCAGCACTGGCAAACAAACACACTAAACAAATCTAATCTGTATGTAGACACAAGAAGCTTCAGCCCCTACAACTGCTCCCTTCTTCCGTCCCTCCTGCCTCCACGGTAGGACCTCCTCTGATTAGAGGTTCTCCAAAGATTGGCTCGCTTTCAGAGAGCTTTAGCTAGAATTGATTTATACCCCCAAAATAAAACACACTCAGAGCAGCTGCTATCTAATTATTACAAGTATGGCTGAATGATACTCTCAAACACAAAATCTAACTGATGTGAACAATTGAAGCCTTGTTGGGCTTAATCTTGATGACTGTAATCCTCACTCTATACAATATATGAGGTTTTATAACATATATATGTATACATAATCTATGAGGGTTCCCTCTAATAAGCATGCTCATACGTGCACTAATATGCTCTCACACAAGACTGATAAGCACATCATTAGACAGTTCTGAGTGTGCCTCCTTCCTGGTACCTAGCATAACATAGCATATATACTGAGTATTCGAGATATATATAGATCAGATACTTGCCCTCAATTCTGTTTATAAAATGTGTCAACAGATTCCACTTAAAAGGCTAAAAACTCACTATTTGCCAGTTACCCTTCTAGGAGTCTCACAGATATTAGTGTATGGAAATCACACAATAAAATTGTAAGTATACTATTCATGCAAATGTAGTACTATATCCCCTTGTCACTGACAACCCCCCCCAAAAAAAGAGGCACCAAGCATGAGGAACGTATTCAAGTTAGAGGGCTGAGTGGCAGACCTGTGCCATGAGACTGGGGGATAT
>NW_022900926.1:51518759-51519020 GCF_012274545.1 Fukomys damarensis | reverse complement strand
AAGCAAGAGACTTTGGTCTTCACCTATAGGCTACTGACAAATTGGTACATTGATTTTACACTCACGCTTGTAACACCAATAGCAGATAGAAGCTGGAAATTGGGAGCTTGCTGAACACACATATCCTGAAAATGCAAAAAGTGGAAATGGCTCATTTACAGTAAGAGGCAAAAAGGGGGTTTGCTGGGAGGCGCGGAGGAGGCGCGGACCCCGCAGGCCGCCTGGCTGGGCCCGGCCACCGGAGGGGCACCTTTTGCTCTC
>NW_022900926.1:51487641-51518565 GCF_012274545.1 Fukomys damarensis | reverse complement strand
GGCCCCGGCGGCCCCGGCTGACCCGAGCCCCACGTCTCGGCCGCGGTGGCGCGACTCAGCGAGGGGCAGGAAAAGGTGGTCACTAACTGCCAAGAGAAAATCCAGCATTGATACAAGAAAAACAATAGATGATTTTTTAAAAGTAATGAAAATTTTTTAATACAGAGTTGAATTCACAAAAGATTTGCAGAAAATGAGTGATGCTGCAGGTGATATTGTTGACATAAGGGAAGAAATTAAAACTGACTTCGAATTTAAAGGAAAACAACGAATTGCTCATAAACCTCATTATAAACCAAAGACTTCAGCTATTTTTGAAGCAGATTTTGTAGATGTAAAATCCCAGGATTTTCTTGCTGATAAGGAACTGTGGGCTAGACTTGAAGAACTAGACAGACAAGAAGAATTACTGGGTGAACTTGACTGTGATTACAAATGGAAAAGACACAGCAACCTCTCCTGGGGAGAGAGAAGATCAAAACGCAAACTTGAATGTGATGCACCAAGTAACAGCCTCCTTTGCTCCCAGCTCTTGCCCTAAAGGTGTAGTCAGTTCAAAACTATTGGGAAGTCACGTGAATAGTCAATTGAACCGTTCAGGGAATGGTTCAGATTCTTATCACAGTGATGAAGATGATGATGACTATGATGAAGAAGATGATGGTGGTAGTAGTGATAATGAAAATGACCGTGATGCTTCAGGGGTGGGAGATAATTCTGTACCAACCATACACTTTTCTCGTACTGTTGAACCGAAGAGGGTTCAAATAAATACTGGGGGAAATACTATTTTAAAATTCGGTGAAAAGAAAGAAGCCAAACGTAAACGAAAAAACAACTCAGGCAGTGGTCATTCTGCCCACCAGCTGCCTACAGTCAGAACCCCTGCTGACATTTACAGAGTTTTTGTTGGTGTTGTGAATGGGGAATATGTCCCTGTAAATCAATTCTCAGGTCTCAAAGCAGAGAGAACAGTGTTTGCAGTGAAAGCAGTGCTACTGAATTTGATGAAAGGGGGGAGTTCTGAGGAGTATCAGAAGCCACTTGCAGTGACACCAGTGAGAGTATTTTGGAAGAGGAACCACAAGAAGAAAATCATCAAAAGAAACCATTGCCCTCCTCGGGAGCACCTAAGGCTTTTTCTGGAACTGTCATAGAAAAAGAATTTTTATCATCCTCCTTAACACCACACCCAGCCATTGCTCATCCTGTTCTACCCACCATTCCAAAGAGAAAAGAAATTCTGTCGGAAGCAGCAGAGGAAACTACAAAAAGGGTTTCAAAGTTCAAAGCTGCCAGATAGCGACAAAAAAGCTAGGAATTGAGACTTTATGTCTGAAAACCTAGTTGTGCATTTTTAGAATATACATAGCAAAATACGTTACATGTAGTGTGAAATAAAGGCATCCCGAGTTAGTTTGGCAGAAACATTTTTATCCTAATCAGTGAGTGGTACTAAAAAAAAATTCAAAGTAAATGTGTGAACACTTTAATATTCAGGGTGCTTGTTAATTCTTTCAATATTTTCTGAGTTGGTCTTATGATGCAGTGGTAGTATTTCAAATTATTTTTCAAAGAATACTGTTCATATGCATTGTTTTTGTGTTTCAACTTAAATACAATCAGTTTTGTGCCAGCTGTGATATTTTGCATACCATATAGACCATTTTAAAGAAACTTTTAAAATTTCAACGGATTCAATAATTATATTACTTGCTTTTGCATTTTAAAGGCACTTTTTAAAAAATCTACTTCCCTTATAGGTTTTGCAGGTAGGTGGCTATTTGAAAAATCCTCTCTCCTTGGGATGTAATACTGTAATCTTTAAGGCAGAAAGCTACATTTACCCTATGGGAAAGTCTTTGATTGGAAGAATATTTTGTAAAAACATTTTTCAAGTAAAAAATTTTATGAAACTTGGCCTCTAAAATAAAAAACAAAAAAGAAAAGAGGCAAAAAAAAAAAAAAAAAAAAGAGGCAGAGGGGGCCAGCTCTAAAAGCAGAGCAGCAGTGAGTCACAAGTGAACATGGATGACCTCCACATCCCCTTAGCCACTAGAGGCATCGTTGAAAGGCAGTTTCTGGTCAACTGCAAGTTGAGTCATTGAGAATGTCAAACATCATCAGCCCGTGTTTCTGCAGGCAGAGAGAAAGTAATCCAACTATGTAGTTAAATTTAACCTGTATACTTGTTAAAAATTTGTTTTCTGCTTCTGAAAATGTGCTTCATTTCCTGAGGAGGGCAGGAACTAGATTTTTTTTAATTTGTAGAAATAAGTCAAACTTTAAAAGAATACTATAAGATTATAAAAATTCACTAATTGCTTGTTTTCTTTTTCCATTTAGAATATTAGTATTAACTACTTTTTACTGACATAGTCTTTTTTCTTATTTAGTTTACACAAATCCTAACTACCTTGAAATTACCATGCTGGATAAAACATTTATTTTTGTTATTTCATATGAAGGATGTCTAAGGTCCACCATGTTACTTCCAAAGAGTGCTAAGAGGGTCTTCTTTGGAAGATTTACAATCTCAATTGTGGAGAATAATTAATAAGGAACATGTCCCAGCAGCTTGTTGCAAACACCAGTCTGATATTATCACCTTTCTTTTTCACCCCAGCCTTCCTCAGCAGCAGTCCTGCATCCTTCACCAGAATAATTGCTGGTTGAGCTGAAGACTTCATGTAGAATCTAGTCATTACATTTTATGGTTTGTGCCTACCACCCAGAAAACAGATCTTCAATTAGCCACTCAAAGAAAATGGCTGGTGATTCAAGACAGGTGGTGGTGATAATCAAGGTACCAGAAATTTGTCAGCTCTGAGATCAATTGTGGATAGATGGAAAAGCAATTTTAGTTTCTAAAAGACACTTTCATTTGGTATTCCAGAGTCAAAGAACCATACTCTGAAACTAACACATCTAAACATCTGAGATTAACCATGAATTTCTTGCCCCTGAGCCTATAAGGAGCTTTCAATATCACATTCCATGAGACAGGAAAAGACCTTTTCTATGTACAAGAAGAAGATATTAGGCTGCAGATGCTGCACAGAGGGAGAGAAGAACACAGAGCATATGCATAGTTTTAGTCAGCTTCCTAAAGGACTAAACACCTTGTAGAGTCACAACAGAAATCACTGTGACTTCTTTGTGATGCTTGGCTCAGTCCACAGTTTAAACTTTAAATAGAATGTGGATTTTTGAAAGAATAGCACAATGGATTGTTGATCTTTCTCTGCATTGCTTAATTGGTATAGTATTTCCATTTGGTGCAATGAAAACAGTCTGGATCTAGGTAGTGGCTGGTAATGGTGGTACACTATAAATATACTGACTACCATTAAATTGTGCACTTTAAAATGATTAAAAGAATACATTTTTTGCCAGGCATGGTGGCACACGCCTGTAATCTCAGCACTCGGGAGGTTGAGGCAGGAGGATTGCTGTGAGTTCAGACCAGCCTGGGCTACATAGTTAGTTCCAGGTCAGTCTCAACTATATAGTGAGACCCTGTCTTAGAAAACAAAACAAAAAGAATACATTTTTTTAACATGATGGCATACAGTCCCAGCTACTCAAGAGGCTGAGGCAAGAGAATTACAATTTGGAGACCAACATGTGTAACTTGATCTTGTATCCAAATAAGAAAATAAAAAGGGGTAGGGATGTAAGTGGTAGACTACTTACCTAACATGCAAGAGGCCCTGGGTTCTAGCCACAGTAATGAAAATAAAAGGCAAATTTTATATTATGTGTAGTTTATCACACAAAAAATAATAAAACTATGCCTGGTTCTCACACATAGTTTTCCCTAGCACCAGCCACCACACACACACACATACACACACACACACACAAACACACACACACACACACACACACACACAGAAGAGTTCTTACAAAATAGACTGAGGTGAACTTCACTACCCTTTCATTTTAAATGTGCTCCGATCTAGTTTTAAATATACCCATTTTCTGCAGATATTTCCTTTTGAAGAGAAAAACTTTTCTTACCTTATATGAAATCCAAGTCTCCTTACTAGAAAATAAATTAGGTAGAATTCTCAAAGACATTGGCACAAAGACTTTATGAACAAATCCTCAGCAGCATGAGAACTTGCACAAAGAATCAACAGCTGGGATCTCATTGTATTAAAAAGTTTTTATAGTGCAAGAGAAATCACCAAAAGAGCTAAAAGACAACCTACCATGTGGGAAAAAAATTCTACCAGCTGCTCCTCAGACAAATGACTGCTATCTAGAATATATAAAAAAATCAGACCCCCCAAATACAAAGACCTGATTAAAAAATGGGCATCTGAAATGAATAGACATTTCTTAGACAAAGAAGTAAAAGCAACAAATAAACTTGAAAAAATGTTTCATATCACTAGTCATTCGAGAGATGCAGATGAAAACAACACTGAGATTCCACCTCACCCCACAAAGAATGGCTGCTATCAAGAAATCACACAATAACAAATGTTGGCGGAGTTGTGGGGAGAAAGGAACCCTTCTCCATAATTGGTGGGAGTGCAGACTGGTGCAACCACTACGGAAATCAATATGGAGATACCTCAAAGAACTAGGATTAGAGGTTCCATTTGACTCACCCATCCCTCTGCTGGGTATCTTTCCAAAAGAATTAAAAGAATCGTACCACAATGATATATGCACAGCCATGTGTATAGCTGCACAGTGTGTAATGGCTAAAACTTGGAAATAACCCAAATGCCCATCAACTGGAGCCTGGATAAAGATGTGGTTTTTCTATAAAATGGAGTACTACTTAGCCATTTAAAGAATGAGAAACTAGAGTCATTCATAGGAAAATGGATGCATATTGAGGCTATAATCTTAAAATAAATAGGACACATGAGTAAATACTGAATAGTTTCTCTGGTGTGAAAATCTAAAAGTATAAATAAGGTTCAAATGGTATAAGTGATAGTGTGAAATAGGAAGAAAATGGCTAAGGGGAAGTGGCAAGGGTAGGGGAGAGGAAATAAGGGAAAAGAAAAAATATGAATAAAGGAAATAAAGTCTTTGTAAACAGGGAAGGGTAAAGAGAGGAAGGTAGGGCAGGGATAGGGATATGGGAAAAACAAGAACCAAGACATTATGTAAAGATACAAGATCCCAATGTTAACTAACTATATTGTCTGCTTTATATGTACCAATAAACAATGGGGGGAGTGACATAAAATTCAAGCCTCTAAGGTTTAGAGTGGGAGTGGTGGCTGCATAAATTCTTGCCAACTGTGCCCCTATAATCCTTCTCATCTTTCTAGGTAGGGGGAGTGGCATAGAATACTTCTTCTCCAGAAACACACTGAAGAGTCCATTCACCAGTAAGAAGACAATATGAGAAAATAAGCTTGAAGCTTCATATAAATGTAGATAATATGATGTATATAGACCACCCTTGCTGCCTCACCAAGCAAGATCCAGGCTCACCTCTCTGTAGCGGATAACCTTGGTTACTCAATAACCACAAGTTTTTGCCTTTTTATCCTCTGAATCCAAACCTAAGAGAATGAAATTGCAAGAAAGAGAACATGCACATACCACTTATATTGATCAGGGTCCCCCACAGAAACAAACCAATAGAGGAAAGAGAGAGAAAGAGACAGACAGACAGACAGACAGACAGAGACACAAACAGTGACTGAGAAACAGACAGAAAGACAGAAACAGAGGAGACAAGAGAGAAACAGAGACAGAGATTAAAAGAATTTATCTCATGAAATTGCAGAAGCTGACAAATTCTAAGATCTGCAGTCAGAAAGCTGGAGACCCAGGAAAGCTGATAGTATACACAGTTTTAGTTAAGGTACTGGCAGGCCAAAGATCCAGAAAGACCCAATATTTCAGCTCCAGTATAAAGACAGGAAAGAACCATGTTCTAGCTCAAGGCAATCAATTAGAAGCAATTCCTTTTTATTCTCAGGAAAATGAGTCTTTCTGTTATTTAGGGCTTCAATTGGTTGGACAGGACTTGCTCACCGTAGGAGGACAAGTTTGCTTTAATTAGCCCACTTATTCAAATATTAATTTCATCCAAAATACTCTCAAACAAAATAATGTTTGACTAAAATCTGAACTCTCTGTGGCCAAGTCAAGTTGACACAAGATGAATCATCATACCATTGTGGCTAAAGCTAATCCCCTCAGTGAAATCTGAGAACATGTCTCTTCTCTAGAGTACTGAAACTAAAAATATCTTGACCCTAGCACAGCACTTCACATAATTCATTAGGGCAAGGCATAAGATCTTAGTAGAGAGCTACTAAAGATATTGCCCTATAGAGTGTCTCTTTCTTTGCAAGTATTTACTCTCACTATCCAGACCCACATTTCTTTTTCCCTCCCCTTAGCAGCTCCTTATCTATAATTCCCTGTTCCCTAACTACTGAGACTGTGCCTCTTGGCTCAGGGAGTAGCTCTCTACCAAGGATCCAGTAACTCAATTATGTCCCCATCTAGAATGGTCATGTATCTATGCCTGATAAATCTGATTTTATCCAAGAATGGCTCTACTGAAAAGCTATTTTTAGAAGATAAAAGAATATTAAATGAAACAGATAAACTTAGAGTAGAATTAGAAGCAAATAAGCATCAAAATTATCAGTCAGGAAACATGATAGCCAGAACACCACCTGTGAGGCTGAGCAAAAAGATCTGGAAGAAAATTGCATATGGACCACTTTCTCCCCAAATTTGGTGCCTATTGTGGTAACCTACACAGTGTGACCCCAAAACCACCTCTTAATATCCATTCTGAGATGAAATGACTTAAGACACTTCATCCAGGAACATTGTAAGGGTGGGAGTAAGGACAAGTAGGGATGAGAATGCAGGGAATTGTACATATGTGGTAAAAATATGACTTTGAAGTGAAGGAAATCAGATTTTACCAAATCAGTTATGTGAAGTTAGGTCAGTTACTCAGTTCCTCTAGACTTCTGTACATTGCCTAAAAGAATAGAAACAGTAGCACCTCAGAAGACATATTTGAGAATTAAATGAGCAATGAAAAACAATTAAATAAGCGCTTGCCCCAATGAGGATGTTCTGTCTCCAGCTCTGTCCTCCCTTTACTATCCATTTTCTGTCCTACATACCTGAAAGGTCTTATCTGCTGAGTGCCTTTACAATAGTAGCTACTTGAAAAATATTAGTTTTCTTTGCTACGATCATTATTGATAAGGAATATTAAAATTATGAACTTGCCTGAGCAAACTTCCCAGGATTCATTTCACAAGTGCTTCACACACTGAGTCCCTGTTGTCTTGATCCCGATTTCTCATTCTCATGCTCACCCATCCCTGCTAGCACACTTCTTACTGAGGACAGGTGATTTGTTATCATTCACAGGGAGATCAAAGGAGACTGAGTTTGGAATTCTGCACCTGAATTTTTTGGTCATCAAAGAGGCTAAACAATGACAATTAAATAAGAAAATGAAAACTTTTATTGTAAGATCCTTGAAAGGGTAATTTTTTTATTTTTACTTCTCTAATGGCTCCCACCCCTATTTGAAATCTCATAAAAAGTTTGGAGAAAAGACACATTGAGCCAAATATATAGCACACTGCAAATTTATAGCTATTAATAACCATAAACCAGAAAGCTGATTTATCAGAAAGGCTGATCTCAGGCATCAGCAACTAAAACTCCAATGCAGTGTTCCTTAAAGGAAAATGTATGCCTTTCAGTTCTGAAAGTCTAAACTTGAGAAGAGCTGCTGAACTGATTTCATCCAACATTTTTATCTTTTTCCTGTTCTTCTCTAAGAGTGGCCCTCCTTTGAACAGCTTTATTTCCACATTTCTAGTCCTCCTATTCACGTGGAAGAACTCTGATGGAAAAGAAGAGTCAAATTCCTAAAACTTTCCCTTAAGATCCAGGAAGATAATTCATCAAAACCCCAGAAAACCCCTCTTCTCATTCTATTGGCCTGCATTTAGTCACATGCTGGTCCCTCAGTAAATCATAGGCAAAGGGTATGCAATTACCCTTAGACTAATCAAGCCAATGCCAAGAGCTAGAACTTACTAGCATTTTCTGAGATATACAGGTAAGGAGTTAGTAACTGAAAAAAAACAAAGGGAGGATTTTTAAGCAAACAATCTGGCACAATAGAAGGCAGGAGACTAGATCCTTGTAGGAGTGAGAACAAAGTGAACACTCTGACCTACTTTTTACTTAACACAAACAGATCTAATTCTGTTTAAATAACAGTATTATTAAGAATTGAACTTATATTATTATGGAATTTAAAAATAGACTATGCCAATATGTTATTTTTAACAAAAGTACAAAAACACAAAAGGCTGACATCCAACAATAATAATCAACTTGGGAAGTTATATACTTACTCCACTGTTCTATTACTTATAACATGCCTGAGACTCTTCTTTTGCAAATTTCTTTTCTAAACTTTTTTTTAGGTGAACACGTCAATTTCCATTTGTTCAAATATTATCTTTAAGATTTATCTTAATAAAAGGACAATATTCTCCCTGAAAGTCTTCACCATCTCATTAAAGAAAAGCATCCAGCCTGTTATTTATTATAGAAACCTAAGACCAATATTTTTATAACAGGTGTATGCACACATGCACTCACATGTGTATTCTAGAGAAGGTACTTTCCCAGAATATTGGCACTTGAAAGGAACCTTGTGAATCATTTGCTCTGGTGCTACGCCTCCCCATTTCCAGATGAATAAGACTCAGGAAGTTAAACTCAGGAAACCCAAGTTTTCCTCATTTGAAATTTAAATCATTTTCATTTTCATCAGGTGGACTCTTGAGGTATCCATACTGTATACCAATACCACGCTTTTACTCTGTGAGTTTGCCTGGTTCCTTTGAAGAAAACTTGCTATCCCTGGTTTACTCTTAATTATGTGAACTACATGAACAACACTAACATTTCAGACAAATTCACAACTTCACTAAAAGGAAAAGAGCACCAATAAAAGTTCCCTTTAATCTAAAGCACTCTTCAAGATGCTGTTTAAATCCATTTGACCAATTTAATTCACAGGCACAGAGCATGCAGACATTTTAGTCATTAACGATCATTACAGTTCTGAATACAGGCTTCTCGAGAAGTCTAGTGGCACATTACAGTTACTTCACATCAAAGCTGACTCATTAATGCATTTCCATTAAATTTAACAGGATCAGGTTTTTGCTTGCTATAGAAAAAAGAAAAGCTAACATTCAGTTAGATGAGCTATTGGATAAAACTGTCAGAGATTAGATTTAACATCTTTCACAGCAGGCTCACAAATTGGAAGCAATGTAGAGCCTCATCTGCTAACCTTATCTGTTAAGAGAAGCCTTATATCTGGAGTCAGCTCTGGAGGCTGATGGAGAGGAGAGGGGTTGTGTTTTGTTTTGAGCTTCTCAAATATGCACACGACTGAGCTGAGATGTTATATCACTAACATCCAATGGGAATGTACTGTGAGCTACAAATTTATGTCAAATATGTAATGTTTTCTCACATTCTTTTTCAGCTTTAATTGAATTTATTGGTACATTTTAGGAATATAGTACAGTTACATTCATTGTTGGGACCTTGTACCTCTACATGACAAGTCTTGATTCTCATTTTTTCCCCTTACCTCTGCCCTCCCTTCACCCCCTCCTCCCCTCCCCATCTACAAACACTTTATTTTCATCTTTTCATTCTCTCACATTTTTTTCTTTTCCCTTTTTTCTCTTCTCCTACCCATCCCAACTTCCCTACACCTTTAGCTCCTTTCTTCCCATTTCTAAATGTCAGTAATCTCATTAGAATCTTATGCATTGTTGCAGATTATTCACATCAGGGAAACTATTCGGTATTTACACATGTGTGACTTATTTATTTCACTTAATGTTAAACATTGTAGTAATCACATATTAGAAACTAAAAATTTGTAAAATTCTAGTAATATATTTTGTTTAATCCAAATGCATCTAAAATATCTTTCCAATGGGTAAGCAATATAAAAATTCTGAATACATAAATTATAGCCTTTTTTACTAAATTTTCTAAATTCAATGTGTCTTTCAAAGTTATGGAACATATCAGTTTGTACCAGCTACATTTCTAGGTCTTGGCAGCCACATGTGGCTAATGACTACTAAATCAGAAGTCCAGTGCCACATAAATGTTCTTCCCAAGCCTGGAATAAAATGACCACTTCTCTCTCTCTCTCTCTCTCTCTCTCTCTCTCTCTCTCTCTCTCTTGGGGTCTCTATAAGCCTGTCCTTGATATAACAGATAAGGCTGAGAGATGAAGCTGTTTCTCAAGGGTTTTTCTTGTGTTGTGTTTCTAGATTTCTCAGTTATTCTCCATTGTGAGCATGAGAGGCACACTCCATCTGTGCAGCACTTTGGGCTTTCCCTGGACACATAGATAAGCCTCACAGAAGCCAATTTCACTGGATGACTCCCTGTCTTTTCCACCTGTTTTAAATCCTGGGCCAAGGATAAAATGCAGAGTCTAGCAGCCAGCAATAGGCAGAAATCTGACTATCTCAGGTGTTTATTCTGTAAGTGCACAAATTAGATGTATTTTTCCAACTAGTTCTATCCTGCTTTTCTCTTCTGGCCAACAGCCTTCTTACTAAAAAGGACTAACATTTACTCATGTTTATATGTCAGATTTAATTTGCTTGATCTTCATGGTATGATTTTGTGCATTTTATTATTACCCAGATTTAACAGTTAAGCAAATCAAAACTACTTAGACACATAGTGTCTTGCCACAATCACACAGTAAACAGTCAAATTGGAATTCAGTCCCACTTAGAAACTTATATTCAGAGCACTATATTTCATATCTGTCTCTGGCTTATGAATTTTCTTGTTTCCTGCATGAGCCATATCCTGTCTTAATTTCTCAGCCCCACTCACTCTGGATAGGTATTAGCCTTCCACTGAGAACAGCTCTAGTTCTGACCTATCCTACATTTCCTCTTTGGAGCTTGTAAGTACCTTTAGGAAGTCTAACCCCCATATCTGCCAGCATCTGCTGCCTTTAGTTTTCATTAGCTCTGTGTTAGTCAGCTTTCCATCATTGTGATAAAATACCAGAAAGAAGTCAACCTAAAGAAGAAATGGTTTTGTTTTGTTCAGTTTCAAAGGTCTTCATCCAGAGTCACCTAGTTCTATTGTCTCTATGCCTGTGGTAAGCTAGAGCATCATGCCAGACAGTGTGTGATGAATCAGAGCTGCTCATCTGATGCCCTCAGGAAGCAGAGATAGAAAGAATGGACAAGGCAAGAGACAAAATAAAATGTTGTTTAAACAATCTATTCATAAATAGGGGAGGAGGGGTGAAGGGAGGGCAGGGATAAGGGGAAAAAATGAGAACAGAAACCTGTCATGTAAAGGTACAAGATCCCAATGATGAATGTAACGGTACTGTATACCTAAAATGTACCAATAAACTCAATGAGAAAAAATAAATAAATAAATTATAAGGCCTTACTGAAATTGCTTTTTCTTTATTAGGCTCCATAAATGTCTATGTTTATATCTGCCAGAATTCAGCTACATAAAGTTCACTCGACTAGTATAAACAGGAAGATATTCTGAATTTTGTGTTAAATACTTGCCTTGCAGATGTCTAGGAAAGCTGAAAAAATTGACTTTTCATTGAATCCACCCCTCCAAGCTACACCACAGAATAGGTTCTCAAAGTTGCTGCCGGCTCTTCTACATTAGGAAGCCTCTGGCTATGGAATCATTTCCAGTTGCTGTGATCACAAAACCACTTTCCTCAGAAGAACCACCACTCATACTGACAGCTCCTGAGTGAGCTGTGCTCACTGTGACCCGTGGAAGCATACAGTCTGATGACGATCCACACTTTAACACTCATAAAGCTGCTGATTGGACATTGGAATTCCTGCTAATGCTACCTTGGAAAAGCAAAATGTCTTCACCACTGAGCTTAGTGGTAGAAATAGTAGAAGCTTCAGATACTCAACTTCTGACTTTTAAATGTCATCTAACAAGGAAACCCAAATCACATTTATGATAATAGCAGAAAGAGTCTATGATGTAGCTTTTGCTTCCCAGCTTTGGAAGTTCAGCTTGGTAATATGGCTGTTAAACAACAATTTCCCTAGCCACACAGTACTGTTCTAGCTAAAATATCTGTTACAATATTAAGACAAGATGGACATAACAATCCACCTCGTTACATGGTCTCAGATCATGAAGGAATTTTATTAATCACCAGTCTTCAGTTTACAAACTTGTAACTAAAGAAGCAAGGTAGTTTGCTTAATATCAGCTCAGTTTTGGCAGCACCAAGAAGATAAAATATATTGTCTGGCCCTAATTCTAGTCCTCTTCTTATCCCTTCAGGGTAAACTGAAAAAATAATTATAGTACCAAGCCTAGTGGTGCACACGTGTAATCCAAGCATTAAGGAAGCTGGGGTAGGAGGATTCCTGAGAGCTCAAGGCTAGCTCGGGCTACATAGGAAGTGCAAGGCTAGCCTGAACTATACAGCAAGACCCTGTCTCAAGAGGGGGAGGGAGACAGAGACAGAGAGACAATGAGGCAGAGACAGAGACAGAATAAGTAATAAAAGGATGTAAATGCCATGAGTGTCTTCTATTTGCCAGACATTGTATTGGGAATTGGAGTAGTGGTGGTGAATAATATAGGCATGAGATGAAAGAAAATATGCAACAATCATCAAGAAAAGGCAATGAATACAATGAACAAATTGATATAATGAATAGAATGGACAAAACTGAAGAACTCATCTAGATTAAGCTTTGTGAAATAGTTCAGGAAAGAAAATGATGGCTTGTTGAGACATGCATGGAAAGAAGAATTTTGAAAGGTAAAAACAGCTGTTCAGTAGTGAAGGAAGATGAAATGCTATCCACTTCTGAGAGGGAAGTAAGAACCTGAAAGAATCTCAATAAAGCCAAGTATAGAATGCAAATGGGATGAGAGCAAGATAGGTAACTGGAAAAGTTATCAGGTGCCATTTCATGGAGATACTTTGAAGCCACAGTAAAAATCTCTGAGCTTTAACTTAATATGTTCAATTCCAGTCATTCACATTCCTGGTTTATCATTTTCTCTGGTCCCTGTATTAGTTTCCTAGGACTGGCTTAACAAAGTATTGCAACTGGTGGCTAAAGATAACACATGCTAATTCTCATGTTTCTAGAGGCCAGATATCTGAAGTTAAGATGTCCTGTCTCTGGAGGACCTAGGAAAGAACCTTCCTTGCCTTTTCTTAGCTTCAGGTACATGCTGGCAAACTGCAGTAATCCTCATCTCCTTTTAATTAGTTTTCTTGGTACATTTAAGGGATACAATATAATGACATTCATCTTTGGAAATTTTCACTTTTACATAATCTGTCTTGGTTCTTATTTTTCCCAATCCCCCTGCCCTCCCTTCCACCCCTTCAGCCCTCCTATCTACAAAGACTGTTTCCATTTTTTCATTTTCTCATAGCAGCACAATTTGTAATAGGTAAACCTTGGAGGCAACCCAAGTGCCCATCAACAGGAGACTGGATAGAGAAAATGTGTTTTTTTAATAAAATGGAGCACTACTCAGCCATAAACAACAAGAAACTAGAGACATTTATAGCTAGCCCAAGTGCCCATCAACAGGAGACTGGATAGAGAAAATGTGTTTTTTTTAATAAAATGGAGCACTACTCAGCCATAAACAACAAGAAACTAGAGACATTTATAGCTAAATTGATGCACATTGAGGTGATACTCAAGTGAAATAAATAGGACAAATGTGTAGATACTGAATAGTTTCTCTAGTGTGAGGAACTGAAAGTGTAAATCAGCAATCCTCATCTTATAGGAGCATCACTGCAATCTCTGCTTTCACTACTAGTCACATGGCCTTCTGCCTTTGTCTCTATATTTGGTTTTCTTTGCCTTTGGGGGGTGGGGTTTTAAACAAGTCTTACCATGTAGTCCAGGCTGGCCTTGAACTCACCACAGATCCCAGTCTGGCTTCAAACTCATGGCAATCCTCTGCCTCAGCTTTAAGAGTTCTGGGATTACAGGTATGCACTACCATGCTCAGTTCTCTTTGCCTTTTTTAGAAACACACATTCTGGACTGGGGTATATGCAGATCAGTGCTACAGCATTTGCCTAGCATGTGCCGTGGGTTTGATACTCAACAATGTAAAAGAGGTGAAGGGTGAGAAAAAAAGGGAGAGGAAGAAGGAAGAAGAGGAGGAGGACATGGAAAAGGAGGAGGAAGAGGAAAAGGAGAGAGGAGAAAGAGGAGAGATGGGGGAGGAAGAAAGGTGAACAAGAAGACATTAATTTAGGGCCCTATCTACTCCAGGAAAACCTCTTCTTAGCTAATTACATATGCAGAGACACTATTTCCAAATACAGTCACAACCTGAAATTCTGAGGACATGAATTTTAACAGAGAACACTATCCAGCCCAGTATAACAAGTTGCTATTAGTCACTTAATAATTTCCTTTAAACTTACACACTTTAAAACAACTCCTACACAATATTGTCTATTTTAAAAGTCTGAAATACTAGTGATTTTTCTAATACATGTCAAAATGATTAAATACATAACAAAATTATAAAAACCAAAATAAAACTTTTTTCCATGTACTAATGAGATCTATGTCAACTTCAAAAAAAAAAAACTGTCTGAAAGGATAGCCTAAAAGAAACCCTTAACTCTGGTGTGAATAATCTGCAATAATACAGAAGATCCTAATAAGATTACTGACATTGAGAAATGGGAAGAAAGGAGCTAAAAGTGTAGGGAAGGTGGGACAGGTAGGGGAATGGTAAGAAGGGAAAAGAAAAAAATGTGAGATAATTAAAAGATGGAAATAAAGTGCTTGTAGATGGGGGGTGAAGGGAGCACAAGGACAAGGGGAAAAAATGAGAACAAAGGCATGTCATGTACAAATTCCCAACAATGAATGTAACTGTACTGTATCCCTAAAAATGTACCAATAAACTCAATTAAAGCCGAAAAAAAAAGAAACCCTTAAGATAAAATTCTCAGATGTCTTTACCATGAATAGAGATGGGAAACAAGCCAGATCTGTAAAGGTCTGGCTGTGAGGTACATCACATCACTGATTCCAACCCAGAGCATAATTTAAAATCATTGGTACACCAATCAAACCAAACCTCCTGGGGCTGAGTTTTAATCTCATCAGATAACTAATGTGTAGTAAGGATTAAGAACCAGTGAACATATGATTTGGTTTTTTTCAAGGGAAGTTTTTTTAAGGCATACCTCAGAGATATTACAGGTTTGGTTCCACACTATAATAAGGTTAATATTGAAATAGCAATAAAGGGAGTCACAGGACTTTGTGGTTTCCAAATACATGTAAAAGTTTATACCAGAAGTACATTGTGAAATGTGTAATTGTGTTGCATTTTTACAATGTATGTACTTTAGAAATACTTAATTTCTAATAAAAGTCAATGAAATGTTAGAAGATCTTGCTGATAGATTTGTTTGATACAGATTTGCCACAAACCTTCAATTTTCATAAATAAACTTGAAAGAATAAGTGAATGAAAGACATGGAAAAAACAATAAACTGCAATAAGACGAGATATGCTTTAACTAAACACATATGCTTAGCTTTAGCAGTTGCTTAAAATGGAATGAACAAGAATTATGTCAACTACTAGTGAAATATTTGCTAAAGATAATCCAAGTGGCTGAACTTTCTGTATGTAACAGGAAGCTGACTTAACATTTACCTATTAGATTTTATGTTTTCATAATAAAAGAATAATTATATTATAGTGTTACCAATTTTGATAGTCAACTTTCTGTTGCTGTGATAAAATACCTGAGAAAATCGACTGAAGAGAAAACATTTTTTTGGTTCACAGTTTTGGAGTTTCAGTCCATAGACACTTGATCTTGTTGTCTAGGGGTCCATGGCAAGAAAGGAATGATGGAGGAAAGTGCTCACCTAAGGCTGGCAGGGATACAAAGAGAGAGTAAGGGAGGAGAGGATCTTGATATCCACTTCAACATTGCACAGTGGTGCACATTCATAAACCCAGCCTTCAGGAGACTAAGGCAGGAGGATCACCTTGAGTTTGAGGCTAGCCTGGGCTACATAGTGAGTTTAAATTCAACCTGTAATACACAGCAAGACCCTGTCTCAAAAAAGCAACAATTAAAGAAAAATCCACTTCAAGAACATACTCCTGATAACCTAACTTCCTACCATCTGGTCTCATTTTCTAAAGTTCTACCATTCCCAATAATAACACCAAATGGTGGTAACCAATCATTTAGCATATGGGTCTTTGGGGAACATTTAAGATCCAAACTATAAACCATCCACTTAGTTACATTGGTATGATGGCATTTACAATAATTCAGTTCTGTGTCCAGCTTCTTTATTATTACTGTTTGCCTAAAACTATTGTGTTTACAACAGAACTCTTTTAAGAGAACTGTTTGTTTATTGTCTAATGTAATTATTATAACTATGTTAGGAGATATTACTGTTAATATACTCATTTTACAGGACAGCAAAGTTAAGTAACATTATCAGAATCTCAATATCAGTGCATAGCAGAGCTGAGATTCAAACTGAAGCCATCTAGGGCTGACTATGATTAATTACTCTGCTTTTTCCATCTTTTGCCTGGTGCAGATGAGAGCCACAGTGATATTCACAACCTTAGCTGCTCCTCCTGCTCCTATTTATGAGAAACATTAAAAGTGATTGAATCAAAAACAAAGTAATTCTTTTCCTTGGGGGACACCTGTATTCAAAATGGTATTGTAATTAATCCTGCACTAAACTTATGGTAAAGGTATCAATTTTTGTTGATTTCTAGTCACACAACAAAGGTGGACATTTCCAATTATTTCCTGTAGTTGACAGTATATTTTCTACATGAAAAGAAAGTCTTGAATTTCTGATATGGAAATTGATCATTCTAAGAGTCTTACCTGCAGCTGACAAACAAAAACATAATAGAGTCCCATTAAATAATATAGACATATTAAATCTGAATCAAAAATTGCATACTAGCACAATTCTTTGGCTTTTATAACCATGCTAATTCAAAATGTGGTTAAGAATAAAAGAAGATAATAGAACACAACAATTTCCAGCCATGCAAGCCATTAAAAAAATAACAAGAAAGCTAATTTTTTGCACATAAAGTGATATATTAACCAACAACTTCAGTGTCTATCAAATCTGTTCAGGCACAGCTGAGTGCTGCAGGTCATTTGAACTGAATCAGCCTTCTAATTAAAACATGGGAAATTACAAGTCATTCTAAGCATTGGGCCATGGTTTCTCCATAGCCTACATTTTTCTATGGGATGCATCTTGGAGTTTAAAAAAACAGGCAATTCTTTTTCATTAAACTTGTTTCTACTATCTAATGCATTCTTCTTTTCACTCCTAATTTCTCAAATGCTTCATACAGTGGGAAGAAAGGACTCATGACAACAAATAAAATAGACCTAACTATGGAATGTCTACTCCAAGAAACAGAATGAGAAGGAAAGAAGAGACCAGTCTGCATAAACTATGTAAACTAAATGAGACAGTGAATATGTCTGGATTTGGGAAGATTAGTCTGTGGACAAAAGCTCATAGGGTCCTAGATGATGGTACCTTTGGTTGACTGCCTACACTTCAATTCTGGCATCAGTGGTGACTGATGAGACATGATACTGTGAACACAAACCCTCAGCCTATTTCTGATCTGTAAATTGAGGATAGGAAAATTATATAATCACATATTATTATGAGAATTCATCAAGTTTTTAAATACACATTCTGCACTAGTGCATTAGTACACAAAAATTGTTAGTTTAGCTTTCAGATGACCAAAAAATTTTCAGCTTATTTCTCAGATGACTAATGTCTAATGGTTTTAATCTTTAGTATTTACATAATGTAAGAGTTTTTAGAAAGACTGTTCCTGACACCAAACCAAGTATAGAAATAATAATGGATTCTACATCCTTACATTGATTTTTTTCTGCTTTTAGTTGCTATACAGTAAACAAGGAGATTTCAGTAATCTAAACAAGATATTTATTTCATAAAACAAGACTAGAAAAACAAAGGAACTAGAGGCCACATTATATGTTTGTTTTCTACCAGAATAGACAGACCACTCTGACTCTGGTAATTAAGAGATGACTTGGAGAAAGGGCACTGGAGTTCTCTCCGGCTGCCTGCTCCAACCCAGGCTATGGGTTCACAACCTTCACAACTGCACGCCACCAGATCCAGTGAGGAACAGTGAAACACCCCCATGACCTGACTCCCCCACGCCCATTCTCAAACCTCCTGTTTGGGCCAGTCTTTGGGCCCACTCTGCAGAGGAATAGGTGGTCATAAAGGGTATTTTTCTGAACTCCCAACTTTAAACACCTTTAAAGAAAGGGCAGGGGAAACCTGTAATAGAACTGAGTGGAGTTCAATCCTGCAGGTTGGGAAACTCAATTTAGACCTTGTGGACTGAGGTCAGTCTGAGTCGCAGGGACCTGCCATTGGCTAGCTGAGATCAGGGTATTTGGTTCTGCACGTGGCTGTACACATGGTATAATATGACAAAAGAGACATAGTCTGAAAGAGGCCCTTCAAATTCTTTATTTTTCTTTTCCTCATTCCTCCCTACAATTTCTTTCTTTTTACAGTCCTCTGTCTCCAACTCAGTCTCTTGTTCCAACATATAATCCCTCATCTCCCTTTTTATTCCTGCTGCTGCCCTAACTCAGACTTCTTCTTTAATCATTTTTTTCTTTATGTTCTTTTCTCCAGTCATTTTACCTCAATCATGGCTCCATAGCTTCAAGGGAAGGTGAGCCCCTGTTACTGGTAAGGGGATATATTTTTGTCCTTATTCCTGAACTCTGTCTATCCCCTTTGAAGTTAATAGTCCCGTAAAGGTAGTATGGTCATTCTATGTCCTCTGGCTTCACTTTGAACCTTCTCCAATTCTTTCACTTATCTACTCCTGTCATCCTAACTCAGTCTAAGCCCCCAACCTAAATGGTAACTATGCTATATTGAAAAGCATATTCACTGCAAACATATTTTGGGCTGCTTCTTTATATTAATTTAATTCACATGGGTTAAGGGTGATAGATTAATGATTACCACAAGTGCTCAATTTGCATGCTGTGCTGGATCCTAATAGGCTGCTGAATGTATCAATTGGGAGAAAGGATTGTGATTGATTTAATGAATTGTTTTCTCCGATATTATGAAAATGAGGATGTCTATGAGTTATTAGAGATGCAAAAGCTAAAATGCAACTATATGAGGAAGATTTAAGTAATAACCCAGAAATTAAACCAAGGACAACCCAACAATAAAAATGAAAATGAGAAAATACTTAAGCAAGACAAAAAGACAGACTTCTAGTTCACCAATGGCAAACAGTAGGGCAAATGAGGATGAAAAGTCTGACAGTGAACCACCAGGACACCCTGGACCCATAGCACAGGGGGTAACAAAATAGATCAATGAGGCTCTAGAAAAATTCAAAACAGAAATAATTTCCCAGTTAACCATAGAGATGATGAGCAAAATGGAAGTCATGATTCGAGACTCTAGAGCAGAAACTGACAAAAAAATAGGCAAGCTGAAGACCATGGTAGGAGCCATGAAGACTGAGCATAAAAAAGAAATGGAAACAATGAATGCCCCACAGAGGAAAGAAATGGAATCCATAAAACAGATTCAAATAGATATCCAGGAGATTAAAAACTCTACTGAAAGTGTATGCAAAAGAATAAAACATTGTGAAGATAGAATTTCAGACATAGAAGATAGGATTGCAGTCAGTGACCATGGAAAAAGAGGTCTCTCAAAAACAGTAAGGGATCATGAGAAATCAATCCAACAACTTCTGGACGATGCAAAGAAAAATAACATAAGACTGATAGGAATCCATAAAATAGCAGGAGAAAACACAAATAACTTAAAAAGGCTCTTCACAGAATGAATGACAGAAAACTTCCCAAACAGAAGGGAAGAATTAGACATACAGATAAGTGAGGCATACAGAACTCCAACTAGTCACAATCAAAGAAAAAATCTACACCTAGACATATAATAATCAAGATCCCAGAAATCCAAAAGAAGAACAAAGTACTACAAGCAGTAAGAAAAAAATATCACGTGCAAAGGAAAGTCCATCAGAATAACAGGAGACTTTTCAACACAAACCCTTAGGGCAAGGAGAGCTTGGAGAGAGCTATTTTGAGTCCTGAAACAACCTCCAACCTAGAGTGATGTATCCTGCAAAACTCTCTTTCAAAATGGATGGGGAAATAAGATTCTTCCATGACAAAGAACACCTAAGAAACTTCATGAACACCAAAGCAGCACGACAAGGAATTCCAAACAATATCCTACAAAAGGGCAATGAAGGTCACAATAACAGGAGGACCAACAGACAAAATCAAACAGGGAAAGCAAGAAACTGAAAGGAGAGGGGAGAAAAAGTAAAAAGAGTAAACAAAAGGAAAATAACATGACAAGAATAAGTCAGAACATATCAGTTATAACCATCAATGTTAATGGCCTCAATTCACCAATCAAGAGAAATAGACTGGCAGAATGGATTAAGGAGCAAAATCCAACAATATGTTGTATACAAGAAACACACCTACTGCAAAAGGAAGCCCATAGTCTGAAAGTGAAAGGATGGAAAAAAATTCTCCATGTGACAGGAGGCCAGAAAAAAATAGGGGTAGCAATGTTATTCACAGACAAAGTAAATTTCAAACCAAAACTCATTAAGAGAGACAAAGAAGGCCACTGCATCCTTGTAAAGGGAACACTTCAAGAGGAAGAGAGGACACTCATAAATATATAAGCACCAAATATGAATCCCATCTGTATAAAACAAATATTAAGTCACATGAAAACCAAATAAGCACTAATACAATTTTAGTGGGGGATTTAAACACTCCACTATCACAAATAGGCAGATCAATTAGGCAGAAAATCAACAATGAAATAATAGAACTGAACCAAGCTTTGGAACACATGGACTTAATAGATGTCTACAGAGTATTCCACCCCAGAAAATCAGAATAACATTCTTTTCAGATACACACGGGTCATTTTCCTAGACCACATATTGGCTCACACAACAGGTCTAAATAAATGCAAAAGAATTGAAGTTATCCACTGTATATTATCAGATCATAGTGCAATCAAGCTGGAGACAAAAAGCATGGGAAACTGTAGGAACTTTACAAGCACATGGAAACTGAGCAACACTCTCCTGAACAATCAGTGCATTACAGAGGGAATTAAAGAAGAAATTAGACAGTTTTTACACATAAATGAAACTGACAATACAACATACAGGAATCTATAGGACACAATGAAAGCAATTCTAAGGGAATAAATCAAAACATTGACTGTCCACACTAGAAAAACAGAGCAAGCTCAAATAAACAAACTAATGATGACTCTTAGACTCCTAGAAAAACAAGAGTAAGAAAGCTTGAACAGCTCCTGGACTGCACGCCACCAGACTCAGTAAGGACCCAAGTACCTGGGACAGGGTCTCTTCATCTGCCTGCCCGGGATCATGAGGTGGGTGTGCGACCTCCTGGACTGCACGCCACCAGACCCAGTAAGGACCCAAGGACCCCGGATGGGGTCTCTCCACCTGCCTGCCCAGGATCACGTGGTGGGTGTGTGACCTCCAGGACTGCACACCACCAGACCCAGTAAGGAAAGTAGCTGCATGGGCACCCTTGAAACACCCCCATGACCTCACCCCCCCATTCTCAAACACCCTGATTGGGCCAGTCCTTGGACCAACTCTGCAGAGACATAGGTTCTCATGAAGGATAGTTTTCTGAGCTCCCAACTTCAAACATCTTTAAAGAAAGGGCAGGGGAAACCTGTAATAGAACTGAGTGGAGTTCAACCCTGAGGGTTGGGAAATTCAAGTTAGGCCTTGTGGACTGAGTTCAGTCTCAGTTGTGGGGAAATTCCATTGGCTAGCTGAGACCAGGGGATTTGGTTCTGCATATGGCTGTACATGTGGTATAATATGAGAACAGAAACATAGTCTGCAAGAGGCCCTTCAAATTCTTTTTTTTTTTCTCCTTTTTTCTTTTCCTCATTCCACCCTAAACTTTCTTCCTTTTTTCTATCCTCTCTCTCCAACTCAGTCTCTGGCTCCACCATATTATCCCTCAAATCCCTTTTTATTCCAGCTCCTGCCCTAACTCAGACTTCTTCTTTTATTATTTTTTTTTTAGGAGGGGTTTCTGTTTATGTTCTTTTCTCCAGTCATTTTACCTCACTCATGGCTCTGTAACTTCAAGGGAAGGCAAGCGCCTGTTATTATGAAGGACATATATTCTTGTCCTTATTCCTGCACTCTCTCTATCCCCACTGAAGTTAATAGCTTTGTAAAGATAGTAAGGTAATTCTACATCCTCTGGATTCACTTCAAACGTGCTCCAGTTCTTTCACTTATCTAATCCTCTCATTCTAAGTCTAACCCCCCATCCTAAATGGTAAAAATGCTATATTGAAAAGCATATTCACTGCAAACATATTATGGGCTACTTCTTGAAATTAATTTAATTCACATGGGTTAAAGGTGATACATTAATGACTTCCACAAGTGGTCAGTTTGCAAGCTGTGCCTGACCCTATTGGGCTGCTGAATGTATCAATTGGGATAAAGGGTTGTGATTGATTTAAAGAGTTGTTTTCTCTGATATTATGAAAATGAGGATGTCTATGAGTCACTAGAAACTCAAAAGCTAAAACGTAACTATATTACGAAGATTTAAGTAATAGCCAGAAATTAAAGAAGGACAATTCAACAATAAAAATAAAAATGAGAAAATACTTAAGCAAGACACAAAAACAGATTTCCAGTTCACCAATGGCAAACAGTAGGACAAATGAAGATGAAAAGACTGATAGTGAACCAACAGGACACCCTGGACGAATAGTACAGGAGGTAAAAAAACAGATCAATCAGGCTCTAGAAAAATTCAAATCAGAAATAATTTCCCAGTTAACCATAGAGATGAAGAGCAAAATGGAAGTCATGATTCGAGACTCTAGAGCAGAAACTGACAAAAAAATACATGAGCTCAAGACCATGATAGAAGCCATGAAGACTCAGCATGAGAAAGAAATGGAAACAATGAATGCCCAACAGAGGAAAGAAATGGAATCCATAAAGCAGATTCAAAAAGATATCCCAGAGATTAAAAACTATATTGAATGTGTACACAACAGAATAAAAGACTTCAAAGATAGAATTTCAGATATAGAAGATAGGATTGCAGTCAGTGACCGTGAAAAAAGAGGTCTCTTAAAAACAGTAAGGGATCATGAGAAATCAATCCAACAACTCCTAGAAGATACAAAGAAAAATAACATAAGACTGATAGGAAATCATGAAAAAACAGGAGAAAATGCAAATGACATAAAAAAGCTCTTCACAGAATTAATGACACAAAACTTCCGAAACAGAAGGGAAGAATTAGACATACAGATAAGTGAGGCATATAGAACCCCAACTAGGCACGATCAAAAAAATCTACACCTAGACATATAATAATCAAGATCCCAGAAATCCAACAGAAAAACAAAATACTACAAGCAGTAAGAGAAAAGAAACAAATCACAGGCAAAGGAAAGCCCATTAGAATCACAGCATACTTTAAAACACAAACCCTTAGCTCAAGGAGAGCCTGGAGTGAGGTATACCAAGTCCTAAAAGAAAAGAATCTCCAACCCAGACTGATGTATCCTGCAAAACTGTCTTTCAAAATAGATGGGGAAATAACAAACTTCCATGACAAGGAGCACCAGAGAAATTTCATGAACACCAAACCAGCACTACAAGGAATTCTAAACAATATCCTGGAAAAGGACAATGAAGTTCACAATAACATGAGGCCCAAAAGACAAAATCAAATAGGCAAGGCAAGAAACTAAAAGGAGATGGGAGTAAAAGTAAAAAGAGTCAACAAAAGGACAATAACATAACAAGAATAAGTCAGAATATTTCAGTTATAACCACCAATGTTAATGGCCTTAATTTACCAATCAAGAGAAATAGATTGGCAGAATGGATTAAGAAGCAAAATCCAACAATATGTCATATACAAGAAACACACCTAGTGCAAAAGGAAGCCCATAGACTGAAAGTAAAAGAAAGGAAAACAATTCGCCATGCATCAGGATCCCAGAAAAAAGCACGGGTATCAATCTTACTCTCAGATAAAGTAAACTTCAAACTAAAACTCATTAAGAGAGACAAAAAAGGCCACTACATCCTTGTAAAGGGAACAATTCAAGAGGAAGAGCTGACAATCATAAACATATATGCACCAAATATAAATGCCCCAACCATATAAAACAAATATTAAGTAACATGAAAAACCAAATAAGCACTAATACAATTGTAGTGCGGGATTTAAATACCCCACTATCACAAATTGACAGATCTACTAGGCAGAAAATCAACAATGAAATAATAGGACTGAACCAAGCTTTGGAACACATGGACTTAATAGATGTTTATAGAGTATTCCACCCCCGAAAATCAGAATATACATTCTTTTCGGCTGCACTTGGATCATTCTCCAAAATAGACCACATACTGGCTCACAGAACAGGTCTAAATAAATGCAAAAAGATTGAAGTCATCCCCTGTATATTATCAGATCATAGTGCAATCAAACTAGACATCAATAGCACAAGAAACTATAGAAACTTCACAAGCACATGGAAACTGAACAACACTCTCCTAAACAATCAATGGATTACAGAGGAAATTAAAGAAGAAATTAGACAGTTTTTACAAATAAATGAGAATGCCAATACAACATACAGGAATCTTTGGGACACAATGAAAGCAGTTCTACGTGGAAAATTCATAACATTGAATGCCCACACTAGGAAAACAGAGCGGGCTCAAATAAACAACTTAACGATGAAACTTAGACTCCTAGAAAAACAAGAGCAAGAAAAACCCAAAGCTCGAACAAGAGAGGAAATTATAAAGATCCGAGCAGAAATCAATGCAATTGAAATTAAGAAAACGATACAAAAAATAAATGAAACAAAGAGCTGGTTTTTTGAAAGAATAAATAAAATTGACAAACCCTTAGCTAATCTTATCAAAAAAAGGAAAGAAAAGGCTCAGATCCATGCAATTAGGAATGAAAAAGGCGAAGTCACAACAGATCCGAAAGAAATCCAGAGGATCATGAACACCTACTTTGAGAACCTGTACTCTAATAAAATGGAAAACACAGAAGAAATGGACAGATTTCTAGATACTTATGAATTACCAAAGTTGAACGAAGAAGATAAAAACATTTTAAACACCCCAATCACAATCAGTGAAATTGAAAATGTAATTAAAAACTTACCAACAAAGAAAAGCCCAGGCCCTGATGGATTCACTGCTGAATTTTACAAGACATTTAGAGAAGAACTACTACCATTACTCTTCAAACTTTTCAATGAAATTGAAAGAGAAGCTATACTTCCAAATTCATTCCTGGAAGCAAGTATCACTCTGATTCCCAAACCAGAGAAAGATACAACCAAAAAGGAGAACTACAGACCAATCTCCTTAATGAATATAGATGCAAAAATCCTTAATAAGATACTAGCAAACAGAATACAGAGGATTATTAAGAAGATCATCCATCATGACCAAGTCGGATTTATTCCAGAGATGCAAGGGTGGTTCAACATACGAAAGTCAGTGAATGTAATACATTATATTAACAAAGTCAAGGACAAAAACCATATGATCCTCTCAATAGATGCAGAAAAAGCATTTGATAAAATTCAACACCCATTCATGATAAAAACCCTGCAAAAAATTGGAATAGATGGTCTATACCTCAATTTAATAAAGGCTATTTATGAAAAACCATCAGCCAACATCATATTGAATGGCCAAAAACTGAAAACCTTCATGTTAAAATCAGGAACAAGACAAGGATGCCCACTATCGCCACTTCTCTTCAATATAGTTCTGGAAACATTAGCCACAGCAATTAGACAAGAGAAAGAAATTAAAGCAATAAAGATAGGAAAGGAAGAAGTTAAACTATCATTATTTGCTGATGATATGATACTCTACATTGAAGATCCAAAAAACTCCACCAAAAAACTTCTAGACTTAATTGACAGATTCAGTAAAGTATCTGGATACAAGGTGAATACCCAAAAATCAATAGCCTTTCTATACACAAATAACAGACAGACAGAAAGAGAAATAAGGGAAAAAATTCCTTTTACAATAGCATCCAAAAAAATGAAGTATCTAGGAATCAATCTAACAAAAGAAACAAAAGATCTCTACACTGAAAACTACAGCACTCTGAAAAAAGAAATCGAAGAGGATATAAAAAAATGGAAAGATATCCCCTGCTCCTGGGTAGGAAGAATCAACATAGTGAAAATGGCCATACTACCGAAACTGCTATATACATTCAATGCAATGCCAATTGAAATTCCAACACTATATTTCACAGAACTAGAAAAAAGAATCCAAAAATTCATTTGGAACCACAAGAGACCTAGAATAGCAAAAGCCATTATAGGCAACAGTCACATGGCACCAGGTGTAACAATTCCCAATTTGAAACTATACTACAAAGCCACTGTGATAAAATCAGCATGGTACTGGCAAAGAAATAGGCCTGAGGATCAATGGAACAGACTGGAAGACACAAAAACAAATGCAGATGTACTCAGCTACCTCATCTTCGACAAAGGAGCTCACCATCCTCAGTGGAGGAAAGATAGCCTCTTTAATAAATGGTGTTGGAAAAACTGGATATCAACCTGTCACAGATTAAAATTAGACCCTTATCTTTCGCCATGCACTAAATTAAAATCCAAATGGATTAAAGATCTAAATATTAAAACAGAAACATTAAACTTGCTGGAAAGTAAGTTAGGCAGAACTCTGGAAGACATTGGTATAGGAAAAGACTTTATGAACAAATCCTCAGTAGCACGGGAACTAGCAGAAAGAATCAACAACTGGGATCTCATCTTACTAAAAAGCTTCTGTACTTCAAAAGAAACCATTAGCAGAACTAAGAGACAATCTACAATGTGGGAAAAAATTTTTACCAGCTGTACCTCAGACAAAGGACTATTATCAAGGATATATAAAGAACTCAAAACAATCAGTCCCCCCAAATATAAAGACCCGATCCAAAAATGGGCATCCGAAATGAACAGACATTTCTCATACAAAGAAGTGAAAGCAGCAAGAAAATATATGAAAAAATGTTCCACATCACTGGTCATTCGAGAGATGCAGATGAAAACAACACTGAGATTCCACCTCACCCCACAAAGAATGGCTGCTATCAAGAAATCACACAATAACAAATGTTGGCGGGGTTGTGGGGAGAAAGGAACCCTCCTCCATTGTTGGTGGGAGTGCAGACTAGTGCAACCACTATGGAAATCAATATGGAGATACCTCAAAGAGCTTGGACTGGAGGTTCCATTTGACCCAGCCATCCCTCTGTTGGGTATCTTTCCAAGAGAACTAAAAGAATCATATCACAGAGAAGTATGTGCACCCATGTTTATAGCGGCACAGTTTGTAATAGCTAAATCTTGGAAACAACCTATTTGCCCATCCGTTGGAAACTGGATAAAGAAGTTGTGGTTTTTCTATAAAATGGAATATTACTCAGCCATAAAGAGCGAGAGAATAGATTCATTCATAGGAAAATGGATACATATTGAAGATATACTCCTAAGTGAAATAAATAAGTCCCACATGTGTAAATACCAAATAGTTTCCCTGGTGTGAATATTCTGCAACAATGCATAAGATTCTAATAAGATTACTGACATTTAGAAATGGGAGGAAAGGAGCTAAAGGTGTAGGGAAGGTGTGATACGTAGGGGAAGAACAAAAAGGGAAAAGAAAAAAATGTGAGAGAATGAAAAGATGAAAATAAAGTGTTTGTAGATGGGGAGGGGAGGAGAGGGTGAAGGGAGGGCAGAGGTAAGGGGAAAAAATGAGAATCAAGACTTGCCATGTAGAGGTACATGATCCCAACAATGAATGTAACTGTACTGTATCCCTAAAATGTACCAATAAACTCAATAAAATTAAAAAAAAACCAGCATACTACTGGTATAAAAAAAGAATATGAATGAATGAAACAAAACAGAAAAAGCAGAAATAACTGCAAAATACATTCATTCTTTTGATCTTAAACAAAGGGCCCAAAATCATACAATGGAGGAAATACAAGCCTCTTTAATAAATGGTGTTGGGAAAATTGGATGTCAACATGCAGATGACTGAGTATAAACCTATATATCAAATGTACTAAGCCAAAATCAAAATGAATCAAATATTTAAATGTTAAAAAACAGAAACACTTAATGTGCTGGAGGATAAAATAGGCAAAATTCTTGAAGAAATACATGTAGGAAAGGACTTTCTGAACAGAACCCCAGTGGCACAAGAAATACTACCAAGGTGTTGGAAGGAGGAGCTCATATCAAATTAGAAAGCTTCTGCATATCAAAGAAAACAGCCAACATGGGTAAGAGATACCACTCTATAATATATTATCCACAATATTCAATACACAAAACAAAGTAATGGGCATGCAAAGGATAATGTATGTACTATAGGAAACTAATAGACAACTCCAATAGTAGAATTAATGGCCAAAGACTTTAAAATAGTTTTATAAATATTTTAACTGATGATAAGGGATGTTTTTAATGGATGAGTAATTTCAAGATAGATAAGAAATTTTTAATTAAGAACAAAACTGATTTCCTGGTATTAAAAATACGATACCAAAAATATTTTTAATTCACAGCATGAGATTAACAGCAAAATGGATATGGCAAAGAAAGGATCTGTGAACTGGAAGACAGGTCAATAGCAATTATGAAAACACCAGGGAGAAAAAAGATGAAAGAAAATTTTGAGGAAAGCTTTTTTTTGTGTTGAAATTTTACACTTTTAAAAGCTATTAAAGAAAATGAGAATAGAATAGCTCATTCTTAGACCTGCAAGATTTCAAAAGGCTAGCCTTCCACATATATCAGTTTGACTAAAGGCAAGCCAACCACAGTGAAGAGGCAGGCTGAAAGGAGAAAGAACAGTGCTGAATGTTTGAAGGAATAGGGCATGAAGAACTAATTCCCTGGTGAAAAGTCATGTGTAATACCTGAAGTAGAAAACTCAAGTATGAGTAGTGTAAGTGTCAGCTTAAGAGTTAGGAAGATAATACCAAAACAGTTAGCAAAATGAGTTCAAAATAATTGTCTCTGAAAGAACTTTTAGGTCAAGCAAGGGGAGTATTCAGAAGTCTTGTTTGTTTGTTTTTTTTATAAGTACCATGCAAATACTTAATTTTAAACAATAAACTTATATAAGATCAATTAAAATTAAAACTGAATTTTATTCATTAGTGTACCATGATTACACAGAATAGTTTCATTGTGGCATTTTTATACACCCTTCTTAATCACCTATCCACCTCCCCTCCACCCCTTATTCTGTAGTAGTCTGCATTCTCCTTGCCTGTTCACTTTTTTAAAACTAAATTTTTTAAAAACTGGAAACTGTATTCTATAAGAAAAAAATATTCATAGAGTAACTACAATAGAGTAAAACTGGAATTTAGTAACAAAATTTTAAAAGAAAATGATTCCATGACAGAAAAAAAAAGAAGGGAATATGTTTTAAATGTGGAGATTAGAATTAAGATTATGGTTTTTCCAATTTGAAAACTTTTTATAAGAAGATGAATTTATTGAAAGGAAATGGAAAAATATGTTTTAAAAGTAATTTTAATTCACAGGAGTCTAAAGAAAGAAGGAAAATTGTTATGGAACTGAATAGCAAGAAGATGTAATAATCCCAAATGTCTTGGAGTCTTATTGTATTTGAGATTTTTTTTAAAGCACAAGCATTTTTTAGACTATAATTATCAAACTGCTAAAAAAAATAAACAAATCCTCTCCTTAGAAAAAATGATTACTGAAACTGAATGCCATTGTCTATTGTCAAGGGGAACGTTTTGAAGTAATCTGGGGTTGACAGAAGTGTTACCAAGCTCAGTGCTTTTACAGAGTAGATGGATGAAATGGAGTGTATCACCTTTCCACAAGCATTTTGCCAAACCTTATCAACTTTCTGATGTACTTCAGAGATTTAACTGTAGTTATATAATTATCCCAAGAAATTATGGAACATCTTGTGCATTATCTATTTGTAAAGGTAACTCCTCTTATTCCCTTATTATAAAAAAAAAGTTTTAAGAGATGTTTTACAGCCACTATGGAAATCATGCCATACTTCTGTGATATGAAGATAGTGGAGAAAAGAAAGAAAACTGTAAATTATTTTTTTAACTGGTTCAGTGAAAGAAGCAGATAGAGGAAAAATAATTGGCATTTTTTGAGTGTCACCATATTTCTGGACATCACCTCAGTGATTTTTGCAATAAGTATATATTTACTGTTATAATTGTTGCTCTGTGTGTGTGTGCATGCACGTGTGCGCTTATGAGTATATTTAGGATATTTGGCTTTATTTCTTTTTTTTTTTGCATACTGGAGAGGGGCACTATAAATTAAACCCAGGGCCTCACACAGGATAGGTAATCAAGCATTCTATCACTGAGCTACATCACGATTCCTCTCTTGGGCACCTGTGTATGAAGTGAAAGAGTTTAGTACAAAGTTGCAAGGGGGCTAGAAAATACAGTACTTACTTTGGGCAGCCAGGTATCCAGAGATTCTTTTGAATCAGTCCTTCTTTTCTGTATATATATATATATATATACACACACATATATATGCACTATGTATAAACATATATGTG
>NW_022900926.1:51472038-51487619 GCF_012274545.1 Fukomys damarensis | reverse complement strand
TATATATACTGCAAGAGGTTCTGCACAAGGTATGTGGATTACTCCCTTGAGTTATTATTTAGAGGTGAGACACTCTCATGAAGGTCAACTTTTGCCCGGATGAGATCTGAGTTAGCCCGGCATCATCCTAGCAATGTATGCACGTCTGCCAAACTGTACAGAGTTTCTGCTTAAGAAAGAGTGGCAGTAGAGAACTGCTCTGATCTCTAGCAGCATTACTTATGGATGTTAGATTTATATCCTTTGGATTTTGCTTAACCCCAGACACTGAGACATAATTCATCCAAAGCTTGTATGACAGTTCATCATGATTCCTCATAAAACTAGAGGAATGTTTGCAACCAGGACCCTATCAAGCCAAAGAAAATTAGTTTAGAGACTTAAAAATGTGGGATCCTGGATTATTTTTGATTGCCATATTTTTAATGAAATTTTCAAAATTGCCTAGGTGAATTGACCACTGTCACATCACTAATTCATAATAAGAAAGGAAAATTCCATTTTCTTTTACTCTAAATCCAGTCTCTTTTCTACTCTACTACTTGCTCTCATTGCAAAGAATATATACACAGTAATATACCAACACTGATTCTTGCAAAATAAATTTTGTAGGCCAATGGCAATAAATGATGGCCTACTTAAATTTTCCTAGCCTTTACATGATTCTACTGAACCATAAACTTATTACTATCACGCACTTACATTTTAAAAAATAGTCATTTTTACTGAGTACACAACGAAAATTGAAAAGAAATAACTTTTTCCCTATCCTACACCTTCCATCTCTAGTGGAAAGTTGTCGCAGGGCTGAATTTGTTTTATTTGGAGAAGGCTAAGATTTCTTCTTAGATCAGATACTTGCCACAACATTACCTATCTTTTTAATCAGAGAAAGAGAATTTAAAGATTGGGTCTCAGAACATAGCATTCAGTTAAATACAATGACCACAGCAACAGCCGCAGTTTGCATCATTTCCTATTAGAGTAAAATTTCTATTGTTAATTAAAACTAAACTTTTTTTCATCGTGCCCTCAAACTCAAAGCCTAGAAAGAAAATGATGGAGACTGGTGATAAGGAAAGAGAGGAGTCAGTCTCATTGATTTGCTTTCTTCTAAAAATAAGGCAGATGGGGCTGGGGATTTTGTTCAGTGGTTCTAGCACCTACTTTAAAAGTGCAAGGACCTGAGTTCGATCCCCAAAACCAAACAAAAAACTAAAAATAAGGCAGAAAAAAGGGAGCTCCATGTACTACTGCCTTAACTATAAAAGAAAAGTTTATTAATGCAGAACATTTTCTTGAGTCTTACAAACAATAAAAAGTTTGTTTTCAGTATCCTCTAAACCCCTAACATTAGTATGCCCTTGTCTAGCTTTTGGAAACTGAAAATTCATCTGTAAAGAGAAGTTCTTAAACATAAGGTGAAAACTGTTTCACCTTTTTCCTCCCAACCCCAAGGAAAAATTAGCACAAACAGAGCTTTAAGCACTATTCGCCAGGCTTCACAATGCCTCTTAAAAAGTCAATAGTAACCCCAAAGTGGTCTGTTTGCTTAGAGGATGTTCTGCAGCTAGTGGATATTTTCTTGTCTGCTTGTTTTTTTGATGTGTGCATGCCTTTTACACTGCATTTCCATCCTGCTAAGTTGCAATGATTTCTTATTGATCTAATTGCTCTAGATCACCAACCCACATATCGATTACTCTTGAACTCATCTGTTATATGAAGTGCATTAATATACTTTGTTTTATTCTAATATCGCTTATTTGATTATTTTTATAAATTTTTACATTTTGACAAACCTGAATCAAACTGATTTAAAATTTAAACCACTGAAATTTAATTGCCCATTTACTAGGCTTGTACAGCAGAGACACCATGTAAAGAGTTAGAGACCATCGAGGTTTGTCATCATTTTGGAAGAAGGACTTTTACACATTCTCATGGCAAAAATGAAAAGAAAGATAGTAAAGAACAATAGAAAAAGAAAGCAATTAGAGAAAAGGGAGAAAGAGCAAAGATGAGCTTCACATTTTTGATGAAAAATATAACTTTGAAGTCAGATCTTCAATATTCAGTTTTTGCCATATTAAGTGCTGGCCTAATTCCAAGGTAAAAATTGAAGACAGACAGTCTCTTGGGGGAGGGGAATGACAATAGTTTTGCAACTGAAAATTTCTGCCTAAGATTTTTTGGGATTTTATTTCTTTGTTTAGTTCTTACCACCACTGAAGCCAAGGTGGCTTAATAGTCTTTCATTCATAAGAAGAACTTAAATATATGTCTTTATTAAATCATGCTGATTTTTATAAAATCACCTTTAACTTCCATGAAAATTAATAATGTCTCAGAAAATGATTGGCACTTGACCTGAGATATTAACCTTTTAAAACCCACTTTTTATTATTGTGATTTTCGGTAAAATAAACTTTTAAAAATGTACATTTTTTACTTTTAGGAAATTTAAATAGAAACATACTTAAATTTATCTTAATGGAGCATTACTTGACAGATAAAGAAGAATTTGAAAAGTGTACTATAATTTTCTCCTTATAATTTTCTCTTTATTCTCTTTATAATCAGTGAAACAAACTTCATAAACATTTTGTTCTAACACAGTCACAGAACAGTGCCATAATTAGTTTTTAGTACCTCGTGACTAGGTCAATTTTTAATTTTATATTTTAATTTGAAAATTATAATCACAGACCTCAGAGATGTTGGGTCATCTTTCTCAAAAGGCCTAAATCCCTCCAATATCTAATTTTTGTATACTTTATTTTAAATATTTCACAATAAGTATGAATGTATTTTTAGAATTTAATTAAGTTGTTAAAATCATTTATTAATATATTGACCTTTTTCTTAAACACATTTTTATCTTCCCATAGAAAAGTAGTCTCTGAAATATTTTTATCCACTGGCTTTTTAGATGTGATATTAGCTACAAATCAACTAATTTTGCCAATGAGAAATTATGATTAATATAAATTAAATGCACAGGTGCTTCCAAAGTATTATTATTTTGACCACTAGGGCTAACATTTCCTGGTACTGCTCTTGAATTTTTTAATCAAATCTTTCATTAAAGCTATTGAACATTTTGCATACTCTATTTTTGCCTCATTTTCTTTATTTCTCATTCCAGACTTCTAGTGGGGACATCAAGAGAAGCAAAATGACTACCAAGTAAACAATAAATTTGAGTATCTACTGACAGCTATTAAGAGCCAACAACATGAGACACCATCATTTTTATCTTGAATATATTAGATATAATATATATATTGAATATATTATATATAAATCTAATGATTTTTCATATGACCAGAAATTTCCACATCTTTATTTTTCTAATACTAAAATTTAAAAGCAACAAGAATTTAATCTTAATGTCATTTTTTATTTTAAAATAAAAGGTATTTTGACAACAGAAAAGAAGTTAAAAAAGTGGTCTCAAAAAATTCAGTCTTTTAAATTCTGTATTGTCAGATTTAAGGGAAATTTTTTTTATTTTTTTCATTTGGCTAACAACTGGAATAGATTATGCTATGGTTCATTCCTTGTCTGTAGATCTGATTTTGAGAAACCCTAATGTGTGGGTTTGTGGGATAAAAATGAATAATACATAGTTTCTACCTTTAATAAAATTTTAAGTTTTAAGAGAGAGACAAGGCTCTCCTGCTCATCCTCCTCTGGAGCCACGCCATTTCCAGCGGGCGCTGAGTGATTGGCTACAAGGCAGCCCCAGGCAGGTGAGTTTGACATCATCGCCTCTGGCTTGGACTCAGAGCCCTCTCTCCTGTGTGGCCTCCTCTGGAGCCGCGCCATTTCCAGCGGGCACCACTGATTGGCTCAGACACAGTGACAGGAGGGTAGCTGCATGGAGTCTCCCCCCCGCCTGCTCTTAGATCCTCTGACTGAGCCAGTACTAGGATGCACTCTGCAGAGGTGTAGCAGGCTATAAAGGGTGGTGATTGATCCTATTATATTTCTAATTGTATCCATAGGGATAAAGGATAGGGATTGATTTGATGAGTTGTTTGCTCAATTATGAAAATGAGAATGTCTATAAGTCATTAGAGAATCAAAGGCTGGGAAGCAACGATATCAGGAAGATTTAATGATCCAGATATTGAATCAGGGTCAATCCAACAGCAAAAATAAAGATGAGTAAACCCTTAAGCAAGCCAAAAAGACAGACTTCCAGATCACCAATGGCAAACAGCAGGGTAAAGGAGGATTAAAAATCAGATGGTGAACCCTCAGGACACTCAGAACTCACAGCAAATGAAGTAAAAAAACTGATCAATCAA
Source organism: Fukomys damarensis (assembly GCF_012274545.1). Taxonomy (NCBI): domain Eukaryota; kingdom Metazoa; phylum Chordata; class Mammalia; order Rodentia; family Bathyergidae; genus Fukomys; species Fukomys damarensis. The sequence continues at coordinate 51,483,303 of NW_022900926.1, read as the reverse complement.
GCTCTAGAAAAATTCAAAACAGAAATAATTTCCCAGTTAAGAATAGAGATGGTGAGCAAAAAGAAAGACATGATTCAGGAATCCAGAACAGAAACTGACAAAAAAATAGATGACTTTGGGAACATAATACAAAGCATGAAGGCCCAGAACAAGAAAGAAATGGAAACAATGAACACCCAATATAGGAAAGAAATGGAATCCATTAAACAGATTCAAACAGATATCCAGGAAATTAAAAACTCTATTGAAAGCATACTTAACAGAATAAAAGATTGTGAGGATAGAATCTCAGATATAGAAGACAGGATAGCAGACAGTGACCATGAAAAGAGAGGTCTCTTAAAAACAGTCAGGGAGCATGAGAAATCGATCCAACAACTCGTAGATGATGCAAAGAAGAATAATATAAGACTGATAGGAATCCATAAAGTACCAGGAAAATATGCAAATGACTTAAAAAAGCTGTTCACAGAATTAATGACACAAAACTTCCCAAAACGAGGGGAAGAATTAGACATATAGGTAAGCGAGGCATATAGTACACCAACTAGCCATGATCAAAAAAAATCTACACCTAGACATATAATAAACAAGATCCCAGAAATAAAACAGAAGAACAAAATTACTACAAGCAGTAAGAGAAAAGAAACAAATCACATGCAAAGGAAAGCCCATTAGAATCACAGCAGATTTTCAACATAAACCGTCAGGCCAAGGACAGCCTGAAGTGAGGTATTTCAAGTCATAACAGAAAACAACCTACAACCAAGACTTAAGTATCCTGCAAAACACTCTTTCAAAACTGATGGAGAAATAAGATACTTCCACAACAAAGAACACTTGAGAAACTTCATGAATACTAAATCAGCACTACTAAGAATTTTAAACAATATCCTAGAAAAAGACAATGAAGATCACAATATCAGGAGGTCCAACAGAGCAAATCAAACAGCCAAGGTTGAAAAGTAAAATGAGAGGACAAAAAATAAAAAGAGTCAACAAAAGGACAATAACATGACAATACTAAGTCAGTACATATCAGTTATAATTATCAATGTCAATGGCCTCAATTCACCAATCAAGAGAAATAGATTGGCAGAATGGATTAAGAAGCAAAATCCAACAATATGTTGTATACAAGAAACAAACCTAGTGCAAAAAGAAGCACATAGACTAAAAGTGAAAGGATGGAAAACAATTCTCCATGCAACAGCAGCACAGAAAAAAGCAAGGGTAGCAATCTTATTCGCAGACATATCAAATTTCAAACTAAAACTGATTAGGAGAGACAAAGAAGGCCATTACATCCTTGTAAAGGGAACAAGTAAAGAGGAACAAATGACAGTCATAAACATATATGTACCAAATATAAATGCCCCCAACTATATAAAACAAATATTAAGCAACATGAAAAATCAAATAACCACTACTACAATTGTAGTGGGGATCTGAATACCCCACTGTCAAAAATAGACAGATCATCTAGGCAAAAAATCAACAATGAAATACTAGAACTGAACCAAGCATTTGAACGCATGGACTTATTAGACGTCTACACAGTATTTCACCCCACAAAATCAGAATATACATTCTTTTCAGCTGCACATGGGTCATTCTCCAAGATAGATCATATACTAGCTCATAAAACAAGTTTGAATAAATGCAAAAGAATTAAAGTTATTCCCTGTATATTATCAGATCACAATGCAATAAAGCTAGACATCAATAGCATAAGAAACTGTAGGAACTTCACAAACACATGGAAATTGAACAACACTCTCCTGAAGAATCAGTGGGTCACAGAGGAAGTCAAAGAAGAAATCAGAGAGTTTTTACAAATAAAGGAAAATGCCAGTACAACATACAGGAATCTATGGGACACAATGAAAGCAGTTCTACATGGAAAATTCATAGCACTGAATGCCCACATTAGGAAAACAGACCTAGCTCAAATAAACAACCTAATGATGACTCTTAGATTCCTAGAAAACAAGAGCAAGAAAAACCCAAAGCTCAAACAAGAGAGGAAATTATAAAGATCAGAGCAGAAATCAATGCAATGGAAACTAAGAAAATGATACAAAAAAAATGAATCAAAGAGTTGGTTTTTTGAACGACTAAATAAAATTGTTAAACCCTTAGCAAACCTTATCAGAAAAAGGAAAGAAAAGGCTCAGATCCATGCAATCAGGAATGAAAAAGGCAAAGCCACAACAGATCCAACAGAAATCCAGAGGATCATTAATACATACTATGAGAACACATACTCTAATAAAATGGAAAACACAAAAGAAATGGACAGATTTCTAAATACTTATGAATTACCAAAGATGAACAAAGAAGATAAAAGCATTTTAAACACCCCAATCACAATCAGTGAAATTGAAAATGTAATTGAAACCTTACCAACAAAGAAAAGCCCAGGTCCATATGGATTCACTGCTGAATTTTACAAGACATTTAGAGAAGAACTATTGCCATTACTCTTCAGACTTTTCAATGAAATTGAAAGAGAAGCAATACTTCCAAATTCATTCCTGGAAGCAAATATCACTTTGATTCCCAAACATGAGAAACATGTAACAAAAAAGAGAACTACAGGCCAATCTCCTTAATGAATATACATGCAAAAATCCTCAATAAGATACTAGCAAACAGAATACAGAGGATCATCAAGAAGATCATTCCTCCCAACCAAGTCAGATTTATTCCAGGGATGCAAGTATGGTTCAACATATGTAAATCAATTAATGTAATACACTATATTAACAAAGTCAAGGACAAAAACCACATGATCCTCTCGATAGATGTAGAAGAAGCATTTGACAAAATTCAACACCCATTCAGGACAAAAACTGCAATAAATTGGAATAGATGGTCTATGTCTCAGCTTGATAAAGGCTATCTATGAAAAACCAACAGCCAGCATCATATTAAATGGCCAAAAACTGAAAACCTTCATATTAAAATCAGGAACAAGACAAGGATGCCCACTATCACCACGCCTCTTTGATATAGTTCTGGAAACATTGGCCATAGCAATTAGACAAGAGAAAGAAATTAAAGCAATAAAGATAGGAAAGGAAGAAATCAAACTGTCATTATTTGCTGATAATATGATACTTTACATTGAAGACCCAAAAAACTCCACCAAAAGACTTCTCGACTTAATTGACACTTTTGGCACAGTAGCTGGATACAAGGGCAACACCCAAAAATCAATAGCCTGCTTGTACACAAATAACAGACTCACTGAGAAAGAAATTAGGGAAACAATGCCTTTCACAATAGCACCCCCAAAAAAATGAAGTATCTGGGAATCAACCTAACAAAAGAGGCAAAAGACCTCTACATTGCAAACTACAGCACTCTGGTGAAAGAGATTGAGGAGAATTTAAGAAAAATGGAAAGATGTCCCCTGCTCCTGGGTAGGAAGAATCAACATAGTGAAAATGGCCATACTACCAAAACTGCAATACAGATTCAATGCAATACCAATTGAAATCCCAACACTATACTTCAAAGAATTAGAAGGAAGAATCCAAAAATTCATTTGGAACCATAAGAGACCTATAATAGCAAAAGCTATCCTAGGCAACAGATGCATGGCAGCGGGTGTAACAATTCCCAGTTTGAAAATATACTACAAAGCCACTGTGATAAAAACAGCATGGTACTGACAAAGAAGCAGACCTGAGGATCAGTGGAACAGATTGGAAGACACAAAAACAACTCCAGATGTACTCAGTTACCTCATCTTTGACAAAGGAGCTGACAGTCCCACTGGAGGAAAGATAGCCTCTTTAATAAATGGTGTTGGAAAAACTGGATCTCAACCTGCAAAACATTAAAATTAGACCCTTATCTTTTGCCATGCACTAAATTAAAATCCAAGTGGATTAAAGATCTAAACATAAAAACAAAAACACTAAACTTGCTGGAAGATAAATTAGGCAGAACTCTGGAAGCCATTGGCATAGGAAAAGACGTTATGAACAAATCCTAAGTAGCACGGGAACTAGCAGAAAGAATGAACGACTGGGATCTCATCTTATTAAAAAGCTTCTATACTTCAAAAGAACCCATCAACAGAACTGAGACAACCTACAATGGGGGAAAAACTTTTTACCAGCTGCTCCTCAGACAAAGGACTATTATCTAAAATATATAAAGAACTCAAAACAATCAGCCCCCCCCAAATATAAAGACCCAATTCAAAAATGGGCATCTGAAATGAAAAGACATTTCTCAGAGAAATAAAAGCAGCAAGTAAATATATGAAAAAATGCTCCACATCACTGGTCATTCATGAGATTCAGATAAAAACAACACTGAGATTTCACCTCACCCCACAAAGAACAGCTGCTATCAAGAAATCACACAACAACAAATGTTGGCACAGTTGTGGGGAGAAAGGAACCCTTCTTCATTGTTGGTGGGAGTGGAGACTGGTGCTACCAGTATGGAAATCAATATGGAAATACCTCAAAGAACTAGGATAAGAGGTTCTGTTTGACCCAGCCATCCCTCTGTTGGGTATCTTTCCAAAAGAAGTGAAAGAATCACACCTCAGTGATATATGTGCACCCATGTTTATTGTGGCACAGTTATAATAGCTCAAACTTGGAAACAACCCCTCTGCCAATCAATTGGAAACTGGATAAAGAAGATGTGGTTTTTCTACAAAATGGAATACTACTCAGCCATAAAGAATGAGAAAGTAGATTCATTCATAATTAAATGGGTACATTTTGAGGATATACTTCTAAGTGAAATAAATAAGGCACACATATGCAAATACCGAATAGTATCTCCAGTGTGAAAAACTATAATAGTACTCAAGATCCTAATGGGACACTTAGCAAATAGGAAGAAAATGACCAAAGGTGTAGGGACAGTGAGAAGGATAGGGAAGGGAGAATAAGGGAAAAGGAAAAAAAATATGAGAAAACGTAAAAATGGAATTAAAGTGTTTGAAATGGGAGGGAAGGGGAAGGAGAAGGGAACATGGGGACAAGGGAAAAAATGAGAACCAAGACCTGGCATGTAAAGGTACAAGATCCCAGTAATGAATGCAACTGTACTGTCTACCTAGAATGTACCAATAAATTAAATTTTTTTAAAAAGAGAGAGATAAGAATAGAAACAAAAAAATTAAAATAGAGAAGTGTGAGTTGTAGACAAGAAGAACTGCGTGAAAGAAAGACTAAAAAAAAAAAAAGAATAGCTAATATGGTGCTTCCAGTTGCTTGCTGTGAACATTTACAGGAAATACTAACCTCATGTCAGACGAGGAAAGTAAGGCTGAAAAAGTATATGACTTATTACAAGTAGCATAGTTAGTAAGTGATTATCTGGAGTTTTCTGTCCCTAGAGAAATTCAAACAGAAGCTAAGAATTTTGGTTTGGAGAGAAAGGTTCAAGATGATCCTTTAGAACCTGTCAGCCTCTCTTCCCACATTTGTAGCACCCTATGTTCAAAAATAAGTTGAGAATTGAAAAAAGGACGCTGGTTAAAAATTCACTCATGTGCTGGGGCCAGGGATTTAGCTCAGCGGTTCGGTGGCCTGCCTTGCAAGCGCAAGGACCCGAGTTCAATCCCCAATACAAAAAAAAAAAATTCACTCATGTGTATTTTTGTTTGTCCATACAGACAGGGCAGTTACAGCAAACTTAGGTGAATGAAGTTTTCACTGCACAATGTGGAAAGAAAAAAAAAACCAAGTGGTTTGATGGTTTACAGCTTGTGGAATATTTTCATTTATAAGGCAGGAAGATTGTGTGGGCTATAAGGGGGTGTGCACTCATGCATGTGCACACAAAGGGGAAAAGATAAGTAATAAATATAATAGGAGAAAAACAGTATTTATGGATTAAACAACCTTAAAAAGGAGTGGGAAACTATGCATGTATTGAAATATTAGACACCCTCCTTAATTAATTTAAGACATTGTTTCATATCATTATATAATACAATCATAGTAGTCTACATTTACAATAAAAGACTTCCAATTATAGAATAATAAATTCACAAATCACAGTGGATCTCAGATTTTGTTTCTTTTAAGGCTTAAAGCTTTTAGGAAGAAACAGAGAATTTAAGCTTTTTATTTCTTTTTCCACCTGAGAATCTTGAACTTATACTACCTAAGTAATTTGTCCTTTGAATTTGATTATCTTTATTTAGCAGTTGATTTGATTATTGCTTTAGATTATTATGTATCCTCTGAACAAATGCATCTGTCTACCTTGGAGTACATGTTTCTTCTTTATATCTTCATAATTCATAATTAAATTTTAAATCTTCTATTTATTTTCAACTTATCTAATTTCCCCAAGCTATGTGCTTTTGATCATGAATATGAATTACTAGAACTGTGGAAGTAATTATCTAATTTCTCCAAGTGTAAAATGTAGGGCTTGGGGGTTTATTGAGGCTCTCAGTGGTGTCAAGGATTAATGAAAGCCCCCGGAGAAATGCAACAGAAATGGCATGTCAGTACTAGTTTGAGTTCAAGGATCCTATATTAAAAGGGGAAGCTGTCTAATTCCTCTGCTTGTCGAATCTAAAAACCACTTAGAAAAAGTTCTTAGAACTATACAGCAAAGGAATCCAGGGCTCTTCAACATCTGAATAACTTCTCAGAAAAGCTCTAGGATGTTGACTAATATTTCTGAATCATAAAAGGATAAAAACACATATCACAAGGCCCTTTTGAGGAAAGATGAGCATTTTGGGGGGCACATGTCCCCCCAAAGCTTCATGCAATTCATAGGTGAGCTTGTCAGGGATGTGTGGATCTAGAAGGTGTGATGTCGGGATCAATGGTGTGTGATTACTAAACTTGCCCACTGATTGGTTTAACATAGTTCTGCATAGGATTTAGGATGTCCCACCCTGGATGTGAGTGCTGCTTTCCCTAAGACCTGGATAGAATATAAGGGACAGAAAAGGTCTGCTGTGGTTGCTTACTGCTTCACTGCTTTGCTGCCTTCTGCCTCTCATGAACTGTTTCTCCTGTGCCATGCCTGCCATCCTTGGAATCAGCTAACTATGAAATGAAATTTCTAAAAACTGAGCTACAATAAATCTTTCCTCCTTTAACTTTGAGTGTTATTTTGTCTCAGCAAAATAAGAAGTGAGAAGTGTAACCAAGATAGTAAATCAGATAATTGTGACTTTTTTCAAGGCAAACTTATATTGATATAGATAACAGCAATACTTCATTGACCCAACCATGGCACTACACCAAAGCTAAATGTCTAGATGACTGACACTTATTCCATAGGCAAGATACTATTTGAATTATTCCTGTTAGAAACACTTTTTAAAATAACATTATGTTCTGCAAATATGCCCAAAAAAGGAAAGTTATCAAGAGAAGGGAGAGGAGAGAGGGAAGGAAAAAAGGAATCAAGATGCAATGTATACATGTACCAACTTTCCACAAGGAATGTAAGCAGTATGTACTGCACATGTGAACTAAAGCAATAAAATAATTTTTTAAAAAGAAACCACTCCTCTTCCTCTTTCTTGAATGGTTGCTATAAGTGTCATTTACTGTTATGTGTCATATGTGATATGGACATGCGTCTAAAAGCTACCAGAGAATGTAGAACCACTCGCCTTTGGCTTTTATATTTCTCCTGATTCCACTATTACCTATGACAATCTGATGCTGTGACTCTGTCCTTTCTGCTTCTATTTTTATTTCTGTAGAAAAATACAGAGACAACTATATGAGGATCTATTCATGAATCAAAATGATTAAAATGCATATAATTTTTGAGAGGCAAGCAGGAATTTAGTACACATAAAGTACAAACAAAAGAATAGAATGTGGGCCCTCAAGGGAGATGAATGGTATATCTAAGTCTACATAATTTCTGATTGAACAACAATTTGTCATTAAAGATATGTTCATTTTATCCCCAGGATTAAGTGTGTTCTGAAGAAATGGAGTTACAAAAAGTTCAAAATTTAAATAACGATTCTAATTTTTTTATTTTCATAGCATATCTTCTCTATCAGAATTTTTATCATTAAAACTTGTCAAATAAGTGAAAAAAATGTGATGGAACACCAGAATTATTCCATACAACTATATAAGAATTACTTTTTACTGATCAAACTTTTACTGAACACAGAGTATACACAACACAACTGATTAAATTCTTTATTGCATGAGCTCTTTGAAAGCAAAGATTAAGACACCTTTACAACTCAGACTCTAAGATGATTGATAGATGTTTGCAAAAAGATATCTATTTCACCAAATTGAAAGTGAGACAAATGTTATTTCCCCATGTTTACATGGTTACTGAGTAGCAGGACAATTATTTTTAGCCTGTTACTTTAGTTTCAAATCTTTTGCTTTTCTCATAATACCATCCTTTATTATGAAATTAATTTGTAATTATTAAAAGTTATGTGTTAATTATTATGTAACTTAAGCTCCCATAGTAAGAAAAATCCCAAAACACAGACTTTATTTTTTTTCTCATTGAGTTTATTGGTACATTTTAGGTATACAGTACAGTTACATTCATCATTGGGATCTTGTACCTTTACATGACAGGTCTTCGTTCTCATTTCTTCCCCTTACCCCTGCCCGCCCTTCACCCCCTTCTCCCTTCCCTATTCACAAATACTTTATTTCCATTTTTCATTTTCTCATATTTTTTTCTTTTCCCTTATTTTCTCATGTCTATTTTCAAGAACACTGCCCCAGGTAGGTCAACTTTCAACAGACAGTCAAAGAGTCAGGGAAGTGCAACTGAAGTCCTCTTAAGAAACATAGCTCCGGGCTGGGGATTTAGCTCAGCAATTTGGTGGCCTGCCTTGCAAGCACAAGGTCTGGAGTTTGATCCCCAGTACAAAAAAAGAAAAGAAAAAGAAATAAAAACATGGCCTAGAAGCTGTCAATTCACATCTTACTGGCCATAATTTATCCATGTTGCATACACTGAGCTAGGAATGTGTGCCCAGTGAGAATGTGTACCCAGCTAAAATGTGGGGATCATATTATCAAAGAAAAAGAAAATAAATAGACCTGGATAACTATCAATATATGCTTTAGGTTGTTAAATATATATAGTTAATAACTAACTACAACTTTTTGCCATTGCTTCTTTTGATTTTTCATTCTTAGTTTACTTTTGCAAGGACAAACGTTAAGAAATTAATTTGTACAAGACTAGTAGCTCTGACTTCAAGAACTTTAGAGGAGCTGCCAAATAGCCAAAGGATTCTATATAGATGCTGGCAAGGCTAAGGTGAGAAAGGGACCAGTCAAAAGGTAGTCATGACTGTCCTAATATCTGAAGGAGCAAAAGTAGGGATACCATTATCCAACCTAGAGATCACATAGATTTCTCAGTCTTCACCATCAGTGTGCTGGCCACACAACAGTAATCTCTGGACACTTCCACAGACATACCCAGAAAGGCTTTACTAATCTGCTAGACATATCTTAATCCAGTCAAATTGACAAACACCATTGACCTTAACATCTCCTAATTAGGTCTTCAACATTAAACCTGTGACCCTTCTGCTGGAATTCACCCTCTACAGCTGTAAAATGAAAGCAAAGTTGAAAGACAATTGTGTCTATCTTTTCTTTCTATTGGAATAGCCCATTTAAATATTTTTTTAATTTTATTGAGTTTATTGGTACATTTTAGGTATACAGTACAGTTACATTCATTGTTGGGATCATGTACCTCTACATGGCAAGTCTTGATTCTCATTTTTCCCCCTTACCTCTGCCCTCCCTTCACCCCCTCCTCCCCTACCCATCTACAAACACTTTATTTTCATCTTTTCATTCTCTCACATTTTTTTCTTTTCCCTTTTTACTCTTCCCCTACCCATCACACCTTCCCTACACCTTCAGCTCCTTTCTTCCCATTTCTAAATGTCAGTAATATTATTAGAATCTTATGCATTGTTGCAGATTATTCACACCAGGGAAACTATTTGGTATTTACACATGTGTGACTTATTTATTTCACTTAGGAGTATATCATCAATATCTATCCATTTTCCTATGAATGAATCTATTTTCTCGTTCTTTATGGCTGAGTAATATTCCATTTTATAGAAAAACCACAACTTCTTTATCCAGTTTCCAACGGATGGGCAAATAGGCTGTTTCCAAGATTTAGCTATTACAAACTGTGCCGCTATAAACATGGGTGCACATAATTCTCTGTGATATGATTCATTTAGTTCTCTTGGAAAGATACCCAGCAGAGGGATGTCTGGGTCAAATGGAACCTCCAGTCCAAGCTCTTTGAGGTATCTCCATATTGATTTCCATAGTGGTTGCACTAGTCTGCACTCCCACCAACAATGGAGGAGGGTTCCTTTCTCCCTACAACCCCGCCAACATTTGTTATTGTGTGATTTCTTGATAGCAGCCATTCTTTGTGGGATGAGGTGGAATCTCAGTGTTGTTTTCATCTGCATCTCTCGAATGATCAGTGATGTGGAACATCTTTTCAAATATTTTCTTCCTGCTTTTACTTCTTTGTCTGAGAAATGTCTTTTCATTTCGCATGCCCATTTTTGAATCGGGTCTTTATATTTGGGGGGACTGATTGCTTTGAGTTCTTTGCATATCCTTGATAATAGCGCTTTGTCTGAGGAACAGCTGGTAAAAATTTTTTCCCACATTGTAGGTTGTCTCTTAGTTCTGCTGATGGTTTCTTTTGAAGTACAGAAGCTTTTTAGTAAGATGAGATCCCAGTTGTTGACTCTATCTGCTAGTTCCCGTGCTACTGAGGATTTGTTCATAAAGTCTTTTCCTATACCAATGTCTTCCAGAGTTCTGCTTAACTTACCTTCCAGCAAGTTTAATGTTTCTGTTTTAATATTTAGATCTTTAATCCATTTGGATTTTAATTTAGTGCATGGCGAAAGATAAGGGTCTAATTTTAATCTGTGGCAGGTTGAGATCCAGTTTTTCCAACACCATTTATTAAAGAGGCTATCTTTCCTCCACTGAGGATGGTCAGCTCCTTTGTCAAAGATGAGGTAGCTGAGTACATCTGCATTTATTTTTGTGTCTTCCAGTCCGTTCCACTGATCCTCAGGCCTATTTCTTTGCCAGTACCATGCTGTTTTTATCACAGTGGCTTTGCAGTATTGTTCCAAATTGGGAATTGTTACACCTGGTGCCATGTGATTGTGGCCTATAATGGCTTTTGCTATTCTAGGTCTCTTGTGGTTCCAAATGAATTTTTGGATTCATTTTTCTAGTT
>NW_022900926.1:51432603-51467951 GCF_012274545.1 Fukomys damarensis | reverse complement strand
GGGGGGGTTCAACATAGAACGAGAGGATTACATAAGTGAAAGAATTAGAGCAGGTTTGAAGTGAACCCAGAGGTTGTAGAATTACCTTACTATCTTTACAAAGCTATTAACTTCAGTGGGGATAGAGAGAGTGCAGGAATAAGGACAGGAATATATCCCCTTAACAATAACAGGCGCTTGCCTTCCCTTGTAGGTACAGAGGCATGAGTGAGGTAAAATGACTGGAGAAAAGAACATAAAGAGAAACCCCTCCTAAAAACAAAAAAATAATAAAAGAAGAAGTCTGAGTTATTCAGGAGCTGGAATAAAAAGGGAGATGAGGAACAATATGGTGGAGCAAGAGACTGAGTTGGAGAGAGAGGGCAGAAAAAAGAAAGAAATTTTAGGGTGGAATGTGGAAAAAAGAAAAAAGAGAGAGAGAGAGGAAAAAAAAGAATTTGAATGTCCTCTTTCAGGCTGTCTCTGATCTCATATTATACCACATGCATAGCCATATGTGGAACCAAATCTCCTGGTCTCAGTTAGCCAATGGCTGTTCCCCACGACTGAGACTGAACACAATCTACAAGGCCTAACTTTAGTTTCCTTACCCTCAGGGTTGAACTCCACTCAGTTCTATTACAGGTTTCACCTGCCCTTTCTTTAAAGATGTTCAAAGTTGGGATTTCAGAAAACTACCCTTCATGAGAACCTATGCCTCTGCAGAGTTGGTCTAAGGACTGGCCCAATCAGGAGCTTTGAGAATTTGGGGGGTCGTGGGGTGTTTCAAGGGCTCCTGCATGGCTACCTTCCTTCCTGAGTCTGTTGTCGCGCAGGCCGGGAGGTAGTGCGCCTGCTGCCAGGTGATCTCAGGCAGGCAGACAGCTCTTAAATATTTTTTAAATGAATGAATTTTTTAAAGTTACCCTCCAATTCCTTTCCCAGTTCTAATATCTTACCATTCTAGACCCTAGAAATTCTATAATCATTCATAGTATTTTACTGCCAAATATTTTCTACTTTCAACAACAAAAATGGCTAACCCTATGTGCTCCCATAACCTCAAAAAGAAAACTATTAAGTCCTTAAACATCTCCTGCTGAAAAAATAAAGACTTTTACCGTAATCAAATCATCTCACCATAGCTTTTAGTGGGTTTTGCTTATCTACTTAGCAATAACAAAGAAATCATCTAGTAAGCAGAAAAAATTACCCTTACCACATCTTAAAATATATACAATCTCAGCAGAGCTCTTGTAAATGCAATCTCTGGGTGGAGGCAGAGAAAGTTCTATGAATATCATTTTATCTATCCAGGGCAGGCCATGACATCATATTACAGCTTGCCATTGCTATGAATTTTGTTCTGTGACAAGAATCACAATGGCCTGGTTTTGCCTGAGCATTAAAAAAAACACACAAATGATTCTGACTGGTGTGGCTATTTCTAATCTCTTCTTCCTTCTGTATGGCATGTGACATGACACTGGCTGACACTTCCATCAGAAGTGTTCAAACTATTATTTTATCATCCAAAGTAGCAAGTTTCTCCTAAACACCAGGATCAGCCTTCCACAGCTGTTGAATTACCAAAAGATTTTTTTTGTAGAGTAGACGGTGTTTATTTTTTTATTGATTTTCAATCAAGTGGAATCTCTAAATTTTTTTAAAAAGCTTATTGTTCTCCCTGAATACTACAGACACCCTTATTTTACCACAGCAGATACCTAGAAACAAAACACTGGTCTCACCAGAGAAAATTTGGCAATAAGAGCATCAGAAATTCAAGTCAACTATGGAAGAATTACTGTTAGCTGGCAGCTTTCAATTCTAAACAAAGTGGCATAAGCCTATGGATTTGACAAAAGTTTCTTAGAACCAAAAGATAGCTTTAATTTGCACAATCTGAATTTTGCCCCAAGCCTACCTCATGCTCCAACCATAAGACCAACACTATTAGCCCACATGTTCAGCACCTAGCCCCCTGCACCAGAAGTTGCCCATAGTCAACTATAATTGTACCAATCACTTTATTTTACATCTTCTGTTTGGCATAAAATCTAGCGTGAAAATAACATGGCCTGTGAAATAGGTAGTGCTGGCTCTGGTGCTTATGATCTCTGTGGCCTTGGATAAGGTCTATAAGTACATATGATAAAATTCAGCTTTAGAGACTGGATCAAGAATTTATGTTATGTAGCAAAGTCACTGATTTGAGGTTGTTGTTGTTGTTGCTATTGCTGTCACCATTGTTGGTTTTATTCCAAAACAATAGCTGCAAACTGGAGCTTCTTGTTCCATCCTGTGCCCCACCCTAATTATGGGTAGTCAATTTTATGAGTAGTCAATTTTAATGATTATTTTTATCTTTCTCCAATGATGAAATTATACTACATATTGAGTATTCATTTTTAAAATTTGTATCTAAAATGGAATACTACTCAGCCATAAAGAATGAGAAATTAGAGTCATTCATAGGAAAATGGATGCATACTGCAGTCACACTCTTGATGGGGTTTTTTTGTTTTGTTTTGTTTTTGGTACCAGGGATTGAATTCGGGTCCTTGTGCTTGCAAGGCAGGCCACCGAACTGCTGAGCTAAATCCCCGGCCCCTGCAGTTATACTCAAGTGAAATAAATAAGTCACACATTTGTAAATACTGAATAGTTTCTTTGGTGTGAAAAACTATAATTGTACATAAGATCCTAATAGTATACTTGGCAATGTGTAATAAAGAAAAGGGCTAAAAGGTGTAGGGAAAGTGGGAAGGGTATGGGAAAGAAAATAAGGGAAAAGGAAAATATGAGAAAATGAAAAAATGCAAATAAAGTGTTTGTAAATAGGGAAGGGAGGAGGGGGTGAAAGGAGGGCAGGGATAAGGGGGAAAAAATGAGAACTAAGACCTGTCATGTAAAGGTACAAGATCCCAATGATGAATGTAACTGCATTGTATACCTAAAATGTACCAATAAACTCAATGAGAAAAAAATAAAATAAATTTTGTATCTAATATGCCCCTCTAAGAGCACTGAAATTCACTACTCTGGTTTTTCAAATGGAAATAAAAAAGTTTTCTGATTATTAAATTAAATTAATCCATGTAGTTATTAACTAAAAAGCATAGAGTATGAAAACTGAAGTCTAAGAAAGAAGTCTAAGAGTATAAGATACACATGAATTCTCAGAGAATGAATAAAATTTTTTTTCAGGAAGATTGACTGCATTCTTGTGTTTAGGAAGTATGTAATCACTTCAACGTACTTTGGAGTGAGATGTCTATCTCTCACCCTTGCTTAAGCCCTCCCTCTAAAATGAAAGCTGGAAATAGGTTGTGGCTGTGTCAAAGCATAGGCAATAAAGCAAGATGAAAATTTTGGCCATGCCTGCAAATTACTATGACAAAGCAGCAATGTCAGAGAGATGCAGTCGAAATATCAGCAGTCTCTTGGCAGTTCAAGGGGAGCACTGCACACATTTGAGTTCATAGTAGATACTCCAAAAATGGGTGCTATCAGTATTCTTTGTTCTTCAGTGCTACCCCTCTAGATTATTAGTCCTGGCAGACAAATTCAGCAGGCATTTTCTATCTATCTATTCTATCCCCAGGACTGGTCCAACAACCTCAAGGGCTGAAAAGAGCTACAAGCTCTGCAGCAGCTTCCCTTCTTTTCCTGGAGCTTTCCCACAGGCTAACCCAACAACAGGAAATCCCTGCCAACACTGGCAGAGGGGATGCAAGAACTAGCCTGCAATGTTCTATTTGAGCTCCAACTCATTTATTATTGTGTCTTTATTCATGTTTGCAGCTGTTGCTCTTGTGTGCATTATTTTTAGAAGCTAAAAAACACCAACTGGAGGAAAGAAAAGGTGCTTTTTCTTACATTTTTCAACATTTAAAGAAAAATAAATTATAAATTCAGGAGGACATTTTATATAAATTGTTAAAAATAGTATCAGATATACTTTCAAAATATTTTGTGCATCTCATAATTTAGGAAATTATTTTCACAACAAATTTGAAAACTGAAATACACATACCTGAGAGGTGGGAGGTGGGAAATAAAAGATGAAACAATGTGCCAGATGCCCCCCCAAATTCCTGTACACTCAGAGCTAACCAGTCCACATGATCATAGTCAATATGGTAATGGAATTTCATATTTCTAATGCTGAATCAAGTTTGTTCAGGGATGAAGAGACATGATATACTCTATATATAGGGACCTGGTTGGTGATGGAGAAAAATAAACTGCACACATTTGAGTTCACACATTATATAATACATAGAAAGCAGGAAAATTCAAACCTTGTAAAACAGAAGAGAAATGGACTACAAGATTCAAAAGAAGGAGAAAGAACAAGAGAGCTTACCTGGAGAAGAAGTTGACATTTCAGCTAAGATTCAAAGAATGAACATATTTTTCCCAAACATGGGAATTCAGAGAAACAGCACATACGATGTATTTGAAATGCTGAAGTTCAAATATTCAAAACTCAGTGCTATTATGATTCTAGTCAGATATTTTCATATTTTTATTTTTCTGTAATGTTGCCTCTAAGTTGCACATAGTACAGTACTGTCATGAGAGAACTTATTGTAGCTTATTTTTATCTGTTGTGCAAGTTGGAACTGTGTAAATATACATCAGCATTATTTTTCATTAAATGTGACTTAGTTACAGCAGCTTGCTAATTAAGTTGCAGTTTATCAACACACGGAAACTGTTTCCACTAATGTCAAAACACATTTGCATTGCTAAATAGCAGTAATGTTATTTTGTATTGAGAGCATCTCTGAAGGCTTGGGTTGCAGTGATATTTGTCTGAAAGCCAAAATAATATGAGGAATAGGCTTACCTGATACTTTAAATTTTATTGGAACATATTGGAGGGAAATGAAGCTACCTTTATCCTCATTATAAAATCCTTTTAATATCCAGCCATCTATAACTTTAATGTCTTTTTTCTGTTAACTATACTTTTAATTGAAGATACAAATCTAATAAGAATTCTATCATCCCAGGAAGGGGTATAATTCAGGAATATCTCCCTTTCTTCATATAGAGGATGAAAAAAGCCCATGAATGCATTGTGGTTTTGAGTTAGTATTGATTTTGATCTGTTTTGTTGTCATAGCAGTTTGTTTACTTTTTTGCTCTCAGGACTCAAAAAGAAAGAGTCTTTATCATACACCTTTTTCCAAATTTTGACCACTACTTTAATCTATATTTCAATTTCAGGAAGAGGTTCTAGTTAAAAACAAAGATTTCGCATCCAGGCCCAAGGATCTTTTCTCTCCTCCTCTGTCTCCTACTTGCCTCTGGCTTCTTCAATTCCCTCCTCCCTTCTTCTGCTTCTCCTTTTCTTCTTTTGGTTCTCTTTCTTTCCTTCTTTCTTTATTTTATGTTCTTTCTTTCTTTCCTTCTTTTTTTTGCCTTTTTCTTTTCTTCTTTCTTCAACCAACATAAGAGGTTTGGGGGGGGTGTTTGTTTGTTTGTTTGTTTTGGTACCAGAGATTGAACTCAGAACCTTGTGCTTGCAAGGCAGGTGGCAGCACCACTGAGCTAAATATCCCTGGCCCCAGCATCACAACTATTTTACTATAATGTGGTTTGGCATACATTGTTCTGTGTTGTTGTTCTCAAATCCACATCAGAGGGCTCATTGCTTTGCTATTCTTTGTCCTAACTGATGGGCCACCATGCAAATCTTCACATCTCAATTTAGACCAGCCACATTTCAGTGGCCAAATGTGTACAGCATGAGTCAGGATATACCTATTTCTGGGCTGTCTGCCTTTGAAGAACTAGTACACTGAGGTCCCTGCTTCTCTTGACAGCAGGCAGCCTTTCCTTCTCATCTTCCAGAATCCCTAGATTCTGTTTTCCATATCTCAACATCTTCCTCACATTCTTCACTATTGGTGCTGTGAAAAGCACAAAAGATAGATTGGTTCAGTCAGGTCTCCAGGGCCTGTTCATCTGAAGAATGGAAAAGCAATCTGAGTATCATTAAGAGAATATTTCTTGATGGGATTGCTGGTGACAGTGGGTTTGTTGCCCAATTTACATTCTCGTGTTATTTCACTGTGTGAAGCCAGGTTTTTACTTACTTGACAGGTTTTCATTCCATTGTCTCACTATAACTGCTGATCTGATCTCTAAACTTACTGATTAGTTTCAATCTTTTTCAGATTTATGTGATGAAGTTGGCAGATTAGTCAGCCAACAAACCTGTCCTAGAAGCCCTTGGCAATTTCAAGTTCCCATTCAAAGACACTAAGATATTTTATTATTTTCTACCCAAATTTATCACTATTTAGTTATTTTCTTGCTGGTGGTGGTGGAGGTGATGAGGGTTCCAGCTATATTTGGCTCCTAACACAATAGAACTTATCTTAGAAAAGAGTAATGCTGAGCCTTAATAATACAGTTAGTGGAAAAGAGGATTTGACCAGGACCAAGTAACATGGGTTTGAGGAACAACCAGAGCTGGCCCAATCCTTACAGCCATGTGACCCAGAGCAAGGGACTCAATTATACATAGAATCATGGGAGAATCATGACCTCAAGATCTCTCAGTTGCTCTTGATAGAGTACCAGCCATAAAGAATGAAAAATTAGTCATTCATAGGAAAATGGACACATATTGAGGATATACTCCTAAGTGAAATAAATAAGTCACACATGTATAAATACTGAATAGTTTCTCTGGTGTGAAAAACTATAATGGTACATAAGATCCTAATGATATAATTGATAATGTGAAATAGGAAGAAAAGGGCTACAGGTGCAGGGAAAATGGAAAGGATAGGGGAAAGGTAATAAGGGCAAAGGAAAAAAATGAGAAAATGGAAATAACGTTTTTGTAAATAGGAAAGGGAGGAGGGGGTGAAGGAAGGGCAGAGATAAGGGGAAAACATGAAAACCAAAACCTGTCATGTAAAGGTACAAGATCCCAATGATTAATGTAACTGTACCATATACCTAAAATGTACCAATAAACTCAATGAGATTAAAAAACTGTGGAAATTTCAAACTGATGTTACTACTTACTACATTTAAATAATATGATCAACACACAGTAAGACATATCTTCAACTCCACCCCCATGTTCAAGACATTTTCATTAAGAAAAGAAGAAAAGCTATCCTCATGTCCCAAAACATGAAATTGAAATTCAAAATCTAGAGTTGAGATTCAGCTCATATCCTATGCTTTATAACAAACTTTAGTCTCAGAACAAAATTTAATAGTTATTAACATATTCTATCCCTTTAATCTGTATTTAGGTTGTAATTTTTTTGTTTTTGCTTTGTTTTCTATAGTCTAGGCTTTATTCCTACTGCCTCAGCCTCAAGACTCTCAGAATCACAGGCTTGTACCACTGAGGCTGGAAGTAATATTCCTTATTATATGTATCAAAAGTCATACTGAACAATGAGCTCTGGGTTGCAAAAGAGGATTTATTATTTGCACTTTTCCATTAAGTCTTAGTCCACAAGTTAAGACAAAAACACACACAAGTGCCATGTTGATAGTTTTGCAATTTCTCATAATCCAAGGAAATCTTTCTAACATTGATACCTCTTACTGTCTTTTTTTGTTTGTTTGTTTGTTTTTTGAGACATGGTCTCACTATGTAGTGAGACTGACCTGGAACTCACTATGTAGCTCAGGCTGGTCTCTAACTCACAGTGATCCTCCTGCCTCAGCCTCCCAAGTGCTGGGATTACAGGTGTGCACCACCATGCCAGGCCCCTCTTACTGTCTTTAGAGAGCCAAAATTAAGTCAAAGATCACAGTTTTTATTTACTGTAAGCAACCCAGGTTCTAACATACTTTCTGCTCAAAAACTTGAGAATTCTTGGTCTTATAACGGAGACAAAGGTATTACTACATAAATACAGTAGGAAAGGCTGGACCTGATTACCAGAAATTTAAATACTGCCTTAGAAACATGTGATTTTTTTTTTAGTTGCAAAGTAGAAGTTACTTTAAATCAATTCTCATCATCAAAACATAGTTCAAATGTTTTTCAATATTATACTTTCTGGGAAGGGTAGGGGAAAGGAAAGAAGGAATAAGAAAAATATGAGAAAAGAAAAAAATGGAAACAAAGTCTTTGTAAATATGGGATGGTGGAGGTAGTGAAGGGAGGGCAGGGGTTTGAGGAAAAAATGAGAACCAAGATCTGTCATGTAAAGGTACAAGATCCCAATGATGAATACAACTGTACTGTTTACTTAAAAAGCATTAATAAACTAAATAAGATTTAAAAATGATACTTTCTTCTCCTTCATGGTTATGTCTAGCCAACATAATTACTTCAAATTGATCAACAATGAGAAAATACTGACCCAAAACGGAAACTGGAAAAAGTACCTTAGTTCTCAAGAGAAAAGAAAGGTTGGGATGCTGTTATAAGCACCTTTTTTGTATTCACAGAGATTTGTAAGGCTTTACTTTGGTAATTCCTCAAGAATAGAACACTGCAGACAATCCTCCATACAGCATAACCAGGAAAAACTCAGCACTGGAAAACCGGTTATACCCAGTGATAAGATTGAATCTAGATCCATCTGTATTACACTGTTTCAAAATACAATCTAAATGGACCAAAGACATAAATATTAAAACAGAAACAATCTGCTGGAATATAGGTAAAATGCTTGAAGACATTGGCACAGGAAAGGACTTTCTAAACAGAACCCAAATGCACATGAAATAACATCAAGAATCAATAAATGGGATTATATCAAATTAAAATGCAAAGGAAATAAATGCAAATTAAAACAACATTCAGATTCTATCTTACTCCGGAATGGCTATCATCAATAAAATCAAATAATAAGTAATGCCGGAGAAGCTACAAGGGGAAAAGAGCAGCTTCCCTGGTAGCAATATAAAATGAGAATGGAAATTCCTCAAAAAACTAAAAATAGAAATTGCATTTGATCCAGCTATTGCCCTTTGAAATATCTTCACAAAAGAGTTAAAGACATCATATTATAGTGATACATATATATATCTATGTTTATAACACCACAAATCATAATAGCTACATCTTGGAAGCAGCCTATATATCCAGTAACAGATGAATGGATAAATAAAATATCATTTATACATAATGAACTATTATTCTGCCACAAAAAATAAATTTTGAGTCATTTGTAGAAAAGTGGCTGCACCTTGAGATCATAATGTTAGGCAAAACAAAACAGAGGCACAAGCTTAAATATCACATGGTCTCTCTTATATGAGAAACCCAAAGCATCAATAATTAAAGAGGAAAATAAAAGGTATATGGTAGGAAATATGGAGATAAATCTTTTGCAAGTGGGAAGGAGATCTAGAGATGGAAGGAGGGAGAAGGAACAAAGGGGAAAGGAAATAAAAAGAATTGAGATATGTTATGTGTATGTACCTACTACCTATGATAATGTAAACATTATGTACTACAAACGTACTAATGAAAAATAAATGAACATTAAAAGAAAAGAAGAAAAGTCCAACATTGGGTTATCCCTCTACTGTTACATGTTGCAATTGTGGTAATGGCCTCCCTCCTAAGCTGTGACCCTCCTGAGTCCTACAGTGAAGGCTTCCTCTCCAAATATTAGTTGGACTCAATCCCTTCAAGATCCTCTTCATCTCAGTCCTGCTGTGGTCACTTTCCTTGTTCAAACCTCAGCTTGGTCTCACTGTCTTGAGATGGTGGTGGTTGTTTTTGTGGTTGTTGTTGTTGTTGACAACTATTTGTTAGGACAGTCTCCAATGAGTAAAACTCAAGGTCTAAGCCTACCAGCTTCTCTGTCAAAGTAGCCTCTTAATAAACTCTATCATTTTCCTCATGTTTTCCATGAAAAGAAAGTGTTTGTTTTGTGCATCCTAGGAAATTTATGGCCTTGGCTATAAGCAGTCCAAATTAGTCATTTTTTAGTTTAATTACTATTTTATTTTTTAATTTGTTTCTGTTATATTTTTATTGGTATATTTTGTATAGACAATACAGTTATATTCATCATTAGGATCTTGTACCTTTACATGACGTATGTTGTTTCTCATTTTTTCCCCATTCCCCTAGGCTCCCTTTCCCTCTCCACCCTTCCCTATTTACAAAGATTTTGTTTCCATTTTTTCCTTTTCTCTTCCTTTTACCTTTCTCCTACCCCTCCCATTTGCTCAATACCTTTAGAACTTTTCTTCCTATTACACAATATCCATTATACATTTTGACCCTTATGTACACTTTTAGTTTATCACACCAGAGAAACTATATGGATTTACATGTGTGTCCTGTTAACTTCACTTCAGAGTATGTCTTCAATGTGTATCCATTTAGCTATAAATGTCTCTATTTTCTCATTCTTTATGGCTGAGTAGTACTCCTTTTTATTTTGAAAAAAAAAACTCATCTTCTTTATCCAGGCTCCAGTTGATGGGCAATTGGGCTGTTTCCAAGTTTTAGCTATTACAAACTGTGCTGCTATAAACATGGATGAGCATATATCACTGCGGTATGATTCTTTTAGGAATATACCCAGCAGGGGAAGACCTGGGTCAAATGGGACTTCCAATCCTAATTGTTTAAAGTATCTCCATATTGATTTCCACAGTGGTTGCACCAGTCTGCACTCCCCCTAACAATGAAGAAGGTTTTCTTGTTCCCCACACCCCCAGCAGCATTTGTTATTTTTTAATATCTTGATAGCAGCCATTCTCTCTGGGGTGGGGTGGAATCTGAGTGTTATTTTCATCTGCATCTCTCCAATGACCAGTGATGTTGAACATTTTTTCATATATTTGCTGCTTTTACTTGTCTGAGAAATGTCTGTTCATTTCAGATGCTAATTTTTGAATTGGATCTTTATACTTGGGAGGCTTGATTTTTTTAGTTCTTTATTCTAGATAGTAGACCTTTGTCTGAGGAACAGTTGGTAAAAATTTTTTTCCCACATTGTAGGCTGTCTCTTAGCTCTTTTTTTTCTTTTTATTGAGTTTATTCGTACAATATAGGTATAAAAAACAGTTACATTCATTACTGAGATCCTGTACTTTTACATGACAGGTCTTGGTTCTCATTTTTCCCCTTGTCCCTGCCCTCCCTTCACCCCCTCTCCCCCCCATATACAAACACTATTTCCATTTTTTCATTTTGTCATATTTTTTTCTTTTCCCTTATTACCTTTCCCCTACCCTTCCCATTTCCCTACACCTTTAGCCTTTTCTTCCTGTTTCACATGGTCAATTATCTCAGTAGGATTTTATGTAGTATTGTAGCTTTTCACACCAGAGAAACTATTCAGTATTTACATATGAGTGACATATTTATTTCACTTAGGAGTATATCCTCACTATGTATCCATTTTTCTATGAATGAATCTAATTTCTCATTCTTTATGGCTGAGTAGTATTCCATTTTATAGAAAAACCACATCTTCTTTATCCAGTTTCCAACTGATGGGAAAATGGGCTGTTTCCAAGTTTTAGCTATTACAAACTGTGCCAGTATAAACATTGGTGCACATATATCTCTGTGTTATGATTCCTTTGGAAAGATACCCAGCAGAAGAATGGCTGAGTCAAATGGAACCTCTAGTCCTAGCTCTTTGGGGTTTCTCCATATTGATTTCCGGAGTAGTTGCACCAGTTTGCACTCCCACCAACAATGGAAAAGGGTTAATTTCTCCCCACAACCCTGCCAACATTTGTTATTATTTGATTTCTTGATAGCAGCCATTATTTGTGGGGTGAGGTTGAATCTCAGTCATTTTTAAAAATATATATTGATTCAAGAGTAATAAAGGAGATGTCTCTATTCTTCATCCTAAATCAGGTTGATGACATCATGCCCAAGATATTGAATGTTCTTTTTTTTGGGGGGGGGACACTTTTGAAAATTAATTT
Source organism: Fukomys damarensis (assembly GCF_012274545.1). NCBI lineage: Eukaryota > Metazoa > Chordata > Mammalia > Rodentia > Bathyergidae > Fukomys > Fukomys damarensis. The sequence goes on along the minus strand of NW_022900926.1, from coordinate 51,456,062 downwards.
TATTGGTACATTTAATGCATACAATATAATAACATTCATTGTTGGAAATTTGTACCTTTGCATAATCAAACTTGGTTCTTATTTTTCCCCATTCCCCTGGCCTCCCTTCAATCCCTCCCTCACTTCCTCCCTCCCTGTCTACAAAGACTTTGTTTCCATTATTTTTCATTATCTCATATTAATTCCATTTCCTTCTTTCCTTTCCCCTACCCCTCCCATTTCACCTTCCTCTTTGTCTCTTTTCTTCCTATTTCACATTATCTATTATACCTTTTAGTCCTAATTTACACTCTCAGTTTCTCACACTAGAGAAACTGTTCAGTATTTACATGTGTGTCCTATTTAGATATTGAATGTTTTTAAAGAGAATCTCATAGAAGTTAATATAAAAAATGTATGCAAACATGAAAATACTAGTTCATGAGGAAAACTGCTCAAATACCTGTCTAAAATTTATTAAAGATGTATCTGTAATCATTTTAAAATAGGAATGAAGCCAAAAAAGTACTTAGTGAAGTAAAACAACCTAGAGAAATGGAATTAAGAAAAACATAACATCACCAATAATAAAAGGATGATTTGAATATCAAAATTTAACTCTCCAAGGAAAGTTAATTGCTGTCATATACATTGCTCATACACAGCAGACTATAAACCAATAAAGTTTTATCCAATGACAATGAAATAATCACTACATACCAGTGACATTGAGTAGGAGAGAGTTCTAAGGACATTATGACATATTCCTCTGTGAATCAAGTCTAAGCAAGGTAGATATGATTAGTTTTTGTTGTTTTTTATTTTGTTTTTGTTGGTTGGGGATTTTGTGTTTGGTTTACTTTGGTTCAGTTTTTGTGGGTAGATTGAACTCAAAACCACACACATGCTAAGCAAAGGCTCTACCCCTGAACTACACCTCTAACCCCTATATTTTAATATCAACAGCTCCTTAAGCCAAGAAACTAAAGGAGACTGTTCGTAACTGCTCAATCTAAAACCCATGTTGTACTGGAAGACTTGAATGCAAAATATTTTTTATCAAGTAAAGCTCAATTTTCCTCTAGAACTTTCTCTTATTCTCATCCAAAAATTGTCTTATCAGCCTTGCAAACTCCAACAGCTAAAATTGGAAGTAAAATTCTGTCCTGGTTTCACTCTTCCAAAATCATAGTGGAACATGAGAATATATCACTAGGCTTAAGGACCTGTGTATTACTACTCATGAACCCATCATTTATAAGTTTGTAGACTTCAACAAGACACTTTTCTTGATCACTGTTTCTTCATAATCTGAATAGGAATGCACTTAACTATTGGCTGCCTTTTTCAAAAGGGCTATGGTAATCAATACAGCATGATACTGGCATAAAAGCAATGAAACAGAGTAGAAATTCCCAAATAAACCCATGCATTTATTGCTGATTCTTGAATAAAGTGCAAGAAAGCATACATTAGAGAAAGTACAGGGACTTCTGGGAAGATCATGAAGTGGTCAGCAGTAGAGACACAGCCTCTCTGAGATCTGGAGTCCTGACATTGAAATATAGCAATGTGGAATGTGTGGAAGAGAAGGAAGGAAGTGGCTCCCCAGGACCCACCAAAGACCTGAAGTAAGAATTGGAGCTCATGGAGAGAGCAAAGAGAGGGACCTCTATGCAGCAGAGGGAGGTAGAAAGCAATATTTTCTGAGTCCCAGATCAGGGCAAGGGAGCAGGATCTTGAGCCTGGCTGCAGAAGCATGGAAAAAACTCATGACTCCAGACTCCAGAGGCCTCCACGGAGAAAGGCACCAGTAGAACTGAAGCAGGACTTTTTAAAAAAGTTCTTGCTAGTTTCCTCCCTCAGGTCACAAACACACACACACACGCGCGCAGCTGTAACTTCTTGCTCTTGTGCAGATAAAATTAACAACAATGTCCTGTAAATAAAGTTTATGACACTCTGTACTTGTATGAGTCATAAAGCTCTGTCTTCTTTCAAGGCTGTTACAAAACTGTCTGTCCTTGTCCTGTTTCTATAAACTCACTTGCTTCATCACTAAAAAGACGAACCCCTCCTTCAACCAAATGTATCAAAACTTCTTTGCTTGATGCTCTTCCTTTGGACGTTAGTCTATTGAGCCAATGTTCACCTAAAATAAAGTCCTCCTGTTTCCCATTGGTCTCTCTTGTCTCTTGGATTCTGCAACATTTCCGTAAACCACAAAGGGGTCAGAGCTGACAAAGTTGCTGTCTCCTTTGCCTGTAGGCCCTAGAGGGGCTTGAGTTGTGGGAATCCAGAGTCCTTCGGTGCTACCAGGTGACACTACAGCTCAGAGAGGAAATCAGCCCTCTCACAGACCAGAGACCTCTCCCCAGTCAGCACAAAAGGAATCTGTGGGCATGCTAAAGGACTGTGGGAAGGTTCAGGGGCCCAGAAGCAAGACCACAAGTATGCTGAGGGGGCCTAATCACCTTCCCAGACTGTACCAAGTAGTCAGACTCAGGAAGTCAGATGAAACCTACAACCCCAGATCGAAGGGATGGGAGTGGCCCACAAACAGTGGGGAGGGCTCACAAAGGGGGTGTGCCAAGTAGTCAGACTCAAGGGGAGTCAGAAAAAAAAACCCACATCCAGGTAGGTGTACTACGTAGCTAGACGCAGAGGGATTTGGGTGAAATCTACACCCAGGCAGGAAAAATAGTACTAAAAATGTAGGATTGTGTGTGAATGAATGAAATGAAGTGTGTGAGTCTGGAGAGTGTGAGGTAAATACATAAATGTATGAGTAAGCAGAATGAAATGTATAACACTGAAGTTCCCTGGGATCAGCTGAAAACTAGGGGTGTCAGGTGGTGCAATCAGTCTAAAACAAAAGTAATTGAGAGAATAAATTGCACCACAGCAAACAAAGACATGAGGAAAGCTGCTTAGCTTTAGTGTTCCCAGATATATAACTGGAGTGCCATGGGCAGGCTGATGGAGGAAAAAAGGAGCATCCTGTGAAACAGGGTGATGGTGGTAACCAGCCCACCTGGGGACCAAGACTGAAAGAATGCCTGAACAGCCAGCTGGTCCAATTCTGATGAGTATAATGTATCCAAGAAAAAAAGCCACAAATTTTCCAAGAAGAGGTCAAATATTTAGGCTTCATTGTAACTAAGGGGAAGCACCAAGTAAGTAGAGAACAAAAACAGGCTGTCTGTGCCCTCTCAACTCTAACTACCCAGTGCCAAATAAGGGAGTTTCTAGGGAAATGGAATTCTGATATATCTGGGTACTAAATTTCTTTCTTATGGCTAAGCCCTTATATAAAGCCATAAAGTTGGGGAGAGCCGCTCTTCTGTGAAACTAATCAGGAGATAGCATTTAAACAGATAAAAAATGCTTTGACTCAGACCCAATATAACCAAGCCTTTCTTCCTGTATGTCCATGAATGGAAGGAAATGATCATAAGAGTATAAACCCAGGTTATGGGATCCTGGAATCATCCAGTGGCATACGAATTAAAACAAATAGACTCTCTGGCCCTAGGATAGCCTCCACGCTTCAGGGTACCTTCTGTCACTGATACAGGAAGCTTACAGGCTGATCTTGGAACAACTGACCTTTCAAATACTGCACTCAGATATAACCTTAATGGGCCTGAGAGGGCACCATAGGTTATCAACCACAAGAATGACCAGATAATAAGGGCTATGTGAAAATCCCCACATAACTCTAGAGACAATGAACATTCTTAATCCAGCAACCTTTCTCCCAGTCAAATCATGAGCTCCCCCACTTCATGATTGCATGAAAATTGTGGAAATATTATTGAACCAGGGAGATCTCACAGATAATCCCCTCAGAAACTCTGGTGTCAAATATTTCACAGATAGTAGTCAAATATTTCATAGATGGTATTTCACTGCCACCCCCTTGTGACAAGAAAATTGATAATAATGATGCTGTCTATTAAAACTTGTTATAGAAAGCATCAAAGGGGGAAATAAAGCAAGACTTTAAAAAACTTCTTCTCAGCCTTGGGCAGTATCCCCCTTCAGGTCAACACACACACACACACACACACACACACACACACACACACGTAACTATACCTCCTTGTTTTGGTACAGAAAAAAATTAACAAGAATGTCCTATAAATAAATTTTATGACCCCTGTTCTCATATGATTCATAGGCTTTGTTTTCTTTCAAAGCTAAGCTTCAAAACTGTCTGTCCTTGTCCTGTTTCTCTAAGCTCACATGCTACATCACTAAAAATACTACCCCCTCTTCAATCAACTGTATCAAAACTTTACTTTGTTCAACACTCTATTTGGACATTAGTGTATTAAGCCAGTGTTCAATTAAAATAAAGTCCTCCAAGCCAGACCTGGTGGCTCACGACTGTAATCCCAGCACTTAGGAGGCAGTGGCAGGAGGATTGCCACAAGTTCGAGGCCAGCCTGAGCTATACAATGAGTTTAGGGCCAACCTGAACTATAAAGTGAGACCCTGTCTCAAAATAAATAAATAAATAAATAAAAATAAAATCCTCTTGCTTCCTATTGGTCTCTCCTATCTCTTGGTTTCTGCAATAGAACAGAGCAGTGGACTCTGAAGATTTCACTGGCTGATGAGTGATTCCAGTTTATTTCAGAAGTCCCATGAGAGGGTGATGGGCTGGTCATCATTTTGGAAAGGAGCAAACTGAACTCAGGACTCAGAGCAGCAGCAGAATGGCTCCATCTTGAGGCTTCCAGTGTCAGGGTGATGGGCAGCCATGGAAACACCCAAGGTCAGGGAGCTGAGTTCAAGTAAGCAAGAGGCACCTAGACTGTTTTGGGCTAAACAACTTGGGCTCCAGCCTCACAGCCAGAAACAAGGAATAGCCCAAGCTTCACTGGAGCCGAAAAGGCAGTCTTCCAGGTGTAATCCATCACCCCACCATAATTCTACCACAGGTTTTCCTGGGATCGATCATCATGGATCTGGGCTCTGTCTGCCTCCTTTTTCTACCAGTGACAGCAGAGATAAACACTGAAGTAAATTTGTTTTTCTTCCTTTCTTTTTTTTTTCTTTCTCTTAATTATTCTTGGTTTTGTATGAGTACTGACATGGTTCCTAGTTTTTTGTTGTTGCTGTTTTGTTTTATTCTTGTTTGTGTTTCTTCCTTATTTCCTTCCTATCTTCATCAGTTTCCCTAAGCTTTCACAGTATTCCTTTATCCCTCAGTCTTTCTTCTAATATCTTTCTATTCTACTAATTCTCTATTTTCGCCCTAACCCCTTTTAAATTTTCTCCCATGAGGGTAAAATCACCATATTCAAGTAGTATTTAGTGTATACTCTTTTCTAGCTTATTAGAAATTTTGTTATATAATCATAAATATTGTTGTTACAGTTAAAGGTTATCATAGTTTGTCATTTTCTAGATTATGCTTGATGCTATGGTTATTGTACTTATTTAACCAATTTTTCTTCCCTGTGTGCCAAGGCACAGATTGCCAGTAGGTCATAAACAATAAAATAGGCCACAACAAAAGAACCACAGCCTAGACCTAATAGGCATCAATTTCTCATCCCCAATAAATTGAAGAAGCAAGATCTTGCAACAGACTCAAAACTCAAAATCCAGCTAGAGCTGGAAGACATCTCTGAAAAGTAGTGATTTCGAAAGGGCTCTCAATATTAACAATAAAGCTACCAAACAAGCATCAATAAAGAAATTAAACTTAAAAATAAAATAAAATACAGAATAAGCAGGCAAGCAAGATGCAATCCCAGCTTGTAAAAGGCAAACCAAGCTGGGAATGGGGTGGAACAATGTGAAAGCCATCCACCTGAACTCTCTTAAATGGCAACAGTGAATCAGGCTTTAGAAAGAAATCACAGTAGATATATTTTCTCAGATAAATAAAGAGATGATGACCATAATGAAGGACAAGTTTAGTGAATTTAGAGTACATACAGATAAAAAAGGAGGCATTAGGAAAATGATGAAATCCATGAATGCCCAACATAGAAAAGAAATGGAATCCATGAAACAGATTCAAACAGATATCCAGGAGATTAAAAATTCTACTGAATCTCTTACAAACCAATAGTCACTACATTGTCAAAAATTGAAAACTAGAATCCATGACAGATTCAAACAGATATCCAGGAGATTAAAAATTCTACTGAATCTCTTACAAACCAATAGTCACTACATTGTCAAAAATTGAAAACTTTCACTCTAAATCAGGAACAAGACAAGAATGTGCACTATCACCACTCCTGATCAATATAGTTCTATAAACACTAGTTGGACCAATTAGACAAGAGAAAGAAATGAATGAGGATAGAAAAGGAAGTAGTTATAATATCATTATTTGCCTATGACATGATAGTGTACACAGAAAACCCCAAAATCTCCACCAAAAGATTTTTTATTTAATAACCAAATCAGTAGCATAGCTGGGAACAAATTCAACACTCAAATATTGATAACATTCCTGCACATAAATAACAAAATCACTAAAAGAGAATAAGGGAAATTATAGCTTTCACAATAGCATCAAAAGAACGAAATATTTAGGAATGAATCTAACATAGAAAGTAAAAAAAAAAAAAAAAAAACACTTTACATTGAAAACTAGAGTGCCCTGAAAAAGAGATTGAAGAGGATATCAGAAAATGGAAGGATATGCCTTGCTTTTGGGTAGAAGAACCAATACACTAAAAATGACCATTCTTCTGAAATTGTCACACAGATTTATGCAATCCTTATCAAAATACCAATAGTATATCTCACAGGACTAGAGAAAACAATACTAAAATTCATTTAGGACCAGAAGAGACCTAGAATAGTAAAGTAGCTCTGGAAAACAAAGGCAAGGCAGGAGGCATCCCCACTTGAAATTATTCTACAAAGCTACTATGATTTTCAAAAATCAGTACTGTCAAAAAATAGATATGATAATCAGTGAGACATATTAGAAGATGCAGAAACAACTTCAAATACACCCAGCCATCTTATTTTTTACAAAAAGCCAAACATCTTCACTGGAAGAAAGATAGCCTCTTTAGTAAATGGTGGATAAAAAACTGGCTTTGCACATGACAAAGATTCAAACTAGGCTCATATCTCTCACCATGCACTAAATTAAAATCAAAATGGATCAAAAATCTGAATATAAATATACCAAATATTACAAACACTAAATCTGATAGAAGACAGAGTACATAGCACACTTGAAGATGTAAGTATAGGCAAAGACTTTATGAACAAACTCCAACCTCATGAGAAAGATCACAAAGAATCAACAACTGGACTCGCATCATATTACAAAACTTTTTTGCATAGCAAAAGAAACTACTAACAGAGTGAAGAGACATCGCACAGAATGGGGAAAAAAATTGTCAGCTGCCCCTCAGAAAAATGGCTTATTTCTAGAATATATAAAGAACTAAAAAAAAAAAAAAATAACCCCCCACATTTAAAGATCCAATCCAAAAATGGTCATCTGAAATAAATAGACATTTCTCAGATGAAGAAGTACAAACTATGAATAAATATATGAAAAGCTTTTCAACATCTCTAGCTCTTTGAGAAATGCAAATTAAAATCTCACTGAGATTCCATCTCACTCCAGAAAGTAGTTGTAATAAAAAAAAACAACTAATAATTGGTGAGTCTGAGAAGAAAAAATGCAGGTACCTTTAGATCATACTTTTCAGTAAAATTAATCACACATACACACTCATGTTCAAATATCCCATTATTTCTTTTGTGATTGAACCCAAGTAAATAAAATTAAAGATAGACATTAAGAAGCAGGAAGAAAATGTTTTAAATGGGAAAGGGAACAAAGGAGGAGGGAGAGGGAAGAGATGGAAAAGAAGATTTAAAAAAAGAGAATAGAAAGAAAAAATATAAATAACATTTTTTAAAATAAGGAATGAAAGAAGGTTTGAAAGGAGGGGTAAACAATGCTTACAAAAAGAAAAATTAAGATACATTAAGTACAGGTACAAATTGCTTATGATGAATGACAGATATATATATATAGATATAGATATAGACATAGATATAGATATAGATATAATGATAACATTAATTTCAAAAATAAAGAATCTTTCATTTCTATTTCACATTACCTATTATACATTTTGATCCTTATTTACACTTTCAATCTCTCACACAGGAAAAACTATTCAGTATATACACATATGTGTCCTATTTATTTCAGTCAAGTGTATGGCATCAATGTGCATCCATTTAACTATAAATGTCTCTAGTTTCTCATTTTTTATGGTTGAATAGTACTTCATTTTATTTTTTAAAACCCACATTTTCTTTATCCAGTCTCCAGTTGATGGGCAATTGGGCAGTTTACAAGTTTCAGCCATTACAAAGTGTATCGCTATAAACATACATGCACATACATCACTGTGGTATGATTCTTTTAATTATTTGGGAAGATAACCATCAGGGAATAGCGGGGTCAACTGGGACCCCTAATATTAGCTTTTTGAAGCATCTTTATACTGATTTCCACAAAGGGGAAGGGGAAATGGGAGGCATAGGGGAAAAGAATAAATATGAGAAAAGAAAAACAAAAGCAAAAAAGTCTTTGTAAATAGGGTGGGGAGAAGGGGTTGAAAAGAAGACAAGGGAATGGGGAAACAATAAGATCCAAGACACATCCCAGTGAGCAGTGGTGTTGAACAGAGCAGTGCAGCTGCAGGAAGATCCCAGCCAGGGTTCTGGCCTCAGCCCAGTGGCTTGATACAGATGCCTAAGTCAGGGGCCCATGTGGAAAAGATGTGCACAGGTGCACAAGCAACAGCCAGAGGATCACCCCCAATACTATCAGTAAGTGCACAGATACCCTAGCAAGAATCCTGCTCAGACATCAGGGATTAGGGTGCACAAACCCCAGCCAAAGGCCCTCCCAGACAACAGCTACATAGAAGCCCCAGACAAAGGCAAACTTAGATACCATACCAAGTGTGCACAGGCCCCAGCCAGAACACACCAATACAAAAGGTCAACTCAGGGATACAGAAAGCCACCATTCTGAATCCAGGAATTGGTGCACTGGTGAGCAGCAGAGAAAAGGCCACTCACTGGCTTGCTAAGAACTGAAGACCACTAGGTGAGCAAAACGTTGCTTCAACAAAGGCACAGCATGATGCACCTGTTGAAATGGGAAGACACTTAAATAATTCAAACCAGACTTCCAGAGCACCTAAGGCAACCCCTAAGGGCAATGAAATAGAACAATCTGATATTCAAACACCCGGACTCCCTAAACTGGCAACAAAAGAGGATCTGGAAAAAAATGAAATCAGAAGTAATTTAACAGATAACAGCAGAGATTGTGCCCATGGTGCAAGACATGATTAATAAATCTAGAGCAGACACAGATTAAAAAGCACTGGAGGAGTTGAGGAGCATGACAGAATCCCAATATAGGAAACAAACTGAATCCATAAAAAAGACACAAACAGGCTTCCAGGAGATTCAAAACTCCATTGAAAGTTTACACAGCAGAAGGAGCCAATGCAGAGATAGAATTTCAGATGTAGAAGATAGGACTGCAACTAGTGACCGGGACAAGAAAAATTTGTTAAAAATTGTAAGGGAGAGCTGGGGATTTAGCTCAGTGGTTCTGCCACCTACTACACAAGCACAAGGTCCCCAGTTTAATCACCAGTACCAAAAAAGAAAAAAACAGCAAGGGACCACAAGAAATCTGTCCAAAAGCTGCTACATGATGCAAAGAATAATAACATAAGATTGATCAGAGTCAATGAAGAAACAGAAGAGAGTGCAGATGACATTTTTTTAAAAACTGTTCACAGAAATAATGTCAGAAAACTTCCCAAGAAAGGGAAAAGTACTTGACACACAGATAAGTGAGGCATATAGGACTCAACTAGCCATGATCAAAAAAATCTATACATAGGCATATGATAGTTAAGATTCCAGAAACCCAACAGAAGAACAACACTCTACAAGCAGTTAGAGAAAAGAAGCACATCACATACAAAGGAAAGCCCATCAGAATCATAGCAGACTTCACAACACAAACACTTAAGACAAGAAGAGCTTGCAGTGACATATTTCAAGTCCTAAAGCAAAACAACCTCCAACCCAGATTAATATACCCTACAAAACTATCTGTCAAAATTGATGGAGAACTAAGATACTTTCATTAAAAAGAGCACCTGAGGAATTTCATGAATACCAAACCAGCACTCCAAAAATTTTTAAACAATATCCTAGGAAAAGACAATGAGGATCACAACCCCAGGAAGCCCAGAAGAATGAATCCATCAGGCACAAGATAGTAAAAACAAAGGGAAAGAATCCCACAAAACAAAAAGTAATAACAATGATAAATCATTACATAACAGTAATGACTATCAATGTTAATGACCTCAATTCACCAATCAAAATAAATGGACTGGCAGAATGGGTCAAGAAGCAAGATTCAACAATGTGCTGCATAAAAGAAACACACTTAATTAAAAAAGAAACTCTTAGACTGAAAGTTAGGGTGTGGACAACAATACTCCATGCGACATGAACCCAAATAAAAGCAGAAGAAACAATCCTCTTTGGAGATCAAGTGGATTTCAAACGAACACTGATTAAGAGAGACAAAGAAAGACACTACATCTTTGTAAAGGGAACAATCCAAGAGGAAGAGATGACAATCATAAATATATATGCATCAAACATTAGTATGCCCAATTATATAAAACAGACACTAATGGACATGAAAAATCAGATAAACAATAATACAATAGTAGTGGGGGACCTCAATACCCCACTGTTACAAATAGATAAACTAGACAAAAATAGATAACAAAATGCTAGAACTCAATCAAACTCTTGATCAAATGAACCTAACAAATGAACAGTGTTTCACCTCACAAAATCAGAATACAAATACTTTTCAGCTGCATGTGACTCATTTTCCAAAATAGACCACATACTCACTCACAGAACATGTTTTAAGTAAGTGCAAAGGATTTGAAGTCATCCCCTTTATATTATCAGACCACAGTGTAATGAAATTGGAGATCAATAGCAAAAGAAACCACTACAATTACATAAACACGTGAAAACTGAACAACACACTTCTGAATAACCAATGGGTCACAGAGAAAATTAAGGAAGAAATCAGACAGTTCCTACAATTAAATGTCAATGACAATACAACATATCTGAATCTATGGGACACAATGAAAGCATTCTTATGAGAAAAATTCATGGCAATGAATATGTATATTAGCAAAACAGAATGAGATCAACTGAACAACCTGAAGCTGAACCTCTAGCTTCTAGAAAAAGAAGAGCAGGACAAATCCAAAGTTCATGGAACGGAGGAAATTATGAAGATCAGAGCAGAAATTAATGCAATGGGGACTAAGAAAACAACTGAAAAAAATCAACAAAGCTGAGAGTTGGTTCTTTGAAAGAATAAACAAAACTGACAAACCCTTAACTAAAATTATACCAAAAGAAAGAGAAAGCAAGGAAGAGAGAGAGAGAGAGAGAGAGAGAGAGAGAGAGAGAGAGAGCCCAACTCAATGCAATTAGTATTGAAAAGGGTGGAATTAGACAGACCCAGCAGAAATCCAGAGGATCATCAATACCTACTTCAAAAACCTTTATGAAATAAGATGAAAAATACAAAAGAAATGGACAGATTTCTAGATACATATGAATTACCAAAGTTGAGCGAAGATGACCTCGAAATTCTAAACAATCCAAAATCAATTAAAAAATTGAAAATGTAATTTAACACTTAACAACTATGAAAAACCTGGGTCCTGATAGATTCACTGCTGAATTCTACAAGACATTTTGCCACAACTGTTAAAACTCTTCAGTAAAATTAAAAGGGAAGTAGTAGTCCCAAATTTATTCCTGGAAGCAAACATTACCTTGGTCGCCAAAGTAGAGAAAGACCCAACCCAAAAACAGAACTATAGGCCTATCTCACTAATGAGCATAAATCCTTAATAAGATACTGGCAAATGGAATGCAGAAGATCATCAAGATCATACACCCTGACCAACTGGGATTCATCCCAGGGATGCAGGTATGGTTCAACATACAAAAATCAATAAAAGTGATACACTGTACTAATAGAGGCAAGAACAAAAAAACATATGATCATCTCAGTGGATGCAGAAAAAGCATTCGACAAAATCCAACAAGCATCCATGATTAAAAAAAAAATCCTACAAAAACTTGGAATAGATAGTCTACCTCAATCTGATAAAAGCCATCTATGAAAAACCAACAACCAATATTATATTTAATGATCAAAAACTGAAATCCTTCACACTAAAATGAGGAACAAGAAAAGAATATACTGTTCAATATCGTTTTTGGAAACATAAGCCACAGCAATTAGACAAGAGAAAGAAATAAAAGAAATAAAGATAGGAAAGTAAGAAGTCAAACGGTCATTATTTACAGATGATATGATACTCTATATAGAAGACCCCAAGAACTCCACCAAAAGTCTTCCAGATTTAATAACAGAATTCTCTAAAGCAGATGGATACAAAGTCAACACACAAAAATGAATAGTTTCCTGTACAGAAACAACAGACTCATTGAAAAAGGAACTGGAGAAGCAAATCCCTTCACAATAGTGTCAAAAAAATTAAAATACCTATAAACCAACTTAATGAAAGAAATAAAAGACCTCTATGCTGAAAACTATAGCACTCTAAAACAGAGAAATTGAAGATAATATCAAAAATAAGAGCCAGCCCGAACTATGAGCCTCCACTGGAGACAGGCTGTTTCCAGCTAGCACCACTGATGGGCTCTGACATAGCACCAGGAGGGTAGCCACATGGGTGCCACTGAGCACCATTGCGCCCCTGCCCCCACCCACTATTAGATCCCCTGATTGAGCCAGTCCTTGGATACACTCTGCAGAGGCATGGCAGGCTATAAAAGGTGGTGACTCATGCTATTATGTTCCTGATTGTATCGATAGGGATAAGGGATAGGAATTGAATTGATGAGTTGTTTTCTCAATTACAAAAATGAGAATGTCTACAAGTCATGGGAGAATCAAAGACTGAGACATAACGATATCAGGAAGATTTAATGACCGAGAGAATGAATCAAGGGCAACCCAAGAGCAAAAATAAAAATGAGAAAACACTTAAGCAAACTACAAGAACAGACTTTCAGTCCACCGATGGAAAACAGTAGGGAAAGGAGGATGAAAAATCAGATACTGAACCTCCAGGACACTAAGAACTCACAGCACAGGAAGTGAAAAAACTGATCAATTAAGCTCTAGGAAAAATTCAAAACAGAAATTATTTCCTACATAACCATAGAGATGGTGAGCAAAATGAAACACATGATTCGAGATTCCAGAACAGAAACTGACAAAAAAATAGATGAGCTTAGGAAAATAATAGAAACCATGAATGTCCAGAATAAGAAAGAAATGGAAACAGTGAACACCCAATATAGGAAAGAAATGGAATCCATTAAACAGATTGAAACAGATATAGAGGAAATTAAAAACTCTATTGAAAGCATTTGCAACAGAATAAAAGATTGTGAAGACAGAATCTCAGATATAGAAGATAGGATAGCAGACAGTGACCATGAAAAGAGAGGTCTCTTAAAAACAGTCAGGGAACATAAGAAATAGATCCAAGAACCTCTAGATGATGCAAAGAAGAATAACATAAGACTGATAGGTATCCAGAAGTACCAGGAGAAAATGCAAATGACTTAAAAAAGCTGTTCAAAGAATTAATGACGGAAAACTTCCCAAACAGAGAAGAATTAGACATACAGATAAGCGAGGCATACAGGACACCAACTAGCCATGATCAAAAAGAACCTACACCTAGACATTTAATAACCAAGATTTCAGAAACCCAACAGAGGAACAAAATACTACAAGCAATAAGAGAGAAAAAGCAAATCACATGCAAAGGAAAGCCCATCAGAATCACAGCAGACTTTTCAACACAAACCCTCAAGTCGAGGACAGCCTGGAGTGAGGTATTTGAATTCCTAAAAGAAAACAACCTACAACCAAGACTGATGTATCCTTCAAAACTCTCTTTCAAAATGGATGGAGAAATAAGATACTTCCATGACAAAGAACACTTGGGAAACTTCATGAATACTAAACCAGCACTATAAGGAATTTTAAACAATATCCTAGAAAAAGACAATGAAGATCACAACACAATGAGGCCCAACAGAGCAAATCAAATAGCCAAGGCAAGAAATAAAAGCAGAGTACAAAAAATAAAAAGAGTTAACAAAAGGACAATAACATGACAATAATAACTCAGTACATATCAGTTATAACTACCAATGTCAATGGCCTCAATTCACCAATCAAGAGAAATAGATTGGCAGAATGGATTAAGAAGCAAAATCCCACAATATGTTGTATACAGGAAACACACCTAGTGCAAAAGGAAGCCCACAGACTGAAAGTGAAAGGATGGAAAATAATTCTCCACGCGACACGAGACCAGAAAAAAGCAGGGTTAGCAATCTTCTTCACAAACAAAGCAAACTTCAAACCAAAACTGATTAAAAGAGACAAAGAAGGCCACTACATCCTTGTAAAGGGAACAGTTCAAGAGGAAGAAATGACAATAATAAACATATATGCATCAAATATAAATGCCCCCAACTATATAAAACAAATATTAAGTAACATGAAAAACCAAATAACCAATAATACAATTGTAGTGGGGGATCTGAATGCCCCACTATCACGAAAAGATAGATCATTTAGCCAAAAAATCAACAAGGAAATACTAGAACTGAACCAAGATTTGGAACACATGGACTTATTAGACGTCTTTAGAGTGTTCCACCCCACAAAATCAGAATATCCATTCTTTTCATCTGCACATGGGTCATTCTTCAAGATAAATAACATACTAGCTCACAAAACAGATTTGAATAAATACAAAAGAATTGAAGTTATTCCCTGTATATTATCAGATCACAGTGCAATAAAGCTGGACATCAATAACATAAGAAGACATAGGAACTTCACAAACACATGGAAATTGAACAACACTTTCCTGAACAATCAATGGGTCAAAGAGGAAATTAAAGAAGAAATCAGACAGTTTTTACAAATAAACGAAAATGCCAATACAAACATACACGAATCTACGGGACACAATGAAAGTCCTATGTGGAAAAGTCATAGCACTGAATGCCCACATTAGAAAAACAGACCAAGCTCAAATAAACAACCTAACAATGAGTCTTAGACTTATAGAAAAACAAGAGCAAGAAAAACACAAAGCTCAAATAAGAGAGGACATTATAAAGATAAGAGCAAAAAGCAGTGCAATGCAAACTAAGAAACGATACAAAAAATAAATGAATCGAAGAGTTGGTTTTTTGAATGACTAAATAAAATTGATAAACCCTTAGCAAACCTTATCAAAAAAAGGAAAGGCTCAGATCCATGCAATCAGGAATGAAAAAGGCAAAGTCACAAGACATCCAGCAGAAATCCAGAGGATCATTAATACATACTGTGAGAACACATACTCTAATAAAATGGAAAACACAAAAGAAATGGACAGATTTCTAGATACTTATGAATTACCAAAGTTGAATGAAGAAGATAAAAGCATTTTAAACACCCCAATCACAATCAGTGAAATTGAAAATGTAATTAAAAACTTACCAACAAAGAAAAGCCCAAGTCCTGATGGATTCACCACTGAATTTTACAAGACATTTAGAGAAGATCTATTGCCATTACTTTTCAGACTTTTCAATGAAATCGAAAGAGAAGCAATACTTCCAAATTCATTCCTGGAAGCAAATATCACTTTGATTCCCAAACCTGAGAAACATGTAACAAAAAAGAGAACTACAGGCCAATCTCCTTAATGAATATACATGCAAAAATCCTCAATAAGATACTAGCAAACAGAATACAGAGGATCATCAAGAAGATCATTCATCCCAACCAAGTCAGATTTATTCCAGGGATGCAAGGGTGATTCAACATATGTAAATCAATTTAGCGTAATACACTATATTAACAAAGTCAAAGACAAGAACTACATGATCCACTCGATAGGTGGAGAAAATGCATTTGACAAAATTCAACACCCATTCATGATAAAAACTCTGGAAAAAATTGGAATAGATGGTCTATGTCTCAATTTAATAAAGTCTATCTATGAAAAAACCAACTGCCATCATCATATTAAATGGCCAAAAGCTGAAAACCTTCATATTAAAATCAGGAACAAGACAAGGATGCCCACTATTATCACTCCTCTTTGATATATTTCTGTAAACATTGGCCATAGCAATTAGACAAGAGAAAGAAATTAAAACAATAAAGATAGGAAAGGAAGAAGTTAAACTGTCATCATTTACTGATGATATGATACTCTACATTGAAGACCCAAAAAACTCCACCAAAAGACTTCTTGACTTAATTGACACTTTTGGCACAGTAGCTGGATACAAGGGCAACACCCAAAAATTAATAGCCTTTTTGTACACAAATAACAGACTCACTGAGAAAGAAAATAGGGAAAAAATTCCTTTCACAATAGCACCCCAAAAAATGGAGCATCTGGGAATCAATCTAACAAAAGAAGCAAAAGACCTCTACACTGAAAACTACAGCACTCTGAAAAAGGAGATTGAGGAGGATATAAGAAAATGGAATGATGTCCCCTGCTCCTGGGTAGGAAGAATCAACATAGTGAAAATGGCCATACTACCAAAACTGCTATACAGATTCAACGCAATACCAATGGAAATCCCAACACTGTACTTCACAGAACTGGAAAGAAGAACCCAAAAATTTATTTGGAACCATAAGAGACCTAGAATAGCAAAAGCCATCCTAGGCAACAGACACATCAACAGGTTTAACAATTCCCAATTTCAAACTATACTACAAAGCCACTGTGATAAAAACAGCATGGTACTGGCAAAGAAACAGACCTATGGATCAGTATAAAAGACTAGAAGTCACAAAAACAACTCCAGATGCACTCAGTTACCTCATCTTTGACAAAGGATCTGACATTCCCCACTGGAGGAAAGATAGCCTCTTTAATAAATGTTGTTGGAAAAATTGGATCTCAACCTGCAAAAGATTAAAAGTAGACCCTTATCTGTCACCATGCACTAAATTAAAATCCACGTGGATAAAGATCTAAATATAAAAACAAAAACACTAAACTTGCTGGAAGATAAGTTAGACCAAACTCTGGAAGACATTGGCATAGGAAAAAACTTTATTAACAAATCCTCAGTACCACGGGCTCTAGCAGAAAGAATGAACAACTGGGATCTCATCTTATTAAAAAGCTTCTGTACTTCAAAAGAAACCATCAACAGAACTAAGAGACAACCTACAGTTTGGGAAAAAAAATTTAGGATTTGCTCTTCAGGCAAAGCACTATTATCTAGAATATATAAAGAACTCAAAACAATAAGCCCCCCCAAACATAAATACCCAATTCAAAAATGGGCATCTGAAATGAATAGACATTTCTCAGACAAAGAAGTAAAAGCAGCAAGTAAATATATGAAAAAAATGTTCCACATCACTGGTCATTCGAGAGATGCAGATGAAAACAACACTGAGATTCCACCTCACCCCACAAAGAATGGCTGCTATCAAGAAATCACACAACAACAAATGTTGTTGTGGTTGTTGGGAGGAAGGAACCCTTCTCCATTTTTGGTGGGAGTGCAGAATTGTGCAACCACTATGGAAGTCAATATAGAGATACCTCAAAGAACTAGTATTAGAGGTTCTATTTGACCCAGCCATCCCTCTGCTGGGTATCTTTCCAAAAGAATTAAAACAATCATACCACAGTGATATATGTGCACCCATGTTTATAGTGGCACAGTCTGTAATAGCTAAAACTTGGAAGCAGCCCATCTGCCCATCAATTGGAAACTGGATAAAGAAGATGTGATTTTTTTAATAAAATGGAATACTTCTCAGCCATAAAGAATGGGAATGTAGATTCATTCATAAGTAAATGGGTACATTTTGAGGATATACTCTTAAGTGAAATAAATAAGTCACACATATGCAAATATTGAATAGTTTCTCTGGTGTGAAAAACTAAAGTAGTACTCAAGATCCTAATGGGACAATTAGCAAATAGGAAGAAAAGGACCAAAGGTATAGGGACAGTGAGAAGGATAGGGAAGGGGATTAAGGGAAAAGGAAAAAATATGAGAAAATGTAAAAATGGAATTGAAGTGTTTGAAGGGGGAGGGAAGGGGAGAGTGAAGGGAGGGTGGGACAAGGGGAAAAATTGAGAACCAAGACCTAGCATGTAAAGGTACAAGATCCCAGTAATGAATGTAGTTGTACTCTCTACCTAGAATGTACCAATAAATTAAATTAAATAAACATAAAAAAGGAATTGAGAATTTAGAGACACTTATAGCTAAATGGGTGCACATTGATGCAATGCTCTTAAGTGAAATAAATAGCACACTCATGTATAAATGCTGAATAGCTTTTCTGGTGTGAGAAACTGAGTGTAAATACAAACTAAAAGGTATAACAGATAATGTGAAATAGGGAGAAAAGGTGCAAAGAAAGGGGAAGAAAGGGGTAGGGGAAAAGAAAGAAGGGATTAGAATTAATAAGAGAAAATGAAAAAATGGTAACAAAGTCTTTGTAAAGAGGGATGGATGAAGGGAAAGCAGTGAAATGGGGAAAATAATAAGAACCAAGGTAGATTATGTAAAGGTGCAAATTTCCAGCGATGAATCATTATATTGCATACCTAAAATGTAGTAATAAAATTAATGTAAAAAAAAAGAAAAAATATATAGGAAACAAGATATATCATGAAAAGGTACAAATTCCCAATGATGAATGTCATCACACTGTATACCTAAAATGTACCAATGAACTGAATGAATAAAAATATAATAATAAAAAGAAAAAGAAATAAAGTAAAATTCTTTTTTTTCCTCATTGAGTTTATTGGTACATTTTAGGTATACAATACAGTTATATTCATTGTTGGGATCTTGTACCTTTACATTACAGATCTTGGTTCTCATTTTTCCCCTTATCCCTGCCCTCCCCTCAACCCTCCTCCTCTCCACCTTTACAAACACTTCATTTCCATTTTTTCATTTTCTCATATTTTTTTCTTTTCCCTTATTAGCTTTCCCCTACCCTTCCCGCTTTCCTTACACTTTTAGCCCCTTTCTTCCTATTTCACATTGTCCATCATATCATTAGGATCTTATGTATAAAGTACAATTCTTTAAAAACATCCTTCTGAGATTCATAGTGAAAAGAAAAATACAAAGCTCTACTATAGAGGAAGAGTCCCGTCAGTAGTAGCATCACAGACTTTATTACCCCAATCTTTGATCTGTTGTCAAATAGCTCTGAAATCCTGAACCATATTGATGCGCTATTTTTCTTTTCATTAAATGCCAATAAAAATAGTCAATCACTCAATAAGTTAATGTCTCCTTTTTATTGGAATGAATAGCCAATAAAAAACATACACTGATATAGAATTCTGAAAAGGCATACAACTAGGTTTCAATTCTTTCACAGAATTCTCTTGCCAAATACTGCCAACAGAAGAAAAATAATCCACAAATATCAACAGAATAGATCATGGCTGACAGATGATTCAGCCATCATCGTAACTCTTGGCCTGCAAGCTGAAAGTAATAAATGGCTTTACTTCTATCTTTTCATGTCACCAACGTGGTAATGAAAAGAACCTCTCTGAGAAGGTATAGATTTAAAAGCTCCTGTCTTTCCCATTATGTTGTGAGTACATTTTCCCTCCCTTGACATTCCAATTAAAAAGCTATAAAACACCAAATAAAAAGTGACATTAAAATTATTGTCTAAGTTTTCAACAGTCAGCTAAAATTACTGATATGCTACAAGAAGTTTTCAATATTGCTGACTCCTGACCCTGGAAACATTTCAGCAACAGTAACTTATATGGAAAGTACTTTTTAATAATTTCACATTTGTTGACCCTTTGCAGCTTGATATATGTCATGATTTTTTCACATATGTTGAATTCTCTTCATGATGCTTCATTTTCAGAACTACTTTCTCTGAAACAAATCTTACTTCTATAAGCAATCCTCTGCCTAAATTTTGTTTTTCTTAGTGAAAGCTAGTTTAGGGCAAAAGAATAAGCACCTTCCAAACTAGTTCAAATAAAATGGTCTTTACAGGACATGGAGATAGAAATAAGGAAACAAGTAAGTATTCTCTTGGCCTCTTAGTCTCTCTCTTAACCTTATTCTCTACCCACCACCACACTTATCAATCAGCCCCCATATTTAGTAGCTAAATTCTCCTCTGTGCATTTTCTCTCACTTATTCATAGTTTTTCTACTTGAGCCCCAATTTTGGCATATACACATTCTGGGCTTTAAATAGATCTTTATTCCAACACTATATGACCTCAAGACTCAGTACACAGTAAAAGCTGAGTCAATTCTTCAGAGAACCTTTGGGGTACTTGCCAGACAATGGATTGTTTGCCCAGCCAGGTAATCATCATGAGCCAAACTCCTTGGCCAGGAGATCAGATAGAGGAAGGAACAGTATAAAAGTATGGTTCCCATTGTTGCTTTAAAGATATCATTAGATTCCCTCAGAAAGCCAATGACCTACACAATCCCTCAGCTACAGGCCCAAAATGACAGGAGATGGGTATAACTGAGGACCTTGATAGCACTGGACTTGTGGAGCACCTTCTCAACTCTGACATGCTATCCAAAGGAAAAGCAGAAGCTCATGAATCACACAATATTTTCAGATGCAAAATTCTTCCCTTTTATTCTAAATATTATGTTAAATTTAAGTGAAATCTCCTACAAACAAAGCAGTTTTTAGAAATATTACTAAGGTATTTCTAACCATTATCTTGTCAGTGTTTTTTTTTCTTTTTTTAAAAAATAATAAAAGCACTCCCAAAGAGATTAGGAAAACAATTATTTGAGCTATTTCATTTGGTGAGATAACAAAAATCAATTAACTCTTACAGTACGTTAGAACTCCCCACAGGTACAGATTTTTGCTTTTGCTATAACACAGATCCTGAGAGATCCATAAACCTAGAATTATCAGGAAGCCTCCAATGTGCTAGAACCTTGGGAACACTCACATTCCTATGCTCTCCCAGTTCCCTCTCTCCCTGGTCTATGCAGAGAATCCAGGACTTTCTGAGCCTGAGCCTGAACTATGGGCACCAGGCCAGACAGCCAATCTGGAATCGGTTCCCTTTTGCTATGGCTGCCTCACCTTCATCAAAGTGCTTTGCAAGGGACTCCCTGCATTTCCTAAGCTCTGGGGTTCTGATTTACCTGGCTGGCTAGGAACTATAAAACTGGTCTCTAACACATATACATCTCATTCATCAGTTCTCACACTCATTTCCTGTATCACATCTCACACTTTGGTATGATTCTGGCAGCTCCAAATCTATTTTCTTGCCCAGATTTGTGATACTCTCACACCCAGCCCATTCAAATGCACTGAAACCTTGTAATGTCCAGAACATTTACATCCACTGTACCTAGTACTCCATCTAAATTCCCAGTTTGACTGGGCATAATGGTGCACACCTGTAATCCTAGAATGTGAGAGGCAGAGGCAAGAGGATCATTATGCATTCAAGGCCAGCCTAGGCTACTTAATGAGTTCAAGCCCAACCTGAAATACGCACAAAACATGTCTCAAAAAAATCCAGTTTAGCCAAGAAGGTTTTTTTATTAAGTTCATATCTCAGATAAATTAGTTTATTTGCTTCTCAAATAAACTCAAAGGACTCACAGAAAGTATTACAAGTGATTCAAAATATTTACCAGACTGGCCAAAGAATTCAAAACTGAACAAGCAAAACTGGCCTCCTCAAAGCAAAGTGACTTAGCATTACAGTTTACTTGAAAAACAATGATTGGTGTTTCCTATACTAATCCCACAAGCTGTTAAAATAAATGAATAACATATTTAAATAAATAACAAGCCCAGAAGACTAACAGAGATAAACAATGACTTGCTCTTTCAGAATCAGATTTTAAAAAGTATTATAAGCAACCATATTTAAGAGTTAAAACTAATATAGCATCAGATATAATATATATTAAAGATTATCTTTCAAGTAAATTTCTGTGGTAAAACTGGATATGTACTTTAAATACTAATCATGTTCACATCATAAGGTAGAAAGAAATTGTGAACTGTGGCTGGAATCTTGAACTTGGTAAAGAACATCTGAATTGCCTGAAACAGGTATAACTCAGAAGTATTAAATTCTTGAGGGGGTGCCTCTCACATTATTCTGTATTCCATTTCTTTAAAATCCTTAATAGGAACACCTGGAAAAGCTCTGATATCTTCTGTAAAGTACTATCCTCACTTTGTTACTTAATAGATTTTAATGTAATTTCTGTAGCCTTGATTCTTAAATAAAAATTAATTAATCATTTTGGATAGGCAAATGATGGAATGCACGTTAAGACATAGAATATTAATAGCCCACACATTTAAAGGCTGCTTTTTGTCTTTTGCTTCAGGTATATATGTGTTATTAAGGGACCATTTTTCTGTGATTAACAAATTTGGAGAATAAAAAAAAATTTCAACATCTGTTGGAACTGAAAAATCTGTTGGTAAAACCAAGAGAATTAATGAAAGATCTGCTGAATTAGTATACTAGGAATGATATAACAAAGTACAATAGACAACAAATATTTATTTTTTTCACACTCTTGGAAGCTAAGCCTCAAGATAAATGTGTTGGCAGGTTTAGTTCCCTTTCAGGGCTTTCCCCTTGTCTAGCATATTGCCACTTTCCTTCTTTCTGTGTCTAAATCTTCAGTAACTGTGCTCAAATTTCCCCTCGATATAAGGACACTAGTTGCATTGGGTTAAAACTCATCCTTAGAGCCTCATTTTAACTTTAATCACCTCTTTAAAGATCCTGTTTCCAAACAAAGTCACATTCTGAGCTACTAGTGATTCGGATTTCAACACATTAAGATTGGAAGGATGGGTCTGCCTGCCTGCCTGCGACCACCCGGTGGCATGCGTGCGAGCTCCCGGCCTGCGCGGGAGCTCCCGGCCTGCGTGACAACAGACCAGGAAGGCCCCAAAGACCCCGGAGGGGGTTTCTTCAGCTGCCTGTCTGCCTGCCTGCCTGCGACCACCCGGCGGCATGCGCGCGAGCTCCCGGCCTGTGCGGGAACTTCCGGCCTGCGCGACAACAGACCAGGAAGGAAGGTAGTCGCACGGGCGCCCTTGAAACACCCACACGACACCCCCCCCTGTTCTCAAAACTCCTGATCGGGCCAGTCCTTAGACCAACTCTGCAGAGGCATAGGTTCCCATGAAGGGTAGTTTTCTGAGCTCCCAACTTTGAACATCTTTAAAGAAAGGGCAGGGGAAACCTGTAATAGAA
>NW_022900926.1:51427490-51429019 GCF_012274545.1 Fukomys damarensis | reverse complement strand
TGCTGGGAGTGCAGATTAGTGCAACCACTATGGAAATCAATATGGAGATACCTAAAAGAGCTTGGACCGGAGGTTCCATTTGACCCAGCCATCCCTCTGCTGGGTATCCTTCCAAGAGAACTAAAAGAATCATATCACAGAGAAGTATGTGCACCCATGTTTATAGCAGCACAGTTTGTAATAGGTAAAACTTGGAAACAACCTATTTGCCCATCCGTTGGAAACTGGATAAAGAAGTTGTGGTTTTTCTATAAAATGGAATATTACTCAGCCATAAAGAGCAAGAGAATAGATTCATTCATAGGAAAATGGATACATATTGAAGATATACTCCTAAGTGAAATAAATAAGTCACACATGTGTAAATACCAAATAGTTTCCCTGGTGTGAATATTCTGCAACAATGCATAAGATTCTAATAAGATTACTGACATTTAGAAATTTGAAGAAAGGAGCTAAAGGTGTAGGGAAGGTGTGATACGTAGGAGAAGAACAAAAAGCGAAAAGAAAAAAAATGTGAGAGAATGAAAAGATGAAAATAAAGTGTTTGTAGATGGGGAGGGGAGGAGAGGGTGAAGGGAGGGCAGAGGTAAGGGGAAAAAATGAGAATCAAGACTTGCCATGTAAAGGTACATGATCCCAACAATGAATGTAACTGTACTGTATCCCTAAAATGTACCAAAAAACTCAATAAAATTAAATTAAAAAAAAAAGATTGGAAGGATGTATTTCAGCCTATTAAGCTTGTCAAAAGATAATTCTTAAATTAATAATCATTAATCAAATCAAGCTTCTAATTATAAAGGCAATTGTACACCAGTATTTCAATATTAACCTGCTGAATCCATACAACAAACACCTGTTGTCTGCATCTTGCTCAAATGATCACAAACAATTCACTTTTCTCATATAGCTATCAGAGGACATCATCACTTACAGTGCCTTAACAAGACTGCTACATTTTTGAAACTGCAGTTATATTATTGTACTCTTAAAATCTGTTTGCATAAATTCCTCCCAAATGAATGCAGGAGTGAAATATTTAGTGATATATGCACACATTCTAATCTTGTGCTATAAATGAAGATTAAAATAATCATAAAGTATACATCCCCAGCAGAAATTTTTTAACAATTTGAGAGCAGTTCTTTAAAGATTGTAAGTAAATATCACATAATCTGAAAGAAATGAAATTGTGTTAAAATATCTGTTATTCAAAAAAATCCTTTTACAATAGCATCCAAAAAAATGAAGTATCTAGGAATCAATCTACCAAAAGAAGCAAAAGATCTCTACACTGAAAACTACAGCACTCTGAAAAAAGAAATCAAAGAGGATATAAAAAAAGGGAAAGATATCCCCTGCTCCTGGGTAGGAAGAATCAACATAGTGAAAATGGCCATACTACCAAAACTGCTATATACATTCAATACAATGCCAATTGAAATTCCATGTAGGGAAGGTGTGATACGTAGGGGAAGAACAAAAAGGGAAAAGAAAAAAATGTGAGAGAATGAGAAGATGAAAAT
>NW_022900926.1:51418241-51426088 GCF_012274545.1 Fukomys damarensis | reverse complement strand
TCCCAATTTGAAACTATACTACAAAGCCACTGTGATAAAAACAGCATGGTACTGGCAAAGAAACAGGCCTGAGGATCAGTGCAACAGACTGGAAGACACAAAAACAAACCCAGATGTACTCAGCTACCTTATCTTTGACAAAGGAGCTGACCATCCTCAGTAGAGGAAAGATAGCCTCTATAATAAATGGTGTTGGAAAAACTGGATGTCAACCTTCCACAGATTAAAATTAGACCCTTATCTTTTGCCATGCACTAAATTAAAATCCAAATGGATTAAAGATCTAAATATTAAAACAGAAACATTAAACTTGCTGGAATGTAAGTTAGGTAGAACTCTGGAAGACATTGGTATAGGAAAAGACTTTATGAACAAATCCTCAGTAGCACGGGAAGTAGCAGATAGAATCAACAACTTGGATCTCATCTTATTAAAAAGGTTCTGTACTTCAAAAGAAACCATCAGCAGAACTAAGAGACAATCTACAATATGGGAAAAAAATTTTACCAGCTGTTCCTCAGGCAAAGGACTATTATCAAGGATATATTAAGAATTCAAAACAATCAGCCCCCCCCCAAATATAAAGACCCGATTCAAAATGGGCATCTGAAATGAACAGACATATCTTGGACAAAGACGTAAAAGCAGCAAGTAAATATATGAAAAGATGTTCCACATCACTGATCATTCGAGAGATGCAGATGAAAACAACACTGAGATTCCACCTCACCCCACAAAGAATGGCTGCTATCAAGAAATCAAACAATAACAAATGTTGGCGGGGTTGTGGGGAGAAAGGAACCCTTCTCCATTGTTGGTGGGAGTGCAGACTGGTGCAATCACTATGGAAATCAATATGGAGATACCTCAAAGAGCTTGGACTGGAGGTTCCGTTTGACCCAGCCACCCCTCTGCTGGAAATCTTTCCAAAAGAACTAAAAGAATCATATCACAGAGAAGTATGTGCACCCACGTTTATAGCGGCACAGTTTGTAGTAGCTAAAACTTGGAAACAGCCCATTTGTCCATCCATTGGAAACTGGATAAAGAAAATGTGGTTTTTCTATAAAATGGAATATTACTCATCCATAAAGAATGAGAAAATAGATTCATTCATAGGAAAATGGATACATATTGAAGATATCCTCCTAAGTGAAGTAAATAAGTCACACATGTATAAATACCAAATAGTTTCCCTGGTGTGAATAATCTGCAATAATACAGAAGATCCTAATAAGATTACTGACATACAGAAATGGGAAGAAAGGAGCTAAAGGTGTAGGAAAGGTGGGATGGGTAGGGGAAGGGTAATAAGGGAAAAAAAGTGTGAGATAATGAAAAGATGAAAATAAAGTGTTTGTAGATGGGGAGGAAAGGAGGGGGTGAAGGGAGGGCAGAGGTAAGGGGAAAAAATGAGAATCAAGACTTGTCATGTAGAGGTACAAGATCCGAACAATGAATGTAACTGTACTGTATCCCTAAAATGTACCAATAAACTCAATTAAAGCTGAAAAAACGCTATAAAACCTTAATTTTAAAAGAATAAATGGGATAAAATATTTCTATGACTGCAGAGTGTTGGTCAGTTCTTTGTCACTGTAAGAAAAAGTGAGAAAGTTTTATTTTGGTTCAGTTTCAGAAGTTTCAGTTTATGTTCACTCAGCTCTCTTACTTTGTGCCTGTAGAAGCAGAGCATATCAGTGCAGAAGCATGTGCCTGCTCATAGTGACTGGAAAGCAAATAAAAGAAAGGAAGAGATCAGCATCCCAATATACCCTCCAAGGATACAACCCAGTGATCTGACTTCCTTTTCCTGGGCCCCACCTCCACAAGAGATCTACCTCCTCCACAGATGGGAACAAAACCTTCCACACATGTGTCTTTGGGGACATTAAAAAACAAAACTATATTACAGACATAAGCTAACAAAATTATTTCAATAACTTACTGTATATCAAAGAATTATTCATTGCTGTAATACAGGAAGAAAGAATTACCACATTTATTACTAAGAATTAAAGTAATACATAAAATAGAAACAGCAAAATACAATGTATAATTAGATAAATAGAGATACAGATTCACTAGTAAATGAATATTTTTTAACACTTAAAAAATAAAAATTAGTTTAAAAGATTGAAATTATACACTGACAGGAATTTAAATCACAACTAATAGACATGTAAAATAGTGAAATTAAGCTGAAAATATTATGATTATGAATCATAGAAGTGCATCAAATAGATTTTTCTTTCTCTCTAAAAGGAGTTTTTATAGGAAATTTGGTAGAAAGATATAACAAAATAAGTAAAGTAAAATTAGTGTCAATTGAGCTATGTATTTGTTCCAGCTTTTTGGAAAACAAAAAAATAATAATATCCTTAAAAGCACAAATTTGTATTTTTAAATGCTTTTAAATCACTGTGGAGAAGTCTACTGCAGTCAGAAAAATACACCAAAAATCTAAGATCAAACAATATCATAAAACAAACTCCCTCCAAGGTACAAAAGTGCCATTTTAAAAATTTAACTCATAAGTGTGCAAAATAGTTTATGTGTTTGACTTTTTTTGTCCCACTACTAACAAAAGACATCAATGAGATACAACGTCCAAAATTAGGAAGGATTATCCGAAATAAAAAAGCAAAATATAAATAAAAATGGTCTCTTGCATTTGCCAATCTATTTATTATTAAGTACCCATGATCTTATAAGTTTAAGGCCAGGCAGATATAATAATTAAAAGAGCAAGTACTTACTAATGGATTAATATGTCAGGTACTATGATAAACACTTTATATTTATTATCTTATTTAATTTCCAACCCAAAAAGCTATTAGGTCACTACTATGCCAAGAGGCAAAGACAGGTGAATGATAGATCTATGGCTGAAGCCTGCAACATCTGACACCAACAAATAAACTCTGTTGTCATTGACAAAGTGAAGAGGACCTAAAGCTAGTTCCTAGAGAGGCAATAAAGGAGTTCTCCAAGCATGTAAAATAAAGTGAAGATCAAAACAGATACCTTTAAAAGTCTTTGTCATTTATTTGTTCTTTCAACAAATATTTATTCAGTATTTCATAAATACTCTGTTCTAGGAACCCAGGATTCAGCAAGTAACAAGAGGAAAATGCCCATCCTCATGAGGTGTGCATTCACTTAAGGAAACATACAATACAAAAATCAACCATTTCAGTTAATGATAAATGCAAAGAAAAAATATACACCTCCACAAAAGCCCTCTGTCTCACAAGCAAGCATCCAAAGATTCTTGGTGATGAAGACCTGTCATGAAAGGGTACAAGATCCCAATGATGAATGTAACTGTACTGTATACCTAAAAAGTACCAATAAACTCAATGAGAAAAAAATTCTGGGTGATGAAACAATTTTATCCCTGCAAACCTGGAGGAGAATTTCAGGGAAAGAGAAAATCAAATTTAAACATCTAAGCCACTCGTGTATTCCAAGTCCCAAGGTGTATTAGTTACTTTTCTCACATTGTTGAGGAAGTGACACACAGAGTTAGAGGGGGGAAAGGTTTCTTTGGCTTACAGTTCATAGAGGTTTCAATCCATAATCAGCTGGCTTCAGGGCAGGGTGGGAGAGCGGTAACATTTCATGGCAGTAGAAGATAGCAAAAGCAACAAGGAAACTTTAACAGTGTCTTTCTACCCCTTTTACCTTATTGAGACTACTGGGATTAGGGCAGTGCCAAACCAATCAGTGTACTGATTTAGTAATCACATACTCTTAATCCCAGTGTCACATGCTCTACATTCACCCATCTATGGCTGCATGAGGCTTTGGGGGGCATTTAGATACAAACCATAACACAGGGAGAGTAAAAAGTCAGATATAAAATCAGACAGAGTGTGGACAGTCAGATTAAACAGGACCTTCGACATGACTAAATTTGCTTTCTTATGTCTTTTAGGGAGAGGGATTAATTTCAAATTTGGAAGAACAATAGCACAAAGTGATTCATATGTTCTTTATCCAGATTCATAACACTCTACTCTCATTTGTCTTATCATTTGTACTCTTTCTCAGTATATGTCTATGCACACATATGTTTATTTTTCAACCATTTCAGAGAAAATTGCATGAATCATGGCCTTCTGCCATAAATGTTCTGATCTCCTGACAGGAATGCAAGATTCATCCCAAGTCCCACTATACCATGTGGATGAACATGTAGATCACAGAGAGCAGCTGTGTGGACTAGAGTGCCGCAGCTGCAGGCTAATCCCATCCAGGTCCCTGCCCCAACCCTAGAGGCACAGGTACACATGCCCAAGCCACATGCCCACCTATGAGATGCACAGGTGCACAATCTTCAGCCAAAGACCCTCCATACCACCAGCCACAACCAAGGGTACACCTGGAAAAGAAATACATAGACACACAAGCAAAAGACAGAGGCTCACCCTAATACCATTGATAAGTGCATGGAGACTCTAAGCAGAAGCCTACACAGACAACAGGAACTTGGATACACAGCCCCCAGCCAAAGGCCCTCCCAGGTAACAACTACACAGGGGCCCCAGACCAAGGAACACCTATACACCATCCCAAGTGTGCAAAGGCCCCATCCAGAAACCCACCCAAATGACAAGTCAGCTCAAGGTTCTAGAAGGCCACCATTCTAAACACAGGAATTGGTGTACTGGTGAACAGCAGAGTAAAAGCTGCTCAGTGGTTTGCTGAGAATTGAAGAACACTGGGTGAGCAAAAGTTGCCTCAACAAAGGCACAGCAGGCTTCATCCATTGAAATGAGAAGACACGTAATAAGTCTCAAAACCAGACTTCCAGATCACCTAAGACAACCCTAAAGGGAAATGAGATGGAACAATCTGATACTCAACCACCTGGACTCCCTGAACTGGCAATGAAAGAGGATGCTGCAGTCATCACGATTGGGCAAGGGAATACATTAAATACAGAACTAATAAGTTATAAGGTTATTATATGCTAATTACCCAGATAGTCAAATACAAAGGAGTGCCTGAGGTACTTCATGAATACTAAACCAGCACTCCAAAAAATGTAAACAATATCCTAGGAAAAGACAATGATGATCAAAATCCAGGAAGTCCAGCAGAGTGAATCCATCAGTCAACAAGAATTAAATGCAAAGGGAAAGAATCTAATAAAAAGTCATGAAAAGGATGTCCATAAAAAACAGTTATAACTACCAAATTAATGTTCTCAATTCACCAATCAAAAGAAATGGACTGGTAGAATGGGTCAAGAAGTAAGATTCAACAATATGCTGCATAAAAGAAACACATTTAATTCAAAAAGAAACTCATAGACAGAAAGTTAAAGGGTGGAAAACAATATGCTATGTGACAGGAACCAAAAAAAAAAGCAGGAGTAGATATCCTCTTTGCAGATCAGGTGGATTTCAAACCAACACTGATTAAGATAGAAAAAGAAGCACACTACATCCTTATAAAGGGAAAAATCCAGGAGGAAGAGATGACAATCATAAATATGTATCCACCAAACACTAGTGTGCCCAATTCAATAAAACAAATACTAATGGATATGAAAAAAACATATAAGCACTAATACAATAGTAGTGGGGAACCTCAATACCACCCTGTCACAAAGAGGTCAACCAGACAAAAAGTAAACAATGAAATACTAGATCTCAATCAAACTCTGGAACAAATTAACTTAACAGATGTTTACAGTGTTCCACCCCAGAAAATCAGAATGCACACTTTTCAGGTGCACCTGGATCACAAAGGAGCCAAACATGCTTCCTGGAGGAAAGACAGCTTCTTTAATAAATGGTGCTGTAAAAAAAGGGGTGGTTCCAATTTGCCAAAGATTAAAAGTAGACCTGTATCTCTCTCCATCCACTAACCTAAAATCAAAATGGATTGAAGATCTAAATATTAAAACACAAACACTAAACTGGCTGGAAGAGAGGTTAGGTAGAACTCTTGAAGACATTGGCATAGGAAAATATTTTATGAACAAAACCTCAGTTGCTCATGAACTAGCACAATCAACAAGTGGGATGTCTTCTTATTAAAAAGCTTCTGCTTAGCAAGAGAAATAACCAAAAGTGTGAAGAGACAACCCACAATGCTCTTCCTCAGACAAAGGTCTACTATCTAGAATATAGAAAGAACTTTTAAAAATCAGACCTCTCAAATTTAATGACCCAATCCAAAAACAGGCATCTGAAATAAACAGACATTTCTCAGACAAAGTAGAAATAGCAAATAAACATATGAAATAATGTTCAACATTACTGGTCATTCAAGAGATGCAAATAAAAATGACACTGAGATTCCACCTCACCCCAGAAAGAATGGCTGCTGTCAAGAAATCAACCAATAACAAATGCTAGCCAGGACATGGAGAAAGAGGAACACTGTTCCCCTGCTGATGGGAGTGTAAACTGATGCAACCACTGTGGCAATCAGTACAGAGATACCTCAAAGAACTAGGATTGGAGGTCCCATTTGACCCAGCTATCTCCCTGCTAGGTATCTTCTCCAAATAATTAAAAGAATTATACCACAGTAATATATGTGCAGTCATGTTCATAGCAGCACAATTCATGACAGCTAAAACTTGAAAGTAGCCCAATTGCCCATCAACAGGAGACTGGGGCTGGGGATTTAGCTAAACGGTTTGGTGGCCTGCCTCGCAAGCACAAGGACCTGAGTTCGATCTCCAGTACCACACAAAAAAAAAAAAGGAGACTGGATAAACAATATGTGGGGGTTTTTTTAAATAAAATGGAGTACTACTCAGCCATAAAGAATGAAAAACTGGAGACATTTGTGGCCAAACAGATGCACCTCGAGCTGATATTCTTAAGTGAAATAAATAGGACACCCATGTATAAATACCAAATAGTTTCTCTAGGGTGAGATAGTGAAAGTTTAAATAAGGTCTAAAAGGTAAAATAGATAATGTAAAATAGAAAGAATAGGTGCAAAGGGGGAGGCAAAGTGGGAGGGATAGGGGAAAAGAAAGAAGGGAATGGAATTAACATGAAAAATAGAAAACTCTTTGTAGGTGGAGGGGTTGAAGGGAGGGTAGAGGAATGGGTAAAAAATAAGAACCAAGATGGATTATGTAAAAGTGAAATTTTTCAGTGATGAATGTCATCATATTGTATACCTTAAATGTACCAGTAAAATCAATTTTTAAAAATTCTAACCTCCCATCCAGTCTGTCATGGTTGCAAAATAGTGATTTCAAATTGCAGGATTCCTCTATATTTATCAATGGTTCTTAGCATTCTACTGTAGGCAAGAGTCCTTGATTTTCTCCCATCCATCATATTTTCAGCATAGATTCATAGATTTGTATTTTTCCAAGATCCATATATTATTAATCTTTTATATGATGTTAATTTTTTCCCAGTCTTGGACAGCCAGAGCTCCTTCAAAATAGTTCATATATTTAATTAGCATAATTTTAATTTCCACAGGAATCTAGTGGTTTTATTTTTTGGAACACTCTTTTACTTTATATCATAAAACTTCTCAACAGAACTTTCTGCAATGATAGAAGTGTTCTACATTTGTGTAGCTAATATTTTAGCCACTAGAACCATGTGACTATTGAGCACTTGAAATGTAGCTAGTGCAAGTGAGTAACTGACTTGTTCATTTATTCAATTTTAGTTACTGTAATTTTAAATTGCTATAGGAAGCTAGTAGGTACTATATTGGACCCACTGTAATTTGACAAAATAAGATATTCTAAGATCATACATTACCTCCTGTCTCAGCTCTGGAATCAGAAATTTCTTCAAGAAACCTTTGTTCCTTTTAACATAAAATGATTTAGAAACCATATTATATAT
>NW_022900926.1:51360037-51417966 GCF_012274545.1 Fukomys damarensis | reverse complement strand
ATATGATATATGTAAGTTCTATATTTTTTCTCTATATATTATATACTATACTAATACATTTATATATACATAAATTTGAGTGTATATGAAAACATATATATCAATATACTATTTTTGCATCATGATTTAATACCAATAATTTCAATTCTGATTCTCCTCTACAGGGATATTCCTCACCTCCCATTTTATTCCATTGAGAACCTTGGCTCGCAGCAATATCCACTCATTTATTTTTTATTTAAGATTTTCTTTTAAAATTTATAGTATATTTATGTTTGCAATACACAATAATTACATTTATTTTGGGGAATTGCTGCATATACATATCACATCTTGATCATTTTTACTCCCCTTTCTTTCACCCCACCCTTCCCCTCCCCCTGCTTCCCTAGATCCACATACCATCTTCACAGCATCCACCTCCTTGGTTCCTAACATCTCTCATTTGTTTTTCATTTAATTATTTATACTTTGGCTCTCTCATATTAGAGAAATTTTGCAATATCAAGCTTATGTGCCTGATTTATTTCAATTAATATTATGATCTCAATATGAATCCATTTTCCTAAAAATGACTCAAATTTATCTCTTTTCAGGCTAAATACTACTTTATTGTGTAAACATACCATACACTTTTCCATTCACCTATTTATGGGTATATGGGTAGCTTTCATAATTCAGTTATTTTGAGTTTTATACCTTAAATGTACCAGTAAAATCAATTTTTAAAAATTCTACCCTCAAACATGAGCATGAATGTATCATTGTAATATAATGATTTTAATTTTGGAAAGGCAGGAGAAGTATAGCTGGGTCAAATGAAATTTCTATTTTTAGTTTTTTGAGAAATCTCCACACTAATTTCCATACTAGTCTTTCTAATGTATGTGACTACCAAGAATGTAGATGAGTTCTTTCTTCTCCACAATCTTGCCAGAATTTGTTGTTTTTTAAATCTTTTATAATAATCATCCTTTCTGGAGCAAGATGGTAATCTCTGTTATTTGTTATTTGATTTGTGTTTCTCTAATGGCCAAAAATGCTGAATTTTTTCATATACTTATTGGTTTTTTGTACTTCTTCTTTTGAGAAGTGTTTATTCATTTCAATTGCCCATTTTTTTTATTGAGTCTGCCTCAAAAAACAATTCATTTATTTATATGCTCAAATCTATATGTCAAAAGTAGTTAAATAATTTTTTCATCTAGGGGCTGGGAATTTAGGTCATACTCTTTTTTTCTTTCTTTCTTTTTTGGTACTAGGGATCAAACCTGGGTCCTTGCATTTGCAAGGCAGGTGGTGGAACTACTGAGACAAATCCCCAGCCTGTGGGGATTTAATTCAATGATGCCATTGCCTACCTCACAAGCACAAGATCCTGAGTTAGGCGCCCAGTACCAAAAACAAAAACAAAAAGAGAAAGAATTTCTTCACCTATAGAAAAAGAAGAAAAAAAAAAAAACCATGTCTACTAAGTAGAGTTAAGGATTTGCATGTACTTTTCTCACTGCCTTTCTGCAAACCACAAGGTCAACCAAGATAAGTAATATAGTGTTCATAATATTGAAAATACACAAAAAAGGATACTTAAAGATATGTCACCACCTCTCCAGTCTTTCCTCCCTCACCAATTCATGTATATAGCAAATGTCATTGTTTGGTGGTTTAATACTTCTGTTGTTTCTTTTTATAATGATAAGCAGGTATGTGCATTTTTTATTTCTTCCTTTTGTTGCAGAAAAGTAGCATGTTATACATAGGGCTTTTTTCATTTTATAATAAGGGGCTTAATATTTATTTTTAGTATGATAACTAGCACATAGGATGGTAGAATTTTATTTCTGCTTCTAAAAAATTACATTGTCTCTATGTAAGGAGTATCAGGAAAATCAGGGAGAACATTCAGAAGGCCACTGACATCATTCAGCTAAGAGATGAAAAAGGCAAGAATTGCAGTGAAGAATTATGTGGCCCAAAGTATCAGTAGTGGTTGGGCTGAGAGATCCTATGATAGAGTGACATCTTAGATTTGAGGTGCCTACTAAGAATCCAAGTGGGTGTATTATTTTTTAAATTTCTAGAGATTAAAGGAAAAATCAAAATAAAAATTTGTGAGAAAACAAAAGAGATAGATAATATATAAGATCAGGTAGGTGACCACACAGAGAGAAAATATAAAGGGACAAAAGAAGAGACTCAGGTTTATCCCTGGTACTCCAACATTTATATATTAAAATTCAGAGGAAGAGCCAACTAAGGTCCTTAGAGAAGAAGTAGCCAATGATGCAGGAAGAGGCCAAGAGTCTGATAGACAAAATCCAGGCCAAAAAAAGGTTTGAATAAAGGAAAAACACATTATATAATGTAGTTAATATCTGGAATTAATTTTACAATATATTTTTGGTGATATTAAAAAGTTTATAGCAAGAGAATCTTACATTTCACATTTCATACTTTGCTTTCTTTGTCTTTTGTTTGGTTGGTTGCTTGTTGTATAATGCTAGGGATTGAACCCAGGGCCATTACACTGAGCTCCATCCTCAACCCTTTTTTATTTTTTATTTTGACATAAGATCTACCTAAATGTCTAAACTTCCCCAGCTGGGCTCAAAATTACAGTCCTCCTACTTCAGCCTCTCAGAGTGCTGGCATTATAGTCACGCACCACCATGAACACAATAGTTTATACTTTTCTACATGTATGCTTTCAGACACAGTTCTTGCTGTCAAACTGAGTGAGGTAAGAAGAAAAATCAAAGAGCTATAGCCTCTACCATGATGTAGCATTACAAGTCAGTGACAAGCTAAGATCTACGTGACCTCTAATTTATAATGTGAACAGTCTCAGGGATAAAACAAGTATTCCTGAGAAGATAAAAACTTCTTAGTGACAATGGAACACAATAGTTACAAACAGCATGACTGTTAATAATGATATGGCAATTTCATTGGAGTGAGAAATGTCTAGCAGATTAGTGAGCACATTCCTGGGTGTGTCTGGATAGGTCAGGAGGCATGACCTCAGGTACTACATATGATCCCTCATGCAATCCCCTCTGGTGCTGTTCCCCTGCTCTGCACCCAGGTCACAATGAACTAAGTTGCTTTG
Source organism: Fukomys damarensis (assembly GCF_012274545.1). Taxonomy (NCBI): domain Eukaryota; kingdom Metazoa; phylum Chordata; class Mammalia; order Rodentia; family Bathyergidae; genus Fukomys; species Fukomys damarensis. The sequence continues at coordinate 51,414,857 of NW_022900926.1, read as the reverse complement.
TTCCACCACATTCTTCCACCATAACGTTCCTGCTTTGGAGCCAGCTGTATATGAATTGAATCCATCTAGCTATAAGCTATATTCAGGTATTGTGTTAAGAAATGGGACAGTTCACTAACAGAGAAATTTGTTTCCAAGAGTGGGATTGTTGTCATTGTGTATGACCATGTGGTTTAGAAGCCTTTGGAGATAGTTTAAGAAATGAGTTTGGAAGAGTTTGGAGAAGCAGAATAGAAATAGCTCACTGTAAGCAGCTTGCTAGGTGATTCTGATTAGAGCTCAGAAGACCAGAATGCTGACAGGAATATGGGTAATAATTGCCAGGTGCAAGAGGTTTCAATTGAGAATAAGAACTCCATTGATATTTGGACTAAAAGCCATGTGTGTTAGACTGGAAGATAATTTGTTTACATTTTGCCCATGTTCTGAAACTTTACAGGAACCTGAGATTAAGTGTGGTGATCTAACTTTGCAAAGTAAATTCAAAGGCAGCCTAATATTTAGGCTGTGGTATGGGTAGTGTTGGCTACTTTTAGCCAAATTTATAAAGAGAAGCAGAAGCCAAAGCTATTTTCCACATTCTTCAAAAGTATAAGTCCATATCTCTTCTGTGAAACTCTGTAAAAACAATTTTTTACACTTTTGGAAGCGCATAAGGCTGTAGGGCAATATATAGATGTAAACCATAACAAGTGACATATCTGGAATGTAGGGCAAGTAGTGGTAAACTGTCAGTTCCAAAGGGCATAAGTGGCCCTACCTATATGGCCTTGCTGGCTGCAGCTCACAAGGCCTCTCTCTCAGGCTGACTTCACTTACAGAATGAAGCTTTCCTCAGCTGATGTTCTACATTTGTAGCCTCTCCTACTTCCTGGAGTCTCCACTACATCTTTAGAATTATTATCCCAGCCTCGTGCATTGCTCTTTCAGGCACAATGCAGGAGATATCCCTGCCCAGTACTAGGGGGCTATTAGTGGCACATGCTTCTTGCCTTCCCTAATTTGGCTGTACTGTTTTATATGCAGACTGAAGCCCTGCATGACTCAAATGGGCCTGTCAGCTAGCAGAGTTGGGCTAGTATTGCTCCTTTATTAATGGCTAAGTACTGGTCTATGAAGTGGCAGGGCCCTGTTGAATTACATGCAGCTGAGATCAGCATGACCCCAATTAAAATCCTTTCCCTGAATTATCACTTCTCACTGTACTTCTGGGTTGCTTGATAATTGCACCTGATCCCAGTACCATTTTCTTCTATCCTAGCAAGATGAGCAGGGCCTACTCCCTGACAACCCTGCCTGGTGCCATCATCATGCCAGGTGTTTGGCAGTAATTCACTAGGCAACTTCAAAGCTTCCTAGCTCGATATTCCTTCTTGTAATTGTATTCAATAAATACTGGGTGTGCTTGTGAGCCTTTGTCTTTACTGACCAGGACCCAAGACTCAGCTTCTCCAATCTGTCTCATTTATGTCTGTTCTTGAATTCAACTTGTGCTGTGCTGGCTCACAGGCCAGGACCCATGGTAGAGATCCTGATAATGTCACCTTTCCCACTCCCTACAGGACAGAATTATAAACTTGCTATTTCCTTATTTGGAGAGTATGATTTAAGGAAATGTGTTTGGATGTGATGATGACAAGAGGTGGTTCATGGTCATTAAACCTGATACATCAAATTCATTGTACAGTAAGTCTCTGACGTACAAATTAGCTCTGCACCAGGAGAATGTTCATATGTTGGATTCATTCATAAGTGTGACAAAATGAATCTTATACACCTTTGACACAAATATACAGTGTAAACATAAAAAACTAAACACACACACACACACACACACACACACACACCCCAAAAAAATACTATGTGTATAACACCTGAGGGATGGAAACACAATTTACCTCTGAAAACAGCAAATCAGGGAATCCAAAAACAGGACTGAAAGCATATAGCAGAGGCAACTAGGACCCCATTTTCCTATTCACTGTAATGAGGTGAAGGCCCCCACACTTTGTCAAGAGACTAAAAAACTATCATCTGAGAAACTAAATTCAGAAGATGATGGATTCGGGCACAAGTAAAGGCATTATGAGCTGCCCTATAAAAACAAAGGTACGAACTTAATAACCCCTTGTCCACATTCACATGATAAGACCTAGAGAAGAGGTTTAGACTTTTTTGGCAGATTAGTGGATCTTGCTGTGTAGAAACTTATCAACTCTAGAGAAAATATCCATAGATACTGATATCTAGTTGACCCCCAGCAGACACCTCACCAGAACTTCCTAAAGACTACCAGTATCAAATTTCTTTTCCATTTATTCTATGTTAAAGAACACCATTCTCATGAAAGACAGCAATAAAAATTAATGGAAAGGAAGTTTAAAAGAAAAGTTCAAGGAACTAAAGAGGTGGCCAAGAAAATTTCAAAATTACTATACTTTTAAAAACTCCTATACTCGGAAAAAGAGAACATCATTGCATCCATGAAATAAAAAATAAGAGACCGAAAAATAAAGAACATTCAGAGAATCAAAGAAAAGCTCTGAAAGTTAAAAATACAAAAGAAGAAATGAATAATTCAATACAAGGGTTGGAAAATATAGTTGAGAAAGTCCACCAGAAATTAGAATGATAAACTAAGAAAGAAAAATAAAAATATTGCAGGATTTTTCCAAGGGAGTCTAACATTCAAATCATACTTGTTTCAGTCAGAGAGAACAGAGAATATACTTCACTTGTTCTTCTATAGCTTTCATATATTTTTATGAAATGTCCCAATTTTTGATAAGAAAGAAAAAATAATTTATAAATTCAAAACATTTCCTTTTACATTGATGAGAAACTTCCAGGAAGGGCCAGGGGTTAAACTCAGTTGTTTTGCCACCTGCTTTGTGTGAAAAAGGTCCCAAGTTTGAGCCCCAGTACCAAAACAAACAAAGAGGAAGACACTAGCCAATTGGTTTTTCCGGTTCCAAGTAATTCAAAACAACTTCAATAGAATCAGTAAAATTTATACATACATGCTCTTTTATTTTTATAAGGATTTCACCAAAGTTTGTCACTGCAACTTCATCTCTGTCTGACCATTCCAACAATTCATTCTCTCCTGTCATAAGCCACCAGGTATCTGGCAGGTGAGAGAGGGCCTATACCTGACTACAATGACTGGGTCGGGGGTAGATGCATCTAGCTATCTCTTTTACATACTTTAAACCTATTATCTTGATTTAAGACCCATTGGTCACTACTTTCAGATATTTGGTGCCTTGTACTCCTGTATCTTTCTGATGTGCCTTATGCTTGAGTTAGACATTAGAAACATTTTAGACGTTATACACCAATTACTATGATCAATTAATTTCCAAATTTTCTAAGAAAGTTGCTAGATACAAAAGGGCTATAGTTATGAATTGAAACTGTGTTTGAAGAAATGAAAAGTTATCTTTGTGTCTTACATAGATGTGGAAGTCTCAGGTTGAAAACTTTAGGCAAGATTAAGAGCAAATATAGATCCATGGAAGTTCATTACTTTCTTTTAACTTAGAAATCATCACGAGGGCATCTTTCAGTGCCCAGAAGGTAGGCTGGGCCCCAATCCAGCGCAGGAAGGAGAGCCACTCCCTCTCCCACCTGGACCCACCATCACTCCAGCATCAGGAAGGTAGCCACACGGGTGCCCCTGAACCCCCATAACTCCCCTTACCTCCCCCCCTCCACGTGCACTCTAAGATCTCCTGATTGTACCAGTCTTTGGATCTACTCTGCACAGGCAGAGGTGGTCATCAAGGGTATTTTTCTGAGATCCCAACTTGGAATATCTTTAAAGAAAGGGTGTGGGAAAACTGTAGTAGAATGGTGTGGAGTTCAACAATTCAGAAGGTAGGGGAACTCAATTTGGGCCATGCAGCCTGAGGTCAGTCTGCATCATGGGGTTAAGCCATCAGCTAACTGAGATCAGGGGTCTTGTGTCCTAGCACTGTCTCAGCTATTAAATGGTAAACATACCATATTGAAAAGTTTGTTCACTGCAGACATGTTCTGGACTGCTTCTTGATTTCCATTTAATTCAAATGGTTTAAGGGTGATAGACTAGTGACTATCACAGGTGGTCAGTTTTCACGTTGTGCTTGATCTTACTGTGTTGCTAATTGTATCAGTTGGGATAAAGGATTGTGATTGATTTGATGAGCTGTTTTCTCTGATGTTATGAACATGAGAATGTCTGTGGGTCATTAGAGACACAGAAGCTAGGGTGCAACTATATAAGGAAGATTTGGGGGATAATCCAGAGATTAAACCAAGGACAGCTGACATCAAAAATAAAAGTGAGAAAACATTTAAGCAAGACACAAAGACAGACTTCCAGTTCACCAATAGCAAACAGCAGGGCAAATGAGGATGAAAAGGCTGATAGTGAACCACCAGGACACCCTGAACTCAAAGCACAGGAAGTAACAAAACTGATCAATCAGGCTCTAGAAAAATTCAAAACAAAATTAATTTCCCAGATAACCATAGAGATAGTGAGCAAAATGGAAGTTGTGATTCGAGACTCCAGAGCAGAAACTGACAAGAAAATAGATGAGCCCAGGACCACAATAGAAGCCATGAAGGCCCAGCATAAGAAAGAAATGGAAACAATAAACACCCAACATAGGAAAGAAATGGAATCCATAAAACAGATTCAAACAGATATTCAGGAGATTAAACACTCCATAGAAAGTGTATGCAACAGAATAAAAGAATGCGAAGATAGACTCTCAGAAATAGAAGATAAGATGGCAGTCAGTGACCATGAAAATAGAGGTCTCTTAAAAACAATAGGGGATCATGAGAAATTGATCCAACAATGCATAGATGATGCAAAGAAGAATAATGTAAGCCTGATAGGAATCCATGAAGTAGCAGGAGAAAACACAAATGACTTTAAAAGGCTGTTTGCAGAATTAATGACAGAAAACTTCCCAAACAGAGGGGAAGAATTTGACATTCAGATAACTGAGGCATATAGGACCCCAACTAGCTACAATTAAAAAAAATCTGCACCTAGACATATAATAATCAAGATCCCAGAAACTCAACAGAAGAACAAAATACTACAAGCAGTAAGAGAAAAGAAACAAATCACATACAAAGGAAAGCTGATCAGAATCACAGCAGACTTTTCAACACAAACCCTTGGGGCAAGGAGAGCCTGGAATGAGATATTTCAAGTACTAAAAGAGAACAACCTCCCACCTAGACTGATGTATCCACCAAAACTCTCTTTCAAAATGGATGGAGAAATAAGACACTTCCACGACAAAGAATACCTGAGAAACTACAGGAATACCAAACTAGCACTACAAGCAATTCTAAACAAGATCCTAGAAAAAGACAATGAAGGCAACAACACCATGAGGCCCAACAGAGCAAATCAAATAGGCAAGGCAAGAAATTAAAAGGAGAAGGTGAAACAGTAAAAAGAGTCAACAAAAGGCCAATAACATGTCAATAATAAGTCAGTACATATCAGTTATAACCAGCAATGTCAATGGCCTCAACTCACCAATCAAGAGAAATAGACTGGCAAAATGGAGTAAGAAGCAAAATCCAACAATATGTTGTATACAAGAAACACACCTAGGGCAAAAAGAAGCCCATAGACTGAAAGTGAAAAGATAGAAAACAATTCTCCATGTGACAGGAGCCCAGAAAAAAACAGGGGTAGCAATCTTATTTTCAGACAAAGTAAATTTCAAACTAAAACTGATTCTAGTATTATTGATGTAGGACGGTACTTTATCATACCTCTATGAATGTAAAATATCTTATACTTGTTGTATGATACATAGTAGGGACCATGCTTTATCTGAGCTACATTTAATGATATTACTCTAGAATGTTCTCTTTCTAGATGATGATTAAGATGCTAATAAAAAAAAATGGTGCCAGGTACAACAGCAACAGAACTTTGCTGTTTTCTGGATATTATTCTTTTCTTTGTTTCTTTTTGTTGTTGTTCTGTTTTGAGTTTTTTAATGGAATGTGCTGAATGTCTATAATTTTGTTCAGATGACTGCAGAACCTGGAAAAGCTGTTGCTGCTATTGATGTGTAGCATACTATTATTAGTCTTTTTATATAAATATAAATATATATATATATATAAATTGAATTTTGGGAAACTTTAACGGTGCTGCCAACTTTGGAAAATGTCATCCCAATTTACTGTGTTGAGTTGGCATTGTACAGAAATGGACAGCCATATTGGTCTAGAAATATTAATTTTTAAATATTTTTTTCATTTATACAGGGGTAACACATCGTACTAAATATGTAAGGTCATATCTATGTGGGTTTGATTACAGAAACTAATAAAGTATTCTCTAAATAATGAAAAAAAAGAATAAGATAAGAGTATAAGAGTAAGAAGCAATTTCAATATGTTCAGGGACCATTTTCATCTCCAGAATTAAGGATTATTTTAATATTACATCATTGCCTTTTCTCTTTTACTTTCCTTTTTAGTTTTATTTTAGAATTCCCTATTTTTAATGTTCATACAGAGATTTCTTTAACTGAAATACCGAATAGTTTCTTTGGTGTGAAAAACTATAATGGTACACAGGATCCTAATAAGATAATTAATAATGTGAAATAGGAAGTAAAGAGCTAAAGGTGTAGGGAAAGTGGGAAGGGTGGGGGAAAGGTAATGTGGGAGAGGAAAAAAATATGAGAAACTGAAAAAATGGAAATAAAGTGTTTGTAAATGGAGAGGGGCGGAGGGGGTGAAGGGAGGGCAGGGACAAGGGGAAAAATTGAAAATCAAGACCTATTATGTAAAGTACAGGATCCCAGTGATGAATGTAACTGTATTGTATACCTAGATTGTACCAATAAACTCAATAAAAAGAAAAAAAATAGACCATATACTCACTCATATAATATGTCTAAGTCAGTGCAAAGGAACTGAAGTGATCCCCTTTATATTATCAGACCACAGTGTGATGAAATTGGAGATCAAGAGCAAAAGAAACCATGAGAATTTCAAAAACACATGGAAATTGAACAACACACTCCTGAATAACCAATGGGTCAAAAAATATATTAAAGAAGAAATCAGATAGTTCCTACAATTAAGTGACAATGAAAAACCAACATACCACAATCTATGGGAAACAATGAAAGCAGACTTACAAGGGAAATTCATAGCACTCAATACTCATATTAGGAAAACAGTAAAAGTGCAATTAAACAACCTGATACTCAACCTCCACCTTCTAGAAAAAGAAGAGCAGAGCAAACCCAAAGCTCATACCGGGGAGAAAATTATTAAGATCATAGCATAAGTCAGTGCAATGGAGACTAAGAGACTGATTCAAAAAATCAGCAGAGCCAACTTGGAAATAGCCCATTTGCCCATCATTTGGAGACTGGATAAAAAGATGTGGTTTTTCTATAAAATGGAATACTACTCAGCCATAAAGAATGATAAATTAGGGTCATTCATAGGAAAATGGATACATGTTGAGGATATACTCCTAAGTGAAATAAATGAGTCACGTATGTATAAATACCAAATAGTTTCCCTGGTGTGAAAAAGTATAATGGTACATAAGATCCTGATGATATAATTGACAATGTGAAATAGGAAGAAAAGGGCTAAAGGTGTAGGGGAAGTGGGTAGGATAAGGTAAAGGTAATAAGGGAAAAATATGAGAAAATGAAAAAATGGAAAAAAAGTGTTTGTAAAGGGGAGGAGAAGAGGGGGTAAAAGTATGGCAGGGAAAAGGCAAAAAAATGAGAATCAAGACCTGTCATGTAAAGGTACAAGATCCCAGTGATGAATGTAACTGTACTGTATACCTAAAATGTATCAACAGAGAGGAAAAAAACAAAGCCAAGAGTTGTTTCTTCAAAAGAATTATGAAAATTGACAAACCCTTAACCAAACTTATAAAAGAAGGAAAGAAAAGGCCTAAATCCATGCAATTAGGAATGAAAAGGGTGAAATTAAAATGGACTCAGCAGAAATCCAAAGGATCATTAATATCCACTTTGAAAAAATTTATGCTAATAAGATGGAAAATACAGAAGTAATGGACAGAATCCTAGATTTGTATGAATTGCCAAAGCTGAATGAAGATGACCTAAAAGTTTGAAATGACCCAATATCAATCAATGAAGTTGAAAATGTAATTTAAAACCCAACTAAGAAAATCCCAGACCCTAATGGATTCACTGCTGAATTCTACAAGACATTTAGAGAGGAACTACTGCTACTACTGTTTAAACTCTTCAATAAAATTGAAAGGGAAGCAATGCTCCCTAATTCATTCCTGGAAGCAAGCATCACCTTTATCTTAAAAGCACAGAAAAAACCAAATGAAAAAGAGAACTATAGGCCAATCTCCCTAATGAACATAGATGCAAAAGTCCTTAGTAAGATACTGGCAAATAGAATGCAGAAGATCATAAACCCTGACCAAGTTAGATTAATCCCAGGGATAGAGGGATGGTTCAACATATGCAAATCAATAAATGTAATACACTATATTAATAGAGCCAAAGACAAAAACCATATAATCATCTCAATAGATGCAGAAAAAGCATTCAACAAAATCCAACATGCATTCATGATAAAAACCCTACAGAAAATCGGAACAGATAGTCTCTTCCTCAATCTGATAGAAGCCATCTATGAAAAACCAACAGCCAAATCATACTAAATGGTCAAAAACTGAAATCCTTCATGCTAAAATCGGGAACAAGTATGTCCACTGTTACCTCTCCTGTTCAATATAGTTTGGAAACATTAGCCACAGCAATTAGATAAGAGAAAGAAATAAAAGGAATAAGGATAGGAAAGGAAGAAGTCAAATTGTCATTATTTGTAGATGACATGATACTCTCTATATATAGAAGACACCAATAACTCCACCAAAACTCTTCTGAATGTAGTAACCAAATTTAGTAAAGTAGCTTGATACAAAGTTAACACGCATAAATCAGTAGCTTTTTTATACACAGATAAAACACTCACTGAGAGAGAAATGGGGCAATCAATTCCTTTCACAATAGCTTCCAAAAAATTGAAATACCTCAGAATCAACCAAACAAAAGACATCAAAGACCTCTACTCTGAAAACTACAGCACTCTGAAAAGATATTGATGAGGATATCAAACAATGGGAAGACATCCCTTGCTCCTGCATAGGAAGAATCAAGATAGCGAGAATGGCCATACTTCCAGTACTGCTAAATAGATTCAATGCAATGCCTATTAAAATTCCAGCAGCATAATTCACTGGCCCTGAGAAAACAATACAAAAACATCCATTTGGAACAAGAAGAGACAATAAAAATAATTTAGGGGGCCAGGGATTTAGCTCAGGAGCCTGCTTCACAAGTACAAGGACCCAAGTTTGATCCCCAGTACCAAAGAGAGAGAGAGAGAGAGAGAGAGACAGTGAGAGAGGGACAGATAATTTAGGGGACATCACAATCCCCAACTTGAAGCTATTCTACAAAGCCAGTGTGATTTAAAAAAAAAACAGCATGGTGCTGGAAAAGAAAGAGATCTGAGGACCAGTGGAACATATTAAAAGATGCAGAAATAAGTCCACCCATACTCAGCCACCTGATCTTCAACAAAGGAGCCAAACATCCTCCCTGGAAGAAAGATAGCCTCTTTAATAAATGCTGCTGGAAAAATTGAGTTTCAACTTGCCAAAGATTAAAAGTAGATCCATATTTCTTGCCATGCACTAAACTAAAATAAAAATTGATTAAAGATCTAAACATTAAAACACAAACACTAAACTGTATGGAAGACAGGTTATGTAGAATTCTTGAAGACACTGGTGTAGGAAAAGATTTTATGAACAAAACCTCAGTTGCCTGAGAACTAGCACAATCATCAAGTGGGATGTCATCTTATTAAAAAGCTTCTGAGGCACACCCCTTCAACCTGATGCCACAGAGGAGGCCAGCTGCACAGGAGCCAATACAGCAGTGTTCATGGCCCCACCCACCCACCGCAATCAAGAAAAGGCACACTACACCTCCATAGTTGGTATTTGGGAGGGAGCAGCACCTAACATCAGAAGTTGGTCTAACTTCAGGGGAAAGACAACCAGAACCTACAGTAGAACCTTTCAGAGTTCAACCCAGCAAGAGGACAGAGATCTGAACTTGGACCTTGCAGCCAGAAATCAGCCTGAACCTCAGAGGTAAGCTACTGACTTTCTGAGACTAGTTAGTTTAGAATTGCACACTCCTGCCCATGCTATCTATTGTAACAACACAGGCATTAAAAAAAAAAAAGAGGCATACCCAGGAGGAGGCCCTCTATTTCTATTTGTATTTTTTTCAAAATAATACCTTCACTTATCTTTAATCATTTAAAAATATTTTTATATTTTTCTTTTCTCAATTTTTTCTTTTTTAAATCTTTTTCTTCTCTCTCTCTCTCCCTCCCTCTCTCCCTCATACCTTGATCTCCATTACTCTCCATTTTTGTTCCTGTACCTATTCCAATTTGAATTTATTTTCTATCGTCTCCCTTTCTTCTCTCAATTGTCATTAGTTTTAAAAGAAAGTGATTACATTTTTAAAAGGCAAAAAACAAAGAAAGAAAGTGATTACAGTCTCTAGCCTCCCTATTGCTGTTAGTTTGTTCTCTTCTTGGGTACATTTTGTTCTGTCTTCTCTTCTCTTCAGCAGCTCCCTAGAGTATATGTGATCTTCCTGTGTCCTCTGATCTCACTTTTAAACTTCATCTATCCTTTCTATCTATCCCTCACTCCCCAGCTCCTTCTAAATCCCCATGCTGAAGGGTAAGGTTGTTATATTGAAGAACTTATTTATTATAAACATATTTTGGGTTGGTCCCCAATTTTGATTTAATTCACACAGTTAAAGGTAATAGGTTAATAACTACCACAAATTGCCATTTCCTAAGCTGTGTTTGAAGCTATTTGTGTTGTTGATTATATCACTTGGACTAAGGTGTTGTGATTTATCAAATCAGTTGTCCTCTGTGGTATAATAAAAAAGAATTTGCCTCAGAGACATTAGAGACTCAACACCTAAAGACCAGCTATATCTGGAAGATTGAAGTATTAGCCCAGTAATTAAATCAAGGACAGTAACAATAGCAAAAATAGCACTGAGAAGGCATTTAAATGAGACACAAACATAAACGTCCACCCCACCAAAGGTAAACTCTGGGGCAAATGAGGGGGAAAAGTCTGACAGTCAACCATCTGTATACCCTGAACCTATAGAACAGAAAAATTTAAAAAAAAATAAATGAGGCTCTAGAAAAATTCAAAACAGAAATAATTTCCCAGATAACCACAAAGATTGTGAGAAGAATGATTACAGACTCTAGAACAGAAACACATTTTTTTAAAGATGAGCTAAAGACCATGATGGAAACCATAAATGCCCAGCATAGGAAAGAAATGGAAACTTGAATGCCCAACATAGGAAAGAAATGGAATCCACGAAACAGATTCAGACAGATATCCAGGAGATTAAAAATTCTATAGAAAACATTGGCAGTATGTTAATGTGAAGATAGAATTTCAGATATAGAAGATAGGACTGAGGTTAGTGACCATGAAAAGAAAGATCTCTTAAAAACAGTAAGGGATCATGAGAAATCAATCCAACAACTCTTAGATGATGTAAAAAAGAATATAAGACTGATAGAAATCCATGAAGTAGCAGGAGAAAATACAAATGACTTTAAAAAACTGTTCACAGAATTAATGACAGAAAAGCTCCCAAACAGAGGGGAATAATTTGACATAGAGATAAGTGAAGCATATACAATTCCAATGAACCATGATCAAAAAATCTACACTTAGACATATAATAATCAAGATCCCAGAAACCCAACAGAAGAACAAAATACTACAAGCAGTAAGAGAAAAGAAACAAATCACATGCAAAGAAAAGCCCATTAGAATCACAGCAGACTTTTCAACACAAACTCTCAAGTCAAGGAGAACCAGGAGTGACATATTTCAAGTCCAAAAAAACAAAACAAACAAATGAAAAAAATCCAAACCTCCAACCTAGAATAATGTATTCTGCAAAACTATCTTTCAAAATTGATGGGAAAATCAGATACTTTCATGACAAAGAACACCGGAGAAATTTCATGAATACCAAATTGGCACTCCAAACACTTCTAAACAAAACCCTGGAAAAAGTAAAGGAAGACCACAAACCCATAATGGCCAACAGAGGAAATATACCAGGAAAGGCAAGAAATTAAAGAGAGAGAGAGGGAAAAATAAAAATATATAAGTACCAAAAACAGTAAAATAACATGACAATGAAGAGCCAATACATAACTGTTATAACCATCAATATTAATGGCCTCAATTCACAAATCAAAAGAAACAGGCTGGCAGAATGGACTAAGAAACAAAATCCAACAATATGCTGTATACAAGAAATCCACTTAATCCACAAAGAAATTCATAGACTGAGAGTAAAAGGATGGATAACAATACCCCATGTGACAGGAGCCTGGAAAAAAAATTGGGGTAGCTGTCTTATCTGCAAACAGAATAGATTTCAAAGCAAAACTAAGGGAGACAAAGACCAGTCCATCCTTCTAAAGGGAACAATACAAGAGGAAGAAATGACAATCATAAATATATATGCACTGAATACTAATGCCCCCAACTATACAAAACAAATATTAATGGATATTAAAAATGAAATAAGCACTAATACAGTTGTAGTGGGGGACCTCAATACTCCACTGGCACAAATAAACAGAGCATCTAGACAAAAAATCAACAATGAAATAACAGAACTGAATCAAGTCTTACAACAAATGGACTCAGTAGATGTCTACAGAGTATTCCACCCCACAAAATCAGAATATATATTATTTTAGGCTGCACACATGTCATTCTCCAAAATATACCACATGTTAGCTCATAGAGCATGCTTAAGTAAATGCAAAGGAATTAAAGTTATCCCCTGTATATTATCTGACCATAGCACAACTAAACTGGAGAAAACATAACAGCTTAAGAGAGAAAATGAAAACCACAAGAACCTAAGAAACCACAAGAACTTCACAAACATGGAATTTAAATAACACCCTGCAGAACAACCATTGGGTCACAGAGGAAATTAAAGAAGAAATTAGACAGTTTCTACAATTAAATGATAATGCTAATACAACATACAGGAATCTATGGGACAAAATGAAAGCAATTCTACAAGGGAATTAATACCAGTAAATACCCATACTAGGAAAACAGAGAGAGCTCATATAAACAAATCTAATGCTTAACCTTAAGCTCCTATAAAAAGAAGAGCAAGACAAAGGGAAAGCTCACATAAGAGAGGAAATTATAAAGATCAGAGCAGAAATTAATGCAATGGAGATTCAGAGAACAATACAAAAAAAAAAGCAGTGAATCAGCTAGCTGGGCATGGTGGCACATGCCTGTAATCCCAGCACTCTGGAGGCTGAGGCAAGAGGAATGCTGTGATTTCCAGATCAGCCAGGGCTACAAAATGAGTTCCAGGTCAGTCTCAACTACATACTAAGACTCTCTCAAAAAACAAAAATCAATGAATTGAAGAGTTGGCTTTTTGAAAGAATAAATAAAATTGATAAACCCTTAGTCAACCTTATCAAAAAAAGGAAAGGAATGGCTCAAATTCATGCAATTAGGAATGAAAAAGGTGAAGTCACACAGATCTACCAGAGATCCAGAAGATCATCAATACCTACTTTGAAAACCTGTTCTCTAATAAAATGGAGAATACAGAAGAAATGGACAAATTCCTAGACACACATGAACTTTCAAAGTCGAATGAAGAAGATATATAAAATCTAAACACTCCAATTATATTCAGCTAAATTGAAAATGTCATTAAAACACTACCAACAAAGAAAAGCCCAGGTCCTGATGGCTTCACTGCTGAATTCTACAAAACATTTAGAGAAGAACTATCATCACTACTCTTTAAAGTCTTTAATGAAATTGAAAGAGAAGCAATACTCCCAAATTCATTCCTGAAAGCATGTATTACTTTGATTCCAAAACCAGGGAAAGGGCCAGGGATTTAGCACAGTGGTTTCACTGCCTGCCTTGAAAGCATAAGAATGCAAGTTAGATTGACTGGGGGAAAAAAAACAGGATAAGACCCAACCAAAAAAGAGAACTACAGGCCAATCACCCTAATGAACATAGATTCAAAAATCCTCAATACGATACTGATACTGGCAAAAAGAATACAGAAGATCATCAAGAAGATCATACACCCTGACCAAGTCAGATTTATTTCATGGATGCAAGGATGGTTCAATACATGTAAATCAATAAATATAATACACTATATTAACAGAGTCAAGGCCAAAATCCTCATGATCATCTCAATAGATGCAGAAAAAAGCATTTAACAAAATTCAATACATACATTCATGATAAAAACCCTACAGAAAATTAGAATAGATGGTTTTTATCTCAACGTGATAAAGGCTATCTATAAAAAACCAACAGCCAATATCATTCTAAATAGTCAACAACTAAAAGCCTTCATGCTAAAATCAGGAACAAGACAAAGATGTCCACTGGCATCACTCCTGTTCAATATATTTCTAGAAAAATTAGCCACAGCAATTAGTCAAGAGAAAGAAATAAAGGGATTAATGATAGGAAAGAAGGAAGTTAAACTATCACTCTTTGCTGATGATACAGTGCTCTACATATAAGATCCAAAAGACTGCTAGACTTAATTAACAGATTAAGTAGAGTAGAAGAATACAAAGTCAGCACTCAAAAATCAATATCCTTCTTGTACATAAATAACAGACTCACAGAGAGAGACATTAGAGAAACAATTTCTTTCACAATAACATCCAAAAAAATGAAATATCTAGGAATTGCTATAACAAAAGAAGCAAAAGACCTCTACACTGAAAATTACAGTGCTCTGAAAAAAGAGATAGAACATATAAGAAGATGGAAAGACATCCCTTGCTCTTTGATTGGAAGAATCAATATAGTGAAAATGGACATACTTTGAAAACTTCTGTACAGATTTGATGCAATCTTTATTGAAATCCCAACAGTGTATTTCACAGAACTTGACAAAATAACCCAAAAATTGATTTGGAACCAGAAGAGACTTAGAATAGCAAAAACCATTCTAGGCAACAGAAACATGGCAAAGGGGTATCACAATTCCTAACTTGAAACTACACTATAAAGCCACTGTGAGAAAAAAGCATGGTACTGGCAAAGAAACAGACCTTAGGATCAATGGAATAGATTAGAAGATGCAGAAACACAGGACATACATATCTTTCCTCTATGGAGGAAAGATAGCCTCTTTAATAAATGGTATTGGAAAAACTGGCTTTCAACTTGCCAAAGATTAAAACTAGACCTGTGTAGAATAGTATCTCTGGTGAGAAAAACTAAAATAGTACTCAAGATCCTAATGGGACAATTAGCAAATACGAAGAAAAGGACCAAATGTGGAGGGACAGTGAGAAGGATGGGGAAGGAGGAATAAGGGAAAAGGAAAAAAAAATGAGAAAATGTAAAAATGGAATTAAAGTGTTTGAAGGTGGGGAGGGGAGGGGAGGATGAAGGGGGGCGGAATGAGAACCAAGACCTGGCACGTAAAGGTACAAGATCCCAGTAATGAATGTAACTATACTGTCTATGTAGAATGTACCAATAAATTAAATTTTTTAAAAAACTAGACCTGTGAAGGGCTGGGGATTTAGCTCAGCAGTTCGGTGGCCTGCCTCACAAGCACAAGGACCCAAGTTCAATCCCTGGTACCAAAAAAAAAAAAAAACTAGACCTGTGTCTTTCACCATGCACTAAACTAAAATCCAAGTGGATTAAAGATCTAAATACCAAAACAGAAACAGTACACTTATTAAAAAGTAAATTAGGTAGAACTCTCGAAGACACTGGCATAGGAGAAGACTTTATGAAGAAGTCCTCAGCAGCATGAGAACTTGAACAAAGAATCAACAACTGGGATACCAATGTATTCAAATGTCTTTTTCAGTGCAAGAGAAATAAACAACAGAGCTAAGAGACAACCTACAATGTGGGGAAAAAAATTTTACCAGCTAGTCCTCAAAGGACTACTATCTAGAATATATAAACAAATCAAAAAAATCATACCCCCCAATACAAAGACCTGATTCAAAAATGGGCATCTGAAATGAACAGACATTTCTCAGACAAAGAAGTAATAGCAGCAAATAAATATATGAAAAAAATGTTCCACAGCACTGGTCATTCAAGAAATGCAAATGAAAACAACATTGAAATTGCACCCTACCCCAGAAAGAATGGCTGCTATCAAGAAATCAACCAATAACAAATACTGGCAGGGCTGTGAGGAGAAAGGAACCCTTCTTCATTGTTGGTGGGAGTGTTGACTGGTGCAACCACTATGGAAATCAATATCTAGGTACCTCAAAGAACTAGAATTAGTGGTTCCATTTGACCCAGCTATCCTTCTGCTGGGTATCTTTCCAAAAGAATTAAAAAAATTATACTGAATCATACCACCGTGATATATGTGCATCCATGTTTACAGTGACACGGTTTGTAATAGCTAAAACTTGAAAATAGCCCAATTGCCCATCAGCTGAAGTCTGGAAAAAGAATATGTGATTTTTCTATAAAATGGAGTACTACTCAGCCATAAGGAATGAGAAACTAAAAATATTTATAGCTAAATGAATGCACATTAAGGCTATACTACTAAGTGAAATAAATCCAACACACTCGAGTAAATACCAAATAGTTTCTCTGGTGTGAAAAAACTAAAAGTGTAAATAAGGTTCAAATGATATAATTGATACCGTGAAATAGGAAGAAAATGGCTAAGGGAAGTGAGAAGGGGAAGGGAGAGGAAATAAGGGAAAACAAAAAATGTGAAAAAAAGGAAACAAATTTTTTGTAAATAGGGAAGGGTGAAGAGGGTAAAGGGATGTCAGGGGTATAGGAAAAAAACAAGAACCAAAATATATCATATAAAGGTACAAGATCCCAATGATAAATGCAACTGTATTCTGTGCTTTAAATGTACCAATAAACAATGGGGGGGAAAAAAAGCTTCTGCACAGCAAGAGAAATGACCGATAGTGTGACAAGACAACCCATAATGTGGGAAAATATCTTCACCAGCTGTTCCTCAAACAAAGGTCTACTATCTAGATTGTATAAAGAACTTAAAAGAATCAGACCTTCCCAAATTTAAAGATCCAGTCCAAAAATGGGCATCTAAAATGAACAGGCACTTCTCAGAGAAAGAAGTAGAAATAGCAAATAATTATATGAAAAAATGTTCAACATGACTGGTCATTTGAGAAATGCAAATGAAAATAACCCTGAGATTCCACCTCACCCCAGAAAAAATAGCTGCTATCACAAAATCAACCAATAACAAATGCTGGTGGGGCTGAGGGGAAAGAGAAACACTGCTCCACTGCTGGTAGAGTGTAGGGTGGTGTAACCACTGTGGAAAGCAGTATGAGGACACATCAAAGAACTAGGATAGGAGGTCCCATTTGACCCAGCTGGGGTAAAATTCCCCTGCTGGGTATCTTACCAAAAGAATTAAAATAATTGTACCATAGTGATATATGTGCGCCCATGTTCATAACATCACAATTTATAATAGCTAAAACTTGGAAACAGCCCAACTGCCCATTAATAGTAGATTGCATAAAGAAAAGAAAGGAGCTAAAGGTGTAGGGAAGGTGGGATGGGTAGGGGAAGAGTAAAAAAGGGAAAAGAAAAAAATGTGAGAGAATGAAAAGATGAAAATAAAGTGTTTGTAGATGGGGAGGGGAGGAGGGGGTGAAGGGAGGGCAGAGGTAAGGGGAAAAAATGAGAATCAAGACTTGTCATGTAGAGGTACAAAATCTCAACAATGAATGTAACTGTACTGTATCCCTAAAACAAACCAAAAAACTCAATTAAAGCTGAAAAAAAAAAAGACTTGTCATGTAGAGGTACAAGATCCCAACAATAAATGTAAATGTAACTGTACTGTATCCCTAAAATGTACCAATAAACTCAATTAAAGCTGAAAAAAAGAAAAAGAAAAATGTGGTTTCTTTTTTATAAAATGGGACACTATTCAGCCATAAAAAAATGAGAAATTACAGATATTTAGAGCTAAATGGATGCTCACTGAGGCTATACTCTTTAAGTGATATAAATAGTACACACATGTGTAAATAGTTAATAGTTTGTCTAGTGTGAGAAACAAAGTGTAAGTAAGGTCTTAAAGGCAAAAGCAATAATGTGAAATAGGAAGGAAAGGAACAAAGAGTAAGGGGAAATGGGAAGTGTAGGGGAAAGGAAAGAAGGGAATGGAATTAGTATGAGAAAATGAAAAATAATGGAAACAAATTCTGTGTAGACAGGGAGAGAGGGAGGGTTGAAGGGAGGGCAGAGGAATGGGGAAAAATAAGAACCATGGTTGATTATGTAAAGGTACAAATTTTCAACAATGAATATCATTATGTTGTATACTTTAAGTGTACCAATAAAATTAATTTTTTTAAATGTGAAAAAAGTCTACATAGTCTCAAATACTTTCAAGACATCCAGCATCCCTTACCCATCCTCCTCTCCTATTTAAGGACTGAAAATAGTCATTTATTACAATAACCTAGTTATTTAACACAAGGGTGTAATATGCATGGGGCTTTTATATTCTGGCTCGAATAATTTATGGGATTGCTAATAGTCTCTTCTTTTGTCTACTCTTTATATCCGGGACACAGGAGATCTTCTAGAAAAGTAGTAGGTGTTAAAAGGAGAATACTACAGGCTTACATTGAAACCCAACAGTGAAGTTCATTGACATGAGTTTCTCCTGCCACCCTACTATGTGCTTCTAAGGCTCCAGGGATAAATCTGTCATGAAGGATCCATGGCTTTATACATATATTTTAATGCAACTCAAAAAAATGAAAGATTGAGCCAGGAATTTAGCTCAATGGCACCACACCTATCTGCAAGCACAAGGACCTGAGTTTGATACCCAGCACCGAAAAAAAAAAAGTGAAAGATTAAGTACTGTCTGTTCACATGATAACATACTCTGCTGCTAAATTGTATTTTACTATTCCCTAGTAAAGAAAACCACCCTTGGGCATTTTCAGACTGATTATAAAGGTTTTCTTCTGGATTTTATTGAAGTAGATGCATTCAGCTGTGATTTTCTGGTGGCTAAAAGCCATGCTCATCCAAATCACTTATATCTTTCTGTCACTCTAATTGCTCCACAATTCACTTTTAGGAGCTCTTAACAGCTTTCCTTTCTCTTCTGAAATATTGCGGAGAGTTAAGACTGGTGTTCAAGCATGCAGCCTTCTCTCTGAGATCTCAGTAACCAGACTTTGAAAGCTAAATATTTACTGAACTTCCACTCTCCAAGGTCACCAGAGACCTTTAACAAATCAAACCAATGACGTTTCATCTATTCTTATTCTATCTGACTACTTTTGTTCATTCAAAAAACATTTACTGAGGCTTAATGGGCTATCTGGTCCTCTCTAGTCAATATAGACAAAGATATCAGTTTAACAATAACCCACAACCTTCGGACCAACTTAGACAAAGATATCAATAAGGCATAATTTCTAAACCAAAATGGAATTGGAAAAAGAGGAAAAGATAGGGAATTTTTTAAACATAGTGTGAAAAAATAATTTGAAGGAGCACAGAGAAAGGCTGAAATTTAAAGGATGGCTTTGTGGAAGAAAAAATCATTCACAAAGATAATCAGGAAATGGCTCATTGGATGCCCCACATAAAGAGATCATATGTAAAGCAGAAAAGCATGAGAGAGCAGGAATCATTCCTAGACTGCAAGAAGATCACTGGAGAAAAAGGAATAAGAGAGAAGTAAGATGTGAAGCAAACAAATTAATGACCAGCATGAAAAATTAGCAACTCAGAATATTTTAAGGGTGTATCCTGACAGCAACATGGAAATGGATTACTCTGATATGAGAGGGAAAATAGAGCAGAAACAAATGTAGTAAATTATTGGTATAGTCCATGTGAGAAATAATTTGAGCTTAAACTAAAGCATTTACAATGGGGATAAAGAAGAATATGGAGAAGAATTGGTGTAGCAGGGTTAGTGAGACAGGAGTCAAGATCCTATTAGGTACTAAGGACAGCAGCCCCAAAATGGCATCAGGAAGTCCAAAATGGAATCTGCTGAGTCAAGACCTTCCAGGTATCATGACTGTAAGGTGTTCTTCAGCTCTCTAGGACTTCTCCAGAACATGATCAACTAGGCACTCTGGCTCAAGGGCACATGAGCCCTGCATGGATATTGCATGAACACATAGGCTGGACCCAAAAAATGTAGTCTCGTATTGGGTAGAGATTATAATGTTACATAACAGCCCAAGCTCCCTTCTAAATCCCTGTAAAATCCCTAGGCAAAGAGCCTTCATGGATAAGCTACTCACAACTCTTTCCCTTGTCTTTATTCCTTATCTTTATATATTTTACTTTCTTGTCTTTGTATCATTTAAAGAAATTTTCTTGCACCCTACCTCCTCCTTTCTGCAGTTTCATTCTTCATCATCATGGGACATAGCCCCAGAGTTCCAGTAATATATTTCAGGCCCTATCTGTGATTCCAAGAGGAGATAAGTGAGGTCTATGCCTTCTCTAATTCTTGGCTTTTCACTTTGTGTCTTCCTGTTGGAAACAATAGTGGGATCCCATCAAACTATTCAAGGTGATTAGCACAGTCATTGATCTTGAAGGTTTGGGGAACAGGTTTCACTGCAATAGACTGAGCTAATCCCAGTGTAACATGAGTGAGAGAATGTCAGACCACTCTTGCCTGACTTACAACAGCTAGCAGAAATTCAGAGGATCATCAATACCTGCTTTGAGAACCTGTACTCCAATAAGATGGAAAACACAGAAGAGATAGACAGATTCCTAGATATATATGAATTATGACAGCTGAATTGAGAAGATATAAAAACACTAAATAACCCAATGTCAGTCAATGAAAATGATGAAGTAATTAAAAACTACAAGAAAATAAAGCTCGGGTACTGATGGGATCACTGCTTAATTGTACAAGAAACTTAGAGAAGATCTCATGTTACTCCCCTCAAAGTCTTTAATAAAATTTAAAGGGAAGCAATATTCCCAAACTCATTCCTGGAAGTAAGCATTACCATGATACCAAAACCAGAGATGGATGCAACCAAAGAAGACATCTACAGGATAATCTTCTTAATGAACGCAGAAGCAAAAATCTTCAAAAAGATACTGGCAAACAGAATGCAGCAAATCACCCAGAAGATTATGCATCAGGACCAAGTAGGATTCATTCCAGGAATGTGGGGTGGTTCAACATACAAAAATAAATAATTGTAATACACCACATTAATAGAACAAAGCACAAAAATCAAATGATCATCTCAATAGATGCAGAAAAAGCTCTTGACAAAGTTCAACATCCATATGTAGGGGCACTAAAAGGGGGGGGATAGACAAGGACATAGGGCATAAAGTGGTTAACATCATGCCTGACAAGGAAGATGGTTACAGAAATGACTGTTCACTTGCTGGAAATTTCCCTTTGTAAAATCTGTGTAGGTTTAGAATACTTTTTTTTTCTTTTATTGAGCTTATGGTACATATTAGGTACAGTAGACTTACATTCATTATTGGGATCTTGTACCTTTACATGACAGGGGGTCTTGGCTCTCATTTTTTCCCCTTGTCCCTGCCTGCCCTTCACCCTCTCCTCCCCTTCCCATTTACAAACCTTATTTCCATTTTTTCATGTTCTCATAATTTTTTCCCTTATTACTTTTACCCTAACCTTCCCACTTTCCCTGCACCTTTAGCCCTTTTCTTCCCATTTCACAATGTCAGTTATCTCATTAGGATCTTATGTACTATTACAGTTTATTCACACCACAGAAACTATTCAGTATTTACACGTGTGGCTTATTTATTTCACTTAGGAGTATATCTTTAATATGTATCCATTTTCCTATGACTGAATCTAATTTCTCGTTCTTTTTTTTTAATTGAGTTTATTGGTACATTTTAGGGATACAGTACAGTTACATTCATTGTTGGGATCTTGTACCTCTACATGACATGTCTTGGTTCTCATTTTTTCCCCTTGTCCCTGCCCTCCCTTCACCCCCTCCTCCCCTCCCCATCTACAAACACTTTATTTGCATCTTTTCATTCTCTGACATTTTTTTCTTTTCCCTTATTACCCTTCCCCTACACATCCCACCTTCCCTACACCTTTAGCTCCTTTCTTCCCATTTCTAAATGTCAGTAATCTTATTAGGATCTTCTGTATTATTTCAGATTATTCACACAAGAGAGACTATTCGGTATTTACCCATGTGTGCCTTATTTATTTCACTTAGGAGTATATCTTCAATATGTATCCATTTTCCTTTGAATGAATCTATTTTCTCATTCTTTATGGCTGAGTAATATTCCATTTTATAGAAAAACCAAATCTTCTTTATCCAGTTTCCAAGAGATGGGCAAATGGGCTGTTTACAAGATTTAGCTATTACAAACTGTGCCACTATAAACATTGGTGCACATATATCTCTGTGGAATGTTTCTTTTAACTCTTTTGGAAAGATACCCAGCAGAGGGATAGCTGGGTTAAATGGAACCTCTAATCCCAGCTCTTTGAGGTATCTCCATATTGATTTCCATAGTGGTTGTACCAGTCTGCATTCCCACCAACAATGGAGAAGGATTCCTTTCTCCCCACAACCCTGCAAGCATTTGTTATTGAGTGATTTCTTGATAGCAGCCATCCTTTGTGGGGTGAGTTGGAATCTCAGTGCTGTTGTCATCTGCACCTCTCCAATGACCAGTGACGTGGAACATTTTTTGATATATTTACTTGCTGCTTTTACTTCTTTGTCTGAAATGTCTGTTCATTTCAGATGCCCATTTTTGAATTGGGTAAGATGAGATCCCAGTTGTTGATTCTTTCTGCTAGTTCCTGTGCTACTGAGGATTTGTTCATAAGGTCTTTTCCTATGCCAATGTCTTCAAGAGTTCTGCCTAACTTATCTTCCAGCAAGTTTAGTGTTTCTGTTTTGATATCTAGATCTTTAATCCACTTTGATTTTAATTTAGTGCATGGTGAAAGACAAGGGTCTAGTTTTAATTTTTGGCAGGTTGAGATTCAGTATTTCCAACACCATTTATTAAAGAGGCTATCTTTCCTCCAGTGGGGACGGTGAGTTCTTTTGTCAAAGATGAGGTAGCTGAGTACATCTGGATTTGTTTTTGTGTCTTCCAATCTGTTTTATTGATCCTCAGGTCTGTTTCTTTGCCAGTACCATGCTATTTTTATCACAGTGGCTTTGTAGTATAGTTCAAATTGGGAATTGTTATACCCACTGCCATGTGTCTGTTGCCTAGGATGGCTTTTGCTATTCTAGGTCTCTTATGGTTCCAAATGAATTTTTGGATTCTTTTTTCTAGTTCTGTGAAACATAGTGTTGGAATTTCAATTGGTATTGCATTGAATCTGTATAGCAGTTTTGGTAGTATGGCCATTTTCACTATGTTGATTCTTCCTACCCAGGAGCAGGGGATAACTTTCCACTTTCTTATAGCCTCTTCAATCTGTTTTTTTCAGAGTGCTGTAGTTTTCAGTGTAGAGGTCTTTTGACTCTTTTGTTAGATTGATTCCTAGATAATTCATTTTTTTGAATGTTATTGTGAAAGGAATTGTTTCCCTAATTTCTCACTCAGTGAGTCCATTTGTGTACAAGAGGGCTATTGATTTTTGGGTGTTGACCTTGTATCCAGCTACTCTGCCAAAAGTGTGAATTAAGTCTAGAAGTCTTTTGGTGTTTTTTGGGTCTTCAATGTAGAGTATCATATTGTCAGCAAATAATGACAATTTAGGGCCGGGGATTTAGCTCAGCAGTTCGGTGGCCTGCCTTGCAAGTGCAAGGACCCAAGTTCCAAGAGGGCTATTGATTTTTGGGTGTTGACCTTGTATCCAGCTACTCTGCCAAAAGTGTGAATTAAGTCTAGAAGTCTTTTGGTGTTTTTTGGGTCTTCAATGTAGAGTATCATATTGTCAGCAAATAATGACAATTTAGGGCCGGGGATTTAGCTCAGCAGTTCGGTGGCCTGCCTTGCAAGTGCAAGGACCCAAGTTCAATCCCCGGTGCCAAAAAAATAAAAATAAAATAATAATAATTAATAATAATAATAATAATAATAATAATAATAACAATTTAACTTCTTCCTTTCCTATCTTTATTGCTTTAATTTCTTTTTCTTGTCTAATTGCTATGGCTGTTTCCAGAACTATATCAAAGAGGAGTGATGATAATGGGCATCCTTGTCTTGTTTCTGATTTTAATGTGAAGGTTTTCAGTTTTGGGCCACTTAATATGACGTTGGCTGTTGGTTTATCATAGATAGCCTTTATTAAATTGAGATATAGACCATCTATTCCAATTTTTTGTATGGTTTTTGTCATGAATGGGTGTTGAATTTTGTCAAATGCTTTTTCTGCATCTATCGAGAGGATATTATGGTTTTTGTCCTTTACTGTTAATGAAGTGTATTACACTTATTGACTTAAGTATGTTGAACCTTCCTTGAGTCCCTGGACTAAATCCGACTTGGTCAGGATGTATGATCTTCTTAATAATCCTCTGTATTCTATTTGCTAGTATCTTATTGAGGATTTTTGCATCTATATTCATTAAGGAGATTGGCCTGTAGTTTTCTTTTTTAGTTACATCTTTCCCTGGTTTGGGAATCAAAGTGAGACTTGCTTCCAGGAATGAATTTGGAAGTATTACTTCCTTCTCAATTTCATTGAAAAGTTTGAAGAGTAAAGGCAGTAGTTCTTCTCTAAATGTCATGTAAAACTCAGCAGTGAATCCATCAGGACCTGGGCTTTTCTTTGTTGTAAATTTTTAATTACCTTTTCAATCTCACTGATTGTAATTGGGGTTTTTTAAATGTTTTTAACTTCTTTGTTCAACTTTGATAATTCATAAGTATGTAGAAATTTGTCCGTTTCTTCTGTGTTTTCCATTTTGTTAGAGTACAGGTAGAACACATATTTTTAAGGACCAGCTTGCATTAATTTGCAGAAATCCCCTAGAACCATGATCTTAACTCACCCCAGCAACATCTTACCCTGGAAACAAAGGCTATGTCCCTGATCACCCAGACTACACCAATCAGTGAAGATCCCATAACCCTAAATTCACCCCAGCAATAAAGGCTAATGCGCTTATTGGCTTAGAAACCCTGTAAGAATGGGCAGAAAAAAGAACTCATGTTGAGAAGCTCATTTGACCTTTCTCTGCCACATTGCTTATTGTTCAGCAGCTTTATCTTCACCTTCAACATCATATAAATGAACCTCTGTTCCACAGTTTTCATTTCTGAGTTCCTCACTCTGTACCAGAGGGATCTTTGGTTTTGAGTCAGCCTTGCCCCACTCTTTCATTCATCACCAGAGTGAGGACACAGACCAGAGGAAATATAAGTCATGCAACAGGAGACCCCTTAGGTCCTCCAGTTCTTCCCTGACACATTTGGTGTCAAAACTCAGGAATACAAAAAAGACCACCAAAGAGCCCCCCCCAGACATGGTCAGTATATCCAGCCTAAATGGAAGCAAATGTGGGAGGACACTCCATCCTTTTCTGTGCTCACTTACCAGATAAACTCTCTACCAAGTCTATTAAGATGGAATTCTTCTGGCTAGGGCCCTTGATCAAATGATAGGAGACCCTCAGGACCCAGGTAGTGAGCGCCAATGCTGACCATAATGGAGACTTTGTGGATTTGGACCTCATTGTGCTAAGTGGTGGCATGCTCACTTAACTGCTGAGAAGACTATTGCCCAGAGGAATTGATCTAAAGGTGGGTAAACCCAACATCTCTAAACATGCTCTGTCTAGAAATCTAGGTCTTTAACTTCCTTCCAGCAACTGTTACTCCCTATCTTACAAATGAGGAAACAGATAGTTTCTAAATTAGGCTGCTTACCTCAGAAATGTCACTTCTGTTGGATAGTGGGAACAAGGACTTTAGGGCAACATTTCTTTCAGACTGTTTCTAACTTTCTTCCCTTGCACACAGGGACAAATTATTCTTAGGGCAAAGTTTCCTATGGCTAGTTGATCCTTCTGTCAGGCTACCAGTAGGCAATTTGGGTTGTAAATATGGTGGTTTAGATTTTTTCACACCTACTTAGTCTGGACAAGAAAATGTACTACCTTTTATGATTTGTCACCTATTTTACCATACAACAGCAATCCTAGATATTTTGTATTAAGACATTAAAGCCTTTTTGGATCATAGGAAAATGTCAGAAAAATCTTTTATTTGATTCATCTGTGGGAGGTTTTACAAACCTGCCCCTATTAAAATATTGGTAGAGGCTAAACCACCCAAGGCCGATCTGAGGATCTACTTCACCTCACACTTCCCAAATCTCCCTTACCTCTTTACTGGGGAGGGATACACTAGCCCAAGTAAACACCACCATACTTATATCTCCAGAACAGCCTTTTTCTTGCCACTGGTGGAAACAGAAGTTAACCCAGAATCATAGAAAATGCAGGAAAAAATTAAGGCAACCAATTAATGCCACTGCAGTACAAACCCATCTTAAGTATCCCACCTCCTATTCCTATCAAAGAAAACACCTCTAAAGCCTGAGGCAAAAAGGGGACTACAGGCTACAGTTAAAAGTCTCAAGTAACAAGTTCTTCTCATAGATCCTACATTACTTGCAATAGACCCTACATTACTTCCAAAAGCTTAATGGGGAAGTGAAGTTAATTCAAGACCTTCAATTGATAAAAGAGACAGTGGCACCACTACATCCAGTGGTCCACAATCTTTATACTTTATTGTCTCAGATTCCAAGGGATGATGAATGATTCACAGTCCTAGACTTAAAAAGGTGTTTTCTTTTGTATTCCCCTCCACATGGACTCATAATTCCTCTTTGCCTTTGAAGACTTTTATGATCAGTACACTATGATAACATAATAGTTTTATCACAGGGCTTCAGAAATAGCCCCCATTTGCCTGGACAGGCCTAGATTAAAGACCTGCCTTCCTTTGGGTATCTATAAGCTAGGTTCATCCAATATGTAGATCATGTCCTTCTCTGCTCTCTCTCAGAGGAAATGTCCAGTCAAAGCACATAGACTGTATTTAATTTTCTGGAAGACAAGGTATATAAGGTGACTTTATCTAAAACTTTGCTGCCCTTCTGTAAGATACTTGGGTCTGGTCCTATACAAAAGTACCTGAAGACTGAGGCAAGAATGAATAGCCTACCGTCTCCTTTCCACTCCCTAAAACTTTAAGACAAGTAAAGGAGCATTTAGGAATTACTGGTTTCTATTGCCTATGGATCCCTGGACATGGGGAAATAGCATGGTTCCTATACTAGCTAGTTAAAGAGACTCATGCAATAAATATTCACACCCTAATAAGAAAACCTGAGGTCCAACTGGTCTTTAAGAAACTCAAACATCCCTTCTCTAATCACCAATATTGAATTTCCCAGTAAGGCATTTTAATGTATACATTTCTAAAAGAAATGGAGTGGCCCTGGGAGTTTTTGACCCAAGATTGAAGTTGAGGACAACACCTGTGGGATATCTCAGGTGGAAGCTAGATATAGTAGATGTGGTAGTGAGGAATGGCCAGCTTTCCTATGGGTAATTGCTGCTGTGACCATCATGGTACCAGAGGCCTCCGAACTAACACTGGGGAAAGATTTAATGGTCTTTACTCCCTATAAAGTAGCTAGAATCCTCACCTCAAAAGAAGTCTATGGCTCTCAGATAGCCATCTTCTCAATATCAAGGAAGGGCCAGACCTCCAAATTAAGATTTTCTCTTCTCTAAATCTTTCAGATGAATGAGGCCTGTTAGACCATTATGGTGAACAATTGTTCCTCCAAACATATGCTGCTAGAGAGGATCGTAAATATATCTCTTCAGAGGGGCCAGGGATTTGGCTCAGTGGTTCCACCACCTGTCTCATAATCACAAAGGGCCAAGTTCAATCCCTGGTTTAAAAAAAAATTATATATATCACTATCAATTTAGAGAATCAATCCCTGGTTTAAAATATATATATTTATTTTTCTAATATAAAGAGTGAGATATGCAGTGGGGATTTTACAGGCCATCAGTGAAAACTCCCCTCTTGCTCCGTGAACCAGTGCCCAGGTTGTAGAATGTATAGTTCTTATTAAGGGAAAGACAGAGTCAACATCTATCCATACTCAAAAATATGTTTTCCTGTACTGCATGGCCATATAGCTATATGGAAAGAGAAAGGTAGTTTCTGTCAGTTGACAGGTATGCTACCACAGAGAGATTAATAACATCCTGTCTTCAGTCTACCTCCCATCTAAGGTGACAGTCATACATTGCCAAGGCTTCCAGAAGGGAACAAATGAGATCACTCAAGGGAACCATTTAACTGATCAAATAGCCAAAGCTTCAACTCAAGAACCTTCCATCTAGAGTCTACAGAGGTACCCTTACTCTAGGAAAATCCTCTGGGAAATTGCAAGCCTGCTTAAAACAAAGCAGAGACAAAGTGGGTCCAGCCAGAAGGATATCAGCTCTTCACCTCCGGATGGTTCTAGATGGAGGGTGGAGAGGGAAGTGCTCATACCTGCAGTCAATCCATAGAAAATCCTTCAAACTCTCCATCAAGCCTTTCACTTAGGAAAAGAAAAAATGTACCAAATGACTCAGAGGCTATTTAAAGGAAAGGGGCTTCAACAAGCAATATGCCAGCTTGTGTGTTGCAGAATTCCAAAAAGACAAGAGACACCAAATGGAAATCAGGAGAATTTATTGGTGCACCTTGACTCAGTTGAACTCATGTCCAAAAGTCTGAGCAATTGAACAAAAGGAAACTTCAACAAAGGAATGTTTTTATACATTTAGTAGAGGGGATGTGGTCTTTCTAGTGATGCAGTAAGTGGGTTTACTGGAACAAGACAAGGGCAGAGAGTTTAGTAATTTAGCCTTGCAAGAAAACAGTGTCTTATGAATCATATGGGAACAGAATGTCATAAACTTTGTTTACAGAACATGGTTGTTTACAGAGCATATAGTTCCTCAGGGTTTATAAAACTTCATTTACACAAATGACTGTCTACCTAATCGGTACCAGAGGGAGGTCATTAATTATGGGACAGTAACAGATCCTGAGTGGGGAGCTGCTAGACTGCTTCCAGATAAGAGAATTGCAAGATTGCCAACAGAATAACTCTCCAAATAAAAGGATTTTACACTGGCAACCAACAAAAGGGGAGATACTTTGAAATGAGTACTTAGATTAGCAGATAGATTTCACTGATATGCCCAAGAGTAGGTATTTCTTAGTACAGGTAGACATTTTCACCAATTAGGTGGAAGACACCATGCATATCTTCCCATGTAAGATTTAGGAGGCTATAGAGGTATAAAGACCTTAATGTCAGAAATTATCCCCAGGTTTGGGATGGCTCTCCCAATGTTTGAGCCTTGTACTTAATGAGACAGGACATTAACTTCTCTCTGAGTTTTCTCTTTTCACTTTCATTATCCAGAATGTTGCATGTCAAGTCCCCCATGGTCACAACATTAAAGATGCCTTTATGTGCATAAACAACTGGTTTTCTGGAACCAGACCTTCCTCCACAGGTCACCCTGGGACCCCAGCATCTTTCCCACTGCCATATGCTTATAATCTACCTTTAAGTTTGTCTAGCTACAGGGCAAAAAGACCTTTTCTCCTTCACAGGAAATGGCCTCTATTTTCTTTCTTGGAAACTCTTGTATCATACTCTGTTTTTCTCAGGGAGGGAAAAACATATCCTTGCCAATGCCCTCCCACATATCTGATTATTTAACCATTCTATCTTACCAATTTCTAAATATATCTCTAATCTAGGCTCCTTCCTAGGGCACCCTCTCCCAGTCTATGTGTAAAAGGTCTCTTAAGGAGTTCCAGTTAAATCTCCCTAGGACAACCCTGTCTTTAAGCAGCTGCATCTCGGATGGGAGATTCTTCATGAATTATTTTGGCTAACAGACATGCCTCTATTGGAAACCTATCAGTGGCACCTCAACAATCTTGGAAAGTGTTGTAAAAGCTATTGAGTCTCAACAAAAAAAGCCTCAATTCATTGGGTTAGGTTGCCTTACACAATAGGAGAGCACTAGAGTTTCCTGCCACAGAGATGTGTGGGACTTGTAGTATGCTTAATAAAGCCCACTGCTTCTGGATAAAGGACTCTAAAAAGGTGAAGACTAGCCTTGCCAAACTTAAACATCTCATCCAGATATGTGAAAATTTCAATAACAACCTTAACCAAGAGACTTGACCAGGGTCCCTCTTTAAATCCCTGTAGGGCTACCCCTGAACTCTTATAGGACCCTTAAGTGAGTATTGACACTCTTGACATTCTTTTGAATGTATGGACCCTGTTTATTCAATCTCCTTTTTCACTTTATTTTCTTTCACCAAGAGACTATTAAACTTCAGGTGGTCATGCAGATGAAACCAGGCATGGAGCTTTCACCTGACTTCTATCACATGCTATAAACAAGCCTCTGGAGGATGCCCCTGACTGCTGATTGCTTCTCACTGCCACTGTACAGCTCAAAGCAACCAGAGCAGTTTTTCATCCCTTTTCCCTAATGGCAGTTAGGGTAACCTCTTCAAAGGAAAGAATGCAACAAATGCAACAGGATTAGTGAGGTAGGAGTCAGAATTCTATTAGGCAGTAAGGATAATGTATCAGTCAGTGCTTATTAGAAAAACAGACATAATGCAAGATATACAAACATAAGAATTTATAAGATTGACTTACAAGACTGCCTACAGAGTCAGATGTGGAAGAGCGAAAAAGGTCTGTCCATGCACTGGAGATCTAAAGGATCCAGTTGAAGGTTTGAAGCTCACTTTAGTGTCCTGTGCAAGTCCATATCAGGCAGTTGAAGGGTTTGGGATGGAAGGCTGAATAGTCTGCACCAGAAGGCTGAAGGGTCTATGCTGGAAGCTAAAGAGTTAGTACTGAAAGCCAGGAGATGAAATCCAAAGTAAAGGTGAAGACTGGCGTGCCTCTGCAGAAAAGAGAAACGAAACTTCATTCTTCATTTCCACTTTATACCATTTAGGCAGAAAGCCCATTGGTTGCATTCCCTTAGCCACACCTAGAACTATGCTAATCCAGTTTAGTTGGGTATTTTGTCTCAAGTTGACACAGTCAACTAACTATCCCAGACAGGAGCACCAAAATGGAGTCATGAAACTTGAAATGAGGTCTGCTGAGTCACAACTCTACAGAGATCTCACAAAAACATCTGCCAGGTGTCCTTTGACTGTCTGAGACCTCCCTAGAGAATGAAGTAGGCCACTGGCTCAAGGGCACATGGACCTTGCATGGGCACCGCATAAACACTACATAGATTGGATCCCCCAAAAAAGTATTGTAAAAGTAGTATTTTAAAGAGTAGAGATTATTCTGCTTACACAACAGCTTGAGCTCCCTTCTAAATCCTTTTAAAATCCCTAGAAAAAGAGCTCTCATGAGCCAAGAAAAGAAATATCAAGAGATACCAGTTTCAGAGAATCATAAACAAGGGTTGACCACCCAGAAAAGGGTCTATGTAAAAGCTGGTAAAATGTGGTAGTACAAGTAATTATTCCAAATTTTACCAATGTGTTTTGTTCTCCCTTCTTGAGTACACTACATTATATTTCACATTAGCAATCATATGCCTGTGGGAAAATTAAAGTTGTTTCTAAGAAATGCAAAGAAAAGAGAAAAAGGTTGTATACTTTATGCATAAATTGGATACATAGCAAGATATAAAACCTTGCTGACCAAGATATTAGCTTGGGAAAGTGTTTTACCTGTCTTTTCTCCTTTCTTTATCTTCTCAACAACTTAGGCTAAATGACTTAGAATACAATGTTTACTAATATGAAAAGTGTCTCATACCCTAACAACATACAGGATACCTCCATACAGGAGAAGGGACAATGATGGAAAAATTTTAAAATGAAAAAACAAAAAAGACATCCAAGTATTTCTAGCCTAGAAAAAAAGGGGATAAAAGAGATTGGAAACTGTCTCATTTGTATCGCCCCCTTTTCCTTCCTTGAACTTAGAGGGATGTATGTCATGTAATTGAAAATAAAAATCAAGTCTCCTAGTTACTATTTATAGAAGACTTGGAAAGAATATCTTTCAAATTTTCCCCTTGCCCCCAAATACAACCTAGGATACAGCCACAACTTCTTGGGTGTGCAGTGAGTCCAAAAAATGCTGCAAGGCTCAGTGCCAGACCTCCACAGTTCCTGAATGTGTTCAGCTGAGACGCAGTGGGCCTGCCAAGGAGCCTTCTGGGTAGATGGTTATCTCACAGCAGAAGCTTGGTAGACCCTGGGGCAGGAGGCTGGACAATACCAATGTAGTCAGTCATTCAGGAACCAGGTGAGGCCAGGTCAAACAAGAGCACTCCTGAGAGAGAGTACATATCATAGAGTGATATCTCCACAGACTATCTATAATAGAGCCAGCAGCACACTGTCAACCAAGGAGCACTGCTGCTGTGCTAGAACGTCAGATTAAGCATACACCCCAGTATTGTGCAAGCCCAGAACCCCTTTCCCAGCACATATTAACACAAGAAAAGAAGCAAAAGTTAAAGAAGGAGCTCTGAGACTGAGCAAACCTTGTACCAAAAAAAAAAAAAAAAAAAACACTGTTCATGTCACATTGGTCTTTTATAGCCCCAATAACACACCAAGTCAATTTGTTTTGCAGCTACTCCACAGATAAAAGAGATTCACTATAAAGCAATTTTGTCTTCACATTAGAATGTCAGGCATAATTTGCACCCCTGTTACACTTGTAAAATGATATTTAAAAAACAAATATGAAATGTAATGTAAAATAGTAATGAGAATATCAAATAAAATAATATAAAATGTAAAATAATATTAAATTATAATACCAACTTTCCCCACTTTGGGCACATTTTTTCTCCCTCTCTTCTGTTTCACCTGTTCTAAACTACATTGGCTATTTATGGATCCCTGATAGGGGACCAACTACACAAGTCAGCCTCCTCTTTCTCACAGGAATCAAAGCATAGTAGCACAGACTGCCTGGGTTTGAATCTTGTCACACCTCCTTCTGTCACCATCCTTCTGTGTGATGATGATATTGGGAAACTCTTAACTCCCTAAGCTTTACTGTCTTTAGCTGCCCAGGACTTATCTATTATCTGAGTTATTCTCTGCTTGTGAACATTAAGTGAAAGAGAGGTTGAGAGTTAGGACATATTGCATACTAGTTACATTTTTGTTATGGTATTAGCTTGCCAAAATATTAGCAAAGGAATAAATAGAGACTATACTCATGATGACAATAAAAGGAGTCATCAATAAAGTGATTTCGATAAATTAATAAGGGACACAAAGCGCACTACTGACAGAGCAGAGCAGAAGAACACATAATCTCACATCACAGTTGGCAAACTTTTTCTGTAAAGTCAGGCAATAAATTTTTTAGGCTTTGTGGGTCAATTGGCAAAATAAAGTGTATTATATAAGTCTTATTTATAACTCCTCGATCCTGTCATTGTGACATGAAAGCAGCCATGGACAAGGCACACATAAATGAAAATG
The DNA here is from genome assembly GCF_012274545.1 of Fukomys damarensis. Taxonomy (NCBI): domain Eukaryota; kingdom Metazoa; phylum Chordata; class Mammalia; order Rodentia; family Bathyergidae; genus Fukomys; species Fukomys damarensis. Next base: position 51,381,091 of record NW_022900926.1, on the reverse strand, counting down.
ACATGCCAACAAACTTTAGCTTAGGGCACTGAACTTTTAATTTCATATAATTTTAATATGTTACAAAAAATTACATTTTAATATTGAAAATAGTGTTATTTTCAATTTCAAAATGTAATTTAAAATGTAAAAACCTTTCATAGCTCTCAGGCTATACAAGAACAGGTAGCTGAATAGATTCAGGCCATGAGCCATTGTCTGCCAATCTCTGTGCTAGAGCATGTTGATGTGAGACATGGTGAAGAAAGTTCTAGATCAAAATCTAGAGAGAAAGAAGAAAGAAAAACACAAGAAACTAAAAACAAGGAGACTCACTGAAAGTCTGTAGATAGAAGCCAATCTCTCCCTCTCCCCAACTCTTCAGGAGGAGGGAAATTGATATGAGAGACAAGAACCCTATCCCAATCGTATCCCTGTCTTTGCCATTAGTGGGGAAACCACAGGCCCTTCATTCTCTTCTGTGTATGTTATTTTTCCATAAGTGATAAAATGGTCTCAAATTAATTCTTTCTTATTTTTTTTAACATGCTCCTTTCTGTTGTTTGTGCTGATACTTGAGCAGATGTCTTTCTGGTCGAGTCCTCTCCTTGCAGCACTGCTGACTTTCAGACACCCTGCAAGAACTCCCATCATTATCTCACTCCTGCCCATCCAGCTCTGCCGGGCTAAGAACTGCTCAAGTTAGTGCTCCCTTGGTGGAAGCACAGCAGACACCTCAGGAGTTTGTTCCCCACTGTAGCATTTCCCTTTGCTTAGCCTCTCCTTCTAGGAAATCCCAGAGAATATTGCAGTTTTCAGAGATGCAAACACACATATACAAACTACATTAACAACTGTATTACTATGTGATAATTTCTGATGCAGACTCCCTCTTAAATAATTCAGAGAATTCTGAAAAGGTTTAAAATGCCTCTTTTTTTTTATAGCAGAAAAGGAACCAATACCAAGATAAAAGGGGAAAAGATGGGTGGAATTATATAAATCAGATCAAGAATGCTCCTATCTAGAAAGGAAGAAAGGACCCCATCCCAAGAAAGGATGAGGAAGGTACGGTTGACTCCTAATGGTGGAAAAGAACCATTGTACCATCAGGTGATATACCATTCAGTTAATTAACCTCAGTTATGTTTAATCATCAATAGATATTAGAATAATTAAAATAATTTAGACTCAATCTTATTAATTTTAAACAATTAGTTTTTTTCTATTTAGATGCTTATTATATAACTAATAAGAAACATTAATTTATTAAACAGGTTTCCTCCAATTGGGCATTGATTATAAAATTAATTGTCTGTACTCCTAATATATACCAGATATTAAAAATACTTTAAACACCTTAAGAAGAATACAAACACATTATAAATATTTTATAATATTAGAAACATATTAGAAAATCACTTATAGATTTAAATATGATTGTGTCTTTTTTATTTTATTATACATTTTCCTTTTCCTTATTCAATTACAATTCTATTCAGTTGTCTTAAAAGACAGGGTTACCTTCCCAAAGAGGTAGAGTTGCAGGTAAGCTAAACCCAAATTCATATATATTGCTTTATCTTCTCCACTTGTTCTACCTAAGACCATTATACAGTTGAATAGGCCCCTTTTCATACATAGAGTAACATCACATAAGATTATATCTAGGGCTGGGTGCGTGGCACATTCCTATAATCCCTGCACTCTGGGAGGCTGAGCAATGAGGATTGCAAGTTCAAGCAAACCCAACAAGGCAACTTAGTAATTTATTTGTCTCAAAATTAAAAAGAAAGAAAGCTGACTAAATTGCTAACATTAATTTTGTTTTTGTAACCTAAATTTTTCCCACAAAATGATACTTATTCTGAATGTTTTATACAGAATAGCTGATGCTAGAACTGCTATGCATTATTGGGGAGTTTCTTTGCATACATTTCCTTTCTTTAACAACCTAATCATTGTTTTATAGCTTCTAATTCTGAGTGGAACTTTGTTTCAGTTAAATCTATGAACTTTAGTCAGGTTAAATCACTAAAATTACAACTTTGCTCTGGATTTGGCCAATGAAGCAAATATGTACCTGACATAACTATTTGGGTCAGGGGAAGGGTTGGGTTGAAACCTCACTCAGAATACCCAATTTGTTTTACGGCAGATATGGTTAGTTATTAAGCACATGAGCCAAAACATCATTAAAGAATTGCCCTTTTTATCAGAGAAACTGGTTAATGCAACTGGTTAAATTCAGCCTGATGTTTCTCTGTTATTGAGATTCTGAGAGCGGTAAAAGAAGGCAAAAAGGCACTGTTGTGTATGTTTCCCAAAATCTCTACCTCTCTCCTGATCCCCCTCCACCTTTATAGTGATTGCCTAAATAGACACCCAACTAACTCCTCAACTCAAGATGATTAAAACAACCTTCCTTGCCAACCCACTCACTCGACTACCTCAAATATCCCACTCAGTTCAAAATCCTGTCAAATGCTCCTTCAGCTTATTACCCAGACTTGTCAACTTGGTAAACAATTTATGGAAAAAGCAAGACTTCTCCAAGCAGATTCCTCTGTGTTCAACCAGCCTGGTGGAAGACCTATTTTCCACTCTTGGAGGGGAACAGCTACCTTCATTTTACAGTCTCTTGGCAATAAAATTCTGATCGCTTTTAGAAAATGAAGATTTTTTGGAACAACATCAGTCCTGTGAATACACTCCAGGCTCTGACCTAATATAAAACTTCTTCCTTGATCCTAGGATCTGTCTTAGCCTATATTTCCCAGTTTCCTTTCTTCTAGAAGAGTCATCTAACTGAGTCTTAGCCAATGGAATGTGAGTAGAACTGTTGCTTGTTGCTTCCTATTTGACTTCAAAGCCTCATATAGGACCCTCATAGTCTGTCATTCTCCACACACTGGCTTGAAGCAAGAGATTCTGAAGCCCTAGGAAAAGGTAAAATCATGCTAAAAATCATGGACTGGGAAGAGGGAGAAAAGGAGCCTGGGTTCCTGAGTCAGAGTAGCTAAGGCTGCCCATTGAACAATCTGTCTAAACAATTTTGTCAAGAAATAAACCTGTATTTTATTAAGCTAATAATAGTTCAGAGGCTATCTGATTTATAACTAATATAGATTCTGAAGCCCTAGGAAAAGGTAAAATCATGCTAAAAATCATGGACTGGGAAGAGGGAGAAAAGGAGCCTGGGTTCCTGAGTCAGAGTAGCTAAGGCTGCCCATTGAACAATCTGTCTAAACAATTTTGTCAAGAAATAAACCTGTATTTTATTAAGCTAATAATAGTTCAGAGGCTATCTGATTTATAACTAATATATCAACTCAAATGCTATTTCTTTCTCAGCCAAAAGTATCTTTCCCTCTTCCAACATTAAACTCACCTTTTATCTTTCTATGGCACTGATTACACAATTTAATAACATTGAATTTCTGTTTTGTCTGCACAGTGGTCTATATTCTTCCAAAAGGCAATAGTCATGCATCTGTTGCAGTCACATATCCCACAGTACCAGGCAGAGTGCCTTGAATACAGACACTATAGACACACTGAATTACAGAAGTTGTGTGTATTATATCTCATTTATCTCCCCCATATCACTTCTCTAAGAGATGACTATCAAACTGGTCCTCTCAGGGCATACATTGGAACTTGGTTTTCCATTTCTTAAACACAATCCATGCTCTGATTCTACTGCTTTTTCTCTGTCTCTTTTTCAGACAAGCATACACGCAGCTCTCTTTCTTAAAGCTGCTCTTTAAAGCTAAATTTTGTCCATACAGAAGTTCATCCTTTTTACTGACATTTAGCTCAGAAAAAATATTTTTGAAAAGATTTATTACAGATGCTCACTAGATTCTCCACACCTCCCACTTGTTCTGACAAGAACAAATCACAGTCTCCATCCCCAGCCATTCTGTCCTCCAGTGTTTGTCCTTTCTTGCAAAGAACTACTTCCCAGCACACACAGGGAGTCAAGCTGGAGTCCCTAGTCATCTATTTTAACCTTGTTTCTCTGAATTTTCCAAAAACCGAGTGCATCCCCTTCTCTTACTCTTCTCATAGTCATAAAGCTTACTTAAAGTGTTGTCTACCTGATATACATCATGCTAGGTACAGAAATTATTTTATGGCTCTAGATAATCATATAAGAAAATCATTTTTGGGCTGGGAATTTAGCTCAGTGGTGCTGCTGCCTGCCTTGCAAGCTCAAGGACCCGAGTACAATCCCTGGTACCAAAAATAAAAATAAGAAAATCATTTTTATCTCTCATCCAAAATTTAAAAATTTTGACTCAGAAATGTTCAGAAATATACTCTAGTTTAAATTAAAATCCAAGTGGATTAAAGATCTAAATATTAAAACAGAAACACTAAACTTGCTGGAAGATAAATTAGGCAGAACTATTGAAGACATTGGCCTAGGAAAAGACTTTATGAACAAATCCTCAGTAGCACGGGAACTAGCAGAAAGAACCAACAACTGGGATCTCATCTTATTAGAAAGCCTCTGCACTGCAAAAGAAACCATCAGCAGAACTAAGAGACAACCTACAATGAGGGAAAAACATTTTTACCAGCTGCTCCTCAGACAAAGGACTATTATCTAGAATATATAATGAACTCAAAACAATCAGCACCCCCAAATATAAAGACACAATTCAAAAATAGGCATCTGAAATGAACAGACACTTCTCAGGCAAATAAGTAAAAGCAACAAGTAAATATATAAAAAAAAGTTCCACATCACTGGTCATTTGAGAGATGCAGATGAAAACACTGAAATTCCACCTCTCCCCATAAAGAATGGCTGCTATCAAGAAATCAAACAATAACAAATGTTGGCGGGGTTATGGGGAAAAAGGAACCATTTTCCATTGTTGGTGGGAGTGCAGACTGGCTCAAACACTATGGAAATCAATATGGAGATACCTCAAAGAGCTGGGACTAGAGATTCCATTTGACCCAGCCATCCCTCTGTTGGGTATCTATCCAAAAGAATTAAAAGAATCTTATCACAGTGATATATGCACACACATATTTACAGTGGCACAGTTTGTAATAGCTAAATCTTGGAAACAGCCTATTTGCCCATCAGTTGGAAACTGCATAAAGAAGATGTGGTTTTTCTGTAAAATGGAATACAACTCAGCCATAAAGAATGAGAATTTAGAGTTATTCATAGGAAAATGGATACATATTAAGGATATACTCCTAACTGAAATAAATAAGTCACATATGTATAAATACCAAATAGTTTCTCTGATGTGAAAAACTATAATGGTACATGAGATCCTAATGAGATAATTGACAATGTGAAACAGAAGAAAAGGGCTAAAGGTGTAGGGAAAGTGGGAAGGGTAGGGGAAAGGGAATAAGGGAAAAGAAAAAAATATGAGCAAATGAAAAAATGGAAATAAAGTGTTTGTAAATGGGGAGGGGAGGAGTGGGTGAAGGGAGGGCAGAGACAAGGGGAAAGAATGAGAACTAAGACCTGTCATGTAAAGGTACAAGATCCCAATAATGAATGTAACTGTACTGCATACCTAAAATGTACAAATAAACTCAATTTTTAAAAAAAGAAATATACTCTAGTTTAAGTGTGAAATTTCCCCTAAGTCCCATAGTAAAGTAGACTAGATTTTAAAAAATAAACAATGTCTTTGCTCATCTCATAATTCAAATATTTATTTTATTACTGAGCTCTTCCAGGGAACTTTTCTATATTGTAGACTAAGTAAGTCTGATGGAAGTGTTAGCACCCAGGTGAGCAATCAGAAGCCTCATTGAGCTAGTAGGAGACTGTCTCAACCAAGAAATGTAAAGCAAATTAGCCAAATGTGTACTAGGAACATTGCCGTGGAAATACTGACAAACAAAATTTCAAGGATCAGAAAAGCAAAAAAATTGAAGGGTGAATGTCAAGATCAGCAGGACAGAAGGAAGTGTAAGGGAGAGATCAAGAAGGGCAACAGGCAGTGTGCCTAGAGCTTGCCATACATGTGGCACCTGGGGAAATATCATTACAGTAGACTTGAGAGGTTTGATATTTGGTTTGAGAAGTTAGAGCTTGTAAAGTCCTATACAAGCCTGAATAGAAATATTTAAATTTTCCTTAGAATGTGAGCTTCTTTAGCCTTTGAGGAGAAAGAACATACATTTGAGGAAAAAAGAACACTAAGCACTAACATGGAGTCATATGATCTCACATGCCTACTTTTGAACTTGGATTTTTTTTAAAAATGTACATAAAAAAACGACAGTTCTCCAGTTCACTTAATGGCATGAATTTGGAGCAAAATTTCATAATTCGAGCATTTGACATGTTATTCTTCCATGTCTTTGAAGATCTAGGTAGAACAAGTTTTTAAAAACCTTGCATCTCTTTTCATCCTCTACTTTTATCGGTAGCATTTTAAATTCAACATGTTTCACATTCAAATTCTTCAGAGAGAGGATTTTCCAGACTCAGCTGACCACTGTCATCTTGGATGGACAGAACCTTGGACTTGACCACTGCCATGGCTGTATATGGATGAGGCTGGGATCCAATACCTGTTCTCTCTGTATTCAATAACAAGGTGTTCATGTTATATTGTATAGATCATGGCTGCCTGTTTATTTTTGAAAGTGATTTATAAATGAAGAATTGGTATACTAGGCAAAAATTATTCTTTCTTATGAGAGTGTCCCTAAAGATCTTTATTCCTCCCCCAAAAAAACTTTTTGAATATAGCTAAAGAAGGGAATAACAGTCCTATTTCAACTTGAAAATATTTAAATTTCATTAGATGAAAAATACTCAATTTTTAAAAAAAGAAATATACTCTAGTTTAAGTGTGAAATTTCCCCTAAGTCCCATAGTAAAGTAGACTAGATTTTAAAAAATAAACAATGTCTTTGCTCATCTCATAATTCAAATATTTATTTTATTACTGAGCTCTTCCAGGGAACTTTTCTATATTGTAGACTAAGTAAGTCTGATGGAAGTGTTAGCACCCAGGTGAGCAATCAGAAGCCTCATTGAGCTAGTAGGAGACTGTCTCAACCAAGAAATGTAAAGCAAATTAGCCAAATGTGTACTAGGAACATTGCCGTGGAAATACTGACAAACAAAATTTCAAGGATCAGAAAAGCAAAAAAATTGAAGGGTGAATGTCAAGATCAGCAGGACAGAAGGAAGTGTAAGGGAGAGATCAAGAAGGGCAACAGGCAGTGTGCCTAGAGCTTGCCATACATGTGGCACCTGGGGAAATATCATTACAGTAGACTTGAGAGGTTTGATATTTGGTTTGAGAAGTTAGAGCTTGTAAAGTCCTATACAAGCCTGAATAGAAATATTTAAATTTTCCTTAGAATGTGAGCTTCTTTAGCCTTTGAGGAGAAAGAACATACATTTGAGGAAAAAAGAACACTAAGCACTAACATGGAGTCATATGATCTCACATGCCTACTTTTGAACTTGGATTTTTTTTAAAAATGTACATAAAAAAACGACAGTTCTCCAGTTCACTTAATGGCATGAATTTGGAGCAAAATTTCATAATTCGAGCATTTGACATGTTATTCTTCCATGTCTTTGAAGATCTAGGTAGAACAAGTTTTTAAAAACCTTGCATCTCTTTTCATCCTCTACTTTTATCGGTAGCATTTTAAATTCAACATGTTTCACATTCAAATTCTTCAGAGAGAGGATTTTCCAGACTCAGCTGACCACTGTCATCTTGGATGGACAGAACCTTGGACTTGACCACTGCCATGGCTGTATATGGATGAGGCTGGGATCCAATACCTGTTCTCTCTGTATTCAATAACAAGGTGTTCATGTTATATTGTATAGATCATGGCTGCCTGTTTATTTTTGAAAGTGATTTATAAATGAAGAATTGGTATACTAGGCAAAAATTATTCTTTCTTATGAGAGTGTCCCTAAAGATCTTTATTCCTCCCCCAAAAAAACTTTTTGAATATAGCTAAAGAAGGGAATAACAGTCCTATTTCAACTTGAAAATATTTAAATTTCATTAGATGAAAAATGATTCATACTAACAAGCCGAAAATAAAACATGAATTTATAAACTTCTGTTAAGTTTCTGTAAAGTTGTTTAAATATTTTTAAGAATCCAGTTGTCTTTCATGCATGTGTTTTTTGCAGTTATCCAACTGAAAAATCCTCAAAGGCAAGAACCACATTTATTGCTTTTGATTCCTGATAAGAGCTAAGATGCTGTGCTCACCAAGGGTGTTAAATAAATGTTGCTGAGTGACTGGGCCTAAAGATCTCTGGGAGTTATTCAATAATATAGTTTACTTTCACTGCTTCATTAGCTGTCTATATCCACAGAGAGTTGAGATCAGCTATTTAGAATAATACACAGGAATGCTTTTTGTTCTATTATGTCAATAAAAGATATTGAAATTAGAGTGATAGAGTCCTAAATGTGAGTCATAAAAGAAATTATTATCACTTCATATGAGAAGACCTAAATGATCCTTCTTTTTTTGCAAGCTAATAAAATATTTGCTAATAGGCCAAGAGTATGTAATTGAAATTTTCTAGCCCTAAACAAATTTTGTCTAAAGTGATCTAAATTCAATTCCTAAGGTTCTAAAGAAAGGAGAAAATTCAGGCAAGCAAAAATGTTCTTTTCATGTCAGAGGACTCTTCCTTTAAATAAATTATGCTTATGGTTGGAACTATATTTTATAAAAACCTGCCAGCCCTGTGGAAAACCATCCGAGGCACACGGCAAACCCACAAATCTAGGTGACTGAGAGTGGAGGAATGAATCTAGTTTATGGTGGTAGCTTTCTTGGTCTCTAGCAAGTGTATATTTTATTCTCCAGTTTTACACACCACTAAGAGTGATCTGAAACTTTTCATATGAAACATTTTAACTGCAAGGAAATACACATAAAAAGATACTCTAGTTGGGCATGGTGGTACCCAGGATGCACCTTAGTTTGAAGGTCCTGGGTTCAATCCTCACTGTCACTAAATAAATAACCCTCTGTTTTGAATAAAATATGTATTTGATGACCACATTCCTCTAGAGGAGCTGGATGCATTTTCCCTCTTCATTGAAATAGTGACTTTGCTCTCTTATTGAAGAAGATTATAGTAAAGTTTTTACCTCTTACCCAAAAAGTATCTCATTTGCCTTTAAACTCAGTATCAGAACTATCTCAAAATCACAACCAGAGTTTTAGTTTTTCAACACAGTACCAGCTATCCCACACAAAAATTAAATTCAAAATCCAATTTTTTCAAGAGTCCCCATATTCCCCTTCACCTCCTCACAATACATATACTTTCCATCATTATTAACACTTTGTGTTTCTGTGGTTCACTTGCTACAACTGGTGAGCTAATATTGTTACTAGTGTTCATTCTTTGTGCTGTACAGTCTTTTTGTTTTAACAAATGCGTAAGGACATGTACCAACCACTGCAGTCTTATATATAATACAGTAGTTCCACTGACTAAAAATTCTGTCTACCTATTCTTCCCTACCTCACTCAACCCATGGAGACCACTAAATTTTTTACTATCTCCATAATTGTGCCTTTTCCAGAATTTCATATATCTTGACTTATACAATCTGTAGACTTTTTAGGCTGGCTTCTTTCACTTAAAATAAATATATATATATATACATATATATATATGTGTGTGTGTGTGTGTGTGTGTGTGTGTGTGTATGAAAAGACTAATAATAGCAGTATGTTATGCATCGATAGCAGCAACAGCTTTTCCAGGTTCTGCAGTCATCTGAACAAAATTATAGACATTCAGCACATTATTCTTTTTATCACTGAATAACTTTCTACTGGGCAGATATTCAACAATTTTTTCACACGTACTGAAGGACATTTTTGTTGCTTCAAAGTTTTGGCAATTATGAATAAACCTTCTGTAAATAAAGCAAATAGTAATTTTTTTAATCTGCCATAATGTGAAGGATCTTCCTGAAAAGATTCCTCTTAAAAACTTCTTCAACTCAGAAGACAGGACTTCTCCTCTCTACTCTTTAAGCTCTACTCACAGAAAAGAGGAAGAAATTTTAAATAATATATCAATGTAAAAATTACAGTCTGATGCAGAAAGCCACTTATAGAAGGACTGTTAACGCTTCATTACTAAACTGTGCCATGCCCTAAATATGTCAGTACATGTTAGATCATAATTCCTTCAAAGATAGCCTTTATCTATGTTTCACAATTTTGCTACCTAACGAAACTCATAGATCATAGGCATTGCTTAACAAATAACTTGTGAAGTACCATTACATGAAACAAATTAAGCCAACTAATACAGGTATTATTTCAATATAGAAAGAGAAAGGGACAAGGTTATCCCTGCAATCTTCAAACTACGTTCCCACAAATTCCACTGAAAAAGAAAAAAAAATGGTAGTATTTCAGATTGGGAAAAATCCATGTGCTAGACCACCTTCATGGAAATTTACAATATACATCAATACATTGTAGGCTCTAAGGAGTCTTGTAGTGAAAAAAAAAAAAAAAACCTTATTCAAGCTGATTTAATACTGCAATTCCCAAGCATAATAGACAATAGAGCCCTTTGCAGAGAACAAATTAAGGACAATATATGCAAGGAAACCTGAGAAATCTTCAGCTGTCAGTTTTGTTTTGTTTTGTTTTTCAGTTTTTCCAGGTTTTTGTTCACCCACAAGGGAAAGACTACCCATTCCCCTTAAACGTATATAACAAAGACAAAAGTAACATTCCCTAGGGATAATAGTTACAGATGTGAGAAACTTGGAATCAACTAGGGGTCAATTCTCTTTTCTTGAAGTTAGCAGAAAAAAATAATATAAAATGCATTTTAAAATAAGCTACCCAGGCCAAGAGAGGTGTGAGACAGAAGCATAAGAAACTGGGGAAGTAGTGAGAAGAGACCTTTTTCTACTAGATGTAGAATAATTAACTTCAGAAGAGTATGTCTATGGATTTGCAAATGTAAAGTGTAGCTTCTGTCTCTGATCTGAATTCTCTGAGCATACTGCACACTTCAGCGCAGAACATGCTGAACATAAGTGTTTTGTGACCCAACATTACAAGTATGGGCCTAACTCTAACATGTCAACTGCTTAAACCCAGTCCTGCTGAGATATTCATTCTTTTCAGATAGTATTGATGTATAATAACAGTATCTCAGCCCTTGACAAAGAAAAGTCAGCCTGTACCACTGAGAGAAAAACATTTTTAAACACCACATTTGGAATGATATGTTAGAAACTTTTAGTCTCAGAACCTTCAATTGCCGCAGTAGATTTGTCGACCTGTTACATAGGGGTTTCATTTAGTAGCTTTCCAACATATGGGCAATGACACTGGTCTCCATGGTTCCCTGCTACTGGAGTGCCTGAGGAGGAGAGAGTAGTAATTAAACATCTGACAGTCAAGTGGCTGCTCTCACAGCTCAGCCAAGGTTTTTGCAGTGGGCACTAGATATTTTTAATCCACTCCACTGCAGCTAAAGAGACTATACATTTTTTTCACTTTAGTTTGCTTTGTAGTCTGACTATAAAAGAGATGGGAGTCAAACCCCCTCTATTCCTTTTTCTTTCTGTCCAGTTTCCCATGGGGAAGTATGTACACTGCATAAGATATATGAAGTATGAGGGTTCACGCATTGAAATAATTTCTTTTCACTTGTCAGAATCTACATGGTGGACCTTGAATAAAGGAGGAACTAAGGATTCTGTATAAAACAAGCAAAACAGACCCATTGACACATGCATGGGTAAGGGCTGAGACAACAAGTGTTTTCCCCAAAGAGACTGTAAATGCTTTGGGTCAGTGAATGACTCTATCTTGACTCCCACCTACAACACTGTCACCACTATGACAGAGGAGGGTGCCCAACAGCATTTCAAAAATAGTGCCCAAAAAAGCAAAAATATCACTATTGACATTTATCCACTGCTCCTGGTCTCCAAAAATGCAATAAAAATCAAGTGAAATAAAACTAAGCTATTTTATTTGTGTTCTCTTCTGTCTCCAACACATGCAAAAATACCTGACAAGAGGTTAGCCCAAAGGGAGGCTTGATTCATCTGAGATCACTTTTTTAAAAGAAGCAGACTTCTCTCCAAATAAACTATACAAACGTTTCAACCAACTTTTACTTTTTTTTGTTTTCTGTATACTATAAGCATGTGTACATTTATTTTTAAAGAAGTAAATTTCTTGTTTAAACACATGACTTTTTCATATTCAGTGTTATACACTAAAATGCATCCCCAGCCCTTACCAAATTGTGTTGACTCTCCAAACTCCAATGTGATGGCACTAAGAGTGGGGCATTTGGGAAGTGATTAGCCTTAAATGAGATCATGAGGGTGGGGTCTTTATGATGTCATCGCAGAACTTGTCTTTTCTTTCTTTCCATTATATGAGGACACAAGAGAAAATGCTCCTTCTGCAAGACAGGAAGAAGGCCTTAACCAGAACACACACAGTGGCACCAAAAATTTCAGATTTTCAGCCTCTAAAACTGTGAAAAAGAAATGTGACTAACAGCAGAATTAGTAGTCACATGCAAATGGGCAGCAGTGACACAAGGACATATTAAGCCAGGTTATGCTTTCCTGTGATTTCCTTTTGGAGTTTGAGATACTGTGAGAATTTTTAGAACCAGGCAGGTTGGGTCTGCCCTTGTCAAGTGTCTAGATATTACTGCTGCAAAAGTTCAAAGTTCTGTGACAGGACACAAAACACAGCCACTAAGCTTAAATGTAAATAAGCAGGGCTAAACAGCACGCTTGTAAATAGATGCATACCAACACCATTTGTAATTTCCAGACTTGTTGGAATTTAGTGCTATGAATTCCAAAGTCCAATCAAACCTTACCTTTCTATTTTCACAGAGGGAATGAGAAACCATTAACATCTACTACTCGCTAAAGCATTTGACTTGTACTTTTAAATGTTCTGTAGAAAAGAAAATTGTATTAGACAGGTGCTTCAAACAAAAAACAACAGAGATAGGTTATAATAATAATGATGGTTATGACTATTATAGATAATGTTAGATGATAGATGATAGATTAGAGAGAGAGAGAGATGAGAAAGAGATTGATTTATTTTAAGGAATTGGTTTTTAACTGTGGGGCCTGTCAAGCCCAAAACCATATGGCAAGCTGGCAGGTTGGAAATTCAGGAAAGGGTTGATCTTTCAGGGATGCTTTGCATTTTTACTAAAGTCACATGTAAGAAGAGGTAGCTGGGGTGCAGAAAATAAGCAATGAAGATAAAGCATGAGATGTCGAAAGCCGATCATCTAAGGCAAAGATGTGCTCTAAAACAAATGGTTGGAGGAAGAAGGAGGGTGGGAGATAGAAAAAGAATTAAAATGTGTTAAGTACAGATACCAACACCCCATAAGGAATTGAATAATTATGTACTGCAAATATGTACTAATAAAGTAAAATAAATGGTTGCCTCTTGAAGGCTAGAACACTACTTGTTTGTTTGGCAGTTTAGTAGCAGGCACTAGCTTCATGCCTGGCACAATGCTGGTACTCTAAAATTTGGGGTTGTTGTTGTTGTTGTTGTTACTGGGGATCAAATTCAGGACCTTGTGCTTGCAAAGCAGGCAGCGGAATCACTGAGCTAAATCGCTGGCCCACTACAATATTTATTGAATGAAAACATTAATGAATCATGGAGGCAAAAGAGGCTAACAGTACTTCCTGCTTTGAGCCAATCCAGCCAAGTAGATGGCTCTTTGTTTGCTAATGTTTTCAAGATTCATTTCAAAATAATTATCTCTGCAAGTTCACAAAGTGCAGATTTACTATAAATCTACTCTTGGTACCAAGTCAGGTTTCTTAGATATTTTGAAGCTATTATCTTTCATATCATGTTTCAGCATTCAGTATGCATTTTTTAAATTTTTATTTCATTTTATTAGTGTTGGTACATGATAAATGCATTCATTGTAGGTAGCTGGTACATGTACATGGCATATCTTATTTCTTTTGTTTTCTGCTCCTCCCTCCTTCCCCCCATCTCTTTGTCCCCTTCCCACTTGCCAAAGACTTATCTCTCTATTCCCTATTGCCTTTTATTTTCTCTTTGATTTATTTATACTTTGTGCTCATCATATAACAGAAACTATGTGGTTTTTAAGCTTGTGTATCTGGTTTCATTTTTACTAACCTGTGTGACCATAGAGGATAGTAATAGTCATTAATACTTACTGACATTTATCATTTGTTACTGTTTTTAGTGTCCACATTTATCCATTATATTCTACTATTAGCTCCCATTTTTTAGATAAGGAAACTGCAGCACAAATAATTTCAGAAAACTGTTAAAAACATAGACTGGTAGTTAGTGGATGACTTAGAATTTGAAGTCAAGCAATCTGATTTCAGACTATACTAAAATTTACTTAATTGCTTGGAGCCTTACTATGTTCCTATACAAAAGTAAGGAAATAGCTTTTCCTTTGTACAATTTTTGTAGGACTGGAACTAACTTGTACAAAACTTATAGCATTGTGCCTACCACACAGCTATAGGTCTTAAGTAAAAGGCAATAGTGGAAGTAGGAACAATAACAGTAGCAATTGTAACTGGCACTGTAACTGGTGCTGTCTTGATTATCATAGACAAAGTAGGCTCCCTCCACAACCAGCTGATCTTGCAATAGCTTCTTACATAACAAAACTCCACAGGAGGTGTACCTATCTCTACAGCAGAGTAATAAAATAAATAATAAAACCTGCACTTTAAATGTGAATTCAAGGATACAGAGTAATCACTTCTAAATTGTTTGTCATGCTACCTACCTTTGACATCAAGTTTTAGATTAAATATGCAAGAAAGTATGATACATTAATGATAACTACAAATATCTTGCTAGTCCTCATATTGAAAAGCAGGTCTAATTTCCTTCTTGCTCACTCTGAACTGACCTTAGTGAACTGCTTATCCAACAGTGACAAAATTGACATTCTAAAATTCTAAGGCTAAGAGGCCGGGCGTGGTGGTGCATGCCTATAATCCCAGCACTTGGGAGGCTGAGGCAGGAGGATCGCTGTGATTTCAAGACCATCCTGGTTTACATAGTGAGTTCCAGGTCAGTCTCAACTACATAGTGAGACCCTGTCTCAAAAAAAAAAAATTCTAAGACTAAGACATTGATTGAAGCCTTTTAATGGTGGGCTGCTCAAAATACTCTAAGAGTCTTGAGCTCCAAAGAGAAAATCTATCTACACTAAATAGCTTTCCATCCATCTCCTTCAAAATGGCAGACACATAAGAGAAGCAATTGGGGGTCCTCCCCACAAGCCCACCTACATTGCTGTGTATCACCAAGTGACCTCTATCAATGCCCCATGGAAGAGAAATCATTTAACTTTCTAAATTCTTGATAAAAAAATAACAAATAATTATTTAAACTTGGGGGATAGTTTTTTTTTTAAGCCTGTCAACGAGAACAGAAAAAATAACACAAAGAACAAATAATAAGTTGCATAGCACTATTCCCTGATAAAGACTTTTGAATTCTGATGCCAAGAAATAGAATCTACATGAATGAAGTTGAGTGAACAATTCTGCTTGGGGGAAATATATTTAATGAAGAAAACAAATGTTTCAAGTTTAGTTAGTGGAAATAGAATGTGTGATGTCAGTGTATTCAAAGTGATTCTTATTAGTCAACAAGACCTTGTGAAAACAAAATAAGATGGTTGAAATAACAAGATGTTTCCATTCTTACTATCAAAAAGTTGAAATAAATTAAGAATAGAATTTGATCAAATAGAACAGAGGGTCCAATTGAGACTAAAATACATGTGCCATGTAGATACACTTAGCTGGCTGGATCTTCAGATTAAAAATATGCAGTGAGAGAATAACATTCAATTTAAGTTTATAGTAATTAAAGGCAGAGCTTCATGAGTCATGTTAATTCTACTTTGGGAAAGACACTGGAAAAATAAAGGAGCCATTTTTGAAGCAGACAAAAGATGAGATTCTGAATATAGAATGAGAGTTATGCACAAGAGGATTAGATGGCAGCCATGTGCTCCAGACTTTCATCTGCAGACCTGTAATGTCTCCCTTTGACTGGGACTGGGAAAGTGAAGAAAATAACAAAGTAAATGTTTTATTCATATAGACCGAGCTGTATGCCTGGTAGTAACTGCTTCAAGGTAAAAAGATGAGTGAGATGTGAACTCACTCAGAGCATCCATGTGATTTAAAGAAGTTTGCAGTTCATTTACTTAGCCTATCTAGCACTTTCTGGGAGCAATGACAATATCTGCACTTGTGGAGTTATGGTCAGAGCTATTAAGCAACTTACTTAAAGCAATGTTACATTTAAGATAAAAGACTAAAATACAAAATGAAATTGTTTCCAACTCATAGGATTTTATTCTCTCTCTCTCTCTCTCTCTCTCTCTCTCTCTCTTTCTCTCTTGCTCTCTCTCTCCTTCCTTCCTTCCTTCCTTCCCCTCACCTCTTCTCTTTCTGCTTCCTTTCCCTATTTTTCTTCTTTCTTTTTTGCTTTAAGAAGTTTCAATATTTGGAATACTGAGAAAGCCTTTCCTGGGTGTAGTAACACAGATGATACAAGGAGTCCTAATTTCTAGTATGCTTAAACAGCTCCACAAGGTAAAAGGCAACTGAAACTACCCAAGAGCAAGAAGCTTATAAGAGCTTTACTTCATGCCTCTGTATGATTAATATTTTTAATTCCTAGGAACTCCTGTCTACAGAAAATTTTTGCTATTGTATCTACCTCTTTCTGAACACTGCTAGGGAGCATCACAAGGTTAAAAACAGTGGGAAAAAAAGAGGACAGTCACATTTTGCTTTCATCTAACACAAATTAGACATAATTTCTCAGTAATACCTAAAAATTTATGACCCATAAATCTTTATTATTTGACTGAAAAATAAAGTTTAAAGCTACATACAGCTTTAGAAATGTCTTTTTTGTTTTCAATAATGAAAGTTTAAATATTTTGTTAAAATAAACATAGGCAACAATTCTTTTTTTCTATTTTTGGGTACTGGGGATTGAACATGGGACCTTGCACTTATGAGACAGGCCATGGAACCACTGAGCTAAATCCCAGGCCCCAATAATTCTTGAAGTACAAACAATTTTCTAAACATTCTATCTTGGAAAAACACAGTAGTCTTAATGCAATTTAAACACAAGCTTAAGACAGTCTCTCAAATAAAAAATAAAATATTTTATATAATTTTGAAATGTTAAATAATTCAATACTTTGTTTTTTCTTCTAGCTTTAAAATAAATAAATATACTGTCAGTGGACAGGGTCACTGTAATTGTTATTATCCTTCTGATACATGATAAATTATAAACTGTGTTGTATTGTTTTATGTTTATTTCTCTACATAAAGGTTTTGAAATCTTTTAAGCTCAGGGGCAGTATTTCCCTGTAAATCCTGCACTGCAGAAAGTATGGTTCTAAACATACGAGATAATCTATTTTTTTAATCTGAAACTTACACAAATTGATAGCATAAATTTCATAGTTTATAATATAGGATATACTTTCTTCCAATTATTATGCAAGATTTTTAGAAAACTGAGGATTCTTTATAACTATTTTTAAATGATAGTGTTATTTATCAATAAGAAATATTAAAATATAAATAAGATTTCTATTTTGCTCAAAATAGACACAGCATTTTCCTTTATATATAATCACCCATTTAGATTACATATTTAAAATATTTTATTTTATAATTAAATTCACTCTTAATTTAGTTATGTTACCTTTAAAATTCACTCATTCATCTCCATAGCATCACTAATACTCTTATTTTTTGTTTGTTTATTTTTATTCATTAATTTTATTGGTACATTTCAGGTACACAATATGATAACATTCATCATTGGAAATCTGTACCTTTACAAGATATATCTTGGTTTTTATTTTTTCCCCATTCCCCTGCCCTCCCTTCTACTCCTCCACCCCTCCCTATTTACAAGGACTTTCTTTCCATTTTTTCCTTATCTAATATTTATTCTTTTCCCTTCTTTTCTTTTACCTACTCCTCTCACTCCTGCTTCCCCTTTGTACCTTCACTTCCTATTTCACATTATCTATTAGACATTTTGATCTGCATTTATAATTTGTTTCTCACACCAGAGAAAATATTCAGTATGTAAACATGTGCATCCTATTTATTTCACTTAAGAGTATTGCCTCAATGTGCATTCATTTAGTTGTAAATGTCTCTATTTCTCGTTCTTCATAGATGAGTAGTACTCCATTTTATTTTATTTTATTTTTTGAATCTTTATACAGTCTTCAGCTGATGGGCAATTGGGCTGTTTCCAATTTTAGCTATTACAATCTGTGCTGTTATAAACATGGGTGCACATATGTCACTGGTATGATTCTTTCAATTCTTTTAGAAAAATACCTAGAAGGCAAATGGCTACGTCAAATGGAATCTCTAATCCTAGTTCTTTGAAGTATGTCCATACTGATTCACACAGTGGTTGCACAGTCTATACTCCCACCAGCAGTGGAGAAGGGGTTCTATTTCCCCTCAACCCCATCAGCATTTGTTATTGTTTGAGTTCTTGATAACAGTCATTCTTTCTGGGGGTGAGGTGGAATCTCAGTGTTGTTTTCATTTGCATCTCTCAAATGACTAGTGATGTTGAACATTTTTTCATAGGTTTATTTGCTATTTCTAATTCTTTTAGAAATGTCTGTTCATTTCAGATGCCCATTTCTAGATTGGGTCTTTAAATTTGAGATGTCTGATTTTTTAAAATTTCTTATATATTCTAAATAGTAGACCTTTGTCTGAGGAACAGCTGGCTAAAACTTTTTCCACATAGTGAGATGTCTCTTCACACTGTTAGTGGTTTCTCTTGCTGTGCAAAAGCTTTTTAATAAGAAGACATCCCACTTGTTATTTTTGCTAGTTCACATATAACTGAAATCTTGTTTATGAAATCTTTTCCTACACCATGTCTTCAACAGTTCTACATAACCTCTCTTCTGGCAGGTTTAGTGTTTCTGTTTTACTATTTAGAGCTTTAACCCATTTTTGTTTTAGTTTCCTTCATGGTGAAAGATATAGGTCTAGATTTAATCTTTGGCAATTTGAAACTCAATTTTTCCAGCACCATTTACTAAAGAGGCTGTTGTTCCTCCAGGAAGGGTGTTTGGCTCCTTTGTCAAAGATGAGGTGGCCGAGTAGGTCTGGAGTTGTTTCTGCATCTTCTAATCTGTTCCACTGGTCCTCAGGTCTGTTTCTTTCCAGTATCATGATGTTTTTATCACAGTAGCTCTGTGGTATATTTTCAAGTTGGGGATTGAGATATCCCCTACCTTGTCTTTGTTGCCTAGAATTGTTTTTGCTATTCTAGGTCTCTTCTTCTTCCAAATGAATTTCTGGATTGTTTACTCAAGGTCTGTGAAGTATGCTACTGAAACTTCAATTGGGACAGCAATGAATCTACACAGCAGTTTTGGAAGCATGGTCATTATCAATATATTGGTTCTTCCTGCCCAGAAGCAAGGGATGGCTGTCCATTTTCTGTTATCCATTAGCATCCCTTTTTTCAGACTGCTGTAGCTTGCAGAGTAGAGGTCTTTAATCTTCTTTGTTAGGTTGATTCCTAGGTATTTCCATTTTTTGGAGGTTATTGTGTCCAGTGAACATGATAACCGCTACACTACAGAGACTCCATTTGGAATTGTTATTGTGAAAGGAATTGTTTGCCCTATTTCTCTCTCAGTGAGTCTGTTGTTCATGTATAGTAGGGCTATTGATTACTGTGTGTTGACCTTGTATCCAGCTACTCTACTGAATTTGGTTATTGAGTCTAGCAGAGTTTTGGTGGAGTTATTGGGGTCTTCTACATAGAGTATTATGACATCTACAAATAATGACAATTTGACTTCTTCATTTCCTATCTTTATTCCTTTAATTTCTTTCTTTTGTATAATCACTGTGGCTAATGTTTCCAGAGCTATATTTAAACAGGAGTGGTGATGCTGCACATGCTTGTTTGTCCCTGATTTTAGTGTAAAAGGCTGCAACATTAGACCATTTAGTATAATGTTGGCTGTTGGACTTGCATAGATGGCTTTTATCAGGCTGCGTTACAGATCATTTATCCTAATTTTTTGTAGGGATTTTATCATAAATGGTGATGGATTTTCTCAAAGACTTTTTCTGCATCTATTGAGATGATCATATGGTTTTTGTCCTTGGCTCTGTTAATATAGTATATTACATTTATTGATTTGCATATGTTCAACCATCCCTGCATCACTGGGGATGGTTCCAACTTGGTCAGGGTTAATGATCTCCTTCATGTTCTTCTGCATTCTGCTTGCCAGTATCTTCTTGAGGATTTTTGCATCTATGCTAATTAGTGAGATTGGCCTATAATTCTCTTTTTCTTATTTTTCTTTTTTTTCTTTCTTTTTTTTTAATTTTATTGAGTTTATTGGTACATTTTAGGGATACAGTACAGTTACATTCATTGTTGGGATCATATACCTCTACACGGCAAGTCTTGATTCTCATTTTTTCCCCTTACCTCTGCCCTCCCTTCACCCCCTCCTCCCCTCCCCATCTACAAACACTTTATTTTCATCTTTTCATTCTCTCATCTTTTTTTCTTTTCCCTTTTTGTTCTTCTCCTACTCATCACAACTTCCCTACACCTTTAGCTCCTTTCTTCAAATTTCTAAATGTCAGTAATCTTATTTCTTTTTTTCTTTTCCCTTTTTGTTCTTCTCCTACGCATCACAACTTCCCTACACCTTTAGCTCCTTTCTTCAAATTTCTAAATGTCAGTAATATTATTAGAATCTTATGCATTGTTGCAGAATATTCACACCAGGGAAACTATTCAGTATTTACACATGTGGGACATATTTATTTCACTTAGGAGTATATCTTCAATATGTATCCATTTTCCTATGAATGAATCTATTCTCTCGCTCTTTATGGCTGAGTAATATTCCATTTTATAGAAAAACCACAACTTCTTTATCCAGTTTCCAACGGATGG
>NW_022900926.1:51356929-51357386 GCF_012274545.1 Fukomys damarensis | reverse complement strand
TGGTCTATTTTGGAGAATGATCCATGTGCATCCGAAAAAAATGTATATTCTGATTTTTGGGGGTGGAATACTCTATAAACATTTACTAAGTCCATGTCTTCCAAAGCTTGGTTCAGTTCTATTATTTCATTGTTGATTTTCTGCCTAGTAGATCTGTCAATTTGTGATAGTGGGGTATTTAAATCCCCCACTACAATTGTATTAGTGCTTATTTGGTTTTTCATGTTACTTAATATTTGTTTTATATAGTTGGGGGCATTTGTATTTGGTGCATATATGTTTATGATTGTCAGCT
The DNA here is from genome assembly GCF_012274545.1 of Fukomys damarensis. Classification (NCBI taxonomy): domain Eukaryota; kingdom Metazoa; phylum Chordata; class Mammalia; order Rodentia; family Bathyergidae; genus Fukomys; species Fukomys damarensis. The sequence continues at coordinate 51,357,091 of NW_022900926.1, read as the reverse complement.
CTTCCTCTTGAATTGTTCCCTTTACAAGGATGTAGTGTCCTTCATTGTCTCTCTTAATGAGTTTTGGTTTGAAATTTACTTTACCTGAGAGTAAGATTGCTACCCCTGCTTTTTTCTGGGCTCCTGACGCATCGAGAATTGTTTTCCATCCTTTCACTTTCA
>NW_022900926.1:51352998-51355916 GCF_012274545.1 Fukomys damarensis | reverse complement strand
GAGAGGGAAAGAAAAAGAATTTGAAGGTCCTCTTTCAGGCTATCTCTGATCTCATATTATACCACATGCACAGTCATATGCGGAACCCAATCCCCTGGTTATAGCTAGCCAATGGCTGTTCCTCACGACTGAGACTGAACACAATCTACAAAGCCTAACTTTAGTTTCCTTACCCTCAGGGTTGAACTCCACTCCGTTCTATTACAGGTTTCCCCCGCCCTTTCTTTAAAGATGTTCAAAGTTGGGAGCTCAGAAAACTACCCTTCATGGGAACCTATGCCTCTGCAGAGTTGGTCTAAGGACTGGCCCGATCAGGAGCTTTGAGAATGGGGCTGGGTGTCATGTGGGTGTTTCAAGGGCGCCCGCGCAGCTACCTTCCTTCCTGGGTCTGTTGTCGCGCAGGCCAGGAGCTCACGCGCAGACCGGGAGGTCACGCGCACGCCGCCATGTGATCGCAGGCAGGCAGGCAGCTGAAGAAACCCCCTCCAGGGTCTTTGGGGCCTTCCTGGGTCTGTTGTCATGCAGGCCGGGAGCTCGCGTGCAAGCCGGGAGCTCTTGCGCCGGCCACCGGGTGATTGCAGGCAGGCAGGCAGCTGAAGAAACTCCCTCCGGGGTCTTTGGGGCCTTCCTGGGTCTGTTGTCACGCAGGCCGGGAGCTCGCGTACAGGCTGGGAGGTCACGCGCACGCCGCCAGGTGATCGCAGGCAGGCAGGCAGCTGAAGAAACCCCCTCCAGGGTCTTTGGGGCCTTCCTGGGTCTGTTGTCATGCAGGCCGGGAGCTCGCGTGCAAGCCGGGAGCTCTTGCGCCGGCCACCGGGTGATTGCAGGCAGGCAGGCAGCTGAAGAAACTCCCTCCGGGGTCTTTGGGGCCTTCCTGGGTCTGTTGTCACGCAGGCCGGGAGCTCGCGTACAGGCTGGGAGGTCACGTGCACGCCGCCAGGTGATCGCAGGCAGGCAGGCAGCTGAAGAAACCCCCTATAATTCTCTTTTTCAATTGTGTCTTTCTCTGCTTTTGAGATTAAGGTGATCTGCTTTTTAGACCAGGAATGAATTTGGGAGGATTGCTTCTCTTTCAATTTGATTGAAGAGTTTGAACAGGAGTGGCAGTAGTTCCTCTCTAAATGTCTTTTAGAATTCAGCAGTGAAGGCATCAGGCCAGGCACTTTCTTAGTTGGTACATTTTTAATTATTTCAATATTGTTGATCAATATTGGACTGTTTAGAATTTTTAGGTCATCTTCCTTCAACTTTGTTTATTCATATGTATGTAGATATCTGTTCACTTCTTCTGTATTTTCCATCTTATTGGCATACAAGTTCTTAAAGTAGGTATTGATGATCTGTGTTTTTTGCTGGGTCCATTGTAATTTCACTCTTTTCATTCTTAATTGCATGGATTTGGTTCTTTTCTTTCATTTTTCTAAAATAAGGTTGGCTAAGAATTTTTCACTTTGGTTTATTCTTTTGAAGAACCACCTCTTGGCTTCACAGATTTTTTGTGTCATTTTCTTAGTCTCCATTGCATTGGTTTCTGTTCTTGTCTTTATAATTTCCTCCCTTGTATAAGCTTTGGATTTTTCCTGCTCTTCTTTTTCTAGAAGCTTGAGGTTCAGCATCAGATTGTTTAATTGAGCTCACTCAATTTTCCTAATATAAGTATTCAATGCTATGAATTTCCCTTGTAGGACTGCTTTCACTGCGTCTCATACATTCCAAGATGTTGTATTGACATTTTCATTTAATTGTAGAAATTGTCTCATTTCTTCTTTAATTTCCTCTGTGACCCATTGGTTATTCAGAAGTGTGTTGTTCAATCCCCTTATTCTGGTTTCTTTTGCTCTTGATCTCCAATTTCATCACACTGTGGTCTGATAAGCTAAAGCAGATCACTTCAATTCCTTTGCACTTACTTAAACATGTTCTATGGGTGAGAATGTGGTCTATTTTGGTAAATGGGCCATGTGCAGCTGAAAAGAATTTGTATTCTGACTTTGTGGGGTGGAACACTCCTTAAACATCTATTAAATTCATTTGTTCAAGAGTTTGGTTGAGTTCTAGTATTTCATTGCTTATTTTCTGTATAGTTGATCTATCTATTTGTAACAGTGGGGTATTGAGGTCTCCCACTATTATTCTGTAAGTTTATTTGATTTTGCATGTCCATTAGTATTTGTTTTATATAATTGGGCACACAAGTGTTTGGTGCATATATATTTATGATTGTCATCTCTTCGTCTTGGATTGTTCCCTTTACAAGGATGTACTGTGCTTCTTTGTCTCTCTTGATCAGTGTTGGTTTGAAATCCAAGTGATCTGCAAAGAAGATAGTTACTCCTATTTTGGGGGGTTTGTTTCTGTCACGTGGAGTATTGTTTCCAACCTTTAGCTTTCAGTCTCAATTTCTTTTTTTTAATTAAGCTTGTTTCTTGTATGTAGCATATTGTTGGATCTTGATTCTTTTTGTTTTCTTTTTATTGAGGTTATTGGTACAATCTAGGTATACAATACAATTACATTCATCATTGGGATTCTGTACCTTTACATAATAGGTCTTGAGTCTCATTTTTCCCCTTGTCCCTGCCCTCCCTTCACCCACTCCTCCCCTCCCCATTTACAAACATTTTATTTCCATTTTTTCAGTTTCTCATATTTTTTTCCACTCCCTTATTACCTTTCCCCCACCCTTCCCACTTTCCTTACACCATTAGCCCTTTATTTCCAATTTCACATTATTAATTATCTCATTAGGATCCTGTGTACTATTATAGTTTTTCACACCAAAGAAACTATTCAGTATTTCAGTTAAAGAAATCTCTGTATGAACATTAAAAATAGGGAATCCTAAAATAAAACTAAAAATGAAAGTAAAAGAGAAAAGACAATGATGTAACATCAAAATAATCCTTAATTCTCTAGAT
>NW_022900926.1:51316605-51352546 GCF_012274545.1 Fukomys damarensis | reverse complement strand
TAAAAAAAAAACACACAGAAAAGAATAATATCCAGACAACATCAAAGTTCTGTTGCTTGATTCTTGACCCATTCTGCCAATCTATTTCTTTTGATTGGTGAATTGAGAACATTAATGTTGATGGTTATAACTGATATGTATTGACTTATCCTCATCATGACTTTTTCTTTTTGTTGGATTCTCCAACTTTGCATTTAATTTCTTGTCATGACTGATGGATTCACTCTGCTGGGTTTCCTGGGGCTGTGATCCTCATTGTCTTTTCCTAAAATATTGTTTAAAATATTTTGGAGTGCTGGTTTGGTTTGCATGAGGTTCCTCCGGTGCTCTTTGTCTTGAAAGTATCTTATTTCTCTATCAAGTTTAAAAGATTGTTTTGCAGGATTAATCTGAGTTGAAAGTTGTTTCCTTTAGGGCTTGAAATACTTCATTCCATCTTCCTCTTGACTTGAGGCTTTGTGTTGAGAAGTCTGCTGTGATTCTGATGGGGCTTCTTTTGCATGTGATTTGTTTCTTTTCTCTAACTGCTTATAAGATTTTATTCTTCTGTTGAGTTTCTAGAATCTTAACTATTATATGCCTAAATGTAGATTTTTAAATCATGGCTAGTTGGAGTTGTATGTGCCTCACTTATCTGTATGTCAAGTTCTTTCCCCCTACTTAGGAAGTTTTCTGCCATTATTTCTGTGAACAGGTTTTTTTAATGTCATTTGCACTCTCCTGTTTCTTCATTGACTTTGATCAGTCTTGTTGTTCTTTGCATCATCTAGCAGGTGCTGGATTGATTTCTTGTGATCCCTTACTATCTTTAAGAAATTTTTCTTTCCCTGGTCACTTGTTGCAGTCCTATCTTCCATATCAAATTCTGTCCTTGCATTGGCTTATTCTGCTATTTAAACTTTCCATGGTTTTTAATCTCCTGGAAATCTGTTTGCATCTATTTTAAGGTTTCCATTTGTTTCCTATCTGGGATTCCATCATGTTCCTCTATTTTTTTTATCCGTGTCTGCTTATTAATCATGTCTTTCACTATGGACACAATCTCTGTTGTTATCTGAGAAATTCTTTTTTATTTCATTTTTTTCAGTTCCTCTTTTGTTGCCAGTTCAGTGAGTCCAGGTAGTTAAGCATAAGATTGTTTCACTTCATCGCCCCTTTGTGTTGCCTTAGGTGATCTGGAAATCTGGCTTTGAGACTTATTTATGTATCTTGTTATTTCAACAGATGCAGCCTTCTGTACCTTTCTTGAAGCAACTTTTTGCTTGTCCAGTGGACTTCAATTCTCAACAGCCCTCAGAGAGGCCTTCTCTCTGTTTCTTACCACTGTACCAATTCCTAGGTTCAAAATATTGTCCTTTTGGATCCTTGCACTGCCCTGGGTGGGGGTTCTGGCTAGAACCTGTGAACACTTGGGATGGTATCTGGGTATGCCTCTGCCTGGGGCCTGCCCCCCTCCACAAGTGTTGTCTGGGAGAGCCTTTGGCTGGGAGCTGTGAACCCAAGTTATTATTGTCTGAGTGGGCTTCTGGCTGAGGTCTGCATGCACTTACTGATGGTATCTGGGTGGGTCTCTGGCTGTTGCCTGTGTGCTTGCACATCTCTTTTACAGAGAGTTCTTTGGCTTGGGTCTAAGGGCCCAAGCTTCTGGTGTCGGGGTGGGGTGCATTATGGGGCCTGCACATCTGAGCCACTGTCATCAAGCAGGCTTCTGGCTGTGGTCTTTTCACACTTACTGATGTTATCTGAGTGGGCATATGTGCACCTGTGCAGCTATTTTCCAGGTGGAAATAATATATATTAAAGAACTGAACACTTCGTCCAACTGAGGTGAAACATGATCAACTATATAAAACAGTAATAATAAGTGAAAAAGAAAAGGAATATTTCCAAACTTATTCCTGAAAACTAGCATTACCTTGATTCCAAAACTAAACAAAGATGCAACTAAAAAAGAAATAGAGACACAAAAATCCTCAACAAGGTACTGACAAGGACAATGCAACAAATCATCAAAACAATCACACATCATGAGCAAGTAGGCTTCATCAGAGGAATGGAAGTATAGTTCAACATTTTCAAATCAATAATATGCCACATAAACTGAAGCAAGAAAAAAAATCATGTGATCTTGTCAATAAATCATCTCAATAGATGTCCAAAAGGCATTTGACTAAATCCAACACCCATTCATGAAAAAAAACCCTAAAGAAGATGGGTAGAGAAGGACCTTATTTCAGTCAGATAAATATCATTTATGGCAAACCAACAGTCAACATTATATTAAAATCAGGGACAAGACAAGGATGCCCACTATTACTAATGCTGTTTAATATAGTTCTTCACACATGAGTCAGGGGAATCCAGTAAGAGGAAAAAATAAAGGAAAGAAAGAAGTCAAATTATCCTTATTTTTCAGAAGATCTAATCCTGTACATGGTGGACCCACAATTTCCAACAAAACACTCTGAGAATTAATAACCAAATTCAGTAACACAGGAGAATATAAAATAAACACATAATAGTCAATAGCATTCTTGTACACCAATAATGAACTCACACAGAAAATTAGGAAAATAATACCATTCATAATAGCTTCAAGAAAAATTAAATACTTAAGAATTAATCTAACCAGGGAAGTGAAATACCTCTATAACAAAAACTACAGAAAAAAAAGAAACTTTCTAGAAAAAAAAAAAGATTGAAGAAGACATAAAAAATTGAAAAATATCCCCATTCCTGAATAGTCAGCACCAATATTATTAAAATCAAAACTGATATACAGATTTCATGCAATCTCAACTGAACTACCAACAGCATTCTTCACAGAATTAGAAAAAACAACCCTAAACTCTTTGTGGAACCAGAAGAGACTCAAAATAGCACAACTGATTCTAGGTAACCAAAGCAAATCAGAGAGCATCACAAATCACAATCCTTTGATTTCAACTTATAATACAAAGCTCCAATGATTAAAAATATTATTCCTGCAAAAAAAAAAGACATGATTCAATAGAGCAGAATAGAAGATGCAGGCCAATTAAGTCACCTGATGTTTAAACGAAGGAGCCACAGCACTTGCTGGATGAAAGATAGACTCTAACAAATTATGCTAGGAAAACTGAGTACATATAGTCAGAATATTAAACCTCAATATGCCATATCTCTCACCATATACCAAAATAAAATCACAAATTATCAAAAACATAAGTATTTTTTCTTTTTAAATGAGTTTATTGGAACATTTCAAGAATATAGTACAGTTACAGTCATTGTTAGGACCTGGTACCTCTGCATGACAGGTCTTGGTTCTCATTTTTTCCCCTTGTCCCTTCACTCCCTTCACCCATCCTCCCCTCCCCAAATACAACCACTTTATTTCCATCTTTGCATTTTCTCACTTTTTTCCCCTTATTACCCTTCCCCTACCCATCCCACCTTCCCTACACCTTTAGACTTTTCTTCCCATTTCACAATGTCAGTTATCTCATTAGGATCTTATGTACTATTACAGTTTATTCACAGGAGAGAAACTATTCGGTATTTACACATGTGTGACTTACTTATTTCACTTACGAGTATATCCTTAATATGTATCCATTTTACTATGACTGAATCTAATTTCTAGTTCTTTATGGCTGAGTTGTATTCCATTTTATAGAAAAACCACATCTTCTTTATCCATTTTCCAAGAGATGGGCAAATGGGCTGTTGCCAAGTTTTAGCTATAACAAAATGTGTCGCTATAAACATTGGTGCACATATATCACTGTGGTATGTTTCTTTTAATTCTTTTGGAAATATACCCAACAGAGGGATGGCTGGGTCAAAAGGAACTTCTACTCCCAGCTCTTTGAGGTATCTCCATATTGATTTCCATAGTGGTTGCACCAGTCTGCACTCCCACCAAAAATGGACAAGGGTTCCTTTTTCCCCACAACCCCGCCAAAATTTATTGTTGTTTGATTTCTTGATAGCAGCCATTCTTTGTGGGGTGAGGTGGAATCTCAGTGTTGTTTTCATCTGCATCTCTCAAATGACCAGTGATGTGGAACTTTTTTTTATGTATTTACTTGCTGCTTTTACTTCTTTGTCTGAGAAATGTCTGTTCATTTCAGATGCCCATTTTTTAATCAGGTGTTTATATTTGGGGGTGCTGATTGTTTTGAGTTCTTCATATATTCTAGATAATAGTCCTTTGTCTGAGGAACAGCTGGTAAAAAGTTTTTCCCACATTGTAGGTTGTCTCTTAGCTCTGCTGATGGTTTCTTTTGCATTTTAATTTGCATTGCTTTTTAATAAAATGATATCCCACTTGTTGATTCTTTCTGCTAGTTCTCATACTACTGAGGATTTGTTCATAATATCTTCTCCTATGCCAATATCTTTCAGAGTTCTGCCTAACTTATCTTCCAGTGAGTTTAGTGTTTCTGTTTTAATATTTAGATCTTTAATCCACTTGGATTTTAATTTAGCGCATGTTGAAAGGTAAGGGTCTAGTTTTAATCTTTGGCAGATTGAAATCCAGTTTTTCCAACACCATTTATTGAAGAGGCTATCTTTCCTCCCCAAAGGAGGATCAGCTCCTTGGTCAAAAATGAGGAAGCTGAGTACATCTGGATTTGTTTTTGTTTCTTCCAATCTGTTCCACTGATCCTCAGGTCTGTTTCTTTGCCAGTACCATGCTATTTTTATCACAGTGGCTTTGTAGTATAGTTTCAAATTAGGAGTTGTTATATCCGCTGCCATGTGTCTGTTGCCTAGGATGGCTTTTGCTATTCTAGGTCTCTTATGGTTCCAAATGAATTTTTGGATTCTTTTTTCTAGTTCTGTGAAGTATAGTGTTGGAATTTAAATTGGCATTACATTGAATATGTAGAGCAGTTTTCGTAGTATAACCATTTTCACTATGTTGATTCTTCCTACCCAGGAGCAGGGGATATCTTTCCATTTTTTATATCCTCTTCAATCTTTTTTTTTCAGAATGCTGTAATTTTCAGTGTAGAGGTCTTTTGCTTCTTTTGTTCAATTGATTCCTAAATACTTCATTTTTTGTTTTTTTTTTTGTTTGTTTGTTTGTTTGTTTGTTTTGGTACCGGGGATTGAATTTGGATCCTTGTGCTTACAAGGCAGGCGGCAGAACCACTGAGCTAAATCCCCGGCCCTGATACTTCATGTTTGTTTGTTTGTTTGTTTGTTTTGGTACCGGGGATTGAATTTGGGTCCTTGTGCTTACAAGGCAGGCGGCAGAACCACTGAGCTAAATCCCCGGCCCTGATACTTCATTTTTTGGATGCTATTGTGAAGGGAGTTGTTTCCCTAATTTCTCTCTTAGTGAGTCTGTTATTTATGTACAAGAAGGCTGTGGATTATTGGGTGTTGACATTGTATCCAGATACTCTACTGAATCTGTCAGTTAAATCTAGATGTCTTTGGGTAGAGTTTTGGGGTCTTCAATTTAGAGTATCATATTGTCAGCAAATAATGACACTTTAACTTCTTCCTTTCCTATCTTTATTGCTTTAATTTCTTTCTCATCTAATTGCTGTGGCTAATGTTTCCAGAACTATATTGAAGAGGAGTGATGATAGTGGGCACCCTTGTCTTATTTATAATTTTAACATAAAAATTTTCAGTTTTTGGCCATTTAATATGATGTTAAGTGTTGGTTTTTCATAGATAACCTTTATTAAGTTGAGATAGAGACCATCTATTTTCAATTTTTTGCAGGGTTTTTATCATGAATGGGTGTTGAATTTTGTCAAATGCTTTTTTTGCATCTATCAAGAGGATCATATCATTTTTGTCCTTGACTCTGTTAATAGAGTGTATTACATTTATTGACTTATGTATGTTGAACCATCCTTGCATCCCTGGAATAAATCTGACTTGGTCAGGGTATATGATCTTCTTGATGTTCCTCTGTATTCTGTTTGCTAGTATCTTATTAAGGATTTTTGCATCTATATTCATTAAGGAGATTGGCCTGTAGTTCTCTTTTTTAGTTACATCTTTCCCTGGTTTGGGAATCAAAGTGATACTTGCTACCAGGAATGAATTTGGAAGTATTTCCCTTTCAATTTCAGTGAAAAGTTTGGAAAGTAAAGGCAGTAATTCTTCTCTAAATGTCTTGTAAAATTCAGCAGTAAATCCATCAGGACCTGGACTTTTCTTTGTTGGTAAATTTTTAATTACATTTTCAATTGCACTGACTGTACTTGGGGTGTTTAAAATGTTTTTATCTTCCTTGTTCAACTTTGGTAATTCATAAGTATCTAAAAATCTGTCCATTTCTTCTGTGTTTTCCAATTTATTAGAGTATAGGTTCTCAAAGTAGGTATTAATGATCCTCTGGATTTCTTTTGGATCTGTTGTGACTTCACCATTTTCATTCCTGATTGCATGGATCTGAGCCTTTTCTTTCCTTTTTTTGATAAGATTAGCTAAGGGTTTATCAATTTTATTTATTCTTTCAAAAAATCAACTCTTTGTGTCATTTATTTTTTTGTATCATTTTCTTAGTTTCCATTGCATTGATTTCTGCTCTAATCTTTATAATTTCCTCTCTTGTTTGACCTTTGGGTTTTTCTCCCTTTTGCTTTTCTAGGAGTCTAAGAGTCATCATTAGGTTGTTTATTTTAGCTCGCTCTGTTTTCCTAGTGTAGGCATGCAGTGCTATGAATTTTCCACGTAGAACTGCTTTCATTGTGTCCCAAAGATTCCTGTATGTTGTTTTGGCATTTTCATTTATTTGTAAAGACTGTGTGATTTCTTCTTTAATTTCCTCTGTGATCCACTGATTGTTCAGGAGAGTGTTGTTCAGTTTCCAGGTATTTGTGAAGTTCCTACAGTCTCCTGCGCTACTGATCTCCAGCTTGATTTTACTATGATCTGATAATATACAGAGGATAATTTCAATTCTTTTGCATTTATTCAGACCTGTTCTATATGAGCTATATGTTCTATATGAGCTAGTATGTGGTCTATCTTGGAGAATGACCCTTGGGCAGCCAAAAAGAATGTATATTCTGATTTTGTGAGGTAGAATACTCTATAGACATCTATTAAGTCCGTGTGCACAATGCTTAGTTCAATTCTAGTATTTCATTGTTGATTTTCTCCCTAGATGATCTATCAATTTGTGATAATGGGGTATTTAAATCCCCCACTACAACTGTCTTAGTGCTTATTTGGTTTTTCATGTTACTTAATATTTGTTTCATATAGTTGGGGGCATTAATATTTGGTCCATATAGGTTTATGATTGTCATCTCTCCCTCTTGAATTGTTCCCATTACAAGGATGTAGTGGCCTTCTTTGTCTCTCTTAAAGAGTTCTGGTTTGAAATTTACTTTGTGAATAATATCGCTACCCTTGCTTTTTTCTGGGCTCCTGTCACATGGAGAATTGTTTTCCGTCCTTTCACTTTCAGTCTATGGGCTTCTTTTTGCACTAGGTGTGTTTCTTGTATACAACATATTGTTGGATTTTGCTTCTTAATCCATTTTGCCAGTCTATTTTTCTTGATTGGTGAGTTGAGGCCATTGACATTGATGGTTATAACTGATATATTCTGACATTATTGTCATGTTATTGTTCTTTTGTTGACTCTGTTTACCCCCCCCACCTCCTTTTAGTTTCTTGCCTTGCCCATTTGATTTGGTCTTTTGGGCCTCATGGTGTTGTGACCTTCAATGTCCTTTTCTAGGATATTGTTTAGAATTCCTTATAGTCTGGTTTGGTGTTCATGAACTTTCTCAGGTGCTCTTTGTCATGGAAGTATCTTATTTCCCCATCCATTTTGAAAGAGAGTTCTGCAGGATACATCAGTCTACATTGGAGGTTGTATTCTTTTAGGACTTAAAATACCTTACTCCAGGCTCTCCTTGACCTGAGAGTTCGTGTTGAAAAGTCTGCTGTGATTCTGATGGGCTTCCCTCTGCATGTGATTTGTATCTTTTCTCCTACTATTTGTAGTATTTTGTTCTCTGTTGGATTTCTGGGATCTTGATTATTATATGTGTTGGTGTAGATTTTTTTTTTATCATGGCTAGTTTTAGTTCTATATGCCTCAATTATCTGTATGTCTAATTCTTCCCTTCTGTTTGGGAAGTTTTCTGTCATTAATTCTGTGAACAGCTTTTTTAAATTATTTGTATTTTCTCCTGCTACTTCATTGATTCCTATCAGTCTTATGTTATTCTTCTTTGAATCATCTAGAAGTTGTTGAATTGATTTCTCATGATCCCTTACTGTTTTTAAGAGACCTCTCTTTTCAGTCACTGACTGCCATCCTATCTTCTATATCTGAAATTCTATCTTCACTATCTTTTATTCTGTTGTGTACACTTTCAATAGAGTTTCTAATCTCCTGGATATCTGTATGAATCTGTTTTATGGATTCCATTTCTTTCCTCTGTTCAGCATTCATTGTTTCCATTTCTTTCTTATTGTGAGCTTTCATGGCTTCTATCATGGTCCTGAGTTCATCTATTTTTTTCTCAGTTTCTTTTCTAGAGTCTCGAATCATGAGTTCCATTTTGCTCACCATCTCTATGGTTATCTGGGAAATTATTTCTGTTTTTAATTTTTCTAGAGCCTGATTGATCTGTTTTATTACTTTCTGTGCTATGGGTTTGAGGTGTCCTGCTGGTTTACTATCCGACTTTTCATCCTCATTTGCCCTACTTTTTGCCATTGCTGAACTGAAAGTCTGTCTTTGTATCTTGCTTTAGTGTTTTCTCTTTTTTATTTTCGTTGTTGGGTTGTCCTTGGTTTAATTTCTGGATTATTACCCAAATCTTTCTGATGTAGTTATGCTTTAGCTTTTGAGTCTCTAATGCCTCATAGACATTCTCATTTTCATAATATTGGAGAAAACAACTCATTAAATCAATCACAATCCTTTATCCCAATTGATACATTCAGCAGCACAATAGGATCAAGCACAACGTTTAATTTGACCAGTTTAATTTGGTAGTCATTAATCTATCACCTTTAAACCATGTGAATTAAATTAAAATCAAAATACCCTTGCAGTGGATACACTTTTCAATATAGCATCTTTACCATTTAGGATGGGGGCTTAGACAGAGTTAGGATGAGAGGAGTAGATAAGTGAAAGTATTGGAGGAGGTTACAAGTGAAGCCAGAGGACATAGAATGACCATACAATCTTTACAAAACTATTAACTTCAAAAGGGATAGACAAAGTGCAAGAGTAAGGACAAGAATATATCCCCTTAACAGTAACAGGGGCTTGCTTTCCATTGAAACTACTGACCCATGAGTGAGGTAAAATGACAGAAGAAAAGAACATAAAGAAAAAACGCCAGGCATGGTGGCACATGCCTGTAATCCCAGCACTCAAGAGGCTGAGGCAGGAGGATCGCTGTGAGTTCGAGACGAGCCTGAGTTACAGAGTGAGTTCCAGGTCAGTCCCAACTACATAGTGAGACCTGTCTCAAAAAAGCAAACAAAAGAAAAAAGAAAAAAATTATAAAAGAAGTCTGAGTTAGGGTAGGAGCAGGAATAGAAAGGGAGATGAGGGATAATATGGTGGGCCAAAAGACTGAGTTGGAGAAAGAGGACAGAAAAAGAAAGAAATCATAGGGTGGAATGAGGAAATGAAAGAAAAAAAAAGTTTGAAGGGCCTCTTTCAGACTATGTCTCTGCTGTCATAATATACCATGTGCACAGCCATGTGCAGAACCAAGTCCCCTGATCTCAGCTAGCCAATGGAAGATTCCTGTGACTCAGACTGACCTCAGGCCACAAGGCCTAAATTGAGTTCCCCAACCTGCAGGGTTGAACTCCACACAGTTCTACTACAGGTTTCCCCCACCCATTCTTTAAGGATATTCAAAGTTGGGAGCTCAGAAAAATACCCTTTATGACTACCTATGCCTCTGCTGAGTGGGTCCAAGGACTGGCTCAATTAGGAGGTCTGAGAGTGGGGGGGTGTCATGCGGTTGTTTTAAGGGTGCCCGAACAGCCACCTTCCTCACTGGGGCTGGTAGCAGAGCAGGCAGGGGACCTCGCAGATCCATCAAATGGACCCAAGCGGTGGGAGAGATCTCATGGCGGCCTTCCTTTCTGAAGCTGGTGCCAAAGACATAAATATTAAAACAGAAACACTGCTGGAAGTTAAAAATAGGTAAAATCCTTGGAGACATAATCACAAGATAGAACTTTCTAAGCAGTACTCCAATTACACAATTAATAACATCAATAATCAATAAATGTGACTGTATCAAACTAACAAGCTTCTGCACCACAAAGGAAATAATCAATAGAAAGAAACAATCTACAGAATGGAAAATAATTACTAGCTACTCTGACAGAATACCAATATTTAGAATTTACAAGGAACTCAGAAAAAGCAGACCATTCAAAATAAAAGATCCAATAAAAAAAATGGGCAACGGAAATGAACAGACACTTCTTAAAAGAAGAAACACAAATAACCAATGAAAAACTACTAAACATCTCTGGCCATCAAAGAAATGCAAATTAAAGAAACATCAAGATTCCATTTATACTGAAAGAATGGCTGTCATCAAAGAGAACAAACAATAGCAAATGCTGGCAATGCTGTTGGGGGTAAGCCTGCTTCTACATTGTCAGTGGGAAAGTAAATACACACATCTAACATTTATCAGTATGGAGATTCCTCAAAAGACACAAACTAGAAATTCCATTTGCTCCAGATATTCCCTTCCTAGGCATCTGCCAAAAGAATTAAAGATATCATGTCACAGTGATACATGAATACTCATGTTTATAGTACAACAACTCATTATAGCTAAATCTTGGAAGCAGCCTATATCTCATGATAAAGAAAGTGTAGTATTTATACATAATGAAGTAATACTCTGCCATAAGATAAATGAATTGCTTGTAGAAAAATAGATGCACCTTGAGAATAATATGCTGTGAAATAAATCAGACACCAAGCTTAAATATTGCATAACCTCTCTCACATGAGAAGCACGAAATATAAATATTTTTCTGTTAGATTCTTTTATTGGTACATTTTAGGTATACAATACATTTACATTCATTGAGAACTTGTACCTTTACATGATGTACCTTGGTTCTTATTTTTTCCCCATTCCCCTGCCTTCCATTTGACCCCTCCACCCCTCCCTATTGGCAAAATCTTTGTTTCTATTTATTTCTCATCTCATATTCTTTTTCCTTTCCCTTCTTGCATTTTAAAACATACAAACAGTCTGATGCATTTCCATGAGGGGGCAGGCATTGGCAACAGCTGAGCACACTGCTAAGAAACCAGCACAAGAAACGGTTTGGTTTTCTTTTCTGGGTGGGGACTCTGTCCAGCATTCGGAGCAGATCCAGGATCAGTGGTTTCCTCCAGCACTACGGTCCAGCTGAAGTTCATGTTGCTGCCTTTCCTTCCTGCTCTTCCCTCTTGATCTTCCCCTCCAGCTAGGGATCCAACAGTATTTTTGGTAGCATATGACTAGATGTCAACAAACATTGTTTGTACACTTACTACTTGCAATTTACCACATCATACAGTGGAGAAACCAAAGATTGAAAAAGCACAGTCCATGCTCTCCAAGAGCTGACATTCAAGCAAAAGATAAGAAACATATTTACAAATGACAATAATAATGTACAATGCAATAAAAACTATAATAAAGAATCAAAAAATGTGCTTGGAGCACTGAAGACAGAAAAATTGTGAAATACTGGAGTTGTGCATAGTTACTTATTCCCAAGAATGGACTGTGGAATGGCTACAAGGAATGAGAAACATTAAAGAATAAATTTGAGAGGAAGCAGGCTAAGTACAACACACCAGTTCTCACACGTGAGGCTTTCAGCCCCTGCTGTCTCTAATTAGGACTGAGAAAATAACAAATATTGAAGAGGACTTGAAGCAGCCAGGATTATCATGAATTACTGTTTGTATAACACAATGATTCAACCACTTTAAGAAACTGACATTCCATAAAAAGTGAAATACACAGCTGCCTTATGACCTAGAAGTTTTATCTGTAGGTATTTTTCCAAAGAAAACAAAGTCACATGTCAAGAAGAGAATCTTGTGTAAGAAATATCATAGCAGATTTATGCATAATAGCCAAAAAACTGGAAACACTCCTGATTTCCATCATCAGAAGAATGGGTAAATAAAGAGTTGTATCTCTACAATGAAATACTACACAGCAATTAAAAAAGAAGAAACTACTGATATATACATACAACAAGGATGTATAAATCAACAAGGATGAATCTCAAAATACTATGGTGAAGGGCAGGGATGTAGCTCAGTAGTGCAGTGACTGCCTGGCAAGTGTGAGGCCCTGAGTTCAATTCCTGAACTCAGGAATTGAAAATATTATGTTGAATGGAAGAAAAATACTGTGTTGAATGGAAAAAATAAAATACTATGTTGAATGGAAGAGTTCACTTACAGTCTAAGCATTTCATTACATGAAACTTGTATCATATTTATCAGGTTCCAATCAGGGCACAGATCACACAGTAGTTTGAGCAAGGGAAATGTAAATAATTACTAACCATAACAAAAGATTATCCACTAATGGATAAAAAAGAACTATTTTGGATTAATAGAAGACATGTAATAAACAATACCCTTAGTTAGGGACTAAAGATGAAATAAATATGGAAGATGCCTACATGGCTGAGTTCTATACTTTTTTTTTTTTGGAAAAGACTTAGAGTAACCCACAGAGGATGAGGAAGTTCAGGGTGATTCCATACTGGTAGGACACCATGGGAAGCTCTCTGAAGTGTCATAAGGAACCTTTGACATCTTATATCTGCAAACTCACTTCAGAGTCTCCCAAAAAACAGTTAGCTGGGAAGCTAACTCTTGGATGCTGAGTGAAACTAACCAGAGAGATGATGTACTACAGAATGCACTGGAAAATCACCCACAGGGGTGGCCCAATAGGAAGTTATCCCCTGGTGCCCAATAAGAAATAATTACTGACCAAATGTCCTGTGTGTGCCTGGCAGTCATGTACTAAAGAACAATCTGGAGACACACACTAGAAACCAGGAGAAAAGCCTTTTCTCCTCCAACATCACTCCAGTGCCCTCCAGTGACAAAATTTAATCTTGTGCCAGCTAGAAGAAGGAAAAATGTTCTAATAACACAGGCATTGTTATGAAGAGTGGATCTAAAACTATGAGACAACAAACAGATAACTGATACCTATCTCAATGAAATGAAGAAGGAGAGGAGCAAGAGCAAGGGAAAAAGGATGAGGAAGACAAGGGGAGAGGAGGAGGACTATGAAAGGAAAGAGCAAGAGAGAGGGAAGGTCTGTGGAATCTCAGGTATTATGGGAGACTGAAGACTATCTAAATAGAAAATATATTGTAAATCTAAATAATAAAAGGCAGACAGAAGGCAGTGAGCACTTGCCCTGGTTGTACTAAACTTTATGATATTTCATTCAATGCAAAAATTTTAGAAGTTAGTTATTATTCTCCTTTTAGTGAAGAAACTGAAGCCCATCAGAAATAAGTAATGTACTTTTTAAGGCACACAGCCAAGTATTGACAGACCCAAAATTTTCAACCAGAATTCTCATTCCAAGCTTCACTACATTACATATAACTAATAGTATGTGGTCATGGCAGTAAAAAAATATAAAGTCCAAATTATGCCTCACAGTACGTCCATGTCTCTATCATTGTACACAAAAAGTTACAGGACTGATTTCAGGCAGTGCTACTTTTTATAAACTTAGTGCAGAAATGGAAAGAGCAGTTTTCCCAGTCACCCAAAACTAATATCAGGTATCAATTGAATTAATTGGCTCTATATATTATAAAAGAAATTAAGTTGATTTTGTTTGTGTGTGTGTGTGTGTGTGTGTGTGTGTGTGTGTGTGTGTGTGTGTGTGTGTGTGTGTGTGTGTGTGTGTGTGTGCATGTGTGTGTGTTGCTGAGGCATTCACACTGAGCTACATCCCACCAACTTCTTTATTTTCTATTTTGAAAAAAGTTTCACTAAGTTGTTGAGTAGGCCAGGCTTGGCTCAAACTCCTGGCTCAGCCTCCCAGAATGCTGGTATTTTAGGTTTGCACCACCATAGTCAACTGAGATAGCTCAGTTTTTAAAGCTGCTTTTTATACATTCATACATTGCCTTTATTCCAAGAACAAGAACCAAAAACTCTGTCCCATAGTCCTAGGATATGATAATTGTCTATTTTTGCATATGCAAGCTATATTTCACACCCTCCTGATGAAGCAAGGAATAGTATATAGCATCTATTGTATCACAATTTCCCTCTAATAAGGTTAACTCATACTAATAAAGGCTATCTTTATTAGATTACACTTACTATCATATTACTTTATATCATTCAATACATATCTTGGGAGACAGAGAAATATCAAGTACATAGGAAGAAGCCCTTGCATTGCAAAACCAGCAGTTACCCATGAGTACATGGTAGACCAACAAAAAACTAAGATAGTATTCTCTACTCTGTTATTATGCCATAGTTGAATCATAATGTTGACTCAATTTAACCCTATGTGATCACATCTAATTTCTAAGCTTTGTACATCACCTCTATGGTGATAATTTCCAAATTCATATTCTCAGCCCTGATCTCCCTTGATATCCAAAGTCATATATTTTTGACTACTTAGATGTGAAATATTGACTACCTTGATTTTAAATATGGCACTCAAATTTAATAATTCCAAAACAAAACTTTTTGCTTTTCTCCACCTTTGGGGGCTTAATGAATAGCATTTTCATCCACCTACTTGTTCAATCTCAAAACAGAGAAGCAATTCTTGATCCTTTTCTTTCCTGTATCAAATACATCCCATTCATCAGCTAGTCATACTGGCTCCACTTCAAGTAATGTATTAATCCATCTATTTTATTTTTGTTACACTACCATATTACCTGTCCAAGATATTCTCATTTCTCACCTACACTATTGATATAAAATTTCTCTCCTGGCTTATATTGATGGCTCTTCTAAAGTTGTGTTCACTAGTACAAGTTGCCTAAGTCTATACAAAAGAGTCTTAATGCAATTAGAATGAAATCTATACTCTTTAATGTACTCTATTTAGTCCTAATACAAACTCCCTGTATCAGTTGGGACTCAGAGAAGAGGTCTATTAGTAATATAGAATAAGATTTGTCATAGGGGCTTGGCAATAAGCAGTTATGAGAGCTAGGAAAAGAGTCTATGTAAGGATCTTACTTCTGTATCTGATATTGGGTTGAATAGGAAAGGGAAGCATGACGTAGGGGAGAGCAGCAATAAACTGAAAGCTGCAGAGATGAACTAAGACTCACAATAATGAACTGTAAATTGTTTTTCATCCCTCGTTTTTCATTAAAATGTTCCTATGGCAGGAGCACAAGCTTCAGTCAGAGGTCTGCCCATAGCAACTGTGTGTGCAGAACCTAGGGAGCAGCAGGGTGATCCAAGTTACAGGCAGATGAGCAGGTGAGCTCAGTTACAGGCAGATCCAAGCCAGGTATCTGCCCAAATCCCAAAGGTGTGGGCAAACCCACCAAGCCAAGGACCACCAAGGAAAGGAAAGAGTTGCAGAAGTGCACAAGCTTCAGTCAGAGGCCCACCCCACAGAATATGTGAATGTGTGCAGATCCTGGGGAGTAGCAGTGTGGTCCAGACCATGGTGACCAGAGGGAGATCCCAGCCAGGGATCTGACTCAACACCAGAGGCTTGGGCAAACCTGCTCAGCCAGAGCCTGCCCAGGGAAGAGCTGCAGAGGCACACAAGCTTCAGTCAGAGGCCTGCCCCATAGTATCAGTGGTTTGAACCCAGGAATTGGTGTACTGGTGAGCAGCAGATAAAAGGCCTCTTGGTGGCTTGCTGAGAATTGAAGACCACTGGGTGAGCAAAAAGTTGTCTCAATAAAGGCACAGAAGGCTGCATCTGTTGAAATGAGAAGACACAGAAGCAAGTCCCAAAACCAGACTTTCAAATCACCTAAGTCAACCCCAAATGAGATATAACAATCTGACACTCAAACATCTGGACTGACTGAACTGGCAACAAAAGAGGATTTGGAAAAACGAAGTCAGAAACTATTCCTCAGATAACGGCAGAGATAGTGCCCATAATGCGAAATATAATAAATAAATCTAGAGTGAACACAGATTTTTTTTAAAAAAAAAGAGGAGCTGAGGAACACGATGGAATACCAACATAGGAAACAAATGGAATCCATAAAACAGATGCAAACAGATTTCTAGGAGGTTAAAAACTCCACTGAGAGGAAGTGGGAAGGGTAGGGGAAAGGAAATAAGGGGAAAAAAAGAAATATGAGAAAATGAAAAAATGGAAATAAAGTTTTTGTAAATAAGGAAGGGAGGAGGGGGTGAAGGGAGGGCAGGGGTATGGGGAAAAATGAGAATCAAAACCTGTCATGTAAAGGTACAAGATCCCAATAATGAATGTAACTGTACTGTATACCTAAAATGTACCAATAAACTCAATGAGAAAAAAAAAAACTCCACTGAAAGTTTATGCAGCAGAACGCACCAATGCAAAGATAGAATTTCAAACACAGAAGCTAGGATTGCAATTAGTGACCAGGAAAAGAAAAGTTCTGCAAAAATAGTAAGGGACCATGAGAAATCAATCCAGCAGCTGCTACACAATGCAAAGAAGAATAATTGTGAAGAAACAGGAGAGAGTGCAGACGACATAAAAAAAAAACTGTTCACAGAAGTAATGGCAGAAAAGTTCCTAAGTAAGGGAAAACAATTTGACATACAAATAAATGAGGCATATAGGACTCCAAATAGCCATGATCAAATAAAAAAACTATACATATCCATAAAATACTTAAGGTTCAAGAAACCCAATGGGAGAAAAACAAATTTACAAGGAGTCAGAGAAAAGAAACAAATTACATACAAAGGAAAGCCTATCAGAATCACAGCAGACTTCTCAACACAAACCTTCAAGGTAAGAAAAGCTTGGACTAATGTATTTCAACTCCTAAAGAAAAACAGTATCCAACACAGATTGTTGTACCCTGCAAAACTATCTTTCAAAATTGATGGAGAAATAAGATACTTTCATGTCAAGCATCTTAGGAAATACATGAATACCAAACCAGCACTCCAAAAAATTTAAACAATATTCTAGTAAAGTATCTAGTAAAATATCTAGTAAAATATCTAGTAAAATGAGGATCACAACTCCAGGAAGGCCAGAAGAATAGATCCATCAGGCATGAAAAAAATTTAAATGCAAAGGGGGAGAATACAACAAAAAGTAAAGGTCATGTCAAGAATAAGTCAATACATATCAGTTATACCCATCAATGTTAATTAAGCAATCAAAAGAAATAGAGTGGCAGAATGGGTCAAGAAGCAAGATCTAACAATATATTGCATACAAGAAACACACTTAACTCAATAAGAAACTCATAGACTAAAAGTTAAAGGGTGGAAAACAATACTCTATTTGACAGGAACCCAAAAAAGGCAGGGGCAGCTATCCTCTTTGCAGACCACATAGTTTTCAAGCCAACACTGATAAGGAGGGAAAAAGAAGGACACTATATCCTCATAAAGGGAACAATCCAAGGGGAAGATATGACAATCAAATATATGTGCACCAAACACTAGTGTGGCCAACTATAGAAAACAAATACTAATGGGCCTGGGGATTTAGCTCAGTGGTTTCACTGCCTAATTCACAAGCACAAGGTCTTGAGTCCAATCCCTAGTACCAAAAAAAAAAAAAAAGAAGAAGAAGCTTGGTGTGGTGGTGCACCCCTATAATACCAGCACTCAGGAGGCTGAGGCAGGAGAATTGCTGTGAGTTCGAGACCAGCCTGGGCTACATAGTGATGTTCCAGGTCAGTCTCAACTACATAGTGAGACACTGTCTCAAAAAACAAAAAAAAACAAAAAAAATTGGGGGGCTGGGGATTTAGCTCAGTGGTTCGGTGGCTGGCCTTGCAAGCACAAGGACCCGAGTTCAATCCCTGGTACCAAAAAAAAAAAAAAAGAACACTAATAGACATGAAAAATCAAATGGACATTAACACAATATTAGTGGGGGACCTCAGTACACCAATTTGCAAATAGATCGACTAGACAGAAAACAAACAATGAAATACTATAACTCAATCAAACTCTTTAACAAATGAACAGATGTTTACAGAGTGTTCCACCCCACAAAATCAGAATACACATTATATTCAGTGGCCCATGGGTTGTTCTCAAAAATACACATTCTCACTCATAGAACATGTTTAAGTAAGTGCAAAGGAATTGAAGTGACCACTGTATATCAGACTATAGTGGAATGAAATTGGAAATCAATAGTAAAACAAACTATTAAAATTACACAGACACATGGAAATTGAACAACACACCCCTGAATAACCAAAGGGTCACAGAAGATATTAAAGAACAAATCAGACAGTCCCTACAATTAAATGACAATGACAATACAACATATTGGAATCTACGGGGAACAATGAAAGCAGTTCTATGAGGAAAATTCATAACACTCAATACACAGATTAGGAAAACAGAGTGAGTGCAATTAAATGACCTGATATGGAACCTCAAGCTTCTAGAAAAAGAAGAGCAGGACAAATGCAAAGTTCATACAAGGGAGGAAATTATAAAGATCAGAGAAGAAAACAATGCAATGGAGATGAAGCAAATGATTCAAAAAAATCAATGAAATCAACAGTTGTTTCTTCAAAAGAATAAACAAAATTGGCAAGCCCTTAGCCAGCCTTATCAAAGAAGGAAAGAAAAGGCCTAAATCCATGCAATTAGGCATGAAAAGGGTGAAATTAAAATGGACCCAGCAGAAATCCAAAGGATCATTAATATCCACTTTGAAAAACTTTATGCTAATAAAATGGAAACTATAGAAGAAATGGAAAGAATACTAGATTTGTATGAATTACCAAAGCTGAACAAAGATGACCTAAAAGTTCAAAATGACCCAATATCAGTCAATGAAATTGGAAATGTAATTAAAAACTTACCAGCTAAGAAAATCCCAGACCCTAATGGATTCACTGATGAATTCTACAAGACATTTAGACAGCAACTACTACTACCACTGCTTAAACTCTTCAGTTGAAAGGGAAGAATACTCCCTAATTCATGCCTGGAAGCAAGCATCACCTTTATCTCAAAAGCACAGAAAGACCCAACTGAAAAAGAGAACTGTAGGCCAGTCTCACTAATTAACTTAGATGCAAAAGTCCTCAATAAGATACTGGCAATTAGAATGCAAAAGATCATGAAGAAGACCATAAACCCTGGCAAAGTCGGATTAATCCCAGGGATGCGGGGATGGTTCAATATATGCAAATCAATAAATGTGATATACTATATTAACAGAGCCAAGGATAAAAACCATATGATCATTTCAATAGATGCCGAAAAAGCATTCGACAAAATCCAACATGCATTCAGATAAAAAACTACAGAAAAATGGAACAGATAGTCTCTCCCCCAATCTGGTAAAAGCCATCTATGAAAAACCAACAGCCAAAACATACTAAGTGATCAAAAACTGAAGTCCTTCATTCTAAAATCAGGAACAAGACAAGTATGTCCATGGTCACCACTCCTGTTCAATATAGTTTTGGAAATATTAGCCACAGCAATTAGATAAGAGAAAGAAATAAAAGGAATAAAGATAGGAAAGGAAGAAGTCAAATTGTCATTATTTGCAGATGTCATGATACTCTATATAGAAGACCCCAAGAACTCCACCAAAACTCTTCTAAACTTAGTAACCAAATTTAGTAAAGTAGCTCAATACAAAGTTAACACACATAAATCAGTAGCTTTTCTATACATGGATAAAAGACTCACTGAGAGAGAAATGGGACAATCGATTCCTTTCACAATAGCCTCCAAAAATTTGGAATACCTCAGAATCAACCTAACAAAAGACATCAAAGACCTCTACTCTGAAAACTACAACACTCTGAAAAAAGAGATTAATGAGGATATCAGAAAATGGGAAGACATCTCTTGCTCCTAGGTAGGAAGAATCAAGATAGAAGAATGGCCATACTTCCAAAACTGCTATATAGATTCAATCAATGCAATCCCAATTGAAATCAGAACAGCATACTTTACAGAGTTTGAGAAAACAATCCAAAAATTCATCGTAACAAGAGGAGATCTAGAATACAAAAGCAATTTTAGGCAACAAAGATAAGGTAGAGGGTATCACAATCCCCAATTTGAAACTATAGCACAAAGCTACTGTGATAAAAACAGCATGGTACTGGAAAAGAAACAGACCTGAGGACCAGTGGGACAGATTAAATGATGCAGAAACAAGTCCAGACACAATCAGCCACCTGATTGTGGAAGAAAGATAGCCTCTTTAATAAATGGTACTGGAAAAATTGAGTTTCAACTTGCCGAAGATTAAAACTAGACCTATATCTCTCACCGTGCACTAAATTAAAATCAAAATAGATTAAAGATATAAATATTTGTTTGTTTGTTTTTTGGTGTTTTTGAAACAGAGTCTCATTATGTAGTTGAGACTGACCTGGAACTCACTATGTAGCCCAGGCTGGTCTTGAACTCACAGAGATCCTCCTGCCTCGGCTTCCCAAGTGCTAGGATTACAGGCATGTGCCACCACGCCTGGCTAAAGATCTAAATATTAAAACACACACACTAAACTTGCTGGAAGAGAGGTTATGTAGAACTCTTGAAGACACTGGTGTAGGAAAAGATTTTACAAAGAAAACCTCATTTGCTCATGAGCTAACACAAACAATCAACAAGTGGGATGTCTTCTTTTAAAAGAGCTTCCACCCAGCAAGAGAAACCAGCAACAAGGTGAAACAATAACTCACAATGTGGGAAAATATCTTCACCAGCTATTCCTCAGACAAAGAGCTACTATCTAGTATGTATAAAGAAATTATAAGAATCATACCTCCCAAATTTAAAGATCCAGTCCAAAAATGGGCATCTAAAATGAACAGGCATTTCTCAGAGAAAGAAGTAGAAATAGCAAATAAACCTATGAAAAAATGTTCAACATGACTGGTCATTTGAGAATTGCAAATGAAAACAACGTTGAAATTCCACCTCACCCAAGAAAGAATGCCTGTTATCACAAAATCAACCAATAACAAATGCTGGTGGGACTATGGGGAAAGAGGAACACTGCTCCACTGCTGGTGGAGTGTAGACTGGTGCAACCACTGTGGAAAGCAGTATGAAGACACCTCAAAGAACTAGGATTGGAAGTTCAATTTGACCCAGCTTGGGTCAGATTGCCCTCCTTGGTATCTTACCAAAAGAATTACAATAATCTTACCATAGTGATATATGTGCAACCATGTTCATAACAGTACAATTTGTAATACATAAAACCTGGAAGCAGCCCAACTGCCCATTAATTGGAGACTGGATAAAGAAAGTGAGGGGTTTTTATAAAATGGAATACTGTTCATCCACAAAAATTAGAGACATTAGTAGCTAAAAGAATGCACATTGAGGCAATACTCTTAAGTGATACAAATAGGACAAACATGTATAAATGTGAAATAGTTTCCCCAGTGTGAGAAACTGAAAGTATAAATGAGGACTAAAAGGTATAATACATAATGTGAAATAGGCCAAAAAGAAACAAAGAGGAAGGGGAAATGGGAAGTGTAGGGGAAAGGAAAGAGGGGAATGGAATTAGTATGAGAATATGAAATATAATGGAAACAAAGTCTTTATAGATAGGGAGGGAGAGGTTGAAGAGAGGGCAGGGGAATGGAGAAAAAATAAGAATCAGTTTGATTATGTCAAGATACAAATTTTCAACAATTAATGTTACTATATTTTATACATTAAATGTACCAATAAAATTAATTAAAAATAAACAAACAAAAATGTTCCTATGGCAATAAATACTGGAATACCTATGGACATTTTTCATATAGAGATTTCATTACCTGTCCAAAGGTGGTAATTTTTTTTCTTTTTATTTTACTGGTACATTTTAGAAAACATAATGATAACATTCATCATAGGAAGTTTATACCCATACATGATATAACTTGCTTTTTCTTTTTTTCTCATTTCCCTCCCTTCCCTTCAACCCCCTCTCCTCACTTTATCTAAAAAAGCCTTGTTTCCATATTTTTCCTTCCATTCTTTTTTTCTTGTCCCTTCCTTCCTTTCCCCCTCCTCCCTCCGTTGCTGCCCTTCCCATTTGAACTTTTTTCTTCTCATTTCCCAATATTTATTATAAATTTGGATCTTATTTACACTTTCAACTTCTCACACCACAAAAACATTATGGTATTTAAGCATGTCTGCCAACTGATATAATTTAAGAGTATGGTCTCAAGTTTCATCCATTTAACTAAAAATGTCTCAAGTTTATCCTTCTTTGTGGCTTAGTAGTACTCCATTACATATATTTAAAAATTTTTTCCATTTATCATTTGATGTGCATTTGGGCTGTTTCGAAGACTTAGCTATTACAAACTCTGCCACCATAAACATGGATGTGTATATATCATTGTGGTATGATGCTTTTAATTATGTTTGGAAGATACCAAGAAGAGGTATAATTGGATCAAATAGAACTTCTAGTTTTAGTTTTTTGAGGAATCTCCACAGTAGTTGAACTAATCTACATTCCCACCAGCAGTGGACAAGAGTTCCTTTTTCCCCCACAGCCCCTCCAGCACTGATTTTTTTTTTTTCATATTGGGGATTGAACTCAGGACTTTACACTTGTGAGGCAGGCAGCATGATTGATTTCTTGACAACAGCCACTCTTTCTGGAGTGAGATGGAATCTCAGCAATGTTTTAATTTGTATAATTTGAATGACGAGTGATGTTGAACATTTTTCATGTATTTATTTGCCATTTGTATTTCTTCATCTAAGAAATGACTTTTATTAGACTGAGTTAAATGCCATCTATTCTAATTTTCTGTAGGTTTTTTACCATGAAAGCAGTGTCAAACCTGGTCAAATGCTTTTTTGGCATCTACTAAGATGATCATATGGTTTTTGTCCTTGGCTCTGTTGATATAATGTAAGTGTAAATAAGGATCTAAATGTATAATTGATATTGTGTAACAGGAAGAAAAGGTCTAAAAGAGTAGAGAGGAGAGGTAGGGAAAAGGGAAAAGAGGAAAAGAAAAAAATATGTGAAAAGGAAAAACATGGAAACAATATCTTTGTAAATAGGGAAGGGTTGAGGGGGTGAAAAGAGGGCTGGGAAATGGGGAAAAATAAGAACCAAGATAAGTCATGTAAAGGTACAAGATCTCGATGAATGTAACTGTATTGTACACCTAAAATGTACCAATAAACTTGTTTTTAAACTGTATTACAGTTATTGATTTGCATATGTTGGACCATTCCTGCATCCCTTGGATGTATCCTACTGGGTCATGGTGTATAATCTTCTTGGTGATTTGCTGCAGTATCTTTTCCAGTGTATTATTATTTTTGAATCTACATTCACTAGAGAGATTGCTCTGTAATTATCTTTTTTAGTTATGCCCTCCTCTGGTTTTGGTATCAGAGTAATGCTTGCTTCCAGGAATGAATTTGGGAGTATTGTTTCCCTTTCAATTTCATTAAACAATTTTAGAAGTAGTGTCATTAGGTCTTCACTAAATTTCTTTTATTTTTAATTGAGTTTATTTGTACATTTTAGGTACACAGTACAGTTACATTCATTATTGAGATCTTGTACCTTTACATGACAGGTTTTAGTTCTCATTTTTTCCACTTGTCCCTGCCCTCCCTTCACCTCCTCCTACCCTCCCCATTTACATACACTTTATTTCCATTTTTCATTTACTCATATTTTTTTTCTTTTCCTTTATTCCCTTTCCCCTATCCTTCCTACTTTCCATACATCTTTAGCCCTTTTCTTCCTATTTCACATTGTCAATTATCTCATTAGGATCTTATGTACTATTATAGCTTTTCACACCAGAGAAACTACTCGGTATTTACACATGTGTGCCTTATTTATTTCACTTAGGAGCATATCCTCAAAATGTATCCATTTTCCTATGAATTAATCTAATTTTTCTTTCTTTATGGCTGAGTAGTATTTCATTTTATAGAAAAACTACATCTTAGGGAAAGCTGCCAACATGTGCTCTCCCTCCGGCCTGCTGATGTCCAGTTAGCTAAATTTCTTATAGAATTCATCAGTGATTCCATCAGGGGCTTGGCTTTTTGTTGTTGTTGTTAAGTCTTTAATTATATCTTCAAATTCATTGACTAATATTGCATTATTTAGAATGTTTATATAATCTTGATTTACCTTTGGTAATTCATATGTATCTAGAAATTTATCCACTTCTTCTGTTTTTTCCATCTAATTAGAGTACAGTTTCTCAAAATAGGTATTGATGATCTTTATTTCACCAGGATCTGTAGTGAGTTCATTCTTTTCATTTCTAATTGTATGGATTTGAATCTTTTCTCTTTTTTTTTCATTCTTCTTTCTTTTTTTGATAAGGTTGGCTAAGGATTTGTCAATTTTATTTAATATTTCAAAGAACCAACTCTTCAATTAATTGATTGTATTGTCTTCTTCTCTCCATTGCATTAATTTCTGCTCTGATCTTTACCATTTCCTCCCTAGTATGAGCTTTGGGCTTGACTTGCTCTTTTTTTCTAGAAGACTGAGGTTCAATATTGGGTTGTTTAGCTAAATTCACTCTGGGTTTTTTTTTTTTTGGTTTTTTTTGATATGAGAATTCACTGCTATAAATTTATTTCATAGAACTGCTTTCATTGTGTTCCATAAGTTCTGGTGTGCTATATTGGCATTATTGTTTTATTCCCCCCCCCATTGAGTTTATTGGTGCATTTTAGGTATACCGTACAGTTACATTCATCATTGGGATCTTTTACTTTTACATGACAGGTCTTGGTTCTCATTTTTTCCCCATACCCTTGCCCTCCCTTCACTCCCTCCTCCCTTCCCTATTTGCATACACTTTATTTCCATTTTTTTCATTTTCTCATATTTTTTCATTTCCCTTATTTCTCCTCCCCTATCTTCTCATGGCATTATTGTTTAATCATAGAAATTGTCTAATTTCCTTTTTTATTTCACCCATGACCCATTGGTTGTTCAGGAGAGTGTCATTTAATTTCCATATTTTTATGAAGTTCTTGTAGTTTCTTTTGTCATTGATTTCCAATTTCATTGTACAATGGTCTGATAATATTCATGGGATAATTTCAATTTCTTTGAATTTACTTAAGCATGTTCTATAAGCTAGAATCTAATCTGTTTTGAAGAACATCCCATGTGCAGCTGAGAAGAATGTGTATTCTGATGTTGTGAGGTGGAACACTCTGTAAACATCTACTAAATCCATTTGTTCAAAAGTGGTTCCATTCTGATATTTCTTTGTTGATTTTCTGTCTAGTTGATCTGTGTATTTGTGAGAGCGGGATATTGTATTACAATTTTGTTACCATTTATTTGATTTTTCATGCTCATTAATATTTCTTTTATATAGTTGGGTGCACTGGTATTTGGTGCATAGATATTTATGACTTTTATCTCTTCCTCTTTTATTGGTCAATTACAAAGATATAGTGACCTTATTGTCTCTTTTAATATGTCTTGGCTTGAAGTCCACTTGTCTGCAAATAGGATATTATTCTTGCTTTTTTCTGGCGTCCTGTTGCATGGAGTATTATTTTTTGTCCTTTACTCTCAGTCTATGAATTTCTTTTTTAATTAAGTGCATTTCTTGTATGCAGCATATCATTGGATCTAGCTTGTTGATCCATTCTTCCACTCTGTTTCTTTTTATTGGTTTTATTGGTTGAGACCATTAACATTGATGGTTTAACTGATATATATTGACTTATCCCTGTCATGTTATTTTTCTGTTGTTGGTTTGCTTTTTTTCCTTCTGTTTAATTACTTGCCTTGTGGGCTGGGGATCTAGCTCAGTGGTTCCACTGCCAGCCTTGCAAACTCAAGGACCAGAGTTTGATCCCTGGTACCAAAAAAAAAAAAAAAAAAAAAAAAAAAACAAAAAAGTACTTGCCTTGCCTGGTGGATTCATTCTATTGGAGTACATGGAATTGTAGTCCTTGTTATCTCTTTCTAGGATGTCTTTCAGAACATTTTTTTAGTGCTGGTTTTGTGATCATGAATTTCCTCAGGTATTCTTTCTCATAGAAGTATCTTATTTCCACATCAGTTTTTGAAAGATAGTTTTTGCACGGTACATCAATCTGGGTTTGAGGTTGTTTTCTTTTAGGGCATGAAATACCTCATGCCAAATTCCTTGATTTGATGGTTTTTATTGAGAAGTCTGCTGTGATTCTCATGGGCTTTCCATTATAGGTGATTTGTTTCTTTTCTCTAACAGCTTTTAATATTCTGTTCTTGTATTGAATTTCTGGAATCTTGACTATCATAAACCTTGGTATAGATTTTTCTTGTTCATGGCTAACTGGATTTCTATGTCTCAGTTATCTGTATGTCACATTCTTTTCCCATTTTGGGGGGAGTTTTCTATCATTACTTCTGCAAACAGGTATTTTATACTATTCACACTATCTCTTGCTTTTTCACTGACTCTGATCAATCTTATGTTATTCTTCTTTGCATTACATAGAAGCTGCTGGATTGATTGTATTGTGGTCCTTTTTCTTTTTTTAAGAAATTCTTTTTCTCATGATCACTGACTACAATACTATTGTCCATATATGATGTTCTGTCCTTACTATTGAGAACCCCTATAGAGGATACCGATCTCTTGCTCAGTGCTACAATACAAGGCAAGAAGAAAGACTTAGAAACAAAATCAAAGAGAGAAATAGGGAACTGGGATGGTCAGTGCTTGAACAAGCAAAGACCCTGAACAGCCAGAACAACTGATATTTATTGGTGACACAATCATTGTTAGAGTGAGAGAGCTATGTGTTTTTGCTAGAGATACATGGGTGACAAAGGCAAGGCTTTTAAAAGAAGAGACAAAGCATTCTTGTGCTAGGAACAGAACAGACCTGATATAGTTTGTGGTTAAAGATTACAATT
This sequence comes from Fukomys damarensis, assembly GCF_012274545.1. Lineage (NCBI taxonomy): Eukaryota > Metazoa > Chordata > Mammalia > Rodentia > Bathyergidae > Fukomys > Fukomys damarensis. The sequence continues at coordinate 51,325,475 of NW_022900926.1, read as the reverse complement.
CTGAGAACAGAATTTGGGTGTGAGGCACTCTGATCTGACCTCACAGCCACATAGGCTTCAATGGACTCATTTTTTAAAACAAGCCAATTGTGGAATTTCCTCTTTCTAGACTACACTGCTTACAGCCTGCTTTGGACATAACAACAAGATGGTCTCCCACACTTCACATTGGCTCATTCTATTGCATATACTTTCAATTGAATTTCTAATCTCCTGAATATTTGAATTTATTTATGGATTCAAATATTTTCTTATGTTGAGAATTCATGGTTTCTAAAAATTTCCTAAACTCTTGTTTTTTTTTTTAATCTGTACCTGCTGTAGAGTCATAAGCATGTCTTTCATTATTGTCACTATTTAGTTATCTGAGAAATTATTTCTGATTTCATATTTTTCTAGAGCCTCATTCATCTGCTATCTCTGCCGTTATTCACTTCAAAGAGTCTAGGTGGGTGACTTTCAAATTATTCCACCTCATTGCTCCCTGAGGTTCTCTTTGGTGTGCTGAAAGTTAGGGATTGTGTCTTGCTTAAATGCCTTCTCATTTTCCTCTTTTTTCCAGTTTATTTACTGGATTGATACTTGTTAATTGCTTATGGCAAGTAGTTTTATTGCTAGTATTTAGAATATTTAGGAAATAACTATTTCTCCAAGATGTCTTCCAGGCATAGCTGGCTTTTGGGTTTGAGTCTATTATGAGATCATACCTCTTCAATTTATTGAGGATGAGAAGTTGCTGCCTACTTGGCCAACCCCAGCAAGAGCTAAAGAAATTTCATGCATACTGCCTTATACCATCAAGGTGAGCCAGAAAAGCAGCAACAAGTAGTGTGTGAGAAACGCAACAGCTCCTATTTCTACACCAACCTTCTAGATATAAACAAGGCTACTGCTTTATTTTGACTTTTCAAATCTCACAGAAATGTTGCTTGTTGCCAACTCTAATCTGAAACTGTACAGGGAAGGGAATTCTGGGAAATGTAATTCCAACTTTCCTAAATTGGTACAATATTAAGTCACCATGCTACCTGTTATACCTAGATGTACCCCTGAAGCCTCATGTATTCACAGGTGGGGCTTTTGGAAGATGATTTGATCATGAGTGTGTGATAATGGGTCATGGGTGTGTGTACTGGAGTAGTCTTTTAATTGGTTTAGCATAGTTCTAGGTGTGGGTTATGGGTTTACTGAAAGAAAAAACCCATGCTGGATGTGGGTGGCACCAAAAAATGGGCTTTTAGCCTGGATGGATGGAAAAAAAGAGAAAGAAGAAGAAATATCTTCTTCCTGTCTGCCACAACACAAACTGTTTCTCCTCTGCCATGACCCTCTAGCCGTAACTTGGATCTAGACAACTATGGACTGAAGCCTCTATGAAGTATGAGCTAAATTAAACCTTTCCTCTTTTAACTTCTGTGTGTAGGGTATTTTGTCCCAGAAACAAGACAATAACTAAGATACTACCTCTATGACATTACCCTCCACTCCAATCACAATACATTCCAATTCTTAGATCATATAACAATTAGTTTCCATCTAGGGATTTGTACTGGTGTTCTTTTTGCCTGAAGTGCTCTTTCCCTAGATATATGCACACTGTCTTCTTCTCATCTTTCATTTCTCCATTTTCATATTATATCTTTTGCTGTATAAAATATCTCCTGCTCCTAGTTACTCTCTGTAGTGAACATTTTTAGTTGTTTGGTAAGCATAAATTCCTAGTCACTCTTTTCTAATGGTAGACAGATCTCTTTTTAGGTACTGTCTCCCATGAAGCCCCTCTCTGCTAGCCTTGGAAATGAGCCCTGAGCAACTTGAATTAATCAGATTTTTTTTTTTTTTTTTTTGGTACCGGGGATCAAACTTGGGTCCTTGCACTTGTAGACAGCAGAACTACTGAGCCAAATCCCCAGCCCCTGAAGATTACTTTTTGAGACAGGGTCTTACTATGCCGTTCAAGCTAGGCTTTAACTCACTATATAGCCCAGGCTGCTCAAATTCACAGCAATTCTCCTGCCTCAGACTTCTGAGTGCTGGGATTACAGGCATGTGCCAAAGAACATTTTATTCTGACCTTAGTCATTGATACAAGGATGATCACAAGACCCAAGCTGATGCACCTCAGTTCCTTTTACTAGAATGCCAAAATGGAAGCCTTGCTAAACATGAAGAAAGAAGAGTGAGACCCTGCATGCTGTCAGACATTTTTCAACCCTGAGTACTCCCGGCCCTAAGATGAAGCCACCATTTTGGCTTCATCACCTTTACTTCACCACTTTGGTCTGCAAATCAGAAAAGTGAGGCCAAGTGGGTCAATGATGAAACTTTTAATCTCTTGGATTAACAGGCCAAAAATCTTCTGTACTTCTATATTGGCATCTATATAAACCAATAAACTACCTGTTGTCAGGATGACTGATTTTTAATTATTTTTAGCAAACATCACTGTAAATGATGCAACCCTATCAAATTAATACTGTTTTATTGATTTCAAAGCAATTGTTGCTGCCAGTTATCTTGGTTGTTTACTTTTTTCCTTTCTTTATGTTTCTAACTTACACTGAAATGTAAACTCACTGTGAATAAAGACTAAGTATTTTATTCCAAACCCCTAAAGCAACACGTAGAACACATGAGAACTTAAAAATAACTAAGGAATTAATAAGTAAAATGAACATAGACTGGGTCTTCCCTTTCTGTAGAATATAAAATATAGAAAAGGTACTGATGTTACCAACAAAAATTGACATGTTTTCACTCAGGCCACCAAACCCAAATTTGCCTTTACAATGTTCTGCCTTAATCAACTATTCAGAGCTGAATTGTACATGGAATGGTGGTAAGGATAATATAACTGTTAAGTGATTAGCATGTGTGACATTGTAAAATACTATGAATGTTCAAATGAAAATTTTGAGCCAATGATTGAGATAACTATATAATAAAACAGCAAACGTATTAATGTTTTTCAGTTTCCTAAGAAAGACATGCTGATTTTCCACTTAACCCTTCTAGAAAAGTGGATATTGTTTTTCTATTAATGGATTTGCAAAGACCCTCTAAGAGTGTCATCAGCTGACTGTGGTGACACTGTTCTGAAAGAGAAAACAGTAACACAGACTCCAGCTAATCCTTAAGAAAATAAAGAAATAAACCTTCATCTACTTGCAGGATTTATTTTCTAATTTTCTTCTGCTTTTCATCACCAGATGAAAAGTGATGCAGGTTAGAAAAGTGCACAGTACAAAGGGTCACAGTTTCAAAAACACATGCTTTCTTAAGCAACCTTAATGTGCCTAGAGGTAATGGGAAATTGGAAACTTGATGGTCCCCAAAAGCATGGCTCTGCTGCAGGACTCTGTGCAGAAAGTGCTTCTTCTCTTGCTTTCTCTCTCCCATTTTGTGGAAACCTAAACACTGAGACTCTATGGAGTCCCTAAGCAGAGTGTTGACATTTAATTAACATTAACAATACTAATAACACCTAACGGTTAAATCTGCCCCAAATGTGAATTTTTAGGTACCTGTATTCCAATTAATTTCCTCTGAAACTACCTATTTTATTTACATCTGAAAGCATCTCTTAACAGAAGGAATACCCCATTCCACAAAACCCTGGATATAACAAGCAGAAAATAATAAGATAGAATTGGAGGTAGTTGAAATGATCAATCTCCCAATTTTAGCAAGATTCCACTAAACCATTCCACCTGCATATATCTCCATACTACTTTCAAAGACTTTTAAGTTTTGTCTGGGTTTCACTTACTACAAAACTTTTTAAATAGCTTATAATTATATCTGGGAGGATAGGTTTTAGAGTTTAATTTGATAAGGTGAATAGAAAATACTTAACTCAATGCTAGTACCTGGATGCTGCTTTAAAAAGAAAAGTGGCCTTTTGCAGTTGGCCATTTCCTCCTCTCTTGCGCTTGTATGGCAAATGAGCTACCATTAGTGCTTAAACTTCATTTCCTAAGTAAATTCTATTTTTATGACTATTTATATAACTATCTGTGCCCCCAAATTCATATACATACAATATGTGAAATTGCCTGAATAAAGTTCTGCAATAAAGGCTTTAAAGCTCAGAATATATACTTTACCAGCTTTATATAACTTAAGATGTACTAGATAGATAAGAAATTATATTATTCAATAGTGTTGTGGACACAGCCTGTAATTTTTATTAAAGACATTTTTGTAATTCAAGGTAGTAGATGCTTTCTAAGAACTTTGTAAGTAACATGTCAGATGATGTGCAAGAGAGACAAGAAATCACTCTGCAATGAAGTTACTGATATTGTAGAGATAAGTACAATAATAGGGATCACCATCAATAGTAGTACTGATATAGAATCATACCCACACTCCAAAAAATATAGTAGTAGCAATATACTACTACGTTTATTAATAGTATAGTAATAATAATGACTAACATCTACTGTATTTTGCACTTACTATGGTCTGGGCTCTGTGCTTATGTATCTCAAGTATTAACACATCCTCACAAAACTCTCTGGGTAGGTAATACTATTATCTCAATTTTAAAAGCAAGGAAACTAATTTGGAGAGAAATATCTTTAAATTAAGATGCCATGAGAAAACATACTTAGGTGTAGCATAAAACCAAGGAATTATTGTTCTAAGATTAGACTGTAGCAGACTGTGTCATGCCCCCATGGCCATCTCTGTGTTGAAGTGGCAGCTGCTGGTTCTGTGTACACTTAGATGCAGCTCTACTGCCAGTGTCCCACTTCAAGACTATACTTTTCCATCTTCCCACATTGTGCACCCAGCCTCAACCCAGTTACTCAAGTTCACACAGTCCTCTTCCTATGGCAGCTGAGAAGTTAGTGCTGGAGTGCAGAGAAGATCATAGAACAAACACACTGTCTTCCATCTTTCAGAAGCCACTCCAGAAGTTCTCCTGTACTGCTCAAGAGATCCCAGAAGAATCTCTTATCATTGAGGTTTACCACAGAGACAGGTAAGGAACCATAACTGGCTGTTCCTCCTTCCTGCCTCACTCTGCCTGCTCTCTCACATCTGCCTCCTGAGTCACTTGCCAAAAACCTACCTCCTCTCAGGCTCTACTTCAAAGGAACCTAAACTATGATACAATTGATACTCAACTAAATAAATGGCATAGGATACCTAAACAAATGAGTTTAACAGTGACTCACTTGAAATTAAATTTGCTCATTATATGGTTCCTATTATTTAATAATTCACTTTAAAGTCCTATAAAACGGCAAATTTGGGACAGAGTGTGAAGCTTTTGTAAAAATGTATTTTTAGCATTTGCTGAAGTGTTTCACACTAAAATCTTTTCACTCAAAAAGACACTGATCAGGTCTTTAGATAACTGTTCCTATAGCAACACTTTATTCTACAATACTTTATTATTTTTTAAGTCCACCTCCTCAGCCAGAAACTAGAGTTCATTACATATAGCCATCTTTTCCAACTCTACCACTCAATGACATACTTGCCATGAATTAGCCTAGTTCTCTTGGTAAATTTTCCATTTTTTTCTTTCACTATTATTTCAATGATGAATTTAATTAATTAAAAATATTTCATTAGTCTGTATGTTTCTGTATATTGGTATATGTTTAATGATATAATGACAGTTACATAGAAACCAAATATTTGAGACCTTCTAGGAAAGTGCTTCAACCTGCATTTCCTAGCAAAGAAGACTAAGAATATAACAAGTTACAGGAGTAGAAAGACCTCTTGCCAGGATGATGCACTCAATTATTCATTTATTCTGGGCTAGTGACACAACATTGTAAAAGACAGACATGGTTCCTGCCCTCGTGGAACTTACATTCTGAAAGAGGTAGAGAAACAAATCATTAACCATGCATGTGATTAGTGCAATGGTAGGGAAAGCACAGAGAGCTTTGGAAGGGCATGGCAAAGGGGACTATCCCACCAGAGGGTAGGAAAAAGCCTTTCACATGGGGTCTTACATAGATTTCCACCCTTACAATAAAATAACTGAGATAATCAACTCATGAAGAAAGGATTATTTTGGCTCACATTTTTAGAGTTTCCAGTCACCATTGCTTTGGCCTTGGGGCAGCACATCATATTGGACATATGTGGTACATCAAAACTGCTCATATCATGAGCCAAGGAGCAAAGGGGCGGGCATGGTCCTGAAAGTCCCAGTCATGGGCATACCCTCAGTGACCAAAAGAAGTCCCACTAGGCCCCATTTTTCAAAGGTTTCACCACCTGGTACAGAGATGTTGAACATGTTTTCAATAGCCATTTGTACTTCTTCCTCTGAGAAGTGTCTGTTCATTTCAGATGCCCATTTTTTCAATTGGGACTTTTATTTTGTGGAGACTAGTTTTTGTGTGTGTTTTGTTGATTTTTTTTTTTTTAGTTCTTTATATATTCTAGGTATCAGTCCTCTGTCTAAGTAAGAGCTACCAAATTATTTTCTTTCTGCTGTTTGTCTCTTCATTCATGGTTGTTTGCTTTGCTGTACAGAAGCTTCTTAATTTGACATAATCTCACTTGTTGATTCTTGGTATTATTTCTTGTACAGTTAGTTCTGTTCAGAAAACCCTTGCTGGAAGATCCCAGGAAGCAGCTGTGTGAACCAGAGTGTCATGGCTACAGGCCAATACCAGCCAGGTCCCTGACCTGACCCAAGAGGCTCAGGCAGACAGGCCCAAGGTAAAAGCCCACCAAGAAAAGAGCTTCACAGATACACAAGCTCCATACAGAGGTCTGCCCCATAGCATCAGTAAGTGTACACAGATTCTGGTAAGCAGCAGTGTGGACCAGAGTGAGAGAGATCCCAGCCAGGGCCCCACCCAGACCCCAGTGGCTTGGACAACAGGTCACAGCCAAGGACCTATGTGGAAAAGAGCTGCACAGACATACAAGCAACAGCCAAGAGGCTTGCCCTGATACCACTGATAAGTGTATGGAGACCCTAGCAAGAAGCTTGCTCAGACAACAGGAACTGGGACACACAGCCTCCAGCCAAAGTACCTCCCAGACAGGTACATAGGGGTCCCCAGACAGATGCATGCCTAGATATAATCACAAGTGTGCACAAGCCTTAGTCAGAATCCCACCCAGACAACAGGTGAGCTCAGGGATCCAGAAGGCCACCATTCTAAACCCAGGAATTGGTGTACTGGTGAGTAAAGTCTGCTCGGTGGCTTGCTGAGATAAGCAAAAAGCTGCCTTAAGGCACAGCAGGCTGCATCTGTTGAAATGATAAGACACATAAACAAGTCTCAAAACCAGATTTCCAAAGCACCTAAGACAACCCCAAAGAGCAATGAGATTCAACAACCTGGACTCCTTGGACTGGAAGCAAAAGAAGATCTGGAAAAAATGAAATCAGAAATAATTTCTCAGTTAACAGCAGATATTGTGCCTGTAGTGTAAGACATGATTAATAAATCTAGAGCAGACACAAATAAAAAAACTAGAGAAGCTGAGGAACATGATGGAATCCCCAACATGGGAAACAAATAAAATCCATAAAACAGATGCAAACAGATTTCCAGGATATTAAAAGCTCCATTGAAAGTTTACACAGCACCTCCCCCTTGCTGTCTCTGCTTTTTCTTCTACAGAACTCAACAAAGTCTTGATAATGTACAGTATTCATAGTTTAGGTTGAATACATTACTATTTGATTCCTGGCTGGTAGATCTTAGCTAAGCTTTAATGAGAGAGTGGTGCAGTGTGTAAATAGTGCTTCTTCTCTTTAGTATAGCTGCTTTTGAGTAGAAAAATCATTCTTAAAAAACACTCGTTTCTCATCAAATAGGAGTGTTCCCTGTCCCACACAAGAGCATCTCCTAGAAGGATTTGTGCTAAGTTCTTTTGAGATCAGAAAGTTACCATGCCTGTGCCTGCTTAGCACCTGAAGATAAGATGGATGAAAACTTAGTGTTAAGCATGAGGTTGAGCTTATTCTTCATATGTTTACTCTGAGTCTTTGAAGTATGCTAATTTTCAAAACACAAGCTGGTTTCATTTTGCATAATATTGTCACACTGTCGTGTTGTAACTGTGTTGAGCTTTAAAAATGCATACTGAAGGATCATGAAGGTTTAAGAAAAAAAACCAACCCCTTTAAAATATTTGTGAATTTTTGCATAGTCCCTTCATGTAGAGAGTTCTAGTCATTGAGACATATATTTAATAAGAAAATTCTACATGGTGTCCAATACAATCTTACTCAAAATTCTGGTGGATTCTGGTGCTAACCCTCGTAAGTCTACACACTGCAGGTACCTGAAGATCATGTGAGTGTGGCACCTATGATGGTGAAGCTGTTTTGTGAAAACTTCCTGTAAAGCTGTGCCTCACAGGTCATCTTACCATTAATCCTGGACAAGTCACATCTGATAGTGTCTGACAGGTTGGGAGTGGCAAAGCCATCACAGGTGGGCACATAAGCCACCCAACCCCACCAGACTGAACAGTTGGATTTTCTCACTCACTTAGAAAGCAGACTTGGAGCTGCCTGTTTGCCTGCCTGCCTGCGACCACCTGGCGGCGTGCGCGCGAGCTCCCGGCCTGCGCAACAACAGACCAGGAAGGCCCCAAAAACCCCGGAGGGAGTTTCTCCAGCTGCCTGTCTGCCTGCCTGCCTGCGACCACCCGGCGGCGTGCACGTGAGCTCCCAAACAGTTGGATTCTCACTCACTTAGAAAGCAGACTTGGAGCTGCCTGTTTGCCTGCCTGCCTGCGACCACCTGGCGGCGTGCGCGCGAGCTCCCGGCCTGCGCAACAACAGACCAGGAAGGCCCCAAAAACCCCGGAGGGGGTTTCTCCAGCTGCCTGTCTGCCTGCCTGCCTGCGACCACCCGGCGGCGTGC
>NW_022900926.1:51275031-51314229 GCF_012274545.1 Fukomys damarensis | reverse complement strand
TTAAAAACAGTCAGGGATCATGAGAAATCAACCCAACAACTCCTAGATGATACAAAGAAAAATAACATAAGACTAATAGGAATTCATGAAAAAACAGGAGAAAACACAAATGATATAAAAAAGCTCTTCACAGAATTAATGACAGAAAACTTCCCAAACAGAAGGGAAGAATTAGACATACAGATAAGTGAGGCATATAGAACCCCAACTAGCCACGATCAAAAAAAATCTACACCTAGACATATAATAATCAAGATTCCAGAAATCCAACAGAAAAACAAAATACTACAAGCAGTAAGAGAAAAGAAACAAATCACATGCAAAGGGAAGCCCATTAGAATCACAGCAGACTTTTCAACACAAACCCTTAGGTCAAGGAGAGCCTGGAGTGAGGTATTCCAAGTCCTAAAAGAAAAGAATCTCCAACCTAGACTTTTGTATCCTGCAAAACTCTCTTTCAAAATAGATGGGGAAATAAAATACTTCCACGACAAAGAGCACCTGAGAAATTTCATGAACACCAAACCAGCACTGCAAGGAATTCTAAACAATATCCTAGAAAAGGACAACGAAATTCACAATAACATGAGGCCCAACAGACCAAATCAAATAGGCAAGGCAAGAAACTAAAAGGAGATGGGAGAAAAAGTAAAAAGAGTCAACAAATGGACAAAAACATGACAAGAATAAGTCAAAATATATCAGTTGTAACCATCAATGTTAATGGCCTCAATTCACCAATCAAGAGAAACAGATTGGCAGAATGGATTAAGAAGCAAAATCCAACAATATGTTGTATACAAGAAACACACCTAGTGCAAAAGGAAGTCCATAGACTGAAAGTGAAAGGATGGAAAACAATTCTCCATGCGTCAGGAGTCCAGAAAAAAGCAGGGGTAGCAATCTTATTCTCAGATAAAGTAAATTTCAAACCAAAACTCATTAAGAGAGACAAAGAAGGACACTACATCCTTGTAAAGGGAACAATTCAAGAGGAAGAGCTGACAATCATAAACATATATGCACCAAATATAAATGCCCCCAACTATATAAAACAAATATTAAGTAACATGAAAAACCAAATAAGCACTAATACAATTGTAGTGGGGGATTTAAATACCCCACTATCACAAATTGACAGATCTACTAGGCAGAAAATCAACAATGAAATAATAGAACTGAACCAAGCTTTGGAACACATGGACTTAATAGATGTTTATAGAGTATTCCACCCCCAAAAACCAGAATATACATTCTTTTCGGCTGCACATGGATCATTCTCCAAAATAGACCACATACTGGCTCACAAAACAGGTCTAAATAAATGCAAAAAAATTGAAGTCATCCCCTGTTTATTATCAGATCATAGTGCAATCAAACTAGACATCAATAGCACAAGAAACTATAGAAACTTCACAAGCACATGGAAACTGAACAACACTCTCCTAAACAATCAATGGATTACAGAGGAAATTAAAGAAGAAATTAGACAGTTTTTACAAATAAATGAGAATGCCAATACAACATACAGGAATCTTTGGGACACAATGAAAGCAGTTCTACGTGGAAAATTCATAACATTGAATGCCCACACTAGGAAAACAGAGCGGGCTCAAATAAACAACTTAACGATGAAACTTAGACTCCTAGAAAAACAAGAGCAAGAAAAACCCAAAGCTCGAACAAGAGAGGAAATTATAAAGATCCGAGCAGAAATCAATGCAATTGAAATTAAGAAAACGATACAAAAAATAAATGAAACAAAGAGCTGGTTTTTTGAAAGAATAAATAAAATTGACAAACCCTTAGCTAATCTTATCAAAAAAAGGAAAGAAAAGGCTCAGATCCATGCAATTAGGAATGAAAAAGGCGAAGTCACAACAGATCCGAAAGAAATCCAGAGGATCATGAACACCTACTTTGAGAACCTGTACTCTAATAAAATGGAAAACACAGAAGAAATGGACAGATTTCTAGATACTTATGAATTACCAAAGTTGAACGAAGAAGATAAAAACATTTTAAACACCCCAATCACAATCAGTGAAATTGAAAATGTAATTAAAAACTTACCAACAAAGAAAAGCCCAGGCCCTGATGGATTCACTGCTGAATTTTACAAGACATTTAGAGAAGAACTACTACCATTACTCTTCAAACTTTTCAATGAAATTGAAAGAGAAGCTATACTTCCAAATTCATTCCTGGAAGCAAGTATCACTCTGATTCCCAAACCAGAGAAAGATACAACCAAAAAGGAGAACTACAGACCAATCTCCTTAATGAATATAGATGCAAAAATCCTTAATAAGATACTAGCAAACAGAATACAGAGGATTATTAAGAAGATCATCCATCATGACCAAGTCGGATTTATTCCAGAGATGCAAGGGTGGTTCAACATACGAAAGTCAGTGAATGTAATACATTATATTAACAAAGTCAAGGACAAAAACCATATGATCCTCTCAATAGATGCAGAAAAAGCATTTGATAAAATTCAACACCCATTCATGATAAAAACCCTGCAAAAAATTGGAATAGATGGTCTATACCTCAATTTAATAAAGGCTATTTATGAAAAACCATCAGCCAACATCATATTGAATGGCCAAAAACTGAAAACCTTCATGTTAAAATCAGGAACAAGACAAGGATGCCCACTATCGCCACTTCTCTTCAATATAGTTCTGGAAACATTAGCCACAGCAATTAGACAAGAGAAAGAAATTAAAGCAATAAAGATAGGAAAGGAAGAAGTTAAACTATCATTATTTGCTGATGATATGATACTCTACATTGAAGATCCAAAAAACTCCACCAAAAAACTTCTAGACTTAATTGACAGATTCAGTAAAGTATCTGGATACAAGGTGAATACCCAAAAATCAATAGCCTTTCTATACACAAATAACAGACAGACAGAAAGAGAAATAAGGGAAAAAATTCCTTTTACAATAGCATCCAAAAAAATGAAGTATCTAGGAATCAATCTAACAAAAGAAACAAAAGATCTCTACACTGAAAACTACAGCACTCTGAAAAAAGAAATCGAAGAGGATATAAAAAAATGGAAAGATATCCCCTGCTCCTGGGTAGGAAGAATCAACATAGTGAAAATGGCCATACTACCGAAACTGCTATATACATTCAATGCAATGCCAATTGAAATTCCAACACTATATTTCACAGAACTAGAAAAAAGAATCCAAAAATTCATTTGGAACCACAAGAGACCTAGAATAGCAAAAGCCATTATAGGCAACAGTCACATGGCACCAGGTGTAACAATTCCCAATTTGAAACTATACTACAAAGCCACTGTGATAAAATCAGCATGGTACTGGCAAAGAAATAGGCCTGAGGATCAATGGAACAGACTGGAAGACACAAAAACAAATGCAGATGTACTCAGCTACCTCATCTTCGACAAAGGAGCTCACCATCCTCAGTGGAGGAAAGATAGCCTCTTTAATAAATGGTGTTGGAAAAACTGGATATCAACCTGTCACAGATTAAAATTAGACCCTTATCTTTCGCCATGCACTAAATTAAAATCCAAATGGATTAAAGATCTAAATATTAAAACAGAAACATTAAACTTGCTGGAAAGTAAGTTAGGCAGAACTCTGGAAGACATTGGTATAGGAAAAGACTTTATGAACAAATCCTCAGTAGCACGGGAACTAGCAGAAAGAATCAACAACTGGGATCTCATCTTACTAAAAAGCTTCTGTACTTCAAAAGAAACCATTAGCAGAACTAAGAGACAATCTACAATGTGGGAAAAAATTTTTACCAGCTGTACCTCAGACAAAGGACTATTATCAAGGATATATAAAGAACTCAAAACAATCAGTCCCCCCAAATATAAAGACCCGATCCAAAAATGGGCATCCGAAATGAACAGACATTTCTCATACAAAGAAGTGAAAGCAGCAAGAAAATATATGAAAAAATGTTCCACATCACTGGTCATTCGAGAGATGCAGATGAAAACAACACTGAGATTCCACCTCACCCCACAAAGAATGGCTGCTATCAAGAAATCACACAATAACAAATGTTGGCGGGGTTGTGGGGAGAAAGGAACCCTCCTCCATTGTTGGTGGGAGTGCAGACTAGTGCAACCACTATGGAAATCAATATGGAGATACCTCAAAGAGCTTGGACTGGAGGTTCCATTTGACCCAGCCATCCCTCTGTTGGGTATCTTTCCAAGAGAACTAAAAGAATCATATCACAGAGAAGTATGTGCACCCATGTTTATAGCGGCACAGTTTGTAATAGCTAAATCTTGGAAACAACCTATTTGCCCATCCGTTGGAAACTGGATAAAGAAGTTGTGGTTTTTCTATAAAATGGAATATTACTCAGCCATAAAGAGCGAGAGAATAGATTCATTCATAGGAAAATGGATACATATTGAAGATATACTCCTAAGTGAAATAAATAAGTCCCACATGTGTAAATACCAAATAGTTTCCCTGGTGTGAATATTCTGCAACAATGCATAAGATTCTAATAAGATTACTGACATTTAGAAATTTGAAGAAAGGAGCTAAAGGTGTAGGGAAGTTGTGATGCATAGGGGAAGAACAAAAAGGGAAAAGAAAAAAATGTGAGAGAATGAAAAGATGAAAATAAAGTGTTTGTAGATGGGGAGGGGAGGAGGGGGTGAAGGGAGGGCAGAGGTAAGGGGAAAAAATTAGAATCAAGACTTGCCATGTAAAGGTACATGATCCCAACAATGAATGTAACTGTACTGTATCCCTAAAATGTACCAATAAACTCAATAAAAAAAAAAAAAAGAAAGCAGACTTGCATTTGTGCTTACCACTGAAAACTCCAAATGGATGAGGTGGATCTAGAAGACAATATTGAGCACCCCTCCCTTTTTTTAAGTAGAGGAAAAATGAACACAATTTTTGAAGAATTTTTAATGCACTCTGAAACAAATCAGTATGAATTAGTTATAAATCTCCCTCCTGTTTGAGTGTTTTTAATGGTTAATATTTATTTTCCCTTTAAAAACAAAGAGTGGCAATTATCTTTTGATACTTAAAATTATCTATGAAATTTTAAAAGTTCTAATAATTTTATGATCATACCTTTTTTATTCTAAAAACTAATGTGGTTTTAATCATGTTTCTAATTCTTGGGACAAAATGCAAGACCGTGAGATAGTTCAAAATTATGTTTCATATTGGTAAATGTCTAAAATGTTTGAGAATCAAGTGAAATTTTAAAAATGCTACCTAAATCTTTTAAAATTTTAAAGTTTTTAATTGAAACAATTTACCCTAAAGGTATTTTTGGGTTTTTGTGTTACTTTTTTTAACCTGAAAATTAGTAATAGAATATTAAAATAATAATGTCTAGCACTCTATAAGACCTGAGTGATTAAGAAGAAAACATGAATCCATTCTTCTAACTACTCTTGTTCAGGAGGTGTCTGAATATGTCACTCCTGGTTGTTTGCTCACTTACCCCATAAAATTCCCGAGCACTTTCATGCTGCCCCACTATTTTTGATGGTGCCTGGGACTGAATGAAGGTCCTTGGATATGCTAGTCAAACAGTCTACAACTGAGCTACATCCCCAGCCTTTCATATTTTTAATTTGAGATAGGGTCTTGCTAAGTTGTTAGAGCTAGCCTTGAAGTCATGATTCTCCTGCCTATGAGGCAGTCTAGTACCTGAGATTACAGGCCTGTACCACTGTGCCCGGCTTTTCTTCTTTTTTAATGTTAGCTGAAGGTATAATTGGTTGTAGCTTATCTGACTTGCACACAGTGCACATGTTTATTTCATATATAATATTATCTTTGTGTTTCATTGAAGGTCACTTGCTGGCAACTCAAAAGAACTGTACTGTTAGGGTGTGGAACCTTAACTAAAGTCTCAAGAAGAGAGCAAGCAAAGTGGTTGTTGGGATATTGGTAGCCTTAATTTCAAACGAATAATTCTGCATAATTTTCCCAAGAAAAAAATCTGTTGCATCTTGCCCTGTCCCTTTAAACTGACTGCTGTAGCGGGCATAAACTCTGCAAATGGAATGTTAGTATTCTTGGTGCTTACAGAATGTGAAAGTGTTATGGGCAAAGAGGGTGAAAAGCAAAACACATACTGGAAGTAAAGCCAAGCTTCTGCGTGACTTTACTGCTTTGGGAGATAGTTCATGTGTTGTACAGTTAACTGGATGAAACTGGTACTGCTTCATTCTTCCAATGTCTGACCAAACAACATTCTTCCTGTGTGGTTTATGATCAGTTCCAATTAAAAAAAAAGGTTATCCTTAAAAAAAAAAGTTTACACAGCAGAATGAGCCAACGTGAGGACAGAATTTCAGATATAAAAGATACGATTGCAACTACTAACCAGAAAAAGAAAAATTTTATTTAAAAAAAATAGTACAGAAGTAGCTGGATACAAGGTTAACACTCAAAAATCAATAGCCTTTTGCCTGCCTTGCAAGTGCAAAGACCCAAGTTAACTCCCCGGTACCAAAAAAAAAAAAAAAAAAAAAAAAAAAAAAAACATTAATAGCCTTCTTGTACACAAATAACAGACTCACTGAGAGAGAAATTAGGGAAATAATTCCTTTCACAATAGCATCCAAAAAAAAAGTATCTAGGAATCAATCTAAGGAAAGAAGTGAAAGACCTCTACACTGAAAACCATAGCATTCTGAAAAAAGAGATTGAAGAGGATATAAGAAAATGGAAAGATATCCCCTGCTCCTGGGTAGGAAGAATCAAAATAGTGAAAATGGCCATACTACCAAAAATGCTATACAGATTCAATGCAATGCCAATTGAAATTCCAACACTATATTTCACAGAACTAGAAAAAAGAATCCAAAAATTCAGTTGGAACCAGAAGAGACCTAGAATAGCAAAAGCCATCCTAGCGAACAGAGACATGGCAGCAGGTATAACAATTCCCAATTTAAAACTATACTACAAAGCCACTGTGATGAAAACAGCATGGTACTGGCACAGAAACAGACATGAGTAACAGTGGAATAGACTGGAAGATACAAAAACAACTACCAATTTGAATATACTACAAAACCACTGTGATGAAAACAGCATGGTACTGGCACAGAAACAGACATGAGTAACAGTGGAATAGACTGGAAGATACAAAAACAACTCCACATGTAAACAGCTACCTCATCTTTGACAAAGGAGCCAACCATTCTCACTGGAGGAAAGATGTCCTCTTAACAAATGCTGTTGGAAAAACTGGATTTCAACCTGCCAAAAATTAAAACTAGGCCCTTATCTTTCACCATGCACTAAACTAAAATCCAAGTGGATTAAAGATCTGAATATTTAAAAAGAGTCACTGAATTTGCTGGAAGATAAGTTAGGCAGAACTCTTGAAGACACTGGCATAGGAAAAAATTTTATGAACAAATCCTCAGGAGCACAGGAACTAGAAAAAAGAATCAACAACTGGGATCTCATTTTATTAAAAGCTTTTGCAGTGCAAAAGAAACCATCAACAGAACTAAAAGACAACCAACCAGGTGTGGTCGCACACACTTGTAATCCCAGAACTTGGGAGGCTGAGGCAGGAGGATCGCTGTGAGTTCAAGACCAGCCTGGGCTAGTGAGTTCCAGGTCAGTCTCAAATACATAGTAAAACCCTGTCTCACAAAAACCACAAAATCAAAAAAAAAAAAAAAAGAACTAAAAGACAACCTACAATGTGGGGAAAAAAAATTTACCAGCTGCTCCTCAGACAAAGGGCTCTTATCTAGAATATATAAAAAACTCAAAACAATCAGACCCCCAATTTAAAGACCCGATTCAAAAATGGGCATCTGAAATGAACAGACATTTCTCAGACAAAGAAGTAAAAGCAGCAAGTAAATACATGAAAAAATGTTCCACATCATTGATCATTCGAGAGATGCAGATGAAAACAACACTGAGATTCCACCTCACCTCACAAAGGATGGCTGCTATCAAGATATCACTCAATAACAAATGTTGGTGGGGTTGTGAGGAGAAAGGAACCCTTCTCCATTGTTGGTGGGAGTACAGACTGGTGCAACCACTATGGAAATCAATATGGAGATACCTCAAAGAGCTGGGACTAGAAGTTCCATTTGACCCAGCCATCCCTCTGCTGGGTATCTTTCCAAAAAAATTAAAAGAATATTATCACAGTGATATATGCACACCCATGTTTATAGTGGTACAGTTTATAATAGCTAAAACTTGGAAATATCCCATTTTCCCACCAGTTGGAGATTGGATAAAGAAGATGTGGTTTTTCTATAAAATGGAATACAACTCAGCCATAAAGAATGAGAAATTGGAGTCATTCATAGGAAAATGGATACATATTAAGGATATACTCCTAAGAATGACAGAAAACTTCCCAAACAGAAGGGAAAAATTAGACATACAGATAAGTGAGGCATATAGAACTCCAACTAGCTACAAAAAAAAGAAATCTACACCTAGACATATAATAATCAAGATTCCAGAAATCCAACAGAAAAACAAAATACTACAAGCAGTAAGAGAAAAGAAACAAATCACATGCAAAGGAAAGCCCATTAGAATCACAGCAGACTTTTCAACACAAACCCTTAGGTCAAGGAGAGCCTGGAGTGAGGTATTCCAAGTCCTAAAAGAAAAGAATCTCCAACCTAGACTGATGTATCCTGCAAAACTCTTTTTCAAAATAGATGGGAAATAAAATACTTCCATGACAAGGAGCACCTGAGAAATTTCATGAACACCAAACCAGCACTGCAAGGAATTCTAAACAATATCCTAGAAAAGGACAACAAAGTTCACAAAAACATGAGGCCCAACAGACCAAATCAAATAGGCAAGGAAAGAAACTAAAAGGAGACGGGAGAAAAAGTAAAAACAGTCAACAAAAGGACAATAATATGACAAGAATAAGTCAGAATATATCAGTTATAACCATCAATGCTAATGGCCTCAATTCACCAATCAAGAGAAATAGATTGGCAGAATGGATTAAGAAGCAAAATCTAACACTATATTGTACACAAGAAACACACCTAGTGCAAAAGAAAGTTCATAGACTGAAAGTGAAAGGATGGAAAACAATTTTTCAGGAGTCAGGAGCCCAGAAAACAGCAGTGGTAGCAATCTTATTCTCAGATAAAGTAAATTTCAAACCAAAACTCATTAAGAGAGACAAAGAAGGACACTACATCCTTGTAAAGGGAACAATTCAAGAGGAAGAGCTGACAATCATAAACATATATGCACCAAATACAAATGCCCCCAACTATATAAAACAAATATTAAGTAACATGAAAAACCAAATAAGCACTAATACAATTGTAGTGGGGGATTTAAATACCCCACTATCACAAATTGACAGATCTACTAGGCAGAAAATCAACAATGAAATAATAGAACTGAACCAAGCTTTGGAACACATGGACTTAATAGATGTTTATAGAGTATTCCACCCCCAAAAACCAGAATATACATTCTTTTCGGCTGCACATGGATCATTCTCCAAAATAGACCACATACTGGCTCACAAAACAGGTCTAAATAAATGCAAAAAAATTGAAGTCATCCCCTGTTTATTATCAGATCATAGTGCAATCAAACTAGACATCAATAGCACAAGAAACTATAGAAACTTCACAAGCACATGGAAACTGAACAACACTCTCCTAAACAATCAATGGATTACAGAGGAAATTAAAGAAGAAATTAGACAGTTTTTACAAATAAATGAGAATGCCAATACAACATACAGGAATCTTTGGGACACAATGAAAGCAGTTCTACGTGGAAAATTCATAACATTGAATGCCCACACTAGGAAAACAGAGCGGGCTCAAATAAACAACTTAACGATGAAACTTAGACTCCTAGAAAAACAAGAGCAAGAAAAACCCAAAGCTCGAACAAGAGAGGAAATTATAAAGATCCGAGCAGAAATCAATGCAATTGAAACCAAGAAAATGATACAAAATAAAAATAAAACAAAGAGCTGGTTTTTTGAAAGAATAAATAAAATCGACACACCCTTAGCTAATCTTATCAAAAAAAGGAAAGAAAAGGCTCAGATCCATGCAATTAGGAATGAAAAAGGCGAAGTCACAACAGATCCGAAAGAAATCCAGAGGATCATGAACACCTACTTTGAGAACCTGTACTCTAATAAAATGGAAAACACAGAAGAAATGGACAGATTTCTAGATACTTATGAATTACCAAAGTTGAACGAAGAAGATAAAAACATTTTAAACACCCCAATCACAATCAGTGAAATTGAAAATGTAATTAAAAACTTACCAACAAAGAAAAGCCCAGGCCCTGATGGATTCACTGCTGAATTTTACAAGACATTTAGAGAAGAACTACTACCATTACTCTTCAAACTTTTCAATGAAATTGAAAGAGAAGCTATACTTCCAAATTCATTCCTGGAAGCAAGTATCACTCTGATTCCCAAACCAGAGAAAGATACAACCAAAAAGGAGAACTACAGACCAATCTCCTTAATGAATATAGATGCAAAAATCCTTAATAAGATACTAGCAAACAGAATACAGAGGATTATTAAGAAGATCATCCATCATGACCAAGTCGGATTTATTCCAGAGATGCAAGGGTGGTTCAACATACGAAAGTCAGTGAATGTAATACATTATATTAACAAAGTCAAGGACAAAAACCATATGATCCTCTCAATAGATGCAGAAAAAGCATTTGATAAAATTCAACACCCATTCATGATAAAAACCCTGCAAAAAATTGGAATAGATGGTCTATACCTCAATTTAATAAAGGCTATTTATGAAAAACCATCAGCCAACATCATATTGAATGGCCAAAAACTGAAAACCTTCATGTTAAAATCAGGAACAAGACAAGGATGCCCACTATCGCCACTTCTCTTCAATATAGTTCTGGAAACATTAGCCACAGCAATTAGACAAGAGAAAGAAATTAAAGCAATAAAGATAGGAAAGGAAGAAGTTAAACTATCATTATTTGCTGATGATATGATACTCTACATTGAAGATCCAAAAAACTCCACCAAAAAACTTCTAGACTTAATTGACAGATTCAGTAAAGTATCTGGATACAAGGTGAATACCCAAAAATCAATAGCCTTTCTATACACAAATAACAGACAGACAGAAAGAGAAATAAGGGAAAAAATTCCTTTTACAATAGCATCCAAAAAAATGAAGTATCTAGGAATCAATCTAACAAAAGAAACAAAAGATCTCTACACTGAAAACTACAGCACTCTGAAAAAAGAAATCGAAGAGGATATAAAAAAATGGAAAGATATCCCCTGCTCCTGGGTAGGAAGAATCAACATAGTGAAAATGGCCATACTACCGAAACTGCTATATACATTCAATGCAATGCCAATTGAAATTTCAACACTATATTTCACAGAACTAGAAGAAAAAATCCAAAAATTCATTTGGACCCATAGGAGACCTAGAATAGCAAAAGCCATTTTAGGCAACAGACATATGGCACCAGGTGTAACAATTCCCAATTTGAAACTATACTACAAAGCCACTGTGATAAAAACAGCATGGTACTGGCAAAGAAATAGGCCTGAGGATCAGTGGAACAGACTGGAAGACACAAAAACAAATTCAGATGTACTCAGCTACCTCATCTTTGACAAAGGAGCTCACCATCCTCAGTGGAGGAAAGATAGCCTCTTTATTATAAATGATGTTGGAAAAACTTGATGTTAACCTGCCACAGATTAAAATTAGACCCTTATCTTTCACCATGCACTAAATTAAAATCCAAATGGATTAAAGATCTAAATATTAAAACAGAAACATTAAACTTGCTCGAAGGTAAGTTAAGCAGAACTCTGGAAGACATTGGTATAGGAAAAGACTTTATGAACAAATCCTCAGTAGCACAGGAACTAGCAGATAGAATCAACAACTGGGATCTCATCTAACTAAAAAGCTTCTGTACTTCAAAAGAAACCATCAGCAGAACTAAGAGACAATCTACAATCTGGGAAAAAAAATTTTACCAGCTGTTTCTCAGACAAAGGACTATTATCAAGGATATATAAAGAACTCAAAACAATCAGTCCCCCCAAATACAAAGACCCGATTCAAAAGTGGGCATCCAAAATGAACAGAGATGTCTCAGACAAAGAAGTAAAAGCAGCAAGAAACTATTTGAAAAAATGTTCCACATCACTGGTCATTCAAGAGATGAAGATGAAAACAACACAGAGATTCCACTTCACCCCACAAAGAATGGCTGCTATCAAGAAATCACACAATAACAAATGTTGGTGGGGTTGTGGGGAGAAAGGAACCCTTCTCCATTGTTGGTGGGAGTGCAGACTGGTGCAACCACTATGGAAATCAATATGGAGATACCTCAAAGAGCTTGGACTGGAGATTCCATTTGACCCAGCCATCCCTCTGCTGGGTATCTTTCCAAAAGAACTAAAAGAATCATATCACAGAGAAGTATGTGCACTCATGTTTATAGCGGCACAGTTTATAATAGCTAAATCTTGGAAACTGCGCATTTGCCCATCCGTTGGAAACTGGATAAAGAAGATGTGGTTTTTGTATAAAATGAAATATTACTCAGCCATGAAGAATGAGAAAATAGATTCATTCATAGGAAAATGGATACATATTGAAGATATACTCCTAAGTGAAATAAATAAGTCACACATGTGTAAATACCAAATAGTTTCCCTGGTGTGAATCATCTGCAACAATGTGTAAGATTCTAATAAGATTACTAATATTTAGAAATGGGAAGAAAGAAGCTAAAGGTGTAGGGAAGGTGGGATGGATAGGGGAAGAGTAAAAAGGGAAAAGAAAAAAATGTGAGAGAATGAAAAGATGAAAATAAAGTGTTTGTAGATGGGGAGTGGAGGAGGGGGTGAAGGGAGGGCAGAGGTAAGGGGAAAAAATGAGAATCAAGACTTGTCATGTAGAGGTACAAGATCCCAACAATAAATGTAACTGTACTCTATCCCTAAAATGTACCAATAAACTCAATTAAAGCTGAAAAAAAAAGGATATACTCCTAAGTGAAATAAATAAGTCACACATGTGTAAATACCAAATAGTTTCTCTGGTGAGAAAAACTATAATGGTACATAAGATCCTAATGATATAAATGACAATGTGAAACAGAAAGAAAAGGGCTAAAGGTGTAGGGAAAGTGGGAAGGGTAGGGGAAAGGGAATAAGGGAAAAGAAAAAAATATGAGAAAATGAAAAAATGGAAATAAAGTGTTTGTAAATGGGGAGGTTAGGAGGGGGTGAAGGGAGGGCAGGGACAAGTGGAAAAAATGAGAACCAAGACCTGTCATGTAAAGTATAAGATCCCAATGATGAATGTAACTGTACTGTATACCTAAAATGTACCAATAAACTCAGTGAGAAAAAAATAGTAAGGAACAATGAGAAATCAATCCAGCAGCTGCTACACAATGCAAGGAAGAATAATATAAGACTGATCTGAGTAAATGAAGAAGCAGGAGAGAGTGCAGGTGACATTTTAAAAAAAAAAACTATTCACAGAAGTATTGGTAGAAAACTTCCCAAGTAAGGGAAAAGAACTTGACATGCAGATAAGTAAGGCATATATGACTCCAGGTAGCCAAGATGAGAAAAATATCTACACATAGGTATATAATAGCTAAGATTCCAGAAATCCAGCAGAAGAGCAACATTCTACAAGTAGTTAGAAAAAAGAAACAAATCACATACAAAGGAAAGCCCATCAGCAGGAAGTAAATTATCAAATATTACAAGGGAGAAAATAATCTACAAATTGAAATGACCACAATCACCCAGCACAATTAATGAAAATAGAACCATGTCAAGTAAAATCATGATCTAATTTCATAATACTGAAAACAAAAACTTCCAGAGAAGAAGGGATGGGTACCACCTACAACAGATTGAGAAACACAAGGACAAAGGATTAGGAAACACAAGGGCTCCATACTGATCATACGCAACTTTGCAAACTAAAAGGCAATGCTCTAAAAATTCATCAGGAAAACCATTTTTACCTAGAATTCTAAACCTAGTAAAAGTCCCTTAATTAAAAGTAAAACAGTGGCATTCAAACTCAAAAATGATCTCCCCTGCATTCTTTCTCAGGGAACTAGTGGAAGAGATGTTCTACACAATAAGAGAGTAATACAAAAAGAAGGCATTACACAGATGTAGAAATAAGGGATAGTAAAACAGAATCAAAAGGATTTCCCAGAATAATGTCCAAGTAAGCTCTCAGATGAAATATTATACTAGTCATAAGACATTGTCTTCAGACTCCTTGGTTTGTCAGACAATTCAAAGTACTTGAAATTTTTTTCTTTTCTTTTCTTTTTTTGTTTTTGTTTTTGTTTTGTTTTGTTTTGTTTTTGAGTCAGGATCTTGCTGTGTAGCCAGGATAGCCATGAACTCACTGTATAGCCCAGGCTGGTCTCAAACACATGTCAGAAATGCCTCAACCTCCTGAGTGCTGGAATTACATGTACATGTCACCACACCAAGCAAAATTTTTTAACTTTCAGCCAAAAATTCTTATTAATAATATGATACAATTAGAAGAATAAACAATAATTCATCAACAAAGGCTATGCATCTCAAATATCAATTCTCTATATAACTTTCTAATTATTGATGCACAGAAGAAAAACACATAGAAAAATTTCACATATGAGTTCAAAACCTACGTTCAAGAGTTAAGACTAGGTAGATTCATCAAGGAACTTTCACTTTGGCAACTTCAATGTGTTGACATCTTAGGTTTCTATACTTTTAGACCTAAAGAACTTGCCAACTTTGAGTCACAAGATGGTTACTACATTTCCAGCCATCACATCATCATGCCTACATCCTGTGCAGAATCTTTTGCAGAAGATAAAGGATGGGTAGATCCAAAAAGAAAAAAAAATGTCTGGCAATCCAAACTAAATTTTCCTTTATGTCAAATCAACAGCATCACAGCTCTAATCTTGGAAAATGTCAATAAAATTTACAAAATTGGTTTAACAAAATTGTGCTTTATTTGTAGAGCTGTGCTGCTACTGTAGAAAATTATCACAGATTTAGTGAATTAAGACAATGTAAATGTACTGTTAACACTTCTGAAAGTCAGAAGACCAAAATGGGTCTAATGGGACTAAATCAAGTATTAGAAGAGCTAAGTTCCTGCTGGAGGAAAGTATTCTTGCCTTTCCAGTTTTGATTGGCTATCTGCACAACTTGGTTCATGGCCTCTTTCTCTCATTCGTCCAACCTCTGCTTCCATCATCTCTCCTTCTCTGACTCTCCTGACTCTCTCTTTCCCTTGCAAAGATCTTTGTAATTTATACTGGGCCCTCCCAAATACTCCATAATAATTTCACCACCTCAAAATCCTTAACAATCACATCTGCAAAAAGTTTCTTTTACCATGCAAGCTTCTCAGGATTTGGAAATGGCTATCTTGGTGGAAACAGTGGTATTCTGAGTACCACAAGATGGTCACATTGCCACCTACTGGGTAAAAACAGGTTGGTTTATCAAAGGAGAATACCATCTAATAAATGAGTGTCTCCCACCCCTCAACCCCCATCTATATTATATTACCTACATTATATTATACTTACCTTTGTGTTTCTCTCTCCCCTCTACAACAAGTGTCAGAAAGGAAAAGAGCAAAATTACTTTACTTGTATTTAATTATGAACAAATGTTTTCTCCCAAAACAATTGAAGATAATTTTATTAGAGCTAAGCTGCAAGTCAAAAGTCAGACTTTAAAATGTGCATGTTATTTTCTATAAAAATATTAAAATATATAGAAACTAAAATTGAAACAGAAAACAGGTAATTTTTTTCTTCAGTTAGTTATACCTGCATCGTATTCCATATGTTTAGATAAAACCTATTCCAACGTCTACATAATTTTCCCCACTCCTTTTTCACCATTTTTTTTCTGGGGGGAAAAAAAGAAACAACAGATAGTATTATTGGCTTTTGCTTAAATCTGCTTATATGTAAAACTACTGATTTTAAATCAAGTCTCAAATTTTAAGAAATTTGAGGGCTCTCTTTCACAGCCAAAGTAACTTGCACAAGCCAAACTCTGCTCTAAAGCAAACTTGGAAAGAAGATTCTGAGTATTGTCTGAATGTTGTTGCTAACATGAAATCACTTTAGCAGACAAAAAAAGAACCTCCCCTGGGGGTTATTTATTGTCTAACAAATTTGTTCTTAAATACATTATTTAGAGTTAGATATGAATGGGGGAAAAAAGGTAGTAGTTTACCACCAACTTTCAAAGACCTGTGCCATGGAAATGTAGACTGTGAAAAATGTTTGTAGGAAATAAATGAGTTAAATCTATTAACACAGATCAGTTTTCTAAAAGATCAAAAAGCTCTATTCATGGCAGGGGACTTTTCTAATACCTGTCCTCAGTGCACACATAAAAATTTTGACTTCACTTGAGAGAATTCTATCCTAGAGCCTAGAAAAACTTTCAAAGACACCCTGACCTCAAGATGAAAAGAACACAATCCCAAGGCCCTTATTTTATAATCTGTCTTTCCCCAAAGGTATCCTTAAAAAACAATAACTTTTTGTTCTGTTAATTTCATTCTCTACATTTTACCTTAATTCACATATCTTTTCTCAAAAACTGATAGCAGTTGGCTCTCCATATTTTTTTAGTTTGATTTTTTTATGATTTCTATTATTTTTTTCTCATGGAGTTTATTGGTACATTTTAGGTATACAGCACAGTTACATTTATCATTGGGATCCTGTACCTTTATATGATGGGTCTTGGTTCTCATTTTTTTCATACTACTTGCTTAGAAGTCCCTCGGTATAGAGATCTGAAATACTCCTAGAAGCTTTGAAGTAAAACTACTCTTCAAAAGTTCCCCTTTACTTCACCCACAGCCCCAAGTCCTCTTCTTATACTCCTCTCTTGTCTGTTTGCATCTGATTGTCCTCCTCACACACAGACAGGCCTCCTCAAAAACTTAACAAAATAATGTTCAGATTCATTAAAATTTTGACTGTAGAATCACAACCTGAAGTCATTTTCTTCAAAAGGCAGGTAGGCATTCATAATATATTTTCCAGTTAAAGAAAGGAATGCAGTTAGACCATGAAAAACTCATCCTTGAATAAAAATTATAAATTGGTCATATAGAGTGAATCTCCAAATGCTTTCAAATTGTCTTTGTGCCAATGCCTGCTCCTCAAAATTAACTACATGCTTAACATTTGTTTTAATATTTAAACAAAACAGATTTAAACATTTTTTTACTGTTTTGGAAATGAAACCATATGATGCTTAACTTGAGAAGTTGTTTTTTAATATTTCCTGCAGATAATTTAAGGGGAAAGTCAGGGATATAGCTCAGTGATGCCACACCTGCCTGGCAATCACAAGATCCTTAGTTCAATTCCTGTACCAAGAAAAAAAAAAGAATTTAAGGGGAGACATGGCAATCTAGAGGCACCAGCACTCACAAAACACTTGGAAGATGCTTATCAGTATTCACAAGTACTCAGAAATGAAGACCAAAAAATGCAAAGGCAATTTGAAGAAGTCTATCAGCTAAAGTCCAGTATCAGGGGTGTTTAGAAAAATAAGCCAGGCCACCTCACAGCCCAGCTCCAATGAATACACCAATGTGGGAAAAGTTGTAACTGTCTCAGGGAAGAAATCAAGTACACCATTAACTGCCAGGTTGTGATTTGTACCCAGCCTAGCAGCTACTCACCTCTGACTTTTCCTCCTCTCTTCCTACTGGGAGACAAAACCCAGAGGGCAAGATATTCACAAGAAATGGCCTCCTCAGACTATGACACTGAGAAAAGCTCAATTCAAAGAATCACTAAGAAGACAGTGACTGAATTAGGACTTGTGAGCCCTAACAACAAAGACATAGTCATGGTTATAGACCTGGAACCAGGCATCAAGGGATCTGTGAGACAGTGAGTTGCAAGGACATACAGAAGCTGTGAACAGAGTGATCCAGGGGTGGAGAAAAGACATTGGAGCAATGCCAGAGTAAACATTCTCCCACCCCACCCCCAAAGTTACCAAGCTATGTGCCCATGTAGGGTTTATCCTGACACCTGTCCACTAAGTGATGCTAAACTTGGTACTCATAGAGAGTCCCTCTCACCACTCACCAAAAGCTGCAGAACTCTGCTGTGCAAGTTTCCGCCCATTGTCTCCCAAACACTAAAGTCCAAGCAGAGAGCCCTCTTTCCACTAAGCCCTATCTAAAAACCATTGAATTCACAGGCTGGATAGAAATTCTTTGCAAGGCACAGAGAATTTGGCACAGATGGAAAGTAGGAGAGGAGGGGCATGCTCAGAAGGCTTTGCATGGCATGCTCAATCAAAGACTTGTGAAAACAGATGTAAGCAGTTACAGGGAGTTCCTCATGGTCGACTAGATGGCAGTAATGAGACAGGAAAAATTCCCAGACATGCACCAAAAAAATCAGGTACTCAGAAATGGGTGAAAAAGAAAGCTAGCTACAGGAATGCAGACAGAAGGAGAAACTCATACAATTCAAATCAATATCAAGGGGACTTAGAAAGGGAAGCCAGACAACTCCAGAACTGCAGGAACCCCTTAAATCCTATATTTAGCATACACATCATCTTGGGAAAGGGTCTAACAGCCTGATGAAGAGACAGTGTGGCAGCGATGGTAAGGCCACTATAAAAAGCTCCTAACTTTTCTGCCCTCCCACACCAAGAAGGGCAGAAGAGAAACACATAAAGCAAGGTATTTGTAGGCAAAGTCATCAGAAAAATTAAAACCTGGTGCAAGGTGCTTAAGAGGACTTCCAGCAGGCTCTTGGGGGAGCTGAAGGAAGGTATACGACCTTGATTAGGGACCCACATCTGAGCACTGAGAAGGCTGCAGCCTAGGGACTCTGCAACTGAGGACCATCTGTGAACAGCAAGATCCTGGGGAGATAGGGGACCAAACTGGCCTCACAATAACCATGGCCCATTCTCCTCCAAACATCAGGAGTGTTTGCAACCATGGGACATTATAATTCACAGCCCACCATCAGGCACCCACATGCGATCCCACTAACACCCACTGCAGAGGGCTGCTAAATATAGAGGGTCTGAGGTGTGGGGGCAGAAGTTTTGTGAGGGAGAATACAGAAACAGTGACAGGATTTTTCTTACAGGGAAAGGAACAGAGATGCAGACAGCCCAGAAGGAAATCAGTGAAAACTGGATACTACTCCAATCACACTGTATCCTCCCCTCCTTGAATTACCTGAGGGGATCAGCTCTCAAGACAAAGACAAAGGCTTACAGGTGGCCATGCCAGGGCCTACAGCAGAGAGGCATGGTTAGAAGGTCAGTCATCCAGATTGATAAGCCTCCTCATTCATGGTAGGCAGCTGGCCAAGTAATAGGAGCAGCTTTGAAGCCAGGGAAGAATGATGAGAAGAGATAACTTGTGGACACACAACACTCTGAAGTGGGAAGGTAAATGGGAGACAGACAGGCCCAAGCCCTCTCTATAGGTCAGAGCATGTGAACATGGATGAAAAAATTCACAAGTTGAACTCAGACTGCACCATAAACAGGACTGTAATTATGCTTTAATATTGTGTTTTTGAAGCTAGGAAGAATTAACCATGCTTTTAATCTATTTTTAACTTTTATTGGCATATGTTTGCAGTACATAATGATTGCATTTCTCTTGGGAGTTGGTACATGTACATAATACATTTTAAATCTTTTTGTTTGTTTATCTTTTTGCATTCTCTTCCTCTCCCCACTTTAATCTACACAGTACCTTTCATGGGCAAGTAAGGGTAATCCTCACCAAAACTATGTACAGAGGATCCAAACATAAGCTAACTAGCAACATATTGTCAAATCCTAAAGTGTTCTCTAAAGGGAAGGGAAATGTACAATGGGGGAAAGAAAGAATAAATTATCACTCACAGCATGAGCAGATACCCCAGAAGGACAGACTGAAATCTTTGTCTCTTCTTCATGCCTCCAGCATTGGTGTATCCTAAGAAGTCAGGGTTCTTGGTCACAAAGCTAAAGACATAGTTGATCCAGGAATAAGAGAACTTGTGAGGATAGGGGAAGGTGAAATGGTTGCAGGCCAGTATAATCCCTCACACCAATAATGTCAGTTAGCAGACAGCAAATAGGCAGCAACAAGTTTGAGCTATAAAATGTTTACTCTTTCACTTCCACCCTACTTGTACAAAAATCTCTCCTGTGGCCTACCCATGCTAGAAATAGACAGGAAAAGAAATTATTGTAAAAGTTCAGTCTAGTTAACACATTATGAAACCACAAAAATCATTTTAGTCTCACTTTAATGTTATAAAATGAATGTTCTGTCTTGTATTCAGGTATACCCCCCATAAAGCCTCAAGTCCTAGGTGAGGCTGTTCAGAGGTGGCTGGATATACTGTATATTACACTGGGATTAAGCATGTGATGCTGGGATCAAGGGTGTATGGTTATTAAGTTAGTCCACCAATTGGCTTGACATAGTTTTGGGATTGGATAATGGAAAGGCCCTCCCTGGGCATGGGTGCTACCCACTCTAAGAGAGGGTAACCTGGACAGACTGTAAGGGACAGAAAGAGGTCTGCTGTTGTTATTGCTTGTCACTTGTTGCTTGCTGCTTCGTTATCTTGCTGTCTGACATGCCATGGACTGTTTCCCCTCTATGATGTCCCTCTGCCATGATGCCCTGTCTTAGAGCCAAACAACTTTGAACCAAAACCTCAACAACTGTGAGCTGAAATAAACCTTTCCTCCTTTACTTTGGGGTGTTAGGTATTTTGTCTCGGCAACAAGATAATGGAAGAGGTTTTATTTGAGAAACACCTTGGAACTAACTATGCTACTTCAGTAGTCTTTGAGAAGCTTTCTCTATCTGAATTGGGCCTGGATTGAGGTATTATCTAACTCTCATTGTGTAAGACATTCATCTGGTAAACCAAAATTGTAAGAGCCAAATATCTCTCTGCCTTTTACTCTTGAGCCTTTAGGGGTCTTGCCCAACAGAAGGACATATTCTGAGATCAGAAACATGTTTTATAATGTTACAGATGCATTCTTTATCCAGTAAATCATATCATTTACCTAATTCCCAGTAAGAATGTAAATTTCTACAGGAAAGTATAGAAAGAATTCTGAGTTGGGTATGATGGTACCTACACTTAATATCAACACTCTAGGGGACTGAGCAGGAAGATCACAAGCTCAAGCATAGCCTGGACAATGTAGAGAGATCCTATCACAAAAATAAAAAATGAAAAAGGGCTAGGGATGTAGCTCAGTGCAAAGGCCCCAGGTTTATTATCCCAGTACAAAAATAAACAAAACAAAACAAAGCAAAAACCACCTAATGTGCATATCCTCATCTTCCTAAAAGTCTATTCTCTTCCAGAATTTCCATGAAGAAACAGGAGTGTTTTTTACTAACTCCTGAGTCAGTCCTGATTTGTAGCCACTACAAATAGCAAGGCGTAGAACTGGGAGCATCAAGTTGCTAAGGTCCCTCATAAGTATTACTCTAAAATGTAACTCTTCTCAAACACCAGAAACCAGAAATGGATCATCATTCTATTGTGAGTATAGCTAGGACACCAGTCCTCTCCAGAGGTGGTTCTGATGCTTTTGCAACATTGCTTGAGACTCACGGTGTCAGCAATTACTAATGCTGGAATTTTCTCCTGGGATTCACAAATCAAGATTTGCCCTCTACATTGCTGTAGGAACCTCCTAAAGATTTAAGCACTGCTGCTAAGCTTAGCCTAACCTGTTAGACACCTCTTCTCATGAATCTTTTGTGGGGTCTTGCCTATATTCTCTATAATCTGACTTCCACTGTGATGTTCTCCCACAATTTATTCAAATATATCTATGGACCATTATTGAATGGTGGAGCTCCCATCTTTTCTCCAAAATGAGCTCATTCCCTGGGTAAATCAGCTTCAATAAATGGTTTGAGGCTGAAGAGTGGTGTCCCCTGGCTCCACCCACCAAAATCTATTTTAACCCACCATAACACATTTTGTTTCATTTCTATTTCTAACCCTCTTCATCAGCAAGTGCTGTTAATAACAGAGCTGCATATACTTAATCCCTTGTTTTAAAGAAATGAGTAAAGAAGTAGATTTCCTTGACAAAACACCATTTCTTGCCACTTTCCCCTGTACATGAGATTCCACTCCCTTTTCATCCATAAAATGGAAGTAACATCCTAAGCCAGGCATGGTGGCATGTCTATAATCCAGCACTCTGGGAAGCTGAGGCAGGAAGATCACAAATTCAAACCTGCTCTGGGAAATTCAGCAACTTAGTTGAGATCTTTTCTCAGAAAGTAAAAAATAATAAAGGACTAAGATGTAGCAAAGGCCCTTGGTTACACACACACACACATGCACATACACACAGGCACACATCACTTACAATGGGGTAATTATAATAGTACTTGTTCATATAATTATTGTGAGGATTGAATAAGCTAAATCAGAGAATGTGTGCAGAGTTAGAGAAAAGCCTAGAATTTCTGGATTAAGTGGTCAATAAGTATTAATGAAATTAATATTCTAGAAAGAAAGGGAGGAAAAATGGAAAAAGAAAAGCAAATATTATAGGGGACATTTTTAGTAAAGCTTTTTGCTAAGAACAAATACAATAGAGCTCTGAGATTTTTTTTCCACAAGAACAATTAGAAAATTTCAAACAGACAAAATTTTATCTCCTTATGCATTTTATATTCTATTTTTGTGTGGGAATGTGAGAAAAGATACATGTAAAAAATTTGATCTCTGGATATTTTCTGTGGATTAGAAAATATGGCAAAATATTAAAAAGAATTGAACCTATGTGGTAGGTTTGTGGGTGTTCATACTACTATTACTTCAACTTTTTCATATGACTAAACATTTTATAGCAGTGAAGAAAATGGCAAATTAAGGTGTATCTTAAAAATCAGTGAAAATTTAGGCTAGTATCTATTGTTTTATACATTGATATTAACATTAGAATGACACTTAGATGCTAAAAAATTCATAAACATGCTTCTTGAATTAACAAAGATTAACAACACTTGTTAAAATAAAAATAAAATTCATGAATAAGCCTATTTTAGCATTATTTGGAATATTAGAAAATTAGACACCCAGAGTCTACTGACAAAGTAGAATATATAAATAATGGTACATTTGTACAATGAAATATTATGCATTCATTAAGTAAGAATAAGGAGGCACTTTATGTACTGATATGACAAGAATGCCAAGAGATAGCATTCACTGAAAAAATAAAGGCCAAGTAAAGAATAAAAGAGCGTGTACAGAATACTACTGTTTAAATAAGAAAGAAAAAAATTATATCTATATACACAGTTTGTGTGTAAATAATAGTTCAGGAAAGATATTCTAAACATGTGTAAATGGGAAGAGAAACAGGATAATAAGAGAGAAAATAAGGCCGTAAAGAATAAAAGAGCGTGTACAGAATACTACTGTTTAAATAAGAAAGAAAAAAATTATATCTATATACACAGTTTGTGTGTAAATAATAGTTCAGGAAAGATATTCTAAACATGTGTAAATGGGAAGAGAAACAGGATAATAAGAGAGAAGTGTGGGAGCCTATCCTTTTCAAAGATTTTTCATTTTGTCCTATATCAATATATCATCTTTTTCTTTTTCTTTTTCTTTTTCTTTTTTTATATCAGGGATTGGACTCAAGTCCTTGCACTTACAAGGCAGGCAAACGCACCACTGAGCTAAATCCCCAACCCTGTATCATCTATGTTTAAAATAAACAAAACAGGGAGGAGTAGATAGAAAAAAAGAAGGGAAAGGAAAAAAATATAAGAAATGGAAACAAAGTCTCTGTAAATAGGGAGGGGTTGAAGGGAGGGCAGGGGAATGGGGAAAAAATAAGAACCAATACATCTTGTAGTGGTACAAGTTCCCAAGGATGAATGTGGCTGTACTGTATACCTAAAATGTACCAATAAACTTAACGGAAAAAAAGAAAATAATAAAATAAATAAAACAGGCATTCTTAACTGCACACTTAAAAATAAACAGTAAAATATGACAACTGAATAAAAATTTTAGCTATACTTGAAAAAGTTGCAAGGTTAACATGAAACTAATGTCCCAGTGATTGGGCAACAAAGCACCACAAAACTAGCAAAACCCAGCCATTCTTTCTGCAGTAAAGGTGAACATATGACAACTGGACACCATGGGAAGAATAAAAATTCTAGTGGAACAATAAATCCACCAACATTCTTGCCTTTTCTTCAAGAAATGGAAATGTTTCCTCATACCCAAGTTTCCTCAAGAGCACAAGGAAACCTCAGACTGGTGATCTTACACATCCTGTATTATGCCACAGCCCAGGATTATCCCTAGACAGGGAATATGGTCTCAAAGACAAGTTCCGGTACCGCCTGGTCCCCTCCACACTGTCAACTTCAAATTCAGTATTCTAGAGTACATTCCCTGTAACATCTAAGCAATTTCTTTTTACTAAGTCTTTCATTTTGTTTAATTACTTATTTTTCTAGATACAATCTCTGATTAATAAGGAAATGAAGAATAGCTTGAATTCAAACACATTTGTTTCAATCCCATTCTGGTCAAAAGGTTGAGTATTACAACTCTGTGATGTTCAAATTCACTCTGGCAAGGTTACAATCCTGATCCTGTCTATCTGAGGATATTTCTGTCTTTACATGGTGTTATGGTTTGGGTCTGGATCTCCTTCCAAAACCTCATCTGGTCATAGGTGGTTTTTTAAGAGGTGACTGAATCTCTAGTGCATGTGATGCTGGGATTAAGGGTGTGTGATTAATTAACCAGTACACTAATTGGCTTGGCTCTGCCCTAATCCTAGTAGTCTGGATAAGATAAAAGGGATAGGAAGATGCTGTTAAGGTTCTCTTATTGCTTTTGCTGTCCTCTGCTTCCGTGAAACGGTTGCCCCTCTCCACCCTGCCTCGAAGCCAGCCAATTATGGAATAAAACCTCTATGAACTGTGAGCTAAATAATCCTTTCCCCCTTTAACTTTGGATGTTGGGTATTTTGTCTCAGCAATGAGAGAAAAGTAATCAAAACACATGGTTTTATCTTATCTAGCTGTGTAGCAGAAACCTCTGTTGTTTCCCAGTGACCCTCATCTCCTAGTATTCATACTCTTTTGCAACCCCCATTCCCTTCAGGGTGGGTGGTATTGACTCATTTCTAACAAAGAAATAAGGCAGAAGGAATGGAATGTCATTTTAGAGATTAGCTTATTAAAAACCTGTAGCCTCTATCCTGGGAACTCTCTCTTGACCCTCTTAGATCATTTGGCCTAGAGGAAGCCAACTGCCATTTTACCAGGCTGCCCTGTGGAGAGGGCCAGTGATTGAGCTTGGTAAATGATGGTGCAGCCTAAATGGAGCCCTGAGAAGACTGCAGCCCAGGATGAGTAATGCCACCTAAGGAGAGGCTTGGAGGCAGAGGCACCCTACAAAACCAAAGTCTTGAGCCCAGAAATTATAAAATAATAGATTATGTATTTTAAATCAGTAAATCATGGAATAATTTGCTAAACACCAATAGGTAACTAATATAAGCTACAATTATTAAAACTATAATTTTAAATGAATTGATGCAGTAGCTAAAATGTGTTAAAACTCTCTTGTCCAAAGAACTGAAATAGCAAAGAATAGGTTGATTCCATGACAAATGATTAGAAACTCATCTTAATAATTCCACAATCAAGGGCCGGGGATTTAGCTCAGTGCTTCGGTGGCCTGCCTTGCAAGTGCAAGGACCTGAGTTCGATCCCCAGTACCAAAAAAAAAAAAAATCCACAATGAATATGATGATAACTGAATTTCACATTAATAAGAACTTGAAATGACTAATCAAAAAAGAAATGTCATTTAGCTTAGTAAGTTGTGCATATTTGTATATTTGGTCTGAAAAATCCTTTTATGATATGAAGGCATTAAGTGTTTCTTCATTTGCATAAATGGAATCACCAATTCTAGTTCTGCCCATTAATAAACAGTTTTCTGAACTTGAAATTCAATTGGTAGGTCTAAATTTTATTTTAGCTATAATTTTATTCAGAATCAGTGCCTGAAACAGCATTTGCTTTAAAGAACAAGAGTGCCCTCTTGTGATAGACTAAACATTTAAATTCATGGGTAAATACTTTTCAGTTGCATATGAAATAATTTGAAACAAATCATTTCACGAGCACAAAATGCCCTGTATTAGTTGACCAATTTGTATCAGTACTTTGAACTAAGGAAAAGACAAGTACCAAAAAATATTGGTTAATATTAATAGGCAATATGAATAATTCACACTCAAATGCTTTTCATTTGTACTAGTAGTCCAAATAAAACTTTAATTAAAATGGAGTCTCTCTCAACAGATGGCCTTTTAACTGTCTGGCAAAGGCTCTTCATTCCTGTTTTTGAAACAGACACCCAGGACAAATAGAAGTTTCAGAATCAAGCAGATAGCCTAAGCACCCACTAGGTGAAGTTTCTGTTTTCCAAGGGTCAAGTTTTGATCTTGAACTACTTATATCAATTATACTTGTTTTACAAGTATAAAAATTAAATTAAATAATGTGAAAAATAATTCCTCATTTTAAAAAAGAAAGTTCATGGAATAGATTCATTCATAGGAAAATGGATACATATTGAAGATATACTCCTAAGTGAAATAAATAAGTCACACATGTGTAAATACAGAATAGTTTCTCTGGTGTGAATAATCTGCAATAATACATAAGATCCTAATAAGGTTACTGACATTTAGAAATGGGAAGAAATGAGCTAAAGGTGTAGGGAAGGTGGGATGGGTAGGGGAAGGGTAATAAGGGAAAAGAAAAAAATGTGAGATAATGAAAAGATGAAAATAAAGTGTTTGTAGATGGGGAGGGGAGGAGGGGGTGAAGGGAGGGCAGGGGTAAGGAGAAAAAATGAGAACCAAGACTTGTCATGTAGAGGTACAAGATCCCAACAATGAATATAACTGTACTGTATCCCTAAAATGTACCAATAAACTCAATTAAAGCTGAAAAAAAAAGTTAGATATGAAAGTTAATGGTCCTGGGGATTTAGCTCAGTGGTGCTGCCACCTGCCTCATAAGGTCCCTTGCAAGGTCTCGAGTTCGATCCCCAATACCAAAAAAAATAAAGAAAAAGAAAGAAAGTTAAGTTTTAAAAAAAAAAACTAAATTGGAGGCTGTCAAATGACTTCAGAAGAGACCAGCATGGGCTACATAGTGAGTTCAAGGCCAACTTAGACTACACGTGAGACCCTGTCTCAAAACACCAGAAAAAGGGTCCAGGATGTAGCTCAGTGGCAGCGCACCTGCCTCTCAAGAGCAAAGTCCTTAGTTCGATCCCTGGTACAAAAGAAAAACTAAAATAACTTTAAAAAAGACAATTGAGGAAAAAAACTTTCTGGAATCTGTACACAGGTAAGAAAACTATGAAAAATAAAGAGCAACCGTCATAAAATCTAGAAGAATTCTAAGCTCAAAAATTTCACATCTGCAAACTACCTTAAAAAAAACTTTTAGTAACAGCTTTAAGGCTGGAGATTTAGC
Organism: Fukomys damarensis; assembly: GCF_012274545.1. NCBI lineage: Eukaryota > Metazoa > Chordata > Mammalia > Rodentia > Bathyergidae > Fukomys > Fukomys damarensis. The sequence continues at coordinate 51,286,556 of NW_022900926.1, read as the reverse complement.
TCAGTGGCATCACACCTGCCTTGCAAGCACAAGGTTCCTAAGTTCGATTCCCGGTATAGGGGGGGCATAGACGACAACTTTCTTCCACCAGGCACGATGGTCTGTAATCCCAGCATTCGGAAGGTTGACGTAGGATCACTGCAAGTTCAAGTTTGGAGACAGCCTGTGCTACATAGTGAGCTCAAGGCCAGCCTGAACTATATAGGGAGACCTTGTCCCAAAAGAGAGAGAGAGAGAGAGAGAGAGAGAGAGAGAGAGAGAGAGAGAGAGAAGCAGCTCTCACCCAATATTAAAGATTTGTAAAATATTTATTTATACAATGTATACTGAAAGAGAGCATATCATCTTTTAAATATTTTATTAGTATAACAAAAGACATCTTATCTGGGGGAGAAAAGATGGAAAAGAAAGAGGATAAACAGCTACCGTGAGGTGGTAGGGAGCGTTCAGATCTGAAAGCCCCTTGAATAATTTTCTACTTTGACCAACATTTTGGATTCATTGAACCCAAAGGATCTTTTTCTTCCAAATGATTATATTGTATATAATAGATAAAAATTTGTAGGGAATGGCCACGTACTGAAGTCATTTGGGTTTGAAATACAGAAAGTCTGCATTTGGTTAAAAGTCAAACTGTAATTTCAGGCATTAACATCTGAAAATCTTTGTATGAACTTTTGACACCTAAAAGGACACTGCTTTTATATTGCTGATGTCAATATCTGGCATAAAAGTTTATGCAGACAACTACTGTCTGGAATCCTCACCAAAGGAGGGCATTCCACAACCATTTAAATTAAATCAAAAAGACTCACCTGCAAGTATGAGCATATTTTTTCATGGTAACAAAACCAGCAAGAGTATCGGATAAGAAGGCTTTATATTCATTTTCAATTTACTTTTTAATTATCCAAAAACAATTATAAATATATTGAGTCAAAATGAATGTGAAAGGCCAATGTTTCTCTGAATTGTAATGTTTATTTTTAAATCTGGAGTGTCCCTCTGTTTTCCTTTAATTTACACAGAAGCCTCAGTAACAGCCATATCAAAGCTGGTTTTCCTATATACCTGTCTTTCTTTGATTCCATGAAGCATGTAATTGCTAAGGTACCAAAATGCTATACATGTATTCACCAGTCATAGTGGTCATGCTTCTAATCCTAGCACTGGGGAGGCTGAGGAAGGACTACCCCCTTGACTTTGAAGTCAATATGAGCTACTTAGTGAGTTCAAGCTCGGCCTGAACTACATAGAGAGACTCTGACTCAAAAAAAAAAAACAAAAACAAAAACAAAAAAACAAATGAATGAAAAACAACATACATGTATTCACACATTGATTAATCAATGATTATTTAGCATCTACTGTGTGTCAGGCTCTGTTCTTAGCCAAAACAAACAAAAATTCCTGTCCTTGTAGAGCCAGGAGAAGGGGACGAGAAGAGGAGAGAAGGAGAAAGAGAAGATGAGAAGGAGCTGAAGGGAGGAGAAGGAGATGATGTATGGAGAGAGAAGTACGGTGGCCTGGAAAAAACACTCCAAGAAGATATTTCCAGGTTAGGATGTATGATAGTTAACTTACTGTGACAATTTGAGTAATAAACACCCAACTAAATTGGATCAGCATAATTGTGACTGTGATTGAGGGGATTTACTGAAGACTGAAGACCCACCCTACAGTGGTTTGTCACCTGAATGACACAAAGGGGAAACAAAGAAGGAAGGCTGGCTTCTATTTCTTCAGAGGAGCTCCAGTCCTCATCTTCACCTTGGACGTCATCTCCTGGCTTCCAGCACAGACTGTTCAGCCTCCAGCACAGAACCTTTAGCCTTCCATCGCAGACCCTTTGGCTTCCTGATACAGATTTGAACAAGACACTACACTGAGCTCCAGGCCTTTGACGGGATCCTGGGGATCTCTAGCACATAAGCAGACTTTCACACTGTTCCTCACCTGACTCTGTAGGCAGCCACTGTAAGCCAATCTTGCACATTTTTATATATTTGTATGTCTTGCACTAAATCTGTTTCTCTAGCAGCACTGACTGATATAGGATCTATAGGAGGAAAATGAGCCAGAAGAAATATGGAGAAAGTACTCCATGCCCAGCAGGGACACAGCATTGACAAGGCCTAAATATAAAGTTGTTTCACTTATTAGTAGAGTGAAAATATATTTTGTGAACAAAGCCTGGCAGCTTGTGGCACAACTTGCAGCAGCAATAACACTACAAGTATTTAAGATGTAATATTACTCCCTTCTGTATTTTGTTTTACAATAAATATTTATTTACCATAGAGTCATTAAACATTGTTTTTCTATGTAAGTTATGGCAACATGCTGTAGTAAAAAAAGCAGTGGACTTCACATGTGATACACCAATTACAACTTCTACTTGGTCCTAACTACCACATTAGTGATAACAATAAGCTAACAAATAAAAATACAGAAATACAGGAAGCCAAATAAAAATATTTGTCCATTTTCATGTAAGTCATGGCTTTTTTTTTTCAAAAATGAGTATTTATAGTTTGTCTAGTTCAAATTCATGTAGTGACAAATAATCTTTATACCTCACTTGTTGGTGAGTTTTTCTGTCTTGGATTTACTTTTTGCAAAGGAATACCATAGATTTACCAAGGTAAAACTAGTAAAATCTAAATGAATAGATAAAATGTGATAAACTCATTAAAAATATGGTAAAATCATATCAAGTGACCAGGGATCAATCAGCAAGCCCTTTGGAAGGCACTGCTGTAGGTTTTTGAAGACTCAGCTCCACTACTGCTTCCTCAGATAATTCACATAAATCACTTGACTTCTCTGTGTCCATTTGCCAATTTAAACAAAAAGGAAATAATAAATTCCTTACATATTGTACAATACCAGCATTAAATAATGTGCTAAAAGGCTTGGACAAATATAAGGCGTTATATGCCATCACTGTCATTAAATATTTATTATAAAACAATATAATAAATATTTATTAGGAGGTCAAAATAAAACAAAATAAAAATGAATAAAACGAAGAAATTACCCATGCAATAAAATTTACAGTTGGATCATAGCCAGGCATGATGTGCACACCTATAATCCCACCACTGGGGAGAAGGATGGAGGGGAATCACCGTGAGTTTGAGGCCAGCCTGAGCTACATAGTGAGTTCAACGCCAACCTGAACTATATAGTGAAACGCTGTCTCAAACAAAGATTGGATAAGTAAGTATATGTGCTTTATAGAAATAACTGCAAATACTAACATTGTTATAAATAAAGCTTAGCACTTAAGATTACAGCTGAAATAAACTATTAGCACTGAGTTTGTGGACACTACCTAATGATGATGCAAAAGTTTCCCAGAAGCATTCCATCGAAATAAAATGTGTCAGTGACAAAAAGAAGAATGCACCTAGACAGATGAACTTAAAGTTTGCAAAAGAAGATAGAGGACAGAATACAACTGTCTTCCCTCATCTCAGACACTACTCCAACTAATGCCAGTAAAACCTTGAGGTAATATAAACAATGACAGAGATTATTAGGCTCTTGGGGATTCTTTTTGGACAAGTGAGTGCCTCTTGTCATGGGAACCAAGTAATATTTTTAGCAGTCTTGATCCATATGTTCCAGGATACCACTGCATCCTTATTCCAGAGAATAAGCTGGTTTCCTTCTGGTCAGAATGTTATCATTAATTTTAATCCACAGGTTACCTATTTAGATATATATAAGTGGTATTTTTAAGTAGTTTTCTCTAGCATATTTGATGGATTTACTTATGAAATTGGTAGATAATGGAATTAAATATCAAATCAACAGGTTAGGCTGAAATATAGCCACTGTCAAAAAACAAAGGTGAAAGAAGTAGGTGAGAAAAACAATGGGGGGGTTGTTTTACAAGCCAAAACACTTGAAGTAATCAGTATTTCATAATTACATGTTGAAGGAGATTCAGTCTTGACCACATTTAATTTAGTTTGACAAAGTAGCTATAGGTCGATAAATCACTAGTTGCTATAGTATTATTTCAGAATTCCAGGTTGTGCTTGATCATTGAATTGGAAGAGGAAGATCAAATAAAGTTATCCAAAAGAATATTTTTCTATATTTTGAAAGTGTTGACCTTTTGAATATTATCCTGGAATACTTGGGTAAAGTGGAGTAAGACTAAAATAACTTTTAGTTGTAATTTCCTAATAATATATAGTAAGAACAACAGGTAGAATATTGCACAGACTCATCTGCATTTGCATTCATTTTATAAAGACCACACCTATGCCTTTCTCCTGGAGCTGTAAGACTTGAGTTAGACATAGCTTCCCATTACTGTCCTGCTCCTTGTCCATTCTTCCTTCTGGACTCCATTCCATCTGGCTATACTCTTTTCTTCCAGATGTCTGTTTTGGTTTTAGCTTATTTCTTTTGGATGGCACATATTTTCCCTTGCTTTTCTAAATCAGGTTCCATTTTGAAAGAATTTTTACCAAACCTGGTATGAGATAGAATTTTCTGCTTTATATAACTGACAGTCTCTTCCTGGGAATAAATGAGTGTTCCTGATAAAATACACAATTTTTGATAAACTTTAATCTAAGTAAGACTTATGCTAGAAGTCAGGTTAGTAAAGAGGTGCTATGAATCCAACCAGAAGTTACTGGTGATGAGCACAGTTTATATGAAGAAATAAAGCAGAAGTCAAACTGGAATGGGTTGAGGAATAAAGAAGAATTAGAGACAAAGCTTGGCTGAGAAACATGGGAGAAGTAGGGTGACAGCTTGTTTTCAGGAGATGGACACTTGATTATATGTGGATGGAACAGAAAATTAAAACTAGAGGCTGGCTATTTGTTTCTGAATTTAAAAAACTTTTGCCTCTCATTACAATTAAGACAATGTGCTCTGATTTGGTTTCCTTCTGTGGAATAGAAAATTAAGGATTCCTAAGCACTAGGAGTTCAATGATGGAGAAAATCCTATTTTCATTACCTAGCATCAGAGAGGCAGTAAATATAGGTCAGGGTCTCCTAAATTCATCTGTTCACTATACTCAACTCAAGATCTTGATAAAAATCCTGTGCCAAGACCACTAACCAAGAATTTTTTTAGAAAAGAGCCTGGAAATCTGTATATTTAATAAGTATCTTATGAGCAAGCAAGGTTGGGGAAAATGGTACAGTGGTAGAAATCACAGGCTTGGAATCAAAAAGAACTAAGTTCAAACCTTTTTCCATTACTGTATAGACTTGTATGAATTAATCTATTTCTCTAAGTGATTATTGTATGGGCAAGATGAGAAAATACATATACCACACCATGAAAATGCTCAAGTTATATGTAGCGACTTATTTTTTAAAAAGACACTGGTGGGGCCAGGGATTTAGCTCAGTGGTTCCACCGCCTGCGTCACAAGTGCAAGGACCTGAGTTTGATCCCCGACACCAAAAAAAAAAAAAAACACTGTAGAAAACTCCACTCCCTATGCACAGTTCACCACCAGTGAAAACTCTAACCAGAATTGTATTTTCTTTTTTTTTCATTTTTTTGAGACAGGGTCTCACTATGTAGTGAGTAAGACTGACGAGGAACTCACTATGTAGCCCAGGCTGGTCTCAAAAACATAGCAATCCTCCTGTCTCAGCCTCCTGAGTGCTGGAATACAGGCATGTGCCACCAAGCCCAGCAGAATTGTATTTTAATAGTCAGTCTCATATATTTAGATTACATAATTATCCTCTTTATCAAATGGACCTACCGGGAGTGAATATTTGAATGAGCGTACAAGGGATTACTTGCCATTGGAGAAAGATTGAAATAAATTTTAACATTGCTCCTAACATAATTTTATAAGATTTATTATAACCTTTGAATCTATTAACTTTTTCCAACCCCTGGGCTTTGTTCACTTCCTATCACTTATGTTTTTACCACAATGCCATTTCATATAATTCTAAGGTTGCCACAAACTGTGTCCCAACAACTAACCCAGTTGGAAAGACAGAAATGCTCACAAAGGCTGTATTAGAAGAGAGTACTTATTTGTTATCTCTGGAGTGGAAATTCAAGACCAGGAACTATCACTCTTAGAGATTAAAGCAAAACAAAAAGATCTTAGGGATCCAGATACCAGGGACCAATATAACCCAGGGAGAGAAGAGAAATGTAGGAAGGATTTTTCTAAAAGGCTAGAGTATGGTATCAATCACATACCAGGGAAATGAGCAAAGGCCTAGTAGAGAGCAAAGTCGAGTACACAAAAGTGAGAATAAAATATCAGAGTTGAACAAGCAGAGTTAATTGGCTCCATAGAATATCTTTGGCCTGAAGCCATGTTATTGAATTTAGAGAGACCTCTCCCAGGAACACTGAACAAAGAAATATAAAGCTTGAGGGTATAATTAATTTTTTACATGGATTTTGGCTTTGGGTTTCCTGCTCCTCTTTTGTTTATTTCTGTAAAGTGTGTACTTTTTTATTTTTACTTAATAAAGAGAAATTAACTTGGTTGTTTTACCAGATTCATCTTCATTTTGAACCGCCTTTGATCTAATGGACTCAATTTTGTATTAAAGTCATAGAGGTAAGAGCTGAACAAGATGCCACATGCCTGAAATCCCAGCACTCTATGAGGCTGAGGCAGGAAGACCATAATTTCAAGCCTAGCCTGGGCTATTAGCAACTTTGCAAGGTTCTGTTTTAAAATAAAAACTTTTAAAAAGACTGAGGGTGAGGGAAAAGAAAAAAATGTGAGAGAATGAAAAGATGAAAATAAAGTGTTTGTAGATGGGGAGGGGAGGAGGGGGTGAAGGGAGGGCAGAGGTAAGGGGAAAAAATGAGAATCAAGACTTGCCATGTAAAGGTACATGATCCCAACAATGAATGTAACTGTACTGTATCCCTAAAATGTACCAATAAACTCAATAAAATTAAAAAAAAAAAGACTGAGGGTGTAGCTCAATGTGAAGATCCTGGATTCTGTGTATAGTACAACAAACAAAGGCAGGCACGCAGGCAGGCAGGCAAGCAAGCAAGCACGCAAGCACGCAAGCAAGCAAGAAAGAAAGGGGTACATAAAAAAAGGCATATCATAGCATCTTAATTATGGACTTAGACAGCAGCATGGCAGAGGAACATAACCAGATAAAGTGTCTAAAGCACCCTAGAAGAGAAAGCTAAAAGAAAGGCTTACAGGGGTAGAAAAGACAACTTTCAGATTATTCCAGTATAGTCATCCTAGAATCTCTAGATGGGAGGTTGGGAGTTAGGTAGAAAACATAACACTAGTGGGACTGTGGTAGACAAAACAGAGCCAAACCAATAGATACTCATAGAGCTCTCCTCCAGTAACTCAAGCACTGGAATCACTTAAATACCTGGAGGAGTAAAATCTCCCTTTGAGCAGAATAGCCTTTCCTCTACCTATTCACAGGGCTTACCCTCTCATTTCCTTTGGAGTTTGATAAAATATGACCCGCTTCTCCTACCTGGAGCCACCATCCTCCAGCGCCCAGAAGGTAGCCTGGGCCCTGATTCACTGTGGGAAGGAAAGCCACGCCCTCTCCCTCCTGGAGCCACCATCGCTCCAGCATCAGGAAGGTAGCTGCGCGGGAGCGCCAGAACTCCCATAACTCCCCTTACCACCCTGCCACTCACTCTCAGACCTCCTGATTGAGCCAGTCTTTGGATCCACTCTGCAGAGGCAGAGGTGGTCATAAAGGGTATTTTTCTGAGTTCCCAACTTTGAACATCTTTAAAGAAAGGGCATGGGGAAAGCTATAGTAGAACGGTGTGGAGTTCAACCATTCAGAAGGTTGGGGAACTCAATCTGGGCCTTGCAGCCCGAGGCAAGGTCAGTCTGCATCATGAGGTTCAGCCATCACCTAACTGAGATCACGGGTCTTGTGTCCTAGCTCTGTCTGAGCCATTAAATGGTAAATATACTATATTGAAAAGTTTGTTCACTGTAGACATGTTCTGGACTGCTTCTTGATTTCAATTTAATTCAAATGGTTTAAGGGTGATAGACTAGTGACTATCACAGGTGGTCAGTTTCCAAGTTGGGCTTGATCTTAATGTGTTGCTGATTGTATCAGTTGGGATAAAGGATTGTGGTTGATTGGATGAGCTGAGCTGTTTTCTCTGATGTTATGAACATGAGAATGACTGTGGGTCGTTAGAGACCCAGAAGCTAGGGCGCAACTTTATCAGGAAGATTTGGGTGATAACCCAGAGATTAAACCAAGGACAGCCCAACAACAAAAATAAAATGAGAAAACACTTAAGCAAGTCACAAAGACAGACTTCCAGTTCACCAATGGCAAACAGTAGGGCAAATGAGGATGAAAAGGCTGATAGTGAACCACCAGGACACCCTGAACTCAAAGCAATGGAAGTAACAAAACAGATCAATCAGGCTCTAGAAAAATTCAGAACAGAAATAATTTCCCAGATAACCATGGAGACAGTGATCGAAATGAAAGTCGTGATTTGAGACTCTAGAGCAGAAACTGACAAAAAAATAGATGAGCTTAGGACCACAATAGAAGCCATGAAAGCCCAGCATAAGAAAGAAAAGCAAAAAATAAACACCCAACATAGGAAAGAAATGGAATCCATAAAACAGATTCAAACAGATATCCAGGAGATTAAACACTCCATTGAAAGTGTATGCAACAGAATAAAAGAATGCAAAGACAGAATCTCAGATATAGAAGATATGATTGCAGTCAGTGTCCGTGAAAAGAGAGGTCTCTTAAAAACAGTAGGGGATCATGAGAAATTGATCCAACAACTCCTAGATGATTCAAAGAAGAATAACATAAGACTGATAGGAATACATGAAGTAGCAGGAGAAAATATAAAGGACTTAAAAAAGCTGTTCAAACAATTAATGACAGAAAACTTCCCAAACAGAGGGGAAGAATTTCACATTCAGATAACTGAGGCATATAGGACCCCAACTAGCCACAATAAAAAAAATCTACACCTAGACATATAATAATCAAGATCCCAGAAACCCAACAGAAGAACAAAATACTACAAGCAGTAAGAGAAAAGAAACAAATCACATGCAAAGGAAAGCCCATCAGAATCACAGCAGACTTTTCAACACAAACCCTTGGGGCAAGGAGAGCCTGGAATGACATATTTCAAGTACTGAAAGAGAACAACCTCCAATCTAGACTGATATATCCTGCAAAACTCTCTTTCAAAAATGGATGGGGAAACAAGACACTTCCACGACAAAGAACACCTGAGAAACTACATGAATACCAAACCAGCACTACAAGGAATTCTAAACAAGATCCTAGAAAAAGATAATGAAGGCAACAACACCATGAGGCCCAACAGAGCAAATCAAATAGGCAAGGCAAGAAATTAAAAGGAGAAGTTGAAAAAGTAAAAAGAGTCAGAAAAGGCCAATAACATGTCAATAATAAGTCAGTATATATTAGTTACAACCATCAGTGTCAATGGCCTCAACTCACCAATCAAGAGAAATAGACTGGCAAAATGGAATAAGAAGCAAAATCCAACAATATGTTGTATACAAGAAACACACCTAGTGCTTAAAGAAGTCCACAGACTGATAGTGAAAGGATGGGAAACAATTCTCCATGTGACAGAAGCCCAGAAAAAAGCAGGTGTAGCAATCTTATTCATAGACAAAGCAAATTTCAAACCAAAACTGATTCTAGTATTATTGATGTAGGACGGTACTGTATCATACCTCTGTCAATGTAAAAATCTTGTACCTGCTTTATGATACATAATAGTGATCATGCTTTATCAGAGCTATTTTTAATGATATTACTCTGAGTGTTCTCCTTCCAGATGATAATTAAGATGCTAATTAAAAAAATGGTGCCAGGTACCACAACAGCAACAGAACTTTACTGCTTTCTGGATATTATTCTTTTCTTTGTTTCTTTTTTTAATGGAATGTGCTGAATGAATATATATATATATATATAATTTGAACTTTTGGAAACTTTAATGGTGCTGTCAACTTTGGAAAAAGTTATCCCAATTTACTGTGTTGAGTTGGCATTGTACAGAAATGGACAGCCATATTGGTCTAGAAATGTTTATTTTTTTAGTTTTATTTTTTTTCCATTTGTACAGGAGTAATGCACTGTATTAAATTTGTGAGGTCATATCTACGTAGATTTGATTACAAAAACTAATAAAGTATTCTCTAAATAATGAAAAAAAGAGTAAAATAAGACTACAAGAGCAAGAAGCACTTTAAATATGTTAAGGGACCTTTTCATCTTCAGAATTAAGGATTTTTTTTAATCTTACATCATTGCCTTTTCTCTTTTACTTTCCTTTATAGTTTTATTTTAGGATTTCCTATTTTTAATGTTCATACAGAGATTTCTTTAACTGAAATACTGAATAGTTTCTCTGGTGTGAAAAACTATAATAGTACACAGGATCCTAATGAGATAATTAATAATGTGAAATAGGAAGTAAAGAGCTAAAGGTGTAGGGAAAGTCGGAAGGGTGGGGGAAAGGGAATAAGGGAGAGGAAAAAAATATGACAAATTGAAAAAATGGAAATAAAGTGTTTGTAAATGGGGAGGGGAGGAGAGAGTGAAGGGAGGGCAGGGACAAGAGGAAAAAATGAGACTAAAGACCTATTATGTAAAGGTACAGGATCCCAGTGATGAATGTAACTGTATTGTAGACCTAGATTGTACCAATAAACTCAATAAAAAGAAAAAAAAGAAAAATAAGATAAAATATGACCCTAGTGGCCAAGACTTCTCCCATCTTCATATCTAAAAAGTTAGCACCTTCACACACACACACACACACACACACACACTTCCTATCCTCTTTTCCAGCTTTCTTGCATTTCTTAATTCCTATCAAAATCAAACATTTATATTTTATTTGCTTGTCTTGTTTAGTCCTGTCCAGTAAAATGTAAATTCCATGACAGAAATTTCATTGTGATATTCTTAACACCTACAACAATGTTAAACACAGATTGTTAGTCAGTATTAAATAAATACTTGTTAAATAAATGGTAAGGAGTTTAAGCTAATGTGGAAATAACTTGTTAACGGTAATTACAATTAGCCAGGTATGGTTGTGCATTCCTGTAATCCCATCGCTCCAGGAGGCTGAGGCAGGAGGTTCACAAATTTGAGCCCAGACAGTGCAATTTAGCAACTTAGTGAGACCTGTCTCAAAATAAAAGGTTCACTATCACTGGTCTATAATTTCATTCTTTTATTCAGCAAATATCTAGTATTTATAGTATGTAGTAGTTATATACATATATATAATTTCTAGAATGTAACTTATTCATTCTAACAAGGACTTTCTCTTTTAACCAAAAAAATTTTTCCAGTACTGGGAATAAAACAGCACTTTATGCTGCCAGGCAGGTGCAGTGCCACAGAACAACATTCCTGGTCTTTCGACTAAAACTTAATCAAGCTACTTTACTAGAATCAACCAAATGAAGGTCAAATCATATAGAAATAATATGTAGTCTATGTCTGCGATCA
>NW_022900926.1:51265116-51268971 GCF_012274545.1 Fukomys damarensis | reverse complement strand
AGATTCTAATAAGATTACTGACATTTAGAAATGGGAGGAAAGGAGCTAAAGGTGTAGGGAAGGTGTGATACGTAGGGGAAGAACAAAAAGGGAAAAGAAAAAAATGTGAGAGAATGAAAAGATGAAAATAAAGTGTTTGTAGATGGGGAGGGGAGGAGGGGGTGAAGGGAGGGCAGAGGTAAGGGGAAAAAAATGAGAATCAAGACTTGCCATGTAAAGGTACATGATCCCAACAATGAATGTAACTGTACTGTATCCCTAAATGTACCAATAAACTCAATAAAAAAAAAATATATAGGTAGTCTACATAGACCTTTTCCTTACCTTTATTCCCTAAACAGTGTAATAAATATTTACACATTTACATTATATTAGGTATTATAAGTAATCTACAGGTTTTTTTTAAATACACAGGAGGATGTGTAGTTTAAATAAGTACTACACCATTTCATAAGGAATTTGAGTACCTGCACATTTTGGTGTCCATGAGGATCCTGGAATTGATCCACTGCATGTACCAAGCATTAACAATGGTTGGAAACAATCTTAATGTTTACGAATAGAAACCTGGTTATATAAATAATTCTCTTTTTTTTATTTTTTATTTTTTTGGTACCAGGGATCAAACTTGGGACCTTGAAGCAGTAGCATTAAGATGGACTGGGAAAAACATCAGTTTCCCAAAGTTAAAAATAGTAGAAATAGAAATGGTTCACAAAACCCCACAGTTCTTTCCTGATGCTGGATGGCACTTGTATGGTCCTAGCCTGGTTAGTATAAAATAGTCCCACTATCTCAGACACCATGGCCAATATCACACAGGTCCCAGTTGCCCTTTGAACAAATGGACTTAAGAGATATCAACAGACAGCTCCACCCAACAGCAGAACACACATTCTTTTCAGCAGTGTATAGAACTTTCTCTAAAATGGACCACATTTTAGTCAATAAATCAGCTTTAAGTAAATGTAAAAGAATGGAAATTGCACCGTGCATATAATCAGACCATAGCAGAATGAAATTAGAAATTAATGATAAAAGAAAACACAGAAACTATGCAAATGCATAGAACCTAAGCAATATACTCAACTAAACCTAGGTTGAAGAAATAATCAAAGGAGAAATAAGACAGTTTCTAGAACTAAATGCTAATGCCAGTACAACATGCCAGAACATAACCAGACATAATGAAAGCAATGATAAGAGAGTTTATAACTGTGAATGCCCACATCATAAAAACAAAGGGAACCCAAATAACCTAGTGCTGCACTTCAAGGTCCCAGAAAAACAAGAACAATCCCAACCCAAATCTAGTACAAGGAAGGAAATTACAAGGATCAGGGTAGAAATCAATGAAATTTACACCAAAAGAATACAAAGAATAAATCTAAAATTTGGTTCTCTGAGGAAATAAAATAGACAAATCCTTAGCCAATATAACCCAAAAACAAAAGACAAGATATAAATCAATGCAATTAGAAATGAAAAGGGTGAAATCACAATGGACACTGCTGAAATAAATAATATTATTAACAGCTACTTTGCAAACCTGTATGCCAATGAACTGGACAACATGCCCCTCTGCCATGCCACCTTGCCTTGGAGCCAGCCAACTATGCACTCTCTACCAACTATGAGACCTCTACAAACCATAAGCGAGATAAACCTTTCCTCCTTTAACTTTGAGTGTCAGGTATTTTGTCTCAGCAATGAGAAAAGCAACTAAGACAGCCATGTTTATAGCAGCACAATTCATAACAGCTACATCTTAGAAGCAGCCTATATTCCATCAACAGATGAAATGAATAAAGAAATGTGGTATTTATACACCATGGAGTGCTACTCTGTCATTAAGAAAGATAAACTTGAGTCATTTGTAGGAAAATGCTATACCTTGAGATCATATATTAAGTGAAATAAATCAGACACACACACTTAAATATCACATTGATTCTCTTATATGAGAAACCCAGAGTAAAAATAGATAGCAAAATAAAAGATAAATACAGTAATATGAAGTAAGAAGATAGATTATTCTCAAGAGGAAGGGGATCAAGAGGTAGAAGGAGTAGGGACAAGGGGAAAAAATGAGAACCAAGACCTGTCCTATAAAGGTACAAGATCCCAATAATGAATGTAACTGTGCTGTATACCTAAAATGTACCAATAAACTCAATTTAATAAAAAAGAGGTAGAAGAAGCAGAGGGAAAGGATATGGATGAAAAAAAGAAAATGAGATGTGTTGTGTACATGTGCCAACTCCACACAAGGAATATAAACATTATGTACTACACACAAGTATTAATAAACTAAAATTTAATTTTTTTAAATTTTAATACAGTATCTCATAAAGTTGCCCAAACTGAGCTCAAACTTTCAATCCCCTTGCCTCAGCCTCCAAGAGTGCTGGGATGTTGTCATGCATTATCACATGCGAGCTTTAAGATATATTGTTAACATTCCTGTAATTCAAGCACTCTAGAATGCTGAGGCAGGAGGATCACAAATTCAAGCACAGCCTAAGCAACTCAGCAACTTAGGAAGATGCGGTCTAAAAGTTTTTTAAATTTAAAGGGAAGAAGGGAGGAGAGAAGGAGAAAGAAAGAAAGAAAGAAAGGAACAAGGAAAAAAGTGAAAATAGAAGGAAAAATGGAAACAGAGCTTTTGTGCATAGGGAGAAGAGAGGGCTTGAGAGGGGGATAAAATAAAATAAATTTTATTTTTAAAAATTTTTTAATTTACAAAAGTCTGAGGATGTAACTCAACATGAAGGCCCTCAATTCAATACACAGTACTGAAAAAATATCTAGACACATGGGATGTGGCATGGTTAAAAGAGTTATGCATTTTCATAATATTTTACTTTTTTATTTTTGAAACATGAGCAAATCAGCTTTTAAAAAATAAAAATGGTCAGGTACGGTGACTTTTGATAATCAAGCACATATCTGTAATCCCAGCATTCTTCAAGGATAAGGCAGAAGGATCTTGAGTTCAAGCCCAGTGTGGACAACTTAGTGACTTAGCAAGACCTTGTCTCAAAATAAAAAATGTTTTAAAAAAGTAGAGTACTTAGCTCAGTGTGAAGTCCCTGAGTTCAATCCCCAGCACACTAAATATGTTATCTGACCCCCGTAGAACTCAAGACTGTTTCCCCAGAACACTTGAATCCTCCCTCAAATCTGGTCCTCTTCCACACTTCTCTAAATCAGTAAATACCCCTGCCATCTATATTGTCGCTCAAGTTCAAAATCTGAGGTTTTTTTTATTTTTCTTGCACCCACAAATTTGTGGGCAATTTCTAGAGTTTCTGTCATCACAATAGAGCCCAATACATTCATTTCTTATCATCTCTAGTATTACTTCTCCAATCCAGCCATTGTCATCTCTAACCTGTATGACTGCAATAGCAAGTGTTACTCAAAGTGAGACAACAGTTAGACATTTTTTTTAATTCATAATGAAAAGCAACTATTCTAGTAAGCACCCTATTTAGTTCAACTAGCAAATTTTTCATAGCAAGACTTTATGGATTAAAAAAGAATGAGGAGCCGAGCATGGTGGCGCATGCCTGTAATCCCAGCACTTGGGAAGCTGAGACAAGAGGATCGCTGTGAGTTCGAGGCCAGCCTGGGCTACATAGTGAATTCCAGGTCAGTCTCAACTATGCAATGAGACCCTGTCTCAAAAAAACCAAAAAAACAAAACAAAACAAAACAGAATGAGGGCCAGCCAGGCATGGTGGTGCATACCTATAATCCCAGCACTCAGGAGGCTGAGGAAGGAGGATCACTGTGAGTTTGAGACCAGCCTGGGCTACAGAGTGAGTTCCAGGTCAGTCTCTACTACATAGT
>NW_022900926.1:51262949-51265101 GCF_012274545.1 Fukomys damarensis | reverse complement strand
GCCCACAAAAAAAAAAAAAAAAAAAAAAAAAACAAGAAAACAAGAATAAGGGCCAAGCATGGTAGTGCACACTTGTAATCCAGCACTTGGGAGGCTGAGGGAGGAGGACTGTTGTGACTTTGCAGACAGGCTCAGCTATATAGTGAGACCCTGTCTTAAAAAATAAGTAAATAAAAAGTAAAAAAGAATGAATTACTTTGTATTCTGGAACAAGTCCTTTATGTCTTTTCAGACCAGTATTTTGAGTAGCACTGCTGCCTATCTCAAACACACACACACACACACACACACACACACACACACACACACACTATTTATACAGCAGACAATTTTTTCCAAGGTTACACAACTAGTAATCTACAGATCCTTCATTGAAAACCAACAGTCAAACTCCAGAGGTCATGCTCTTCTTAGTGGACACATACAGATGACATAAATTGGATGGTCAATTCCGCTAAACATTTATCAAGCAAATACTATATACCAAGCATTGGCTGGAAGATATTAAGATAAAGAGACATATAGGACATAATTCTGCCTTAAAGAAGCTCTTGTTCTTTCTAGGCAAGGCCAATAACCATGCAAATAAATAAATTAAAATATTGTATGATCATATAATACCAAAAAAAGCTAAAATTTTAGAAGTGCTATCATGGAGTAAATGATTCTCTACTGGCACAGTTTCCCAGAGACGCTAACTTTAGATCTAGATTTGGGGGCAAGATTTGACATTCCCCATGCAGGTAAAACAGAGAAGGGGGTTTCAGACAGAAAGCATAATTTGTGCAATCAGGGTGACTATATGAGGATGAGTTAAACTATATTATTTGATAGTGTCAGAGATAAGAGGTAAGAGACAGAAAATAAGATTTATTGGCATTATGCTTTCCCTAAGTGTTCTTCACATTTCACAATTGCCCAATTTTCATATAATTTCTCTCTTTTTTGGGGCAGATGGCATACATTAACCTACCTAGGGCTACAGCCAGTTTCCTTCACTGGATGATTGGATTCAATTCATCTCCTTATTGCCTGACTAGATTGTGAATTTTTTTAATATTTTTGCATGTGGCATCTCTTTGACATATGAACAGGTTATTGCTATTCAGTCAGACAGGGCAATCTTTAATGTACCTAGCACTGTGCTAGCAGTAGCAAAGATGTATCTGGCTTCATTTGAGTAGGAGGTAATTAAACTGAGTTATTGAAGAATGAGCAGGTATTCTAAGCAAAGAAAGTGCATCTACAAAGGTATAGAGGCATAAAGCACAACTTATATGAAAAACAGGTCTAATTTGGCTAAAATATAAAATGTACCTAAAGAAATGGTGAGAGGTGAATCTGGCCAGATTAACAAAACATTTAAAAAGAAGAGGCATGAGCTCCACACTAAGGAGTTTGGATCTCATCTGTATTTGGAAGTCACTGGTAAGTTTTATGAAGCAGAGTAACAAGATTAGAGCTTAGTTTTAGAAACTATCTTTGCAGCATTGTAGAAGATGACTGAAGACAGAAAAGTCAAAAAAAGACAAATTGATGGACAATTTGGCAAAATCAGTCAGCACAGAAAACTCTCATATTTTTTTGTTTTGTTTCTTTTTTTGTTTTTTGAGACAGGGTCTCACAATGTAGTTGAGACTGAAATGGAACTCATTATGTACCCCAGGCTGGTCTTGAGCTCACAGCGATCCTCCTGAGTGCTGGGATTACAGGTGTGCGCCACCACGCCTGGCACCATACCTTTTGACTCAGCAATTATACTTGGAAAATTAATCCCATGAATGCACCTGCAAATGTATAAAAGATTACATGCAAGATTATCCAAAGAGCCAGGCATAGTGGCACACACCTGCGAACTCAGCCCTCTGGAGGCTGGGGCAGAAGCATCACTGTGAGTTCAAGGGCAGCCTAGTTTATGTAGTGAGTTCAGGACCAGCCTGAACTATACAGGAAAACTTGTCTTAAAAAAAAAGAGTAAGAGTATTCAAAGTATGTAAATGCTCATCAACAGCACATTCATAAAATGAGACATTTTAAAGCTATTGCCTTAATGGCTGGGGATTTAGCTCAGTGGTTCTGGTGCCTGTCTTACAAGCGTAAGGACCTGAGTTGGATCCCCAGTACCAAAAAAAAAAAAAAAAAAAAAAAAAAA
>NW_022900926.1:51199742-51262920 GCF_012274545.1 Fukomys damarensis | reverse complement strand
GTCTTAAAAACCTATACCAGGCCGGGTGTGATGGTGCATGCCTGTAATCCCAGCACTTGGGAGGCTGAGGCAGGAGGATTGTTGTGAGTTCGAGACCAGCCTGAGCTACATAGTGAGTTCCAGATCCGCCTCAACTACATAGTAAGACCCTGTCTCAAAAAAAAAATAAATAAATAAATAAAAAATAAAAAATAAACTCTACCAGGGGTCAGGGCTTTAGCTCAATAGTGCCTCTGCCTGCCTCAAAAGCACAAGGTCACGGGCCGGGGATTTAGCTCACTGCTTCCGCTGCCTGCCTTGCAAGCACAAGGACCCGAGTTTGAATTACCAAAATGATCTTGTATATTGATGTAAAATAATCACCAAAATGAAGAAAATGATTTTTCTTCTAAAATGAAGAAAAACAAATTTCACATTATTTACGTTAAAAGAACAAAAAGTATTTAATGTTTGGAATCCATGCCATATGAAACAAATTCTGTACCAGAAGTCCTTTGCTCCATCCGGTATGCAGTACTACCGTGCTGATTACCTGCTAAGCGATAAGTAATTTAAGTGATGGATAAGCCTGGACTTCTCCCACGTTTTGGTTTAAATCCTTTTTTATAAAGAGCATATCCCCTTGGTAGAAGTGGCCAAAATGCTAATATTAAAATTTATTTAGCTGTGGGAGCTATGATCATTTGTTCTTCAAATGCCCGAAAGCTCTATATAGCAACCATAATCATTGTGTTTATCTCAAAATTCTTCAAAATTATTAGTTTTTCCCTAACCATTTCTTTGGGCACATGGAGACCTTGGTTCTATCCATACATGTGTTTTGTTGAAAGAAGTAAGGATGAGGTATATGTGAGAGGAATTATCCTCCTTGTCTGACTCATATTCACAGTCAGAATTCAGAACTGTCTTCATCATTGTCTTGGTCAGAGAATAAAGAAGCCATAGTCCCTGTGTTCAGGGACTTAAAGAACTGTTGTATAGGATTCTAAATATTTTCAATTTTGAGAGTCCCCCTTTTATTGGGGGGGGTGTTAGGAATCAAACTCAGGCCCTCAGGCATGACAGGCAAACATTCTACCACTGAGCTATATCCCCAGACTAAATGCTTCTCTGTTTGCTTGTTTATCTTCATGGCTTAGACTAGGGCCTTAAATCTCTAATTTGGAAGTGCCTCTCTTTGTCTTATAGCATTGGCTGAGGTCTTCTGTAGGGATACCATTAATTTCCTTTTTTTCTACTGTTTCAACAACCAAAGCCATACTATTCCATAGGTCAGTCCTATTCTCTTTTTCTTCTTCTGTGGGTCAGCTCTGAAAATTCCCCTTTTTGCTTTCCAGTTATTGCTTTTCTATGCTGGATTTCCACTCAGCCTGTGTTATGGCCTGCAGCTAGATGCCCTTCCAAAGCCTCATGTGGACATAGGTGGGAAGTTTCCAAGGTGGCTGGATTAGATTTTGTGAATGTGAATTAAAGGTGTGATACTAGGATTAAGGATATAGCTAATGGAAGCCTCATCCTGGGTATGGGTGGCACCAATCAATAGGCTTGTAGTTTGGATGGAATATACAGGGACAGAAAGAAGGCAGGATTGCTGTTGCTGCTTTGCTGCCTCCTGCCTACTCTGCCATGCATCTTTGCCATGCCACCCTGCTTTGAAGTCAGCTGACTATGGACTGCAACACCTATGAACTGTGAGCTGTAATTTTGCCTTTTTAACTTGCAGGGGTTAGGTATTTTGTCTCCATAGCAAGAAAAGTAACTAAAGCAGCCTGTTACAGTATTCTGGGGTTCTGTAGACTCTTTCCAGGTTCTTAGTGTCCTGAACAAAGAATTAGGCAAGATATACAAGAAATGAGCAAGGTTTTACATTTATTAAAGGTAGTAAAAGAAGTACACTCTGCAAAGTGAGAGTAGGCCACTGAGACAGTTCACAATGACCCTGAGGTTAATGGCAGAGGCCTTTCATATCCCTTATTCTTTAGGTTGAGGTCATATCAAGGCTTTCCTATGAAAAACCTGCTTGATTTTGCAACAGAAGAACTGAACATAGAACTTGCTGATTGGTCCTAGGTACAGAGCTTGGAAAATGTTTTCTGCACCTGTGTCCTGATCTCTGTGATTGACAAGTCATGTCCACTGCTCAGCTGGCTGGTCATGCCCTAATAACCCGCCTCAAGCCTATATTGTTGGAAATTACTAAAAAGAGTTTGCTTTTATCTTAAAGCAGCACATTTCAGTGAAGCTTCTCCATTACTTCCCTCATGGCAATTATAGAGGAATACTCTCTCCTCCATAGCCCTGGGAGCAGGGTCATGCAGACAGGTCTACATGGCTTTTACCTAAATAAAAGTTATGGCTTCATGAATGGTTTTTCAGGAAGACTGAGTCTTGGAGAATGGGAATACCATTTCTCTTTGCCATCTAGATCAAGAGAAATCACAGATTCATCTCTGTCTAATGTCCTCTTTCTCTCTCTGTTCCTTGGATTTTGTGATGTGAAATATTTGGTCTTAGTCCACATGTCCTGACATACAACTCTAAAACTCCTTACAATCTCTGAAGTGATAGTATTTTTTTGCAAGTAAATTGACTAATAGCTCTCAATCTCTATATACCTTCAGAATGAGAGGGGGAGAGAAGGTAAAGGTAAAGTTGATAATGAACCTAGGGCTTATGTAATGAAAGCTTCATAGCAACTCAAGGACAGGGTTGAGAGAGCTTCTGGGTAGCTAAACTTGTGGCTGTTTCTGGCAAGTGGTTTACCAGAGAGAACACAAAAGTTCCATGCCATTTTCCTATATCTCAACTTACTTTCTTTTCATCTCTATCCTTTAAAATAAAGTAGTATAGCTGGACATGACGATGTATGCCTGCAATCCCAGCACTTAGAATGCTGAAGCAGAAGGATAGAGAGTTCACGGGCAGTCTGGACTATATATCAAGTTCAACGCCAACTCAACTACATATGGAGACTCTGTCTCTAAATAAATAAATAAATAACCTCAAAATGGTAAATGTGTTTCCTTGAGTTTTGTGAGTCACTCCAGCAAATTAATAAACCTAAAGAGGGAGTTGAAGGAACCTTGATTTATAGCCAGCCAGTCAGAAGCACAGTTGAAAAAAACTAGGGCTTATGACTGGCATCTACAGTAAAGAGGGTAGCAGTCTTAGGAACTAACACTGTCTGAAGGTAGATTAGATTAGAAGACACTCAGCTGGTGTCTGCTGCAGAACTGACTGCTTGTCAATGGGAAGAAATCTCCACACTTTGTAAGGTCTCAATAAGTCTTCTGTGTTGATTATGGCATAAAACTATTGGAAAAAACAGAGTTTTTATTTTTCTAACAGATGTGCTAGGGCTGAGGATTTAGCTCAGTGGTACCAAGACTGCCTCTAACAGATATGCTTTTCAAAAACGTGTTGCAGCAGGAGATTTGTGGTTAGTTTCCCTAGACTGCACCTCTCAGCCTGAGACATTTGAGTCTGCAATATCCAATCCCACATCAAACAAGCAACCACACAAGCCACATGGGACTTCCCTGGCCTCTGCCCATTGCTATCTTTCAGTTTTTGTATTTCATTCTCAGAGAAGGACCTCATTTCAATAGTTTCATTTTCATCATCAATATCACACATGATTTTGTGAGGAATGAAAACAGGTCCTAGTTGGGTCTTTTAAGTGATCAGACCAAATAAAGTTTTCTGTACAGGAGACCTTTGATTTCTCTTCAGGGATTGTCTGTGACCTCTAGAACACAGTGGGAGTTGGCAGATAGCATGAACATATAAAAGTAGTCTAGGAGCCAGTATTTTGTTTTCCTGTAATTTTAGAGTCTACTTCTTGCTTTTTTACTCTCATCTATTGCGCCAGTTTATCCTTGTTGACAAGGAGACCATCCACATCCCATTTACCCCTATGCAACCAGAGAGAGGCCAGCACCTCTCAGCCCATCACCTGCTCAGTAAGTTGGTACCACCCTCAAATGGATGGACTGATGAACCCTGTATTCCTACCATGCCATGATAACCCAGCTTGCTGTGTAAAAGTGTTGAACAAGTGCCCCCTGTTGCTCACCACCATAAGCAACAGACTCAGTATTTTACTCACTGCATGGCTTGCGGTGTCAGCATCACCAAGACAGAGATGACTCACACAGGCTGTGGATGGAACAATGCTTTACTCATACATAGAGATAGAGCAAGATCAGCTTCGATAGTATTGGTTCCCCGGGGCCAACAAGGCTTTCCCTGCAGAAGACACAGAGTATGATCTGTTTGCATCCTTCCTAGAATATGGCCAAAGGAATACCTTTTCCTTCCCACCAAGAGTACATATCAGATATAGTAGTGAACTTGACAAGGTAATTATATGTGCACATTCTTTAAGCAAAACAAAGAGGTACACACCAAGCTTGGAACAGGAAAATGTATCCCCAAACACACCACTGTGCCCAAAAAAGGCTGTGAAGACCTCTAGACTTCTCATCTCCGTGTGAAAAATATTCCAGGCCCAAGCAAGGCATACTCTTATGCAGCCATGCAAGTGTGGACAGGCTGTCTATGACTTGTTTTGCCAACACACATCTTCTCTTTTAACTGAAGAAACAAATGAAGTGTCTCTGTTTCAGTCAGAGACTTCTATTTGTATTCTGGATAGAATCTGTTCTTGTCTTCTCCATGATTTGATCTCTGTAACTTTTGCCTTTTTCCTACATTATAAATCTTCTTCCTCTTTCTCTCCTAAAAGCAATCCTTGACCTTACATGTTGCTCTAACTACTAACCCATATCTGCTTTCTCATCTTATTTTTTTTTCCTCATTGAGTTTTTTGGTACATTTTAGGTATACAGGACAGTTACATTCATTATTGGGATTTTGTACCTTTACATGACAGGTTCTGGGTCTCATTTTTTCCCCTTGTTCTCATCTCACTTTCACCTCGACACTTTTCATACTTGTTGAGCTAAGGTCAAAGTGGACATCTATCATTGCCATCCTACTAAGACTATGTATACAAAATCACCAGTGATCTTCATGTTGCCAAACCCAAATGATCATTTGTTACCTTATTTAACCTTTCAGAAGTATTCAGTCAAACTGCCCTACTGCTCCTGGAGATCATGAATTTCATTTTTGAGAAATCAATTCTCCAATTTTCCCCTCAAGGGGTCTCCTTTCCTAGCTCTTCCACCTCTCCTGGAACTCTAAAGTTTGGCGTGTTCTAGGGTTTTTTCCCAGACTTTCTTCGGTTCTCTACTTATACTCTCCCTGATTATCTCATTTATGTCATGGTTTAAATTCTTTATTTATGGCATGACATTCAAGCCCTGACTTCTCCACTAAACTTCAGGTGTGTATATCAAATCACTTTCTTAATGTTTCCACATAATGAGATATACTCCTCAATGGAGCTCTTTAAATTTAGTATT
The DNA here is from genome assembly GCF_012274545.1 of Fukomys damarensis. Taxonomy (NCBI): domain Eukaryota; kingdom Metazoa; phylum Chordata; class Mammalia; order Rodentia; family Bathyergidae; genus Fukomys; species Fukomys damarensis. The sequence goes on along the minus strand of NW_022900926.1, from coordinate 51,257,491 downwards.
TCAGGGTCAGGGATTTGGCTCAGTGGTTCTGCTGCCTGCCTTGCAAGCACAAGGGCCCGAGTTCAATCCCTGGTACCACAAAAAAAAATTTTTTTTTTTAGTATTTCAGCTGGCGTGGTGGTGCACAACCATAATCCCTGCATTCAGGAGGCTGAAGCAAGAGATTGCCATGAGTTCAAGGCAAGCCTGGGCTACAGTAGTGAGTTCCAGGCCAGCTTGAGCTATATAGGCAGACCCTGTCCCACACACACAAAAAAAATACTATTGCTTGGAGTATTCCTACTATTTTCAGTTCTCAGACATGGGAGGGGGTATAATTCTAAGTGATAGACTTTTTAATTTCTTAAAGTTATTTTTTTCTGTTTTAGAATAAATTATTCTTAGAAAACTTAACTTGGTGTACATATTTCTCCCGTCATTTAACTGAAAGTCATATAATGTACTTTTTTCTTATGTATTCATTATATAACCAGAACTTTATTTGGTGTACTATGATTTCAAAGGTTATCTACCACAAGACATCTACACACGAGAAAGTACTAATTGGCCTTGCATACCAGAGGTATGCAGGAGGAGGCAGGTAGAGAATGCCCTCAAGATCCTGATGAGAGTCTCTTGTGCCTGCCCCAGACCTGACCTCCAGCACCCACCAGAGGTCTGCCTGGCCTAGCAATTCTCATCAACAACCAGGGGAAGCCAGGGCTGTCCAAATTCTACCACCTCTACACTAAAGATACACAACAGCCAATCATCAGAGATACTTTCCATTTGGTATCCAAGAGAGATGGAAATATAATTTCTTTAAAGAAGGATTTTGGTAATCAGTCTTAAATTGTGTAACTTACTGTGACCTACAGAGTTAAATCTAATTAATTGGAGGATCTCACAACAAACTGATTTATAGACATCATCAACACTATATATTGTCTTCTTTGGGGATTCTTCAGAAAGTGAACTTGGAATTTTAGATTTAATTCAAGTGTTCATGGAAACATTAGACACGTTTTGAAAATGTCTGTAAACTGGATTTAATTTTCCACATAGACAAGGCTCACTATATTCTTGTGGAAATGGTGATGGGGGAATAGTATTGGAGACCAACATGAATGAAATTGTCACACAAATTGATGCACAAAATAAACTGGAGAAATCAGAGGCTGGCTTAGCAGGAGCTCCAGCCTGTGCTGTATACACTGTAAAGCACTTGAATCTTCCTGAGATCTCAAGAAATATTAACATTGGTGACATCAGTTTAAAAGTGCAAAACCTGCCCTCTTTTAAATAAAATATTAAAAAGGCCACTCCCAGGTAAAATCCAGGGGGAAAACTCAACGAAATTTATCATACAGTTCTTTACCAAAAATAGAGGTGGAGGCTCTTAACTTTCGCTCTTGGATTTAAGTCAAGGTACTATATAGAAGTTGTGTAGAGCCTGGGCCCCGATCCACTGTGGGAAGGAGAACCATGCCAGCTCCCGACCCAGCCGCCATCGCTCAAGCGCCTGCCATGTGGGCGTCCCTGAACCCCCATAAGCCCCCCCACCGCACTCTCAGTCCTCCTGACTGTGCCAATCTTTGGACCCACTCTGCAGAGGCAGAGGTGGTCATCAAGGGTATTTTTCTGAGTTCCCAACTTTGAACATCTTTAAAGAAAGGGCATGGGAAACCTGTAATAGAACGTTGTGGAGTTCAACCATTCAGGAGGTTGGGGAACTCAATCTGGGCCTTGCAGCCCGAGGTCAGTCAGCTTTATGGGGTTCAGCCATCAGCTAATGAGACCAGGGGTGTTGCATCCTCGCTCTGTCTGAGCCATTAAATGGTAAATACACTATATTGAAATTTTGTTCACTGCAGACATGTTCTGGACTGCTTCTTGATTTCAGTTTAATTCAAATGATTTAAGGGTGATAGACTAGTGACTACTACCGGTGGTCAGTGTTAAAGTTGTGCTTGATCTTAATATGTTGCTCATTGTATCAGTTGGGGTAAAGAATTGCAGTTGATTTGATGAGCTGTTTTCTCTGATGTTATGAAGATGAGAATGTCTGTGGGTCATTAGAGTCACAGAAGCTAGGGCACAACTATATCAGGAAGATTTGGGTAATAATCCAGAGATTAAACCAAGGAAAATCTGACAACAAAAATAAAAATGAGAAAACACTTAAGCAAGACACAAGGACAGACTTCCAGTTCACCAATGGCAAACAGTAGGGCAAATGAGGACAAAAAGGCCAATAGTGAACCACCAGGACATCCTGAACTCAAAGCAATGGAAGTAACAAAACAGATCAATCAGGCTCTAGAAAAATTCAAAACAGAAATAATTTCTCAGATAACCATAGAGATAGTGAGCAAAATGGAAGTTCTGATTCGAGACTCTAGAACAGAAACTGACAAAAAAATAATGAGCTCACGACCATGATAGAAGCCATGAAGGCCCAGCATAAGAAAGAAATGGAAAAACTAAATACCCAACATAGGAAAGAAATGGAATCCATAAAACAGATTCAAACAGATATCCAGGAGATTAAAGTTTATGCAACAGAATAAAAGAATGCGAAGATAGACTCTCATATATAGAAGATAAGATTGCAGTCAGTGACCATGAATAGAGAGGTCTCTTAAAAACAGTAAGAGATCATAAGAAATCGATCCAACAACTCCTAGATGATGCAAAGAAGCATAACATAAGACTGATAGGAATACATGAAGTAGCAGGAGAAAATACAAATGACTGTAAAAAGCTGTTCAAACAATTAATGACAGAAAACTTCCCAAACAGAGGGGAAGAATTTGACATTCAGATAACTGAGGCATATAGGACCCCAACTAGCTACAATCAAAAAAAATCTACACCTAAACATATAATAATCAAGATCCCAGAAACCCAACAGAAGAACAAAATACTACAAGCGGTAAGAGAAAAGAAACAAATCACATACAAAGGAAAGCCCATCAGAATCACAGCAGACTTTTCAACACAAACCCTTGGGGCAAGGAGAGCCTGGAATGAGATATTTCAAGTACTGAAAGAGAACAACCTCCAACCTAGACTGATGTATCCAGCAAAACTCTCTTTCAAAATGGATGGGGAAATAAGACAATTCCACGACAAAGAACACCTGAGAAACTACATGAATACCAAACCAGCACTACAAGGAATTCTAAACAAGATCCTAGAAAAAGACAATTTTTGTTGTCAATCCTTCAATCCTAGAAGGCAACAACACCATGAGGCCCAACAGAGCAAATCAAATAGGCAAGGCAAGAAATTAAAAGGAGATGTTGAAAAAGTAAAAAGAGTCAGCAAAAGGCCAATAACATGTCAATAATAAGTCAGTACATATCAGTTATAACCAGCAATTTCAATGACCTCAACTCACCAATCAAGAGAAACAGACTGGCAAAATGGAATAAGAAGCAAAATCCAACAATATGTTGTATACAAGAAACACACCTAGTGCAAAAAGAAGCCCATAGACTGAAAGTGAAAAGATAGAAAACAATTCTCCATGTGACAGGAGCCCAGAAAAAAACAGGGGTAGCAATCTTATTTGCAGACAAAGTAAATTTCAAACCAAAACTGATTCTAGTATTATCGATGTAGGATGGTACTATATCATACCTCTATGAATGTAAAATATCTTGTACCTGCTTTAAGATACATAGTAGAGACTGTGCTTTATCAGAGCTACATTTAATGATACTACTCTAGAATGTTCTCTTTCCAGATGATGATTAAGATGCTAATAAAATAAAAATGGTCCCAGGTATCACAACAGCAACACAACCTTGCTGTAGTCTGGATATTATTCTTTTCTTTGTTTTTTTGTGTTGTTTTATTTTTAATGGAATGTGCTGAATGTCTATAATTTTGTTCAGATGACTGCAGAACCTGGAAAAGCTGTTGCTGCCATTGATGTATAACATACTATTATTAGTCTTTTTATGTAAATATAAATATATATACATATATATATAAATTGAATTTTGGGAAACTTTAACAGTGCTGCCAACTTTGGAAAAAGTCATCCCAATTTATTGTGTTGAGTTGGCATTGTACAGAAATGGACAGCCATATTGGCCTAGAAATGTTAACTTATTTTTATTTTTATTTTTTTCCATGTGTACAGGGATAACACATCATACTAAATATGTAAGGTCATATCTACGTGGGTTTGATTACAGAAACTAATAAAGTATTCTCTAAATAATGAAAAAAAGAATAAGATAAGACTATAAGAGCAAGAAGCTATTTAAATATGTTCAGGGACCATTTTCATCTCCAGAATTAAGGATTATTTTAATGTTACATCATTGCCTTTTCTCTTTTACTTTCCTTTTTAGTTTTATTTTAGGGTTCCCTATTTTTAATGTTCATACAGAGATTTCTGTAACTGAAATACCGAATAGTTTCTTTGGTGCAAAAACTATAATAGTACACAGGATCCTAATGAGATAATTAATAATGTGAAATAGGAAGTAAAGGGCTAAATGTGTAGGGAAAGTGGGAAGGGTGGGGGAAAGGTAATAAGGGAGAGGAAAAAAAATATGAGAAACTGAAAAAATGGAAATAAAGCGTTTGTAAATGGGGAAGGGGGGGTGAAGGAAGGGCAGGGACAAGGGGAAAAAATGAGAATCAAGACCTATTATGTAAAGGTACAGAATCCCAATGATGAATGTAACTGTATTGTATACCTATATTGTACCAATAAACTCAATTTAAAAAAAAAAGTTGTGTAAAATCAATATGAAAGTTCGATGTTGCTTTTTCTTGTACGGTGACTTTAAAGAAATTGTATTGTTCCAGTGTGATTTGTTTGTTTGTTTGTTTGTTTCTAAACTGTATTGCAGGCCAGGAGTGGTGGCTCATGCCTGCAATCTCAGCACTTGGGAGGCTGTTCCAAACCAATAACTCCTGACTTCCTTCTTCCTGTCAGTGAAGCTGCATTCTCTTGGTTGATTCCACTCCACTTTCTCTCTTTTCCCACAGCTCCTCACCACATCTTATCATTTCTTCCTTCCACATAGTGATTATCAATTTGGGGTCATAAATATTTGGGAAGATGACAACTGAGATCACTTTCCTCACTTCTAATGTAAGGGACAATAGTTTGGATCTTAAATGATTCCCAATGACACACTTGATTCACAGCTTGATAATATTAGAGAGTAATGGAAACTTTAAGAGATGCAGCCTAACAAGAAATTTTTAAATCATAAGAGGCAGGATGATTGCCACAAGTTTGAGGCCAGCCAATGCTACACAGTGAGTTCCAGGCCAGCTGAACTACATAGGAAGACTCTGTCTCAGAAAAGCAAAAAAAATCATAAGAGATGTGTCCTAGTAGGGAATTTTGGGACCCTGGTCCTGTTAATAGGTTTTCTGTGGTTCTGGGAACTCCTAGAGATTTTAGTTTCTTCATATCCTAAACAAATTGGACAAAAGAAGTAAAAAAAGGTAGCAAGGTTTTAAACTTATTAAATGTAGGAAAAGAAAAGAACAAACTCTTCAGAGCAAGTGTGGGCCAATTAAAGGTAAGAAAAGAATTACACCCTGTAAAGTGCATGATGGGTTGCTGAAAGAGGTAACAGAGGCTCTCAGTTTGATGGTGGCCTTTTTTGTATCTCCCACTCCTCCCACTGATTTTAGGCCCAGGACATCTTATCAAAAACCTGCTTGAGAAGTGAAAGACCTGTACAGTGAAAAATTATAGTACCCTGAAAAAGGATATTGATGAGGATATCAGCAAATAAAGTTACCATAAAATAAAGATATCCCCTAGGGCCGGGCATTTAGCTCCATGGTTCCACTGCCTGCCTTGCAAGTACAAGTTCCCAAGTTCGATGCCCAGTACCAAAAAGAACAAAAGATACCCCTGTTCCTAATACCAATAGCATTCCCCAACAGAAATAGAGAAAACAAGCCTAAAATTCATTTGGAACCAGATGAGAGCGAAAGCAATTCTAGGCAACAAGGGCAAGGCAGGGACATCACAATCCCTGATTCGAAGTTATAGCACAAAGCTAAGTGATGTTATCAGCATGGTACTGGCAAACAAACAGATTTGTGGATTAGGGGATCAGAATAGAGGATGCAGAGACAACTCCAACAACACCCAGGTCTTTATCTTTTACAAAGGTGCCAAATAACTTTGCTGGAGTAAAGATAGCTGTGTTAGTTACTTTTTTGTTGTTGCTGAGAAAAAATATACACTTAAAAGGAGAGGCTTTATTTAGCTCACAGTTTGTAGAGGTTTCAGTCCATAATCAGCTGGTTCTAAGGCACAGTGTGACGTGGCAGAGGGGCATCCCGGAGGAGAAACAGTTCCTGTTGCCCACAAGGTAGCAAAAGCAACAGGGAAACCTTAACAGCACCTTTCTGCCCCTTTTATCTTATCCAAACTACTGAGATTAGGCCTGTGCCACACCAATCAGTGTGCTGGTTTAATAATCACACACCCTTAATCCTACCATCACACACTCTAGAATCAGCCACCTCTGACAAAATTACCTGTGACTAACGGCATGAGGCTTTGGGGGGGATGTTTAAAAAAAAAACCATAACAATCACCTCTTTAATAAATGGTGCTGAGAAAACTGGCTTTCCACATGCTGAAGATGAGCCTGGACCCACATCTCTCACCATGCACTGAGCTAAAATTAAAATAGATCAAAGATCTAAATATTAAAATAGAAATACTTAGTCTGATAGAAAATAAAATAGGTAAAACTCTTGAAGACATATATGTAAGCAAATACTTTATGAAAAAAACCTGGCTTGCAAAGAAAATATTACAAAGAATCCACAAATAGGATTACATTAAATTTGACTGCTGCATAGCAAAGGAAATCACCAACAGAGTGAAGAGACAACCTACAGAATGGGGGAAAAATTGCCAGCTACTCCTCAGAGGACTAATACAAAAAATTCAAAATAATTAGACCCCTCAAATTTAAAGACCCAATCCAAAAATGTGCACCTGAAATGAACAGACACTTCTCAAATTAAAAATTACAAGACCAATAAATATGTGAAAAAAATGTTCAACATCATGACTATTTGGAAAATGAAAATGAAAATAACACTGAGATTCCACCTCCCTCCAGAAAGAATGGCTACCATCAAGAAATCAGCCAATAACAAATGCTGAAAGCTATGGAGGGAGAAAAAAGAGCCTTTCTCCACTATTGGTGGGAGCGTAAATTGATACAACCAATATGGAAATCAGTATGGAGATTCCTCAAAAAACTAAAAGTAGATGTTCCATTTGACCTGGTTATTCCTTTTCTAGGTATTTACCCAATAGAGTTAAAGTCATCGAACCACAGTGATACGTCCATACCCATGATTATAGTGGCACAATTTATAATAGCTAAATTTAGGAAACAGCCCTTACGGCCAACAATAAATGAAGAAAATGTGGTACTTATATACAATGGAGTAATACTCTGACATAAAGGAGGATAAACTTGAATCATTTTTAAGTAAATGGGTGTACCTCAAGACTATAATCTTAAGTGAAATAAATCAGGCACACAAGTTTATGAAAAAAATTAAGATGTGGTATGTACATATACACATCCCCCATGATGAATGTGATCATTACGTACTGCAAACATGTACTAATAAAAAATAAATAAATTTTTGAAAATTTGCTTGAGTTCTTTCAAGAAGAATTGAAATAGTAGTTTCTGATTGGTCCCAGGTGCAGGGCTTTGCGAATTGTTGTGCTGTGTCCTAGAACTCCATGATTGACAGATCATGCCCACTTGCCCAGCCAGTTTGCCACATCCTGATCTCCTGCCTCATTTTCTGTAATTCTTTATGAGGTGCTAAGGATGTGAAGATCTCCATCTTCACATGGCCACTTCCTCCTACTGTAGGAATGAGGCTATAGGTCCTATCAACTAGGGATTATGCGCTCTCTTTCTTTGGATGTTTGTTACACACCACCTGGGTTGAAAAAAACCTGTGGGAAAATGATAAGAGTTAGTGTCTATATGTGAAGAACTGTTGAACTGCCTGCTTAATGGAAGAGAGCTTGGTAAACTGGCCAGACTACTATTGGGTTAAGGATGTAGAGCCCAAATATGAGGAGCAGAACAGATTTCCATGCTTCCTGTTGAGACAGAGGGATATTAGATAGGCTACCAATACCCATTTATATGACTCTATTTATTTGTCCCTGAATCAGAGCTGGAGTCTTGCTTTTTGAATAGGAACCTAAGGTCTTCCAGTGGTTCACAGAAGCTTTCTTCTTTGAATGTTTTTCTTCAGATATCTCAGGTGGAACTAGCTTTATTCTACAAAGGTGAATCCAAAAGACTTCCAGGGAAATGCAGAGTGGTAAGTAACTCAGACTAAGCTTTATAATCTACACATTGAAAAATAAAAACATGGCGAAAAAAAAAAGACAGGTAGATCCTTGAAAATCAATCAGGAAGGCTCTAACAGGAAAATTAAAACCTATAGAGAAATTGAAAAGACAGAAAATAACACAGAGAAGGAAAGGGACAATCTACATGTACTCCCTGGCTCCTAGCTTGGGAGAAAGAGAGACTGAATCTCAAAGACAGAGTGAAAGCTGGGGATTACAGAGAGCTTCTGGGAGAAACTTGTCAGTGGAATGCATTAACAAGTATTGTGAGCTGCAGGGAGAGTGCAGGATTCTGCTCCCATGTGAGTCCTTCAAAAAGCAGCAGCTGGTCAGTGACTCTAGTCCAAATGACCAACCACATCCCCTGCAGAGAATGTCTGGTTAGATGACATTCGAAGGAGTTGTTGGAACCTGGGACTCAAAAGTATCCACAGGATGGCTTCATTTCAGGGCTCCCAGTATTACATTCCTGCCATGACAGGGTGAAAGCCAGACATAGTAGATAGCCAGGGTCAAGGAAGCCCAGTGAGGATTGAAAGAGATCTTGAGATGTTTAAAGTAAAGGACACAGACCCCCATTCCCACAGCCAGAGGCCAGGCTCAGCCAGAGCTGCCGTGGATTTGAAAGTCATGGCGTTGGCATCTTCACCCTAATCCTACTGCCTGCTGGATCCTGTATCCAACACAATCTGGAGCTTGACTGCCTTCTCTATCTACCAGAGTGAGCAGGGACACATCTTGATTTAGACACTGACCCAAAATTGTAGAGCCCAGAAGAAAGCCACACATATGAAATCACATTTTTTTGTTTGGGTGGTCAGTTTGTTTTTTTTTTTCAGTTTTTTGTGTTTTTGTTGTTGTCTTCTGTGGTTGTGTGCATTGTTATCAGTTTGTCTTGCTTTCTTTTTTTTTTTCTTCCTTTTCCTCCTTAAACAGTTTATTGGGACTTGGAATATTTTCTTTTGTCCTTCTTCCTTGCATTTTATCTTTTTCTTTCTTTTTTCCTTGATTTACTGTTTCCTCCTCTCTTAATTTTCCTCCCTGTAAGCTTTGCCCCTTATTTTTACTCCCTATATTTTTTTTCTTTCTTTTTTTATCTTCTATTTCTCATCACTTTTTCTTCTTACCTTTACCTAATTCTATAAACATCCTTCTAATTCCCAATTAGATCCTTTGTACAATTTCTCTTTCCTCATTCTCATATCACATAGTTAAAACTTTTCCTCTTAGATTTCCCCATTCCCAACCCCTATATCTTTAATAGTATAACCATGAAGCAATTTTAAACTTTTGATAGTTAACTCTGTAAAATTACTGTTGAATTATTTTCCTCTATCATTAGCAGGGATATGGCTGTCCCATTATACATATATATTAACTGTACATTAATACCTAGGTTGTCTTAATTTTATGCCATAATTGTGGATTTCTTCCATAGGGTCAAGGGAGGTGCATAAATATGTTATGGTGTGTTAATATCCAATGTGTAGCCAGGTGTGGTGTCACATGTCTGCAATCCCAGCACTGGACAGGCTGAGGCAGGAGTCTCACTATATCTGGCATACATAGTGAGTGCAAGCCAGCCTGAACTACATAGCAAAACCCTGTCTTTAAAAAAACAAACAAACAAAAGGCCAGGAATTTAGCTCAGGGGTGCTGCTACCTGCCTCAAAAGCACAAGGTCCTGAGTTCAATCCCTGGTACCGCAAAAACAAACAAACAAAAAACACCAAGCAAACAATAAAATTAAAAACAAAGAAACAAAAAACTCCTGTGCTGGGAATTTAGCTCAGTGGTGATGCCGCCTGACTTGCTAAGTGCAAGGACCTAAACTCAATCCCCAGTATTCTCCGCAAAAAAACCCAAATAACTTCAATTTTTTAGTACTAACAGTAGGGAGACTGAGGCAGGAGAATCACTGCGAGCTCCAGGCCAACCTGGTTATATAGTGAGTTCAAAGCCAGCCTGAACTACATAGCAAGACTTTATGAAAAAAAAAAAATTTTTTTTAAAGGAATAAGATCATCTAAATGTACCGATGTGGAAAAATGTCTATGGTCTCTATGTGAAAGAAAAGCAAGTTGCAGAAGAGTATGCAGATCCTCATTTGTGTGTGAAAAATTAGGTACATATATTTGTATACATAATGAAAGTTTTTGAAAACAGTTAATAAGTCCTTACCTGCTGGAGAGTAGTACTGAGAAAAATCCGAGATGTGGAGAAGAAAACTTACATTGCTTTTTATATCTTATTTTACTGTCTTAATTTTTTTGTTTTTTAAACCAATGAAGATATGCAAACTTATGTTGTGCACTACAATATAAAAGACTACATGAAGTCCAATCAAGTAAATACTGTATCACTTAGGTTCCTATTAAAGAAATTTGCTTTTCGCTTACTTTGTATTTCTCTCTCCTCTCTCCCTCTCTCTCTCTCTCTCTCTCTCTGAGACAGGCTCTGGCTATGTAGTTGTAACTAGTGTTTACAATGAAATCAAAAAGAGAAGACGTGATTTTCCCCCCTCAGGTGCTAGGGATCTAACCCAGGGCCTTACACCTCACCTACTAGGCAGACTCTATACCACAGAGCTACACCAGCATTTTGTTTGTAGAACTGGTCTCCTTATGTTACACAGGCTGGCCCTGAACTCCTGGACTCCAGTATTCCTCCTGATTAAACGTTCAAATGTCATATGCGCACACATAGATTTTCACTTGTGCATGGTAATTATTGAAAGCATTGATTAACTTTTAAGTGTTACTTGGTTTAAGTATGCAGGGATACTTCTCAAATTAACATTTGTACTACGTTCAGTATATCTGATTCCTACAAAGAATTTAAAAATAGCATACCATTTCAGCTGTGTGACCTTAGACAAATCATGTGGCTGCTTTGAGCCTCGGTTTCCTTCTGTGCGAAAAAGAATGCAATCTCTCGGGCTTGCTGTCTGCCGGAGATTTCTCTGGGCTGGTTGGTTACAGTGCACTGGCAGTGCCTGGCACAAGGAAGCCGGTCGCGTGGCGCGGCTGGGCGCCCGCCTGAAAAACCGGTTCCCACCCTGTGGACAGTTTTTTCTCACGAGCATTTCTGCCCGCCAAGTTCCCTTTCTGAGAGTGCAGCAGCCAGTGCCCGCCAGCTCCACCAGCGGCCTCCACTAGGTGCCAAGTCCCGCGCGGCACTAGTTTTGTGGGTCAGGCTTCAACTGAGGCCACCTCACTCTGTCTGTCCTGGGCGAACTTGACTCGATACAGAAGGCCGCCTCGCCTGCAACTGCAGCTGTTTGAATTCTGGCGCCACTCCCGCGCCTCATAATGTCTGCTAGCCTGGCAGACTCAAGAAAAGAGGCACGCCGCGCCTGCGTAAGCGCGCTACAGTGAAGGACGGGCACGCGACGGGCGTACGGCGCGCGCACCACGCCCCGGGACGCCCCCCCCAAGAAAGAGACGCCACGCGCGCTTCCGCTCTTTCGCCTTGGGAGACTGCCACGCCCCATCCTCTCGCGCGTCCAATAGGGGAGAGACGGCGGGGAGGCCTCGCTCTGACTCGGGAGAGGCTATATAGGGAGCTGCAAGCGGAAGGGCTAGTTCTTTTACGTCGGGACCTGGGGTCGTCCTTCTTTGAGTACGTGAGTGCATTTTATGGGGCTTTGTGCGAACAGAAAATGGTGGTGCAGGAGGAACTTCCTGCCTCAGTGCTGTTATCTTGGGGACTTAAGCTCAGAATACTGTTGCAGAAGGTCCCCTAGGAAGCCTTGAGCGGACAGACGTGTTTTCAGCTCCTGTCGTGGTCCAGGCTTGGGGCGCCTCCTAAATTGGCTGGAGGCGGGAAAGCTATACTTAGGGTTCTGGCGTGGGAGGTTCGTTCAAGAGCGGCAAGCATTTGCTAACACGGAAAATGATATTTTCCTGTCGCCAGGTTATTTCAACAGGGTCACCCCTGACCCTGTAGGATTCGGAGCTGTTTTGTTCTCAGGGGACGTTGTGTGCAATTCGGATTAACAAAATGGGAGGAGGGGGGATTAGTGCTGAAAAAGAATTGAAACGTCCGCATTCTGTAATGTTTAATTTCAAACTTAGTCGCTTTCCTGCAGGAGCAATGTCGCCGTTTTTCGGAGATATATCGGAGTATTTGAGTGCACGTGCCAAGGTAAAAACTATTAAAATGATTTTTTCAATCTGACGGGGGGGGTAAACGTACTTCGTGAAGATAAAAATTAGTGCATCACTTAAATTTTGCTTCTTTATACTAGTCGAGTGAAAAAATTCCAAACTGTCCACCAGAACCTTCAATGGAAAAATACTTGCTCAAAACTTGACAGTCACACCAGGTATGTATTGGACTTTTTTTTTTTTTTGTACCAGGGACTAACTCTGGACCTTGAGCTTGTTAAGCAGACAGTAGAACCACTGAACTAAATCCCCGGCCCAGTACTGGACTTTATATTGTGATTAAGCATATGTTCAAGCTGAATGTAAGCGAGTTGAAATTTTTGTCTTTCAACAGTGTCATCGGTGTTGATAATGTTGAAGGTATAGATATCATTGGCCATTTTGAAGATGAGATATCACTTATGTTAAAGTAAGTTGTGTGATTTAAAATGGTATTTCTAATGATTTCTAATGGTGCTAATGATGAAACCCAGAGTGTAAGGCATGATTGGTCTACTACTCAATGATGAAACCTATTCCGAAGCTGATTACCTGAAGAAAATCATGCACGGATTCGGCTTCTGAGATGTGACCAAAATTTGTGAATAAAATGTTTAGATTTTTATGATAGTTCTGTTCAATAACTCAAAATGCTTAATCTTTTTCAGTGAGTAAGTATTCCAGTATACTCAGAAGCCATCTTGCTGGGAAGTGCCTAAGGTGGATTGATTGATTTCTGTGAGTAGATTTTGTTTGCATAGTAATTACCAGATATTGTGTCCTTGGTCTTATCTGTGATGATCCTATCCCGAACCTGAATTCCTGTTGAAAAAAATAACATTTACGGATCTGGCTTCTGAGATAGACCAATATAAGGACAGTTTTTTTTTTTTCCAAATACTTTTTAAATAAGTTTTAACCGGGCCTGGTGGTGCATGCCTGTAATCCCACACTCGGGGATAAGGCAGGAGGATCACTGCTAGTTTGAGGCCAGCCTGGGCTGCATAGTGAGCTCAAGGCAAGCCTGCACTATAAAGTGAGACCTCTCAAAAAAAAGTTGTGATCTTAAACAGTTTTGTGACTTTCATGTTTTTCCTTTTCTAGGGCTGGTACCATAATGGGTTTTCCTGTTGTATGAATGGCTGATGAAGACCACCAAGAAAGGCACACATGAAGATCACTTTAAAAGTTGGGATTGCATTAGTTTTTCTTTTGCTTGGTATTGGAGTTGCATTAGGCATACAGTTCACTGGTAGCCAATGAAACAGCCTGGGTTTTTGGGGAGTTCTTGAATTTTAGCTAACCAGCCTTTGAGAGGAAACACTAAATTAAATCTGAGTTTCCCAGATTGAGGTAAAATTTCCATCCTCCTATCTCAGCCTCAGAGTTTTGGGATTATCTAACATGCCTTTAATCATCTGGATTTAAAAGTGAAAGTTTTTGCAATTTTGGGACACTGCCATATATGTAGAGCTGGCCTAATTTGTCATTGATCAATGACTAGCCTAGTGATGGAGTTAATAAGTGAAATTTCTACATAGCAATCAGTGTGCTGTCTTATTTAAATGTATGTACTATAGTTATGTGTACTGCCGAAATTTTACTTGTTTTCATGCCTCAACCTTCATCTGCTCACCTGTTAATAGAGAACTACATTAGTTCCACATTTTGCTCCTGTGAATATTGCTGCAATAAGTTAAGTATGCAAATACAGATGTCTCTGACATACTTGAATTCTTTTATGTCCATATATAAACAATAGTTGGGTTCTATTTCTGATATTTGGAGGCAGTAGTAGTTCTTCCCATCATTGGTAACGCTTGATATTTGTGTTTTTGGTGATAGCCTTTTTAATTGAAGTGTTGCCTTGTTTTGGTTTTCATTTCCCTAGAAATTACTGATGAAGATTTATGTGCTTATTGGCAGTCTTGAGAAGTAGCTGTTGAGTAGCTCAGCCCATTTTGGGTTTTGGTAGTACTTTGTTTCTTGAGACAGTCTAGTCATTCTTTGAACATGTAATCCTGCCTCAACCTCCAGAGCCTTGGTATTGATGCTGTGCACTACCACACCCAATTCTCATTTGCCCTTTGTGTGTGTGTGTTCCTACAGATTAAACAGCCTTCTTGCAAAATACATCCTTGGCCCATTTTTTTTAATAGCAAAACATTTATTGGTACATTTTAGGCTTACATAATTATAACAAAATGGGGAATTTGTACATGATAAATCCCACCTCTTCCCAAGTTCCTTCTATGTACAAAAGTTTTGTTTCCATCTTTCCTTCCTGTTTTCACTTTTTCTTGTCCCTTTCTCCATTCCCCCTCCCTTCCCATTTCCATTTGAATATTTTCCTAATACCTATTATACATTATAGTCCTTATTTCTGGTACCAGGGATTGAACTCAAGACCTTGCACTTGTGAGGCAAGTGCAGTACCACTGAACTAAATCCCTATCCCTGCAGTTATTTCCATTTTGGGTTTCTCACAGCACAGAAATAATGTATTTAAATTTTTGTCTGGGACTTGGGATTTAGCTCAGTGGTTCCACCACCTGCTTCACAAGCATAAGGTCCCGAGTTCTATCCCTGGTACCAAAAAAATGTGTGTCTGATTTCACTCTGCTAGAAATATCTCAAGCTCATCCTTATGACAGGGTAGTACTCCACTGTATTAAAAGTATGTCCCTATGGGCATTTTGCCTATTTCCCAGATTTAGCTTGCAAACTGCATGAGTGCATGTGTAGCTGGTATGCTTTTAATTCTCTTAGAAAGCTACCTTGAGAAATCACACTGATTTCCACAATGGTTGCACCAGTCTTACACTTCCAAAACTGAAGGAGGGAGGGTTCCTTTTTCCACACAGCCTCACCAGCATTTGTTACTGATAGATGTCTTGATAGCAGCCATTGTTTTTGGAGTGATAATGGCATCTCAGCATTTTAATTCTCATTTCATGAACATTAATAAGATGAGGTCCCAGTTTTCTTTGTAGTATTTCCTTTGCAGTCTCTGGATTTTGTTCATGTAGTCTTTGCCCACTCCTATCTCCTCAAGTGTTCTACCTGTATTCTTCTCTTCAAGCAAATTTAGCATTTCCATTTTAATATTTAGGTCTTTGATCCATTTCCATTTTAGGTTAGTGCATGGTGAAAGATACCGACCTAGTTTCAATCTTCCGGCATATGGAAAGCCAGTTTTTCTAGCACCAATTATTATCTTCTAGTGATGGTGTTTGGCTCCTTTGTCAAAGATATGGTGGCTGAGTATGGAGTTTCTGCATCTTCTAGTTTGTGCTATTGATCCTCAGGTTAGTTGGTTTGTTGATTTGTTTGAGACAGGGTCTCACTATGTAGCCCAAGCTGGTCTCGAATCACAGCAATCCTGCCTCAGCCTCCCAAGTGTTGGGATTACAGTTATGCACCACCATGCACAGCTCTCAGGTCTGTTCTTTTGCCAGTACCGTGCTGTTTTTATCACAACTTTGTAGTATAATTTTAATTGTGATACCCCCTGCCTTGCCTTTGTTGCCCAGACTTGCCTTTGTTATTCTAGGACTCTTCTGGTTCCAAATGAATTTAGGATTTTTTTTTTCTAATTCTGTGAGATTCACTGTTGGAATTTTGATTGGGATCGTATTCAATCCGTGTAGCAGTTTTAGAAGTATGGCCAATTTTACTATATTTGGTTCTTCCTAAGGGATGTCTTCATTTTCTTTTTCTTTTTTTTTTTTTTGGTACCGGGGAATCAAACTCGGTCCCTTGTGCTTGCAAGTCTGGCAGCAGAACCACTGAGCTAAATCCCCGGCCCTATGTCTTCATTTTCTGATAATCCACTTCAATTTCCTTTTTCAGAGTACTGTAGTTTTCAGTGCATAGGTCTTTTACTTAGGTTGATTCCTAGGGTCTTTTTTGGATGCTATTGTGAAAGGGGTTATTTCTCTAAAAATGTCTTTCTCATTGAGTTTGCTATTTGTGTACAGGAAGGCTATTGGTTATTTGAGTATTGACCTTGTATCCAGCTGCACTACTAAATTTGGTTATCAAATCTAGAAGTCTTGTAGTGGAGTTTTGGTCTCTTCTATGTAGAGTATCATGTCATCTGCAAATAATAATTTAACCTCCTTTTCTATCCTTATTCCTTTTATTTCATCCTCTTGTTTAATTGCTCTGGCTAGTGTTTTCCAGAACTATATTGAACAAGAGTGGTGACAGTAGACATCCCTTTCTTGTTCTTGGTTTTAGAATGATATGTCCCTTTTTTTTTTCTTTTTTTTGAGTGGTTCTTGCTGTGTCATTCAGTCTGCCCTTGAACTTCAGCAATCATGCCTCAGCCTTCCAAGTGCTATGATTACAGGTGGGTGCCACTATGCCTGGCCTTCATTTTTAAAATATTAATATTTTGTTCCAGTAGATCTAGATATTAATCCTTTGAGATTAGGTGATGGGTAAATAATTTGCAGATATTTTCTATTGTCTTACAGATTGTTTCATTACTGCCATTTCCATTGTGCAGCTTTTTAGCTTGATCTTGTTTATTGTTGCTTGTGTCTTCAAGATCATGTCCAAAAATGCAGTGGTCATTCTAACTTTCTGGAGTATTTTCCTTATTTTCATCTAGCAGTTACATATCTTAAATTTGTCTGTGATCCTCTTGTACTACAGGTCTAGTTTCTTCTGCCTGTAGGTAGCCAGTTTTCCTGACATCACTTAATTGAAAAGACTTGCCCTTCCCCAGTATGTGTGCTCTTGATGCCTTTGTTAAAAATCAGGTAGCAAATCATACTACAGATGTATTGTTGCTAGCTTTGGTATGGTGCCTATCATGCTACTAGTTTAGTTGTTTGTTTGGTGTTTTGTTTTGTTTTTGTTTCTGTTTAGAGTCTTGTGGTTCCATACAAATTATAGGACTATTTTTTCATTCTATGAGTACTATCATTGGTAAGAATTATGCTAGCTAAACTGATTTGTAAAGTGTGGACATTTTAACTTCCTATCCATGAACATGGGATATATTCTCATTTTGTGTATGTGCTCATTTTTTTTCTTAAATATTTTACCGCTTAAGTTAATTTCTAAGTGATTTTTATAGTTCTAACAATTTTAGGGTAGAATCATTAATCATTGTTTGCTATGTACTGTGTAAGATCATGCCATGTGTAATAACATTTTGATTACCTCTTCTCCAGTTTGGATGCTCTTTATTTCCCTTTTGCACTTCAGGCTGGCCTCATGGCAGTCCTCCTGCCTCTGCCTCCAAGTGCTGGGATTACAGGTGTGAGCCACCACGCCTGGCTAAAAGTGAGCGTTCTTGCTCCCATTTTAAAGGAAAACTTTGAGCTTTTCCCCATTAAATGTTAACTGCTGGTTTATATGGGACCTTTATTATATTGAATGAAACAGTCTCAATCTGTAGTTTAGGGTTGCCTCTAACAGCAGTCTTCTTGCATCAGCCTTGTTGAGTTACTTTTGTATCTAATTTTGTCTTTTTATGTTGTAATGTGGAGTTTGGTTTGCTTTTCTAATTTCTTGAGATAGAATAATAGGGGGTTTATTTGAGAAATTTTTGGCTTTGTGTCTGTGTGCTGGGGGTTGAACCCCAGGGCTTCTACATAGTACAGCACACACTAGCACTGAGCTATACCCCCACCTTTTTTACTGTGATCATTAATTCCTATAAACTTCATTTTATAGAGACTGTATTTGTTACTTTTCTCATTGCTGAGATAAGATACCTGACACCCAAAGTTAAAGGAGGAAAGGTTATTTAGCTCACACTTTGTAGAGGTTTCATAATCCACTGGCTCCAAGGCAGAGTGGCACAGCAGGCATTGCTGAGGAGAAACAGTTCATGGCAAGCAGAAGGTAGCAAAGCAATAAGTGATATCCCTTATATCTTACCAGGCTACTTGGCGTGGGATCAATCCCAGGGTCACACACTAGTCCAGCCCCACCTATGACTGCATGAGGATTTGGGGGGCATCTAGATACAAGCCATAACACTTGGTTTCATCTATCTTTGGTTAATTTCTATATAAACAGTCATAGGCAGAACACTTGGCCTAGTGCATGCAAGGCTCTACATTCAATCCCTAACACACACATAACTCCTGGGTGCTGGATATTACAGTGACTTTACATTAACAGGTATATATACTTCAGGAAAGTGAATCTTAACAAGCTTGAACTATCCAAACAGAAATGAGTTTGATGGGGGAAGCCAGCCACATAAACAGGTTCCCAAGTTGGGTGGGTCTCTTAAGGCTTGCTTTCTAGGAGAAAAAAGTCATTTACTAAACTGGGCATGGTGACACATACATGCCTGTAATTTCACCATTCAGGAAGACTGCTACAAGTTGAAGGCCACCCTGGACTCTTCATAGTTCAAGGCTACCCTGAAGTGCATAGCCTCAAAAAATAAATTTACACCGGGGATTTAGCTCAGTGGTTCGGTGGACTGCCTTGCAAGTGCAAGGACCCGAGTTCAATCCCCGGTACTCCAAAAAATAAATACATAAATAAATACATAGATGTAATAGGACTGGGGATTTAGCTCAGTTCTGCCTCACCTGCCTTACAAGCACAGGATCCTGAGTTCAATCCCCAATACCAAAAAAAAAAGCATTGTCCAACCTTTTGGCTTGCATGGGCTGCATTGAATAAATGGAGGTTGAAATACTGTCTTCACACTGTGTTACAAGCACATGTAACACTTGGTACACACTAGACTAGATTCACCTGTTCGGTAGAGGTGGTGTTTGGCATTACACTCAACATCTGTGGAGGAACACATTCAAGTCATGAGAAATCTAACTTAAAAATGACATGTTAAAAGTGCGGTTTCATGAGGCTGCATTAACTGTCTAGGATAGGACCACACATAGCCCTCAAGCCATTGGTTTGACTCACCTGCAGATAATGTTTTAAAATGCCAAATCAAAGAGTTTGAAAGTAAGACACTGGCTCAAAAATGAGAGAAGTGTTCAGGCCTTGAACCAAATAAAATTAGAGTAAAATGTACCTTTTAGCCAGGTGCATCTATAGACTGCCACTTGAGGAGTCTGAGACAGGAAAATTGCTTGATCCCAGTTCACCTATAGCCTGGGCCACAGCAACACCCAGCTGCTTTAGAAAATGAACAGGCATGATGACACATACCTGTAATATCAGCACTTAGGACAGAAGTTCAAGGGTAGTTGAATACATAATGAGGCCATGTCTCAACCTAAATAATAGAATTTAGTTTTATTTTTAATGGTCTCACTGTGTATCCCAGGCTAGTTCTTGAGCTCACAGTGATCCTGCTGCTTCAGCCCCCAAGTGCTGGGATTATAGATAAATACCACCACACCTGGTTTAAATATTAGAATTTACCCTGGTGTGTTACCACATCCCTGTGATCCCAGCTGAGGCAGGAGAATCACCATGTGTCCAGTACCAGTTTGGGTATATAGGAAGGGCCTAAAATCTAAATCTTAGAACCTAAAAGCAAAGATCTTATTTTTTGTTGGTATATCTCAAGATACCTAGAACAAAACTGGACAATGTACAATAAATGATAGGCTTAATTGTGGAGGTCTCACAAAACTTGGGAGAGGAAAATGCCATCACCCTTTTGTCAAAGCTGACAAACAGCTGAAAACAAGAAAGTTGTAAAATAGCTTTGGAGTCCTCTGACCTCTATGCAGTTCCTTCTGTTTTCATTCCCTTGTCTCAGTGGATCTTTTAATATGTCATACTTACTAAATTGATATAGTCCAAACTGTTTTTGTTTTTGGTTTTTTTTTTGGTTTTTTGAGACAGGGTCTCACCATGGAACTCACAGTGATCCTCCTGCCTCAGCCTCCCAAGTGCTGGGATTACAGGAGTGCGCCACCATGCCCAGCCTGTGTGCTCTTTTTATGCATTACACTGTACTAGTTTCTTGGGGTCAGAGATAAACACTTCTCTATTGTTAGTGGTGGTACAAAATAACAAAAGTTAGGGACAATCTATAGATAACAAAATACAAGAGAAATACTTTGTGTCAGAGAGGATTAAATAGATTTGAGACCAACTCAGATGTACACAGTTGTAAGATGTGCAATTAGTCATAAGAAACAATGAGCAACCATATTATCATGTAAAACTTGAAAGTGATAAATATGAGGAATTTAGGTACAAATAAAACAGACCCAGATGAAAGACAAGGCTAAAATGTTCAGGGCCAACCTGGGAAAAAATTCCCTTGGTAAGGCTTATGAGTAAGTTAGAAATTTTCTAAGATATTCTTGTAATCATGATTTCTGTAAAACTTGACATTATTCAGTAGGAATACATGATAATTTCAAAAATTTTCTTTCACTAAAATATTTTAATTATTTTTCAGAGTGTATATACCAGAATAAGTAATGAGAACAAGTCCAAAAGAGTCCACTGAAATGAAACAGCTGCATGTGGTGGCACACACACAGCACTTGGGAAGCTGAGGCAGGAGAATCGCCAAGAGTTGAAGTCCAGCCTGGACTATATAGTGTGACCCTGTCTCAAAAATTAGAAAACCTAAGCCAGGTGAGGTAGCACACGTCTTTAATCCCATCACTTGGGAGGCTGAGGCAGGAGGATCACTGTGAGTTCGAGACCAACCTGGGCAACATAGTGAGTTCCAGGTCAGTCTCATCTATACAGTGGGACCCTGTCTCAAAAAGCCAAAAAGAAAGAAAAAGAAAACTTAACATTTTTCAATTAAATGTAATTACTAATTCAAACCCTTTAATATATACCTGGATGACATTTTTCAAGCAAGCTCATTTGAAGGTTATTACACTCTATTAGCCTTCTAACTTTTTGGCTAAAACCTTTTGTTATAGAAATGGTCATGTTCTGGGCTGGGGATTTAGCTCAGTGGTTCTGTCACCTGCGCTGCCTCCCAAGTTCAATCCCCAGTACCAAAAAAAAAAAAAAATGGTCAGGTTCTGACACCTGCTTCACAAGCACAAGGTCTGGAGTTCAATCCGACTTTAGTAAGTCATATGAATTCTTTGTCCTCTTCCTTACAGCAGTCTTCCAGATAAAGTATAGTAGGCTCAAACATACAATTTGGTACTTTCTAAAATTAGTTCTATTGCCAGAAATCCAAAATCCACTGCATTTGGCTTCCTACTGCAGTGTCCTCTGAGCTGATTAACATACCTCATAATCATTGTTGCTTGCCCAGTGTGTGTAAAAGAGCTTTTTGTTATATTTTAATGTTTTTTATCAGTTTCCCAATTAGGATTAGTCTTTATTTGAATCTCAGTCTGCTAGGATAGCCTGCTTATCTTTTGCCAGAATTTGATCTTCCTTTCCATCTTTCCTCCCAAAAGCTTGTTTCTGGATCTGAACAATACTGACAAAATTTCAAACCAGCAATGGCAAACCTTTTAGAGACAAGTGCCCAAACTACAAACCCAAATCCACTTCTTTATCGCAAAGTGACAACACTGCAATTAAACCTGAATACTGATGTTTTAGTTTAGAAAAAACTCACAGCGAGATGTGGTGGCACACACCTGAAACCCCAGCACTCTGGCGACTGAGGCAGGGGATTGCCAAGAGTTCAGGGCTATCCTGTACTATGTAGCAAGACCGTCTCGACCAGAAAACAAAACAAAACAAAATCCATACATTAACATCTTCTATCTTTCTTCTGGTACCAGGATGGAACTTGGGTCCTTGTGCTTTCAAGGCAGGCAGCAGAACCACTGAGCTAAATGCCCGGCCCTTAACATCTTTTATCTTAAAAACAATATGCATGCCATAGGTTCATCACCACTGCTTTAAACTGAATGTTTCCGTTGTCTCAGTTCTTTCTCTATCTAATTAGTCCAACATGTTTGGATACATAAAGGGATCAGGTTAAGTCCTGAGATTTTCATTGTTTCATGATCCATCTTGGGACAGGAGAGGTTCCTCTTTCAATATGAGAATCCTTGGTCTCACTCTCATGAGTCCTGACTTCCTCACCACTAGAATACTGCTGGGGTCTCAGAATGCCATGTAGCTGAGCTCAGATTTATAAATACAAAATAAGTACTTAGAGCCACCTGTAATGCCAGCACTTGGGAGGCTTAGACCAGACGATTGCTGCAACTTTGAGGTTTGAACTACAAAGCAAGACCCTATCTCATAAATAAGTACTTAATAAAACTTATTTTATAAAAAGTATAATGGGGAGGTTGAGGCAGGAGGATCGTGAGACCAGCCTGGGCTGCACAGTTCCCAGTCAGTCTCAACTACATAGTGAGACCCTGTTTCAAAAAAAAAAAAAAAAAGAATGATGGAAAGATGGTTAGTTAGCATCAGGTTATTTTGATTTATTCTTTCATAGGAAGGCTAATGCAGAGGGGACTTCATTGGCATGCCTGTTCGGAATTTGGCTTTTGGCTCTATACTCTTCATATCTCCAAAGGTCAAATTACTTAGTTTCAAAAAATAAAATAAGTACTTGATTTCATAAAATCTAAAATCAAGTATAGGACATTCCAACTGAGTACCCTGATCTGATTTTTACAAATTGTATACTTGTATGAGAATGTCATACTGTGTCTTCATAAATATGAATAATTGCTATGTGTCAAAATAAAAGTAGACTTTTAAAAACATCTACAAAGATAATGTATTACTTCACACTGGTCAAAATACTATACTAGTCTTTGTGTCCTGAATTTATTAAATATAATCAATATACATTACATTATAGTTTATATCTCAAGCCCCCTCAAAACCTGATGTGTTATAGTTGGAGCTTTGGGGAAGTGATTTTTTCATGGGGGTGTGATGCTCGTTAGTGGATTTGTCCACTGATGAGCTTATAGCAAAATCTGAGGTTGGGAGGTGGGGTACAATGGAAGAGATGGGTCACTGGGGCTATGGCCTGGAAAGTCTGTCCCTTCCTGGTTCCACTCTTTTTTTTTAACCACTCACTTACATATTATATTTAGAAATGTGTACACAAGTACAGTGAAACTAAATTTCAGAGACAATTGATGCCATTCGGAAATTACATGATGAAAGATTGAAAAACTTCAGTAGAATTGGCAGCATTGTGTGATGCCATTTCAACAGTGATTTACTTCACTCAACATACTTTCTACAAATGTCACCATCTCTAAATAAGAAAAAAACCTTGACATCTAGAACTGCTTTGGTGCCTCCATATTCTGGAAGAAGGACTTTTTCTCCAACTTTCACACTAAATGGTTGAATCTCTCCACCTTTTCCCTTAGAGCCCAACCCCACAGCTGCTACAGTTGCCTGCAATACTTTGCCTTTAGATTTTTCTGAAAGTATAGTGCCTCCTTGGTGACAGTTTCAGCTGTGCTCCTTTCAAGCAATACTAGGTCAGAAAGCAGGAGAAACCTACATGCCTGTCCTGCCATGGCTTCTGCCCTACACCTCAGACTCCACTGTTGCCTCGCCCTCTCTCCCTTATAGGGTGTTGATTTGGCACATGAGATGGCCTGTGATATCCATATTAAGTAGTTAGAGAAGTCTAGAGTTCATCAGCACACAGAGGTCTATTTAAATCTACTTTACTATTTTTCTCTTTTTTTAAGATGGGAGCCTTACTGTGTTCCCCAAGCTGGCCTCAAACTCATAGGGTCTAATGAAAGTCCCACTTGAGGTTCCTGAGTAGCTGGGACTACAGGCATACAACACAATGCTCAAGAAGCTATACAGGTGAATGAGAACACCAAGGGAGAAACAGAAGGAAAGTGACCCAGGAGCTGAACAATGTGGCATGCCAAAATTGGGACACTCCAGAATTAGTTCAAGTTGTGGAAATTATTTTGTGATCAGGGATGAAAATAAGGAAATATATCTGTTACCAAGGCCAGGTATATATTTAGAACAAACCAGATAAAAAGCCAAGGAGGCCCAGAGTGAAATAAAAAAAACTAGGATGAGAACTGAGCAAATAATTGCTTGGGGTGGAGGGGTTGAAAAGTGCCTTGAAATTTAACACACAGCAAGAAAGTTGAAGGAATTGTCTAATGACAACTTTGCAAAGTAGCACAGGGATCTTTGAGAATGCGATGAAGGCTTTAGGAAGTCTAATAAGGTCTTCTGTCAGACATTGTAGAGAAAATGGAGTTGACCATAGACAAGTTAAAAGTTTGCTTAGTAATACTTACGTGCCTGAAGAAGGTTTGAAAACTACCAATTTTAATACAGTTAATCAGCATAGTCACTATTCTGCTCTACTCATCTTACTGCTAGCAGAAACAAACTTAATTCATCCAAAGTTAGGGATAAACTGCCCAGAAGGAACATGAGTGATGGACCAGGAGTACTGAGATGCAGGTGCAAGTATTAGAATTACTAAACTTGTATTTTTTTGTGTGTGGGGGTATTTGTTTGAGACAAGGTCTCTCTGTGTAGTTCAGGCCAAGTCTTGAACTCACAATGTAGCCCAGGCTGGCCTCAAATTCTCTAAGATCCTCCTGCCTCAGCCTCCCAGATGCTGGCATTACAGGCAAGCACCACCATGCCTGGCTAGAATTACTAACCTTGTCATCCAGGCTGATTAGGGGAGGAGATATAGAGGTGGGATGGCAAACTGCCCCAGATAATGACAAATACAGATGTGCTGCAGGAAGGTGCTGATGCAAACAAGGTAAAATGAAGTCCTTTCCAGTTACTGTACAGAATGACACCACAGAATATTCTGTTGGATGATTGGTTCATCTCTAAACACTGAACCTAGAGTGTTAAATTCTTTGAAACCAGAAACTGCCCTTAATCTATAAATTCAGTGCCTAGGACAATATGACATCCACAGAATATTTGTCTAATTGAGTGGAATTCTATATGTAGAGTGAGCACTGATCATGTGATTTAAATATCTTGAAAAGAGATAGAAATCTGAAAAATTAGAAGCTGTTACGGACTGAATGTTTGTATGTCTCCACCAAATTCACTTGTTAAAGTACTCCAAAAAGTAACATAACCCGGGCATGGTGGAGCACACTTGTAGTCCCAACACTTGGAGACTGAGAGGCAGGCGGATTGTTGTGAGTTCAAGGCCAGTCTGGACTACATAGTGAGGCTCTGCCTCAAAAATAAATAAAAAAGAAATTCATGGCTTTGTTTCCATGAATCTGAATATAGTTCACATTCTTGAAGAATTTTGTTTGCTTAATTTTTTTTTTTTTTTCAAACAGCTCTCACTCTAGCCCAGGCTGGTCTCAAACTCATGCTAATCTTCCTGCCTCAGCCTTTTCAGTGCTGGGATTACAGATGTTCTACTACACCCAGGCTTGTTTGCTTTAATTTTGATCTGTTAAAAGTATACTAATAGTTAAATGTGTGAGGACTCAGAAATATACTAAGGTTTGCCCAGCATGGTGACACATACCTGCAATCTCACCACTGTGGGGAGACTAAAGAAGGAGTACAAATTTGAGCCCAGCTTGGCCAATTTAGCAACTGAGTAACCTGTCCCCCCAGAATTTTTAAAGGCCTATAGATTAGTACAATGCGAAAGCCTTGGGTTCAATCCCCAGTATAAAAAGGAAATAAATATACATAGATATCTATATCTATATATATCAAACATTTGCATTTATTTGTTCATTAAACAAATGTGTACTGAATGGCTTTCATGTATAGATACCATCCAAGGCACTAAAAGTATAGCAGTGAAGACAAAAATCCCTTAGGAAAAGGATAAAGATACCACATAATAAATTATAAGGTATGTTAGAAAATAAGTACTGATATAAAAATAGATTATGGAATGTGCAAAGTGAGTTTGGAAAGGTAATTACTATTACAGGTATTTTTGGTTTTTTGTTTTGTTTTATCCTGGGGATAGAACCCAGAACCTCACTATAATTCAGGCTGACCGCAAACTCACTGTGTAAACCAGGCTTGCCTCAAACACACAGCAATCCTCCTGTCTCAGCTTCCTAACTAAGTGCTGGTGTTACAGGAGTGCACCACCTCACCTGCCCCGCTATTACAATGTTAAATGTAGTTGACAGGATAGCTTTTCACAAGAAGGGAGATTGAGCAAAGATTTGCAGAGAATAAATGATTAAGTCATGGACCTACCTGGGAAAAGGGCATTTCTGTGGCAGTGACCTACAGATAAGAACAAGCATGGTAAGGACAGAGAGAAAACAAAGCATGCAGACATATAAGTCCCCATGGATCACTGAAAGGATTTCACTCTGAGTGAATTGGAAACCACTGTGAAAGAAAATAAAGAAACTCCCAAGTATGAGTCATACACAGCAAATGTATGAACCTGACTCCCAGGGCCCAGGTTGTGACCTTTAAATACCATTTGCTATTTACAGGCACCAGGGTTCGCTGGAGGAATGACTGATTATAGATTTGAAGCAAGAAATGTAGAAGATGATCTTGCTGCATCTTGCTGTATCTGCAGATACCAAGACAGCAAACTACTAGGGTTGCGTTGATAGAACTAAGGAGCCAGATTGAAAAGTTTCACATGGTCTAAAGATGGAAAATTTAGCTGGGCACAGTGGCACTCACAATGTAATCCCAACACTTAGGAGACTGAGACAGGAGGATGGCTGTGAGTTTGAGGCCAGCCTGGGGTATATAGCGAGTTAGTTCAAGGGCAGCCTGAACTACATAGTGAGACCCTGCTCCAAAAAACAAACAAAAAATGGAAAATTTGACAGCTATTAAGAATCATAACTTGAAGCTGGGCATGGTGGCACACACCTGTAATCCCAGCACTAGGAAGGCTGAGGCAGGAGGATCGCTGTGAGTTCGAGACCAGCCTGGTCTACATAGTAAGTTCCAGGGCAGTCTCAACTACATAGTGAGAACCTGTCTCAAAAAACAAACAAAAAATCATAACCTCAGTAAATTGAAATACATAAACTGTGTTCTATATCCATCACTCCCAAAAATGTCCTCTTTTAGGGCCTTGATTTGGAGTGTGTGATATCCAAATTGAGATACTGAGTAAGTAGTTAGAGAAGTCTAGAAATGGAAACAAAGCTCTTATACATAGGAAGGGAAGGGGGTTTGAGAGAGGAATGGTATAAAATAAAATAAAATTAAAAAAAAAATTCTAGACTTGAAGGCCAGCCTGGACTACATAGTGAGACCTTGTCTCAAAAAACAAACAAAGCCAGGAATTTAGCTCAGTGGTGCTACCACCTGCCTTGCCAAATGCAAGGTCCTGAGTATGATTCCCTGTACAAAATAAATAAATAATAAATAAATAAATAAATAAATAAATAAATAAATAAATAAAAACCAGATGAATGAGTATTACAAATTGAGAGACTGGAAATACATATATCAACATCCAGCATGTTCTTTGTAATACTGTATCATTTATAAATGGAGAGCTGGGGTTGTAGGTGGGGATATAAGTGCCTAGCATGTGCAGACCTCAAACTCTCAATCCTCCTGCCTCAACCTTCCAAGAGCTGAAATACAGGCATGTGCCACCCACCAAAGCATTCCATTTTATATTCCAACATATCCCCTAGTAAAATGCAGTTTCTTCCAGGAGTGGTGGTGCACACCTCTTCCCATAAAGATGTATCTACCCTAAGATACTGGCATTCTCCATTCTTTGTAATAATGTCACATATCTGCAAGATATCTGATCAGTCTTCCCCACAAAAGACAATTTTCTTGGATAAATCTAGCAAGCAAAACTCTATGATTCTTTTTTTTTTTTTTTTTTTTTTACTGGGGATAGATCTTGGGACCTTGCTCTCTTGCAAGGCAGGCAGCAGCACCACTAGCTAAATCCCCAGCCCCACAAGCAAAACTCTAGAAATCCGATTACAGGCATGAATTTTTTTAAATAAATAAATAAATAAGTGATTTATCACTTCAAGTTTTGTAGCATCTTGGGAAGGTAAGTTTTTCAAATACACATTAAGTACTTCTATCAATTAATGAAACCAGTGTAGCCAGTAGTGTTGTCTATCTTTCTAAACAGTCATATCTCAAAAAGTATGATGTGCTCAAATACTATATTGCTGTTCATTGTAGATTTATGATTAATATTAAACTTGGCAAATTTGATTTTTAATTTTATTTATTGGGGGTGGTGAGACAGGATTTCACTGTGTAGTACAGGCTAGCCTGGAATTCACTATGTAGCTCATGCTGGCCTCAAACTCATGGTGATCCTCAGCCTCCTGAGTATTGGGATCACAGATGTGCACCATGACACCCAGCTTAACCTTGGCAAATTTGGAGAAGTCCCAATATTAGAAACTGTCTCCTATGTGGTTTTCTGTTTACATTTTTTTGTTATTTGTTTATGAGAGGGGATCTCACTCTGTTGTCCAGGCTGGTCTCAAATTCCTGACCTCAATTAATCCTCTTCCCTTGGCCTCTTGGGTCACTGGGACTATCCTTCAACATGTACTACCATGCCCAGACTGTTTTTTTTTTTTTTTTCTTCTTCTTCTTCTGGAGACAGAGTCTTGTTATATAGTTCAGGCTGGCTTGAAACTCACTATGTAGGCCAGGATGGCCTCAAACACTGATTTTCCTGCCTCTGCCTCCCCAGTGCTGGGAACACAGGCATGGTTTTTTGTTTTGTTTTTAAACTTTTAGTCAAGTTTTTGCTTTAATAAAGAATCAGTGTCAGGCATGGTGGCGCACACCTGTAATCCCAGCACTCAGGAGGATGAGGCACGAGGATTGCTGTGAGTTCAAGACCAGCCTGGGCTACATAGTGAGTTCCAGGTCAGTCTCAACTACATAGTGAGATCCTGTCTCAGAAAACCAAAAAATAAAATAAAATAAAAAAATAAAAAGTTAAGTGATGAGCCTCCTCGGAATATTTCTGCTGCCAGGGCTTGGCTAGGGACTCCAGAAGCAGCAGCCAGATACTGAAGCTGTGCTGAATGGAAGGACCTCAGCACTGGCCCCTTTTATATTACTGAGAGCTGCCTGTCTTGGCTAGATGGTTCAGGATTACTCTTCTCCTTGGAATCACCCACCACTAGTTCATATACTTTGTCCAGGGACCTATGGGCCTATCCACAAGAGCATTTGAATATTATAGTAAATGCTGAATTTGAAGAAGAAAGAAGCTCTTGTTGATGAAGAAGAGGAAGACGGTGAGGATGCCAGATGTGTTACTAAATTTAGATTTTTGCATAGTGATAAATCAGCATTGGAGGCAATGATCACTGAAAGATGTGAAAGCCATCTTGCATCAAGGTCCTAAGGATAAAGGCTAAGATGGTTAAGTTGGAGAAGAATATGGTGTGGAAGCACATGAACAAGGATGGGGAATATCCTCACATTAAACCTTGAAGGATTATCCTACTTAATAGCAGAAAGGCCAGCCACATTGGAGAGACTAGAAGAAGCATTCAGACTGGCCTGTGAGCAGCCAGTTTGACATGGCTGGTGTCCAGACAGAAGATTCAGTAAGATCATGAAGATGGCATGGAGGTAGATACCACACCAACAGCTGCTGGACAGCTTGAGGAGGCAGATACTGATCACTGAAAATTATTTATGCTGCTTTAAAATTCTATAGGAAACCAAACTACTGAGGCAGCAAGTTGTCACTAGCAAAAGAAACTAAAACCTTTATTAACAAGGGTGAATTAGCTCAACCAAGAAGGTATATCGGTAGGTTATCATTTGCCCTAAAACTCTCTGTGTCTAGCTACCCTCTGAGTAGGCCAGGAATTCCTCCCTTGGTGTATATGCATTGCTTATACACTACCAATCCACTGAGGTGAAAATTCACAGGAGCTGGGCAGGAAATAGAAAGTCTGACATTAAGGTGCCTCTTTGGGGCCTACAGATACCTTTATACCTAAAATAAAAGACAAAGGTCTCAGAAGGATCAGCTTCTCCACAGGGGCAAGAGTCTTTGACTAATTTGGGGCCTGAATTAATTAATTCAGACCTCTCTAGATAGTCTCTTGGGAAACATCCCAGCTGCAGATCCTACTCCCAAAAAGTGCTTCTGGCTAGTTTCTGCTTCTCCCTCCCTGTTTTTCTAGTCTACTTTCTGATAGCTTCCTAGGTAATATCCTTTAATTTCTCTTACATTCATTGTCCATAACAGAACAAGTGAGCTGGGATGAAGTACCCAAAGTACTCATGATAATTGTTTTGTCTTTGTAATAGCATAACAAATAAATCAGACTAATATAGGACCAATGTAACTTTGGAAATGTTACTGGGGCTGGGACAGTTTGCAGATATAGCCCAAAAGTCGCAGTATACTGCTGAGACTTTCGAACAAATACTATGCATAATACTATTTAGAGCTTGTGCCTGAGGTCTGGGCTCCTGTCCAGTCTTTTCTTAATATCTTACAAGGACCAAAAGAATCCTATACACAGTTCTTGGTCTGACTACAGGAAGCCAAGCACAGACAAATTCCTCATGCTCAAGCAGCTGACATACTTATTTCCAACTCACTTATGACAATGCTAACATGACTATAAGCAGACTCTGGCTACCATGATAGCCTCTAAAGATTCAAACAGTTACATTAAGGCTTGTCAGGATATCAGTTCGGAAACTCAGAGGGGGTCTGTGTTAGCTCAAGCTATGCCGGCTCTTACAAAACAAGGTAATATAATAATAATGCTAAAAATGTTAAATGTTTTAATTGTGGTAAAACAGGACATCTTTGCTGACAAAAACAAACAAATAAATCTAGGTTTTCTATTGGGAAAAAGTTATGAAAAAAAATAGGCCTGGGATGTTACTCAGTTGTAGAGCACTTTCCTAGCATGTGTGAGGCACTGGATTTCTCTCCAGCACTGCAGAAAGAATTAAAGAATGAAGGGGGGCGGGATTTTAGCTCAGTGGTGCCACCACCTGCCTCACAAGTGCAAGGTCCCAAATTTGATCACCAATACAAAAAAAAAAAAAAAAAAAAAAAAAAGAGAGAGGAAAGAAAGGCTAGCCAGCCAGGCATGGTGATGCATACCTCTTATCCCAGCACTCTGGGAGACTGAGCATGAAGATCACAATTTTGAGTCAACCTGGGCAACTTAATTTAGCAAGAACTTCAAAATAAAATGTGAAAAGTATGCCGGGCATGGTGGCGCATGCCTGTAATACCAGCACTTGGGAGGCTGAGGCAGAAGGATCACTGTGAGTTCGAGACCAGCCTGAGCTACATAGTGAGTTCCAGGTCAGTCTCAACTACATAGTGAGACCCTGTCTCAAAAAAAAAAAAAAAAAAAATGTGAAAAGTGCTGGGGATCTAGTTCAAGGCAAAAGCCCTGGGTTTAATCCTAGAAAAAAAAAAGATATAAAACATAAAACTAAGGATATTGAAATAACCCCATAATTCGAATGACCATTATAAATTTCTATGTATTTTTATATGCAGATATAAATTTCATAAAATTTGAATTATACTGTGTTTGGTTTGTTACCCTGATTTTTAAATATAATATGCTATCATAACTTTCAATGTCATGCTTGGTGTGATACCGCACACCTGTAATCCCAGCACTGGAGAGACTGAGGCAGGAGAATCTCAGAATTCAAGGTCACCCTGAAAAACAGTGAGACCATGTCCCAAAAAACTAAAAAAAAAAAAAAAATGTTTTTCAATGTCATTAAAAATGTTTCTACTGGGCCGGGGACTTAGCTCAGTTGTTTCCACTGCCTGCCTCACAAGCTGAAGAATCCAAGTTCGATCCCCGGTACCTAAAAAAAAAAAAAAAGAAATGTCTCTACTCTTTGTTTCTCATTGGAATCTTTGCACTTTATGTCGTCTTATTTGCCTTTAACTTCCTTCTTATCTAGCCTAATTCCAAGATGTATCAGTGGCCCTCTCATGCCATTTTCCCAACTTCCTCATCCTACTGTCTTTTCTTGGCACTACCTGGCATAATGCTAACTATAGATCAATCTAACTGTTTGTCTTTGCCAGCTTCTCACCGGTATCATTTCAGCCTTGCTACAGAAATCACACAGCAGAGCTGACTTATGTCACCACAAACCTATCATCTCCAACCCCAGTCAGCCCTCAGTGCTACAAGGCAGCCCTTGTCAGTTTTCTTTTCCATCAGACTTTCTTCTTCATACCTCTTAACTTCCCCCACTCCATTTCCACTCTCCCCTCACTACAAAAGATGATCTCATCTTCCTCCACATGAGGATTTTTGAAGTTTTTAGATGACATCTTTACACCAGTCTTTATACATATAGACTGTTTTTTGTTTTGTTTTGTTTTGTTTTTGGTACCAGGGGTCAAACTCAGGACCTTGCGCTTTGCAAGGCAAACGATGGAACCACTGAACTAAATCCCCAGCCCACATATGGACTGTTTTTCATCTGTTTCACCACACTGGAATGATACCTCTCCTCTAGTGAAAGGCCAACTCTTCCTCCAGTGTTCGAATCACATTCTTCACTCTTTCAACAGGTATTAGCCTATGATTTACTATGTTTATTATGGTTGGCTTATGTTGACTTCCAGAATGATATATTTCTGTCTTAACACTCAGTACCACAGGCTGTGTCCTCACTTGGAATAGGATCGTTGCAAATGTAATTAGTTCAAATAAGACCACACTGGAGCAGAGTGAGTCCCTGATCCAGTAGGACTTCTGTCCTTATCAACAGATGGTCATGCAAAGGCAAACATAAAGAGAATTTCATGTGAAAGTGAAGTAAAAGACTAGAGTTACACAACTGCTATGAAGAAATACCAAGATTCCCAAATACCCTCAGAAGCTAGGAAAAGGCAAGGAAGGTTTTAAAGGAAGTATGGCTCTACCAACACTGATAACAAACTTTTAGCCTCCAGATCTATGAGATAATAAATTGCTATTGCTTTAAGCCATTGTTTCTGTACATTGTTATGGGAGCCCTAGGAAACTAATATACTACTCTAGACACAAAACAGTAAACCAAAGCCAGCCATGGTGGTTCACACCTGTAATCTCAGCAATTGGGGGAGCTGAGGCCAGCGGATCAAGATCAGCCTGGGCTACGCATAGCAAGACCATCTTTTTTTTTTTTTTTTTTTATACTGGGGATCAAATTTACAACCTTCTGCTTTTGAGGTAGGCACGGTGCCACTGAACTAAATCCTTGGTCCAGTAAGGCCGTTTTAAAAACAAAAGCAAATCCCTTCTCTTTGGGTTTCCTTCTAGTTCATAGGTTATCCCTTGTTCTTCTTTTTGAAAGCATTGTCTAACAACACCTGTCTTTGTATGCTGACGTGTTGTAGCCCACTGCATTCTCTTGTTTGCCTCTACCACTGAATTTGCTCTTGCTAAGATCAACAGATGACCTCCTGTCCTCAAATCCAACAGAACCTGGAGTACCCTCCTTGCATGACCTCTCAGCTGCACTGGGCCACGTTGGCCACTTCTTCCTTCTTCAACTGTCCTTTTCCTTTGATGTGTATGACAACATCCTATCCTATATTCTGTCAGTATTTTCTTACTGTTCCTTCTTAGACTCTTTTTGCTTTGAGGTAAGGTCTTGCTTTATATCTTTCCAGAGATTTAATTTGTATATCCTACTACTGTGAACATTACTATCAGATTTAGATTTGTATATCCTAATACTATGAACATTACTGTCATGTGATAAATACATATATATCTCAAGGGCAATTTTTTTATTCCTCTCTCTGTTCCATTTATCTCTTCAGTATTACTAATATCAGATGACATTTCTATTCCTCTGATTGCCAAAGTCATGTCTTGGACTCATTCTTAACTCCTCTTTCCTTTACTCACTTTGGACTAAGAAATATATACATCTGTAGTCTGTCAGTCTATATACAATCTGTCAGTCTGCATATTTTTTGAAACCATTCACCTTTCATCTCTCTCAAGGCTACTCCTTTAGTCTCAGTGACCATCTTATTTTTTACCTCAGTTATCACACTGAACTTTTTCTTCTTGTGTTGTTCTCAGGGCCAGATTCCTGGGCAGATGACCTGCATGCTCACTCTGTGTCCTGCACGGAAAAAGACCTCTGGCCTAGTTTTAAATTCTGTTGTTGCCATCTTGAAATTCTTGATTTTTTTTTCCAGGGATTGAACTCAGGACCTTGTGCTTGCCAGGCAGGCATGGTGTCACTGAGCTATATCTCCGGCCAATAATTGTAATAATTATATTTGTACTGTGCAAGTTAAGTCCAATGAGACAATAGAATGTATGTGCACAAAATAGATACAATGTTTGTCTGCCCTTTTCTGCTTCTCATTTGCATAAATTAGCCACAATGACTCATACAGAATTCCAGTGGACCCACTATGTATGGGCATTCAGTGAGGCTCAACATGAGCACAAAGTAAGTATGCTCAATCTAATTCGACATAGAAAGGCCAGGCTTTCCATTGAGGAACCAGCACTTGCTTTGAAAGCCGAAAGAGGAAAGTGGCATTCTAAGAAACATCTATGGCCACAGGCTACTATGATAGCCTTTTTGTTCATATTACTTCCCTGTATTAGGTAACTAGATGAAGCAACCCCTGATTTCCATTCAGTCCTTCCTTAAGCTAAAGATAGAGCATGTTGATAGAACATACACCTATCAAGAAGTGAAACAAAAGAGTTGAGTTGGTTTTCTGCAATTTCCATTGTTGTAAAAGGATAAAATATATGTACCAGCTACAAAATATAAATTGTGTAGTTTTAGTGATTCTTCATATATGTTAAATGTTCTTACATTTCCATTTAAAGCTACCATTAAATACAATGTAAAGATGAAAGGTACAGTTCACACTAATAATTATAACCATCAATTTTCCTTTTCTCAGAATAACATTAAATAAAATAAAAAACACCACGGTAAGTCTAGAAAAAGACTGCAGAAGAATGAAGAATGGAGGAAGCTTATGTTTTGGTAGCTTTAATGCTATGTTCTTCCTATATTTTGAACAAGAAGCCCTACATATTCATTTTGTAGCAGGCCTGCAAATTATGTAGCCACCTCAGGCTGCTCTTCACCAGTCTGTCCTATAGCAAAATGAACTAAATTGTAAGTATTGCTGTCATTTTCTTGTTTAAAGCACTGTGGGGACTTGCTCAGTCCATACCATAAAGTTGGATTTTGCTCAAGGATACTCAAGAGAGTGACCTGAAGTCCAGTCTGTTTTCCTCCTGTCCACTGTCTTGAAGGTGCAGTACTGACCTCAGACCAAAGAAGAGAGGCCCCTGCTAATGACCCCTTACTTTATACTAGTTTATCTGGACTTCAAAGCCATGCTAATCTTGTTGAATTACATGGTTGGTCTGGGTTGAGGCCTGAGGTTCTGCAATTTTGCAAGCCTGAGTGATGCTTATGTTGCTGGCCCATGGATCACATTTTAAGTAGTAGCAAGGCTTTAGAGCACATGCTCTTGGGCTCCCTGGCCATGGAACTTACATACAAAAAAGCCCATTCTGCTGGACATGGTAGCACATACCTGTAATCCCAGACTTGAGAGGCTGAGGCAGGTGGAGCTCCAAAAATTCAAAGCCAGACTGAGCTACATAGTGAGTTCAAAGCCAACCTGTACTACATAGTGAGACTTTGCCTAAAAAAAAAAAAAGCCCATTTCAAGCCTAGGCATGTAGCTCAGCAGATGTAGCTCAGTGGTAGAGCACTTGTTTAGCATCCACAAGGCCCTGGGTTCAGTCCCCAGCCCCATCAAAAAAAAAAAAAAAAAAAAAAAAAAAGGCCAGGGATTTATTTCACTGGTTCTGCCACCTGCCTCACAAGCACAAAGACCCGAGTTTGATCCCTGGTACCAAAAAAAAAAGCCCCTTGTAGTTCAGGTACCTAGGACAGAGCTATGGAATTCCTGCCCAAACAGTTATGAATCCACTTCTGTTTGCTGTGAGAAGGGGGAATTGTGTATATAACTTGGACTATCCCAAATGGACCTAGTGTACAGATGTATATGTACTAGTTGTATAGGAATAGGGCCAAATGTATTTGCATATGTTGTTATTATTATTATTATTTTATTGTTATTATGTACCAGAGATGGAACTTGGAAGCTTATGCTTGCAATGTATTTGTTATTTTTGGTTACAGTGGAGTGGGGCTGGGAAGAGAAGTACAGCAGGCTTGAAATCATGTACATTCTGGGTCCAAGAATTCTAAATCTGAACCTAGTCTTTCCAGTCATTTTGTACTTGTAAATGCCAAAGTAGAAGAATATAAATTTTATTTAATAGTTAGATTGACCTGAAATTTTTAAATATTTAGACTTCTGGTATGTATGCTTTCTTCTGTACTCTTTTTCCAGGCTGTGAAAAAGGTAGTGGCAGATGTATAAGCTTCATCCACTTTGAGGAAGGGGCGTCTTCTTTGGATAAAGCTACCTTCTCTTGTACCTTCTACTGTCCAAGGTCTGGTCTTAGCAGTCTGTCTCCCCAGGAGATTGTTTCCTTCCAGTTCATACAAAGGCTCACTGCTGTCTATAGGGAAAAAGACAGAATTTTTTAGAAGTAAAACTGAGCATGACTAGAAAATATAAGACTGCACATGGTAAAAGTGTTTTTACAAAATATGGCCATATAGTGGTGATCTTGTGAAATCCATCTTTTTCTTTGAGTAATGGTCAAAAAAGTGAATGCCTCAACTGCAGATGATGTATGAGGCCTTCCTAATCTGACAGTGTATTGCCTCTCCAATATTACACCTCACAGGAAATTCTCCTTCTCCAGCCCTACCTTTTGCCTAATCTGTGTTCTGTCCAAAATGAACTTTTTCATTTCTAAAAGGCACCATATGTTTCCCCCACCTGCGCCCTTGTACATGCTATTCTTTCAGCCTGGGTTTTTCTTTCCCTAGCCCTTCACTTAGATAATGACAATTGGTCTGTGTGTGTTTGTGTGTGTGTGTGTGTGCACATGCACTTTATGTGCTCTGTCAGCTTAGATATCAGAGTTTATGCTGATTTTATCAAATGAGCTAATCTTTCTATGTGACAGTTTATGTACATTATAATTATATTTTTCATGAAAATATCCGTTTTTCTCACTTTTGGGTATTAATTTTTTAACATTTTTTTCAAAAATTTTCCCATGGTTTTTAGTCTCTTCTTATTCTCTATTTCAGTTAAATTTTTTTTTTTTTTTTTTTTTTTTTTTGGTACCGGGGATTGAACTCGGGTCCTTGAGCTTGCAAGGCAGGCCACCAAACCGCTGAGCTAAATCCCCGGCCCTCAGTTAATTTTTATAAGTTTTTTAATTCAAGTGTGTCAATATCTCTGTAATTATTCATGGTTGTGCATAAAATATTCAGAATTGAAAAGAAGACACTACAATCATGTGCCTACATTTTTTTTTAAATTTTTGTTGTTTTGAGACAGGGTCTTGCCTAAGTAGTTTACTATGAACTCACTATGTAGTACAGAATAGCCTCGAACTCATGGTGATTCTCCTGCCGCAGCCTCTGAGTTCTGGGAATATAGGCATGCACCACCATGCCTGGCTCCTTTTTAAAATTTGTTATGATATTTCACAGGTTTTTATTTCTGATTAAAATGTTATGGTTATCTCATTTACTTTCTTTTTGTTTTGTTTTTTATCCTCATTTACTTTTTTTTGGTACTGGGGATTGAACTCAGGACCTAGCACTTGTGAGGCAGGCGGTGGCACCACTGAGCAAAATCCCCAGCCCTCACTTAACATTCCCTTTATATTTTTCAAAATATAAATGTATAAGGTTATAAATTTTGCCTGTAAGTGCAGCTTTGGCTACAGCCTATACTTTTGTGTAAGAATTACATTGCAATTGGACTTTAGAATTAGGCTGTATTCTGCAATTACTCTGTCTTACTTTGTTTTTGGTCTGTGGAAGACTGACTTATCAAAATCCGACTTTAGAAGAATTCCTGGCAACTGTAGGCCCAGCGCTCAGGAGACTGTGGCATTAAACTGTGAGTTTGTATAGCTAGGCAACATTAGGAAGAATATTATATCCATTTTTAGCCAACAAATGTTATCAAAATGTATCTAAATATGGGACTTATAAAATTTTAAACAATATGAAGCAGACTAATTGAAGTGAGGTTATATCATAATTCTTTTATGTATTGGCATGCATAACATTAAATGAAATAATTTTTAATAAATATTATTACTTTGATTCTACTTAACCCATTGATCTCATCAGAAAAAAAGCTTTGGGGGAAAAAAAAAAAAGAAAAATATGCTTGTGTTTAATCCAGTAGTAAATGCTTGCCTAACATGCATGAGGCTGAGGCCCTGAGTTCAATCCCTTGACCACACACACAAAAATGAAACTCAGTACTTACATCCGCTCAGAATGAAGTTAAGCAGAATATCAAATCTGCCACCAACAGAGTAGGTTGTAATGGCACATGACTATAATGTCAGCACTTTGGGGGGCTGAGACAGGAGGGCTGTAAATTAGAGACCAACCTGAATGATTTAGCAACACCACCTCCTCGGAAAATAAAAAATAAAAAGGGCTGGGGATATAGCTCAGGGCAAAGGTCCTGGGTTTAATTCCCAGCACCAAAGAGCAAAATAAGGGCCAGGGATTTGGCTCAGTGGTTCTGTCGCCTGCCTCACAAACGCAAGGTCCCCCCACTCAAAAGCAAAACAACATTAAAAAAAATTGCCACATAAATTGTGTTAGGAGGAAAAATTACAAAATTATGTATAAACATCTATGGTAAATCATCTTTAGATATTATAAAGAGTATGAAATAAAAATAAGAACCAAGACCTGTCATGTAAAGGTACAAGATCCCAATAATGAATGTAACTGTACTATATACCTAAAATGTACCAATAAACTCAATAAAAGAAAAAAAAGAGTATGAAATAAAACATGGCATATAACTCAGAAAATACCTTGCTTTTCTATAAACTTTAATAGTGAATATGGCCGTGCGTCGTGGCTCACACCTGTAATCCCAGCACTCAGGAGGCTGAGGCAGGAGGATCACTGTGAGTTCAAGACTGGCCAGGGCTACATAATTCCAGGTCAGTCTCAACTACATAGTGAGACCCTGTCTCCAAAACAAACAAACAAAAAAATCCAAATAGTGAGTATGTATTTAGTATGGCAAATATGTAGCTGAATGATTTATAGAAGCAGTCTAGAGTATGACTATGCTGAGAAATTTTATACATCTGTGCTAGTGTCAAAAGTTTAGGAGCCATGCATGGTGATGCATGCTTGTAATCCTAGCACTAAGGAGGCTGAGGCAGGAGGATTGCCATGAGTGTGAGGCCAGCCTGGGCTACATAGTGAGTTTAAGGCCAAACTGTGAGGCCAAATAGTGAGACCCCGTCTCAAAAAACGCACCCCTAAAAAAGAAGAATTTTATTTTAATTATTAAAAATCAAGTTGAACACTGGGCTCACTGATACACATCTGTAACCCCAGTTACTCAGGAGACTGAAAAGCAGGAGGATTACAAATTTGAGCTCAATTTGGGCAAATTAACGTGATCCTATCTCAAAATAAAAAATTAAATGGGCCAGTGATTCAGCTCAAAATGAAGCCCTGAGTTCAATCCCAGTACGAGAAAATAAATAAATAAATATCAGATTAAATATTTTAACTGGGCCATAATTTTTTTAACTAATTCTTTTTGTTTGTTTCATTTTTTGAGATAGGGTCTCACTATGTAGTTCAGACTGACCTTGACCTCACTACATCCCAAACTGGCCTTGAACTCATAGGGATTCTCTTGCCTCAATCTCCCAAATACTGGGATTACAGATGTTTGATACCACACCCACCTTTAACTATCCTTTTGTAGTTAATTGATTGCAAGGCTGGTGGCAGAACCACTGAGCTCAATCTCCCGCCCCCTTTTGTAGTTAATTTGTAGTAATGTTAAACTGAATTTAGAAAATTTAGGCTATTTGGTTTTGCTTGTCAAAATTTAGTGAATTTTTTTGAGGCCTAGAACACGACATTTTCAGTTCTATAAATGCTTGGAAAAATCACTTCTCAGCCTTTTGGCTAAGACCAATTGAAATGCTTGAAAAGTTTTATTCTCTGTAAGATACCAAGTTCAACATGTATGTATAAAATACTACTCTAAACTTATAAATCATCATTCATTATTTCTGTTCTTATTTACTTCTCTGCCTCCCCTAGCAAAAAAACACATTGAAATCTTTTTTATTTTATTTTACTGTATTTTTTTTTCCCAGTACCAGGG
Source organism: Fukomys damarensis (assembly GCF_012274545.1). Classification (NCBI taxonomy): domain Eukaryota; kingdom Metazoa; phylum Chordata; class Mammalia; order Rodentia; family Bathyergidae; genus Fukomys; species Fukomys damarensis. Next base: position 51,216,837 of record NW_022900926.1, on the reverse strand, counting down.
ATCCCACTCAGGACCTAGAGCTTGCGAGGCGGGTGGAGGAACCATTGAGCTAAATTCCCTGCCCTACTGTATTGTATTTTAAAGACAGAGTCTCACTATATAGTTCAGGTTGGCCTTGAATTCACTGGGTAGCCAAGATTGGTCTTGAACTCATGGCACTCCTCCTGCCTCAGCTTCCCAAGTGCTGGAGTATGCCACCATGTGAGAAAACATTGGAATCTTCTATAGCAATTTTGTTTCTTTTTCATGCTGCTTCGTTTTCTTCTCATCTTTATAGTTATTATTCCTATTTCTACCTCTTCAAATTTCATAATGGATTTTGAATATTTTTAGACTTTAAGGTTCATATTCGCACTCACTTTTCCTTATCAAAATTTATGCAAGTACACAATTGAATTTATATTGTGAAAGTTTTATTCTTCATTCAGTTACATGTAAATTTCCCTATATAAAATTGCTAATTTAACAATTAATTTTGATGATTGCCCAAATAATGAAAGAGAGTCCATTAAAATGTGTTTATTTGGGCAGACCATGATCATGCATGCCTAAAATGCCAGTCACTTGGGAGGCTGAGGCAAGAGAATTTTCAGTTTGAGGCCATCCTGGGCAACTTAGGGACATCCTGTCTCAAAATAAAATATAAAAAGGGCTAGGAGGAAAGTCAAATGCAAAAGCCCTAGGTTCAAAACCTAGTACCAAAAACTGGGTTTAAGAGAAATATTGAAGCTTATCATTATGGAGTAAGTTGTGAGGATAAAGAGACTTTTAAAATGATCCAACTAGGGGAGGCTGAATTAGGAAGATTTTTGATGCCAACCTGGACTACATAGTAAGTTCAAGGCCAACCTGAAATATATAGGGAGATCTTGTCTCAAAAAACAAAACAAACGAGACTTCCAGGAAGATGACAGAGTGGTGAACAGCAGAGAAACAGCCTCTCCAAGATTTGGTGTCCTAATGGCAGAATATAGCAATGTGAGGGAGAGAAAAAGGAGGGAAGTGATCAGCAATGATCTGAAGTAGGATTTGAAGCCCACAGGGAGAACAAAGAGGAGAGACTTCCATGCAGAAGAAGGAGGTGATAAGTGGCACTTTATCCCTGACCCCCCCACACACCAATTCACTGTGTTGGAGGGGTGGCTCAAACCTGCAGATGCCCAGAAAGTACCAGAGGTTTCTATGGGGAAATGTACCAGTGGAACAGAGCAGTGGAAATAGCAGATTACAGAGGCTGTCAAGTTATTCAGGTTCAGATGGCAGCCAGGAGAGGATGATTGGCTGGTAGCCATCTTAGAAAGGGGCCAACTGAGCTCAGAACTCAGGGCAACTGTGGGCTAGTCTCATCTAGCTGCTCCCCATGTCAGGGTGAGGCAGAATTGAGTTCAAGTCAGCAGGAGGACAAGGAGCCAAGTTGAAGCTGGCAGGAGGCAAAAGAGTGTTTCAGACTGAGCAAATTGGGTTCCAGCCTCACAGCCAGAAACCATCCTGAACTTCAGTGGAACTAAAGACACAGGCTTGATGGTATTACCCACTACCCTGCCATAAATCTACAGCTAGCTTTCCTGGGATTGATCAACATAGATCTAAACCCTGTCTGTCCAATCTTTCTACCAGTGACACAGATACATGCCCTAAAGTGGACTTTTTGTTTCTTCTTATTTCTTTTCTGGTTTTTTTGGTATTGTTTCTTTTCTTTCTTTCATTTTCTGTGTGTGTGTGTGTGTGACAGGGATTGAACTCAAGTCCTTGCGCTTTCGAGGAAGGCAGTGGAAACACTGAGCTAAATCTCTGGCCCACTTTTCTTCCTCCTCCTCCTCCTCGTCTTCCTCCTCCACTCTTCCTTTTCTTCTTCTTCCTTCTTCTTCTTCCTCCTCCCCCTCCCCTTCCTCCTTTTTTTAAATATGAGTGTGAACATTGTATCTAGTTTTTTGTATTGTTGTTTTGTTCTGTTCTCTTTTTTTTGCGGGGGTACTGGGGATCTAACTCCAGTCCTTGCGCTTGTGAGGTAGGCACCAGAACCTAACAGGGCCTAAATCTCCGGCCCTGTTTTGTTCTTATTTTTATTTCTTCCTTCTCTCTTTCTCTCCTGTCGTCTTCACTACTTTCCGAAAGTTTGTGTAATCTTCCTTTGTCCTCCTGCCTTGCTTCTAATCTCTTCCTCTTCTTCTGTTTTTCTATTTTGTTTCCTCCCTAACCCCTTTTAAATTTTTTCCCCCAGAGGGTAAAATCACCATATTTACTGATACAATTCTCTAGTTCATTTTAGATTTTGTTATCTTAACCAAAAAAATAGTTCATATTGTTAAAAGTGGCAAATTAATAGTTACTATAGTTTTTCAATTTTGTAGACTGTTTGATGCTATTGCTATTGCTGATTGTACTGCTTTAGGCAAGGTTATATAATTTGGCGGGGGGTGTACCGGGGATATAACTTGGGTCCTTGCACTTTCAAGGCAGGCAGTGGAACCACTGAGCCAAATCCCCAGCCCAAGATTATATAATTGTTTTTGTTTTTGTTTTTTGAGACAGGGTCTCACTATGTAGCTGAGACTGACCTGGAACTCACTATGTAGCCTAGGCTGGTCTTGAACTCACAGCGATCCTCCTGCCTCAGCCTCCCGAGTGCTGGGATTACAGGTGTGTGCCCCCACGCCCAGCTATATAATTGTTTTAATCAGTCATTCTTCCTGGGGTACCAAGATTGAAATTGCCTAAGGACCATAAATAATACTATGGGCCGGTGCCAAAGAACCAGAGGCTAGCCCAAATAGGTAGCAACCTTCTCATCTCCAATGAATTGAAGAGGTAAGATCTTGCAATAGACTCAAAACTCAAAAGCCAGGTATATCTTGAAGACATCTGAGAAGTAGTAGTTATTTCCTAAGTGTTTTCAATACTATCAATAAAGCTACCTGCAATAAGCAATTTATAAGCATCAACCCCAAAATTAAACATTTTTTAAGAATTAAACTTAAAAAAAAAGAAAATGAGAGAACACTTAGCAAGATACAACCCCAGACTTCTAGCTCACCAAAAGCAAACCTAGGGGGTAGTAAGGTGGAAAAACTCAAAAGCCACCCACCTGGACTCTCTGAGGTGGTAACAGCAGAGGTAACAAAGGAGAAGAACAAAGCTCTAGAAAAAAATTAAATAAAAAATAAATTCCTCAGGTAACTTCAGAGATAGTGACCATAATGAAAGACAGGGTTAGATAACTCTAGAGCAGATACAGATTTAAAAATAAAAGTGGAGCTTAGGAAAATGATGGAACCCATGAACACCCAGCACATGAAAGAAATGGAATCCATGAAGCACAAACAGATATCCAGGAGATTAAAAATTCCATTGAAAGTACACGCAGAAGCATGAGCCAATATGAGGACAGACTATCAGATGTAGAAGACGGGATTGTGGTTAGCAATCATTAAAAAGAAATCTTTCTTAAAAATAGCAAGAGGGGCCAAGGATTTAGCTTAGTGGTACTGCTGCCTGCCTCATATGCGCAAGGTCCTGAGTTCAATTCCTGATAACTAAAAAAAAAAAGCAAGAGACCATGAAAAATCAATCCAACAGCTGCTAGACGATGCAAAGAAGAATAACATAAAATTTATCAGAATCAATGAAAAAGCAGGAGATAGCACAAAATAACATTTAAAGACCTATTCACAGGAGTAAGAACTGAAAACTTCCCAAGCAAGGAAAAAGAATTTGACATACAGATAAGTGAAGAATTGAGAACTCCAATTAGCCATGTTTTGTTTGTTTTTTGGGGGTTTTTTTGCATTTTTGTTTTTGTTTTTTGATACAGGGTCTCACTTTATATTTGAAACTGACCTGGAACTCACTATGTAGCCCAGGCTGGTCTCAAACTCACAGCAATCCTCCTGCCTCAGCCTCCCGAGTGCTGGGATTACAGGCATGTGCCACCAAGCCTGACTAGCCATGGTTTTAAAAAATCTACACCAAGGCATATAATAGTCAAGATTGCAAAAATTCAACACAATAACAGAATATTAAAAGTTGTTAGAGAAAAGAAACAAATCACAAAAGGAAGGACCATCAGAATCACAGCAGTATTCTCAACACAAATCCTCAAGGCAAGAAGAGCTTGGAGTAAAGTATTTCAAACCTGAAAAGAAAACAAGCTCCAGCCCAGATTGATGTACCTTGCAAAACTATCTTTCAAGAGAAGTTTTTTATGGCTCTTTTCAGTTTATTGCATGACGAGTTTACAGTAGTCTAAGTGAAAGCAGATCCCGAATGTTTACATTATACAAGCTGTGAGGGTTTTAGACTTGTGATAAGGGAAAGGACAGTCTACTCATTGCAAGGAAATCCTCACTTAATCTTCAGTGAGCCACAAGTACTTAAAGCCCATGAACCTTCAACTGATGGTCCTTAGCCTGTCCAATCACTACCAGTAACTGGCATATATTCTTGCAACGGTCACCCTAGAGCTGGATTACTGCTCCATATTCTGGATGCTCAACATCAGCAAAGGGGTTGAAAGAGTGGAGGTTCTGGATACTGGACATGTGATATGATTCCTCTTCCTTAGTGGAAATGGCTTGTAGAAAGTGACTGCCAGAGAAGTGGATGGGTGGGGCAGATCACCAAGAAAAAGGGGACTCAAGGGGGATGCAGCTGAGTCCTTCATGGTGGCTTAGTGACTGAAGCCTATCTTTCAAAACTGATGGGAGGCCAGGGATTTAGCTCAGTGTTTCCACTGCCTGCCTCACAAGCACGAGGACTCCAGTTCGATCCCTGGTACCAAAACTGATGGAGAAATAAGATACTTCCATGACAAAAAACAAAAATAAATAAATAAATAAATAAATGTTTTGAAGGATATTCTAGGGCTAGGGTTTTAGCTCAGCAGTTTGGTGGCCTGCCTTGCAAGTGACCCGAGTTCTATCCCCGGTACCAAAAAAAAAAGAAAAAAGAAAAGAAAAATGAAGGATATTCTAGAAAAAGATAATGGAGACAACAATTCCAAGAATCCCAATGAATGAACTTAATTGCTTGCTAGGCAATTAAACAGAAGGGAAAGCAAAGGAACCAAGAACAGGAAAATAATATAATGACAAGTCAATACATATCAGTTATAACCATTAATGGTTTCAATTCACCAATCAAAAGAAAGAGACTGGCAGACTGGAACAAGAAACAAGGCTTAAGGGCTGAGAATTTAGCTCAGTGGCAATGCACCTGCCTTGCAACTGCAAAGTCATAAGTTTGATCCCTGTTACCAAAAAACAAAACAAAACCCAAAAAACTGCTTCATCCATAAAACAAGGCCCAACAATATGATGCATACAGGAAACAAATTTAACTTAAAAAGAAATTCACAGGGCCAGGGATTTAGCTCAGTGGTTTCGTTGCCTGCCTCGCAAACGCAAGGACCCAAGTTCTATCCCTGGTACCAAAAACACAGAAAAGAAAAGAAATTCACAGACTGAAAGTCAAAGTCAAAGGATGGAAAACAATACTCCATGTGACAGGAACCCAGCAAAAAGCAAGAGTGGCTATTCTATTGGCAGAGAAAATGGATTTAGAGCCAAGACTGATTAAGAGACAAAGTCACTGCATCCTTTTTGCTTTGTTTTGTTTGTGTGTGTGTGTTGTAGTCGTCATTGTTGTTGTTGTTGTTGTTTATAGATAGAGTCTCAATATGTAGTTCAGACTGGACTCAAACTCACTTTGTAACCCAGGCTCAGGTCGAATTCACAGTTATCCTCCTGCCTCAGCCTCCTGAGTGCTGGGATTACAGGCGTGCATTACCACTCTTGGCTGTCACTACATCCTTGTAAAGGGAACAATCCAAGAGGCAGAGATAACATAAATATATATGCACTAAATACCAGTGCACCCAAATACAAAAAACAAATATTAATGGACATGAAAAAATCAAATAAGCACTAATACAATTGTAATGGAATACCTCAATACCCCACTATCACAAATAGGTCAACTAGGCCAAAAATCAAAAAGAAAATACCAGAACTGAAGCTAACTTTTGAACAAATGGACTTAATAGATGTCTACAGAGTATCCCACCCTATGACATTAGAATACACATACTTCTCGGCTGCACACAAGACATTCCTCAGAAAAAGAGACCGTGCTGGGTGTGGTGGTGCACGCCTGTAATCCCAGCACTTGGGAGGCTGAGGTACAAGGATCGCTGTGAGTTCGAGACCTGCCTGGGCTACATAGTGAGTTCCAGATCAGTCTCAACTAAATAGTAAGACCCTGTCTCAAACCCCCCACAAAAAGAGACCATATTCTAGCTCATAGAATATGCTTCAGTAAATGCAAAGAAGTTGAAATTATCTGATGCATATCATCAGACCATAATGCTGTGCAATGAAATTGGAAATCAATGGCAAAAGAAAGCACAAGAAGGAGGGGAGGAGGCTTGAGGGGGGGAATGAGATAAAATAAAATAAAATAAAATTTATTTTTAAAAAGCCACAAGAACTTCATAAATACATGGAAATTAAATAACACTCACCTAAACAACAACTGGTTCACAGACAAAATTAAGGAAGAAAGTAGATAGTTTCTAAAATTAAATGATAATGCTGATACAACATACTGGAACTGATGGGTCACAATGAAATCAGTCCTACAAGGGGAATTTATAGTGGTGTATTGCCATATCAGAAAAGCAGGAGCTCAAATAAATAACCTAATGTTAAGCCTCAAACTTCCAGGGAAAAAAAAGAGTAAGTCAAGCCCAAAGCTCATATGAGGGAGAAAATTATAGAAATCTAAGGAGAAATTAGTGCAATTGAGACTAAGATAACAATTCAAAGAATCAATGAATTTCAAAGTAGGTTCTTTGAAAGATTAAATACAATTGACAAGCTTTTAGGCTGGGGATTTAGCTCAGTGGTTCCGCAGCCTGCCTGACAAGCATAAGGTCCCAATTTTGATCCCTGTACCAAAAAACACACACAAAAAAACAAACAAAAAACTGCAAACATTTAGCCAACCTTATCAAAAAAGGAAAGAAAAGACTCAAATCCATGCAATTAAGAATGAAAGGGGTAGGACGTGAGTGGTAGCGCATGCCTGTGATCCCAGCACTTGGGAGGCTGACACAGGAGGATCGCTGCAAGTTTGAGACCAGCCTGGGCTACATAGTGAGTTCCAGGTCAGTCTCAACTACATAGTGAGACCCTGGCTCAAAAAAAAAAAAAAAAAAAAAAAAAAAAAAAAAGAGAGAGAGAATGAATGAAAGGGGTAAAATTACAACAGATCCTGCAGAAATACAGAATATCATCAATACCTACTTCAAGAACCTCTACTCTGCTGGGTGTGGTAGTGCACACCTCTAATCCCAGCACTCAGAAGGCTGAGGCAGGAGGGTTGCTGTGAGTTCAAGGCCAGCCTAAACTACACAGTGAGATTCTGTCTCAAAAACAAAAACAAAAAAAAGAAAAGAACCTGTACTCTAATAAGAGGAAAGCACAGAAGAAATGAACAGATTCCTTGATACATATGAATTACCAAAACTGAACCAAGAGGATGTAAAATTTCTAAATCAGTAGCAAGCAATGAAATTGAAGATGTGATTAAAAACGTACCAACAAAGAAAAGCCTGGGTCCTGATTCACTGCTGAATTTTACAAGAAATTTAGAGAAGACTATTATGTCTTGTATTTAGATGTCTCCCCAAAGCCTCATGCAGTCATAGATGGGGCTTTTTCAGACATAGCTAGATCTAGAGTGTGTTACCCTGGGAATGATTCATGGTGCAATGCTAGGATCAATGGCACTGGGATTAAGGTTGTGAGTGTTACTCATCCTAAATAGTCTGGATAACATATGAGAAGTAGAAAGAGCTGCGGATATCCCTTGTTGCTTTGCTACCTTCTGCCTGCCATGAATTGTTTCTTCTCGGTCATACCTGTCTGCTATGCCACCCTCCCTTGGAGCCAGCTGATTTGGACTGAAACCTCCACAAACTGTGAATGAACTAAACCTTTCCTCTGTTAATTTCGGGTGTTGGCTATTGTGTCTCCACAACAAGAAAAGTAACTAAGACAAAGACGTAATGCAAAGACTTCTGAAACTCTTTAATGAAATTGAAAGTGAAGCAATATTTCTAAATTCATTCCTGGAAGAAAGCATTGCCCTGATACCAAAACCAGAGAAGGATCCAACCAAACAACATATCTACAGGCCAATCTCCCTAATGAACATAGATGGAAAAAACCTCAATAAGAAACTGGCTAACGGAATGCAGCAAATCACCAAGAAGATTGTATACCTTGACTAAGTCGGATTCATCCCACAGATGCAGGGATGGTTCAACATACAGAAATCAATAAATGTAATACTTTCTATCAATGGAGCCAAGGACAAAAAGTATACGATCCTCTCAATAGATTCAGAAAAGGTGTTTGACAAGATCCAGTAACCATTCATGATAAAAACACTGCAGAAAATTGGAATAGATGGTCTTTATTTCAATCTGATAAAAGCCATCTATGACAAAGCAACAGCCAAAATCATAGTAAATGGACAAAAACTGCAGGCTTTCATTCTAAAATCAGGAACAAGACAAGGATACCCACTATCACCACTCTTACGCAGTATAGCTGGACATGTTATCCAGAGCAGCTAGACAATAGAAAGAAATAAAAGGAGTAAGGGGAGGAAAGAAGTCAAATTATCCTTAGTTTCAGGTGACATGATACTCTACATAGAAGGCCCCAAAACTCCGCCAAAAGACTTCTAGATTTAATAACCAAGTTGAGTAGAATAGTTTGATACAAAGTCAACATTCAAAACTCAATATAGGGCTGGGGATTTAGCTCAGTGTTGGGTGCTGTCTCCTGCCTTGCAAGCACAAGATTCTGAGTTCTATCCCCGGTACCAAAAAACCTAAAAAAAAACAAAAAACTCAATATAAGCCAGGGATTTAGCGCAGTGGTTCTTCTGCCTGCCTTGCAAGCACAAGGACCTGAATTTGATTCCCAATACAAAAAAATCAATATAAAAATCAATATCATTTCTATACAAAAATAAACTCATTGAGAGAGAAATTAGGGAAACAACTCTTTTCACAATAGGAGCCCCCCCCAAAAGGGGAAGGAATCGAATGAAATAATTCAAAGACCTTTACATTCAAAACTGTAGTACTGTAAAAAAGGAGATCACAGAAGATATGACACCAGAAAATGGGAAGAAAATCCTTGTTCTTGGGTAGGAAGAACCAATATAGTGAAAATGGCCATACTCCCAAAATTGTTATAGTTATACAGATTTAATGCAATCCTAATCAAAATATCAATAGAATATCTCACAGAATTAGAGAAAGCAATCCTAAAACTCATTTGGAACCAGTACAGACCTAAATAGCAAAAGCAATTCTAGACAACAAAGGCAAAGCAGGTACATCACAATTCCTGACTTGAAATTATACTACAAAGCTGTGATTAAAAACAGCATGGTACTGGCAAAACAAAACAAAACAAAACAACAACAACAAAACAACTGGACTTGGTGTCTTCTCAAAAGAATTAAAAGCATCACAACACAGTGATACATGCATACCCATTTTTATAGAGGCAGAATTTGAAAAATCTTGAAAAGAGTTTAAATGTAAATCAAGTGATGAATAGAGAACATTTTTTTTTTAAATACAGTGGAGTACTCTGCCATAAAAAAGGATAAGCTTGAGATATATTTCTAGCTAAATGGATGCACATTGAGACCATACTCTTAAGTGAAATAAGTCCACACATATGTTTAAATATGGCATTGTTTCTCTGGTATGAGAAGCTGGAGGTGTAAATAAGGACCCAAATATGTAATAGACATTGGAAAATGGGGAGAAAATGTTCAGATGAGAAGGGGAACAGGGAAGGTGGGGGGAGAGGAAGGAAAGGAGAGGAAAGAAAAGAAAATAGAAGGAAAAATGTAAAGAAAGTTTTTGTAAGCCAGGCGTGGTGGCGCATGCCTGTAATCCCAGCACTCGGGAGGCTGAGGCAGGAGGATCACTGTGAGTTCGAGACCAGCCTGGGCTACACAGTGAGTTCCAGGTCAGTCTCACTACGCAGTGAGACCCTGTCTCAAAAAACCAAAAAAAAAGAAAAGAAAGCTTTTGTAAATAAGGAGCAAAAGAGGTGTTGAATGGAGGGGAGAGGAATGGGAAAAAAAGAAGCAAGATATGTCATGTACAGGTACAAACTCCCTATGATGAATGTTATCATTATGTATATCTAAAATGTACAGTTAAAAAAAGTAAAAGGGTGGTGCCTAATAACGTGCTGACAACAAAATAAAACAAAAACCATGAAAAAAAATATCAATCCAAATACTTTTCAGTGAGAGATTATATAAATTATGAAGAACCTGTACAATTAAATTCTCTTTAAGAATAAAGTATATTCGCTGTTTGAGGAAGGCGACGCGGACTCTGCCTGACCTCGGCCCAGCTCCGGGTCCCGGGTTCTCCTCCGAGCTTGCACGGAACTGCTGGCGGCTGTGGAGTGGGCGGGGCCGGGTGTAGTGGGTGTCTTCGGCTGGGCTGGACCCCGTCCCGCCCGTGCTTGTTCTTAATAAATCACTGCAAGGAGACTAAAAAAAACAAAAAAGAATAAAGTATATTGACATGAAAATGTCTCATATATATGTGTGTGTGTGTGTGTGTGTGTGTGTGTGTGTGTGTATTAAGATAACTTTTTACTATATATATGGTAAAATATTTTTAAAATAACATGACTGCAAATAAATGTGTGCACTCTGATAACTATATGATTACTTTTCTCTTTTTGGAAGAATCTATAATTTAGTTATCTGGGATTTTTAGTCCCTCACAATTTTGTTTGTTTTGTTTTTTTTAGTTTCTTTTTTTTCGGTTTTTTGATCTTTCTCTTTTTTTGGTACCAGGGCTCGAATTTTATTTTCGGTTTTTTGAGACAGGGTCTCACTCTGCAGTTGAGACTGACCTGGAACTCACTATGTAGTTGAGGCTGGTCTCGAACTCACAGCGATCCTCCTGCCTCAGCCTCCCTAGTGTTACAGGCATGCACCACCATGCCTGACTCTACATCCCTAGATCTTTATGATTTTTTTTTTTTATACTGGGGATTGAATTTAGGACCTTGCACCTGCAAGGCAGGTGTGGAGGCACTGAGCTAAATCTCCTGCCCCCTAGATCTTTATTTTTATTTTCAGTTGCTAAGTTGCCCAATGGTGGTCTTGCAATGAAAATCTTCTGCCTTAGCCTCCTAGAGTGCTAGGATTACAGGCATACATCATTATGTCAGGCTCCTCATACTTTCCTTGGAAGTCTTTCATATCTTCATCAATCACTATGCAAATATAAGGAGAAAAGAACTAATCAAAGGTGTCTCATTTTATTGGCAGTTAAGATAGACTTGAAATACTATAATTAATTTGTATAAATACATTTCAAATAGGAAAATTCTGTGCTTTTTTGTGTTAGGTCAAAGACCATAACCTACCCATCAAAGGGAGTATTACTTTAAGATACATGCCCAGTAGAAAAGACCTTTCTCTAAAGATTGGAAATATTGACACTGCCCAGAATCATATTCATTAGTCACATACAGCTACTGAGCCCTTGACATGTGACTGTGTTACTGGAGAAGTGAATTTTTTATTTCATCCTATTTAAATTAATTTAAATAGCCACACTGTGCTGGTGCCTATGGTTTTGGACAGTACAGTTCAAGACAAAAATAAACTGAAGAAACATAAAAAGATGTAATGTATGCACCAGGTGCAGTGGTGCAGGACTGTAACCCCAGCTACTCTGGAGGCTCAAGTGGGAGGATTGCTGGAGCCTAGGGATTTGAGAAAGGCTGGTAGTACAATGAGACCTTGTCTCAAAAACAAAACAAAGCAACCCAACCCCCCATGTGTGAACTTGATTAAATGTAGTAAAGAATAGATTCAGAGTTTTATCTTGATCTCCTTCTTCCCTGGTCCACATGTAACTTTCAACCTTGCTTGATAAGTAACCTCAGGCCTGCACTGCCACAGAACAGCTTTCCATGTATAGTAGGTTTGTTTTTGTTTTGTTTTTTTGAGACAGGGTCTTGCTATGCAGTTCAGGCTGGCCTGGAACTCACTGTGTAGCCCAGGGTGGCCTTGAACAGGCAGAGATCCTCTTGTCTCAGCCTGCTGAGTGCTGGGATTACAAACGTTCTCCACCACGCCCAACTATCAGCATTCTTTTTCATTGTCCCATTCCAGCAACTAGACCAGACAGGCCTGGCTCCCCAGCTGTCCTGTGAACTTTCCTTGCTCATCCAGCTTGGAGGAAGGCTGGTTAGTGACTCATTCCTTATCCAACTCACTCTTTGTACCATTGAATCCTTACCTTCTCCATCTCATACAAATTATTCCTACAGTAAACCCTATATTCCATAATCTTTATATAGTTCCGCTTCCTCAGTTGACTCCTAGCCAGAAAGTCTGTTACTCTACCATTTTTCCCAACTTGGTGAATGATGCCAATATCCATCTGTTCCCTTACTCTCTATTTTCAGTTCATCACTAAACCCTTGGCAAACAGTGTCAAAAATACACCTTGAGCAGGGTGTGGTGGCACACACCTGTAAATCCTAGTATTCTGGGAGCCAGAAGCAGGATGATGGCAAGTTTGAGGGCAGCCTGGACAATTTAGTGACTTAGCATGAGTCCATCACACACACAAAAAAATAATAAAAACAAAAAGGGTTTGAGAATATACAGTTAAGCTCAGTGGGAAGGCCCTGGGTTCAACACCTAATATTGAAAAAAATAGTTGGATGTGGTGGCGCACGCCTGTAATCCCAGCACTTAGGAGGCAGAGGCAGGAGACTTGCTGTGATTTCAAGGCCAGCCTGAAATACATAGTGAGTTCAAGGCCAGTTTAGAATATACAGAGCCCAATTTAGTTACCTTTGAAAAGAGCTTTGGGTACATGGTAATGAGCATGTTCAATGAAAGAACTGTCACTATATTTTCCTTTTTTGTGTGATGAGTCATCTAGAAGCTGAATAGCCAGGCATGGTGGCTCTTTCCTGTAGTCCCAGCATTTGGGAGGCAGAGGCAGGCGAGTCGCTGTGATTTCAAGGCCAGCCTGGGTTAGATAATGAGTTCAAGGCCAATTTGAAATACATAGTGTGACTGCCTCAAAACAACAACAACAAAAGAAATAAAACTAGAAAATCTGAATAACCAAAGATTGCTCGGTGTTTTGGGCTCCATTTAGATTAGAGTTGGCAATGCTTCGATAAAACCATCATTTGGGTTTTTCTTCCACATAAACCTTGTTTTCTTTCTTTCTTTCTTTCTTTTTTGTCGTTACTTGCATAAACTCTGTGGCTTTTTTGTAATTTAAGAATAGCATCACTTAATTTGTGTGGCATCACAATGCATTGTAAATGTTAGACCCTATACTGTTCTCGCTTTGGCAGCACATATACTAAAAAAGTTAGACCCTACAGATAAAATGAGACTCAACTTTTAAACTGAAAAAAAAGAAAAAAGTGCCAAGTGTGGTAGTGCACACCTGTAATCCCAGCACTAGGGAGGCTGAGGCAGGAAGCTCACCATGAGTTTGAGGCCAGCCTGGGCTACATAGTTCAAGGCCAGCCTAGACCACTTAGTGAGACCCTGTCTCAAGAAAAAAAAAAAAAATTTAAACCAACAGATTAATATTTTTTGTGTATTTTTTTGTTTGCTTTTGTGCTTTGAGATTTTGAAGTAGGATGAGTTCAAGGCTAGCCTGAACCCCACTGGGAGACCCTATCTCGAAAACTTCAGAAAAAACACCAAAAAACATAAACAGTCAATGTGGGTGCTGATTTCTTCAATACATGCTGGGAGTAATACCAAAAATCCATATTATTAGTCTTCGTTGCTGTTTTATTGCTGTGTGTGTGTGTGTTGGGGGATGAACCCAGTGCCTTCTCACTGAACTATGTCCTCCAAGCCTTTTATTTTTTTATTTTGTGATCTGGTCTTCCTAAACTGCTCAGGCTGAGGTCCAATTTGTAATCCTCCCACCTCAGGCTCTCAGAGTTGGGATTACAGGCTTGTACCCACCATACCCAGTTTGCTGTCACTTTCATTGGGAATGAGGGGCCCTATGAAGGGAATAGCAGGCTATTTGCCGAAAGGCAAGTTAAAATTCAAAGGAAAAAGATCCTCAGTGGCAAAAAGGGAATTTGTGTAATTTTACACACTGGAAAAGTAGAGAAAGAGTTTGAAACATTTTTTTAAATTACAAAATGTTTAAACTATAATAGATATTAAAAATCATGGCTCAAGTCACCTGTTATAGATATGGAAATACAGTAGCAACTCTCAAGTGTGAGATGATACGTCCAAGCCCATGCCATCCATTACTAGTAGACTGGAGATTAGAAGGTTGTTGGGATCTGGGGTTCTTACCCTTTGGTTTAATTCAGCAAATATTTACTGAGTATTGAATCCTGTATTAGCTACTAAAGAGGATTCAAAGACATACAGAGATATATTTATTATCTTCTTGTGCCAGAGCTTTTATATACACTTCTTTTTTCTTTTTTTTTGCATCATCTTTAGCTGACTTCTAGAAACTGAATGTAGTTTTTGGGAAATATCTCAGCTTTTCCCATTAGTTCTCTGCTCATCCAGACATCTATACAGATTCCAGCTCTGATAATATATCTCCAGCCTTGATCATCTTCATTCTCCCCATAGAAATCAAAGAAGATTTTTATCTTTTTTCATATAGATTTCCATCTAACCCAGTGTGTCTTTCAAATAAAAATTAATCTAATAGTTCTGTTTTTACCTGTTATTCAGATTCTCCATGTTTTAGTAATAATAATTCCTGGGGTCAAGATTGGAATAAAAGGACCTGAAGGTCAAGAGGAAAATTATACTATTGTTTCCTTCAAAAAGGCATCAAAAGAACCGGCTTGTTATATGCCAGGAGACTCATTTGGAGGCTGAAGAAGGAGGATCTCCTGAACCTAAAAACTGGTGATCAGCCTGGGCAACATTGTATGATCTGCATTTTAAAAAATGTCAAATGAGCCAGGCGTGGTGGCACACGCCTATAATCCCAGCACTTGGTAGGCTGAAGTAGGAGGATTGCTGTGAGTTCGAGACTAGCTTGGGCTACATAGTGAGTTCCAGGTCAGTCTCAACTACACAGTGAGACCCTGTCTCAAAAAAAAACAAAAAAAAAAAAAAAAAAAAAATGTCAAATGGAAATTACTCAGTTCTGCTCAGGCCATTACTGGCTTCTCTGTGTAGTTCTTTGGTGTGAACAAACAGAAATCCCAGAACTGAGCTGAGTGTGCCAGTGCACATCTGTAATCCTAGCACAGAGGAGGCTGAGGCAGGAAGATTGCTATGAGTTTGAGTCCAGCCTGGACTACATAGTGAGTTCAAGGCCAGCTTGAACTGCATAGCCATTCCCTGTTTCTAAAAGACCAAAGTGAGTGGGGGGAGAAAAGGAAATGTAGAATTGAGAGAAAGCTAACTGAAGCCAGAAAAGTAGCTGAATTAACACTGGGGATACAGTAGAACAATTATTAAGGATTTAGGCTTTTATTCTAAGTGTAATGAGATTCAAGTGTGTGTGTGTGTGTGTGTGTGTGTGTGTGTGTGTGACTGTTTTGAGAGGGGGGGAATGCTAGGGTTGAATCTAGGGCCTTTTCCATGGAAAACATGTGTTCCACCACTGAGCAACAGGGCCAGAACCCCCCATACAGTGTTTTAAGCAAATGTTCTATGGACTCTTATTTGCAATTGAGAAGGAAAGGAGGGGGCGGTTTCTGTTGAATGTATCAGGAGACTTGCAAGAGTGCAGAAATCAGGAAGCTATATATCATATCCGTATGCATGAACGACAGTAGCTTTTTTTTGAGTGGTTTCAGTCTAAGCATGGAGATGTTATTTGGGAGACAGAATCGACAGGACTTGATTAACTGATGTAGCAGTGGAAAGAAGGAAGAGTACTAGCCAATTCCTTTTCCAGCTATACTGCTGGATGCTTGGGCAACTTTCACTGAGCTGGTAACTATGGAGAGGAAAGATTTGGGGGTGGAACTGGGCTTGGTAGCAAAAGCCTATGGGACACTGAGGCAAGAGGATTGCTGGGTAGCTGAGGCAAGAGCCTCAGTTTGAACAATTAAAAAAAAAAATGTATCTTGGACCAAGAATTTAGCTGAGTGGCTCCACTGCCTGCCTTACAAGTGCAAGGTCCTAGGGCCGGGGATTTAGCTCAGTGGTTTGGAGTTCAATATCCGGTACCAAAAATAAATAAATACATAAATAAAACCCCAAAAAACCCAAGTGCAAGGTCCTGAGTTTGAGCCCCTTACCAAGGGGGGAAAAAAACTTTTATTTTTTAGTTTTTAAGACAGAATCTTGCTGTGCAGTCCAGACTAGTCTTTAACTCATGTAGCCCAGGCTGGCCTCAAACTCCTGGCAACCCTACTTCCCCCTCCTGAGTGCTGGAATTACAGGTGTGGTGCACCACTGAGGGGTTCTGGGCAATTTTTAAAAGAATAAAAAAGGGTCCACAGACTGCAGAGGTAGCTCAGTGTGAAAGTACAGGATACATTCTTCAGCACCAGGGGCTGTGCTTCTGTAGTGGGAATTAGGGGGACAGTAGTCAGGAGGTGTTTCTTGAAATGCTGATTTGGAATGCCAGAAAGCCTATATAAAGTTCAGGGCATGGTAGTGAACAGAATAGGAAGCCAGAAGAGGTTGAGATTTTCATCGGAGTTCTTGAAGACTTTATTCAGGTAGACACACTTTTTTTTTTTTTTTTGGTTTTTTTAAACAGGGTCTTGCTATGTAATTGAGACTGACCTGGAACTCATTATGTAGTCCAGGCTGATCTCAAACTCATAGCAATCCTCCTGCCTCAGCCTCCCAAGTGCTAGGATTACAGGCATGTGCCACCACACCCGGTTTATGCAGACACACTTTTTTTAAAAAGGAATTTTGGTTGGCAATGGTGGCACACACTTGTAATCCCAGCACTGAGGAGGCTGAGGCAGGAGGACTGCCACAAATTCAAGGCCAGTCTTAGCAAGAATGTCTAAAAAAAAAAAAAAAA
>NW_022900926.1:51198632-51199619 GCF_012274545.1 Fukomys damarensis | reverse complement strand
GGTCTTGAACTCACAGCGATCCTCCTGCCTCAGCCTCCCGAGTGCTGGGATTACAGACGCACACCACCATGGTTTTCTGTTAAATATTTTGTTTTCACTTATTTCATTGTCCATGACTTCTGGGTTGTGAACTAAAATCCTTAGAGCTGAATATCATAGCAACGTTTGGTACTAAGGGATTTTAGGTAATAGGGAGTTCCGTTCTTTACTATATACACCATAGTCCCCTGGTCAACATGGTTTCAGATGTCTGTGAAAACAATTTCATTTTATGTGCTTATGCACTTTGAAAAGTGCTTATCTAACTTTTACTTGAACAACTGATATACTATAGGATAGAGCTCATCTAGTGCACAATAAAATCTTTTAAGCTTTTCAGCCCCTCGTTATTGTGAAAGCTTGCAACCAGAGACGCCTGGGAGGCTGAGTCAGGACAATTCCAGATTGAGGTCAGCCTGGGTACTCTAGCGAGACCTTATCTTACAAAAAAAGGCTAGGCGATGGAGCTTAGGGTTAGATGTGCCTAGCATGTGTCAGACCCTGGGTTCAATCTCCGTAGTGCAAAAACCAAAACCCAAAACGCAAAAAACTTGCATAGCAAAAGTATGGTACTATTTCTCATTAGAGCTGCATTAAAATTAGTATCCATAGAGCGTCTGAAATTCAAATGCCTTTGTCTTGTCTTTCTTTCTTGTACCTAGTAAGCGGTTACAAAGGAAATGTCACTTCACATAAGATTTAGTTGCCAAGATTTTGAAAAGAAACAGATATTTTGCTCACAGTTGTCCTCACCACGCAGCTTTCTGCTGCAAGTTGCTCAAACGGTGCCAGGAGGAGCCCTTAACTGCTTAAAAGGCCAGGGACAGAAACGGAGTATTGCACAACCCCTCATCGCCCGGCGGTTTCGCTTCCAAATCTGGCCTTCGTGTCATCCCCGGCGGGCGGGCGCCGCTCCCGTCCCCCTCGGCGCGCCGGGGTTTCCTCGAC
>NW_022900926.1:51197022-51197367 GCF_012274545.1 Fukomys damarensis | reverse complement strand
TTGCTGCCAGCGGCGTGAGCTTCGGCCGCCATTTTACAACAGCTCCACTCGCGCCGGACACAGGGAGCAGCGAGCACGCGTTTCCCGCAACACGATCCCCTCGGACAGGATTCCTCCGCCGCAGCCCAACCGGGAGGTAACGACCCGGGTCTGGGAGGGGAACTCCATGACACTGTGGAGTGAGCTGGGGGAGGGCGGCGCGGGGAGAGACCGGCTTTTCTGGAAAATGGATTCCAGGAGGGAGAGGAGCACGTTGACTGGGGCTGCCTGGAGTAGGCCGCGGCCGCGCCGCCACTTCCTCCCGTCCATGTGCTGCCGCCGCTCGGGCTTTGTCTGCGGCGCTCC
>NW_022900926.1:51173888-51196469 GCF_012274545.1 Fukomys damarensis | reverse complement strand
AGGGGCGAGGTTGTGGTGCTGCAGCGTTCTGGGGGCTCCGACCGCGGCTGCGGGTTGATGGGAGCCGGTGACGGTCGTCTTGGCCTGGGACTCCGTGGGTTTCCGTTGAAGGAAGTTGTAGGACATTTGAAGGCGCAGAGCACGTGTTTCTAATGGGCTCCTGGCGGCCGCAGTGGTGAGACTGCCGCTCTGGGTGCGGAATCGGGGGCGGGCTTTGGGGTGTGGGGGTGAAGGGTGGAGAAATTGGGTGGTGGGAAGGTGGCCTGTGTGAGCGCTTTGTTCTTCGCTGGCTGTTGTTACTGATCTATAAGCGGCAGGCGGGAAAAGCGCACTTTGGGGTTTTACCTTGGAGAGGGACGAGCCCAGCTTTGCTTTATTCTCACACACCTTATTTTCCGTATGGGAACAGCTGCATGTGGCACTCTGGCTGGTCCTCTTACTGATTGGGCTTCATTTGTAATCTGGTTCTTCCTAGGGAGTGATAGCAGGTGAGTTAGGGGTGGTGCTTAGGAAGAAAATAGTGAATTGGTCCTTCGGTGCCCTGCTCCAATCTGGCATGTCAGGCGATTGGTGACTTTTAAGGTTTCTTTCAAGGGAGGTGCAGGTTTGCTGGTTCAGTAAGAGGTAGAGAAAGTAAAATTGGGGCTCTTATATTGTTCTCTATTCTTTTTGAAGATCCTAGTTTAATTTTGCTTATTGCGTTTGAACAGATCTCTGGAAACATGGCTACAGAACATGTTAATGGAAATGGTACTGAAGAGCCCATGGATACTACTTCTGCAGTTATCCATTCAGAAAATTTTCAGACATTGCTTGATGCTGGTTTACCACAGAAAGTTGCTGAAAAACTAGATGAAATTTACGTTGCAGGTAAGAACTAACACTTGCAAAATTATATTATGAAATTTTTCTATTGGATTTCTGGCATTGAGCTAAAATAGCAACTTTTTGTGGTTTCCAATTAAGTGTGGGAACTTGAGCTTTGCCTTGTTCTGATAGTTGATTTAGGTTTGAACTAGAGGTTGAGGTGCAGAGAGGGAGGGAAGGAGAGGAATAGGGACTCCCTAGGGAAAGGCTGGCGGCCTGTTGGATAAGTATATGATTGTAAGAACAGCTGCTAAATATTGGGAACTGACCGTGTGACTTTTTTGGGTATTTTTATAGTAGGATTCTTGTTAAATAACTTGGTAGCTGTAGGTGTGTTCTCTCTGTGGTGTGGTGATTCTTTTTTCTAGTGGTACTTGCAGTTGAGTGAGTACGGGTTCAGTTGTCATGTTTGGTTCTTTGTTGGTTGTCGTTAGGATTTATAAGTCTATACGTTTACTGTAGAAATACTGTAATGTTCAGAACTCTTTAGAAACTTGAGCACAAAGCTTGATGTAAAATTGGCTTGTTATTTTAAGTGTGGTTTAGAGGCCTTATTTAGTTCAGAACAGGTTAAGTGTATGCTTTTCATTATCAGATAGAGGGATTGATTGAGTTGTTGCACATGTATCTGCAGTGGCATCTGGGTCTTGAAGGAAAAATTTTCTAAAAATGTTAGAAATTAATAACTAATTAAGTTTTCTCTTCTCCAGGGCTAGTTGCACATAGTGATTTAGATGAAAGAGCTATCGAAGCTTTAAAAGAGTTCAATGAAGACGGCGCATTGGCAGTTCTTCAACAGTTTAAAGACAGTGATCTCTCTCATGTTCAGGTAATGTTAATTTAACCTCAATATAGAAAGAACGAACAAATTTTGAGTATTTTTGATACTTAAATTTTGTTACATGCAAATATGATAATTGCTAAATGTGAATGGAAAATTTCCTTACAGAACAAAAGTGCCTTTTTATGTGGAGTCATGAAGACTTACAGGCAGAGAGAAAAACAGGGGACCAAAGTAGCAGACTCTAGTAAAGGACCAGATGAGGCAAAAATTAAGGTAGGTGTTTAGAAACTTTTTTATTAAAGTTCTTTTAACTCTTTCCTAGTTTTGGTAAATACTCTTTGAGTGTGACCTGGATGTATAAATTTTTAGCATTGCTAGACTTTCCTAATTAGTATTTTGAAAGGTATTCTGCCATTTTAAACTATCCAGCTGATGATTAAATTTTTCCTTTTGTTTTTTGAGACAAGGTCTCATTGTAGTTCAGGCTGGCCTCTAACTATAACAGCCATCCTCCTGCCTCACTCAGCTTCTTGAGTGCTGGGATTGTAGATGTACTCCTAAATCTGTGCTTCTGTTAGTCTGAATAAGAGATTTAAAGATAGACATCTATCATATGTCTAATAATTTCTGAAAAGGTGCAAGTTCAGGTTAGTAACATTTAAACAAAGTGAGAGGGGAACCTGTTTACCTTAAGCTGATGGGAAGTGTAATTTAACAGTTGACTGCTTTTTAGGCGTCTCAACTCCAGGTGAATTTAGAATTCTAACATTGCCTTTTCCATTAGTATGACTTTTTGAGTTTATTGTTTTTTTTTGAGTCAGAGTCTGGCTGCCTTGAACTGTGTTGCCCAGGCTAGTCCAGGGCTTTGATGATTCTCCTGTTTCAGCCTTCCAAGTACTAGGACTATAGGCATGGACTACCGTGTTTGGCTGTCCTGTTTATTTCTAAAAGCAGCTTTTAAAACTAAGGTTGTTAGGTGTAGATGTGTAAATAAGGAAACAAGTTGAGGGTGAATGACTCTTAAATTATATGGAAGATTGATTTGTCTGGAATTGTTAGGTTTTGATTTTTTCTTTCTGTATAAAAGTATGATTCCTATTTGTTTTTAACTTGGTATTTATAGCATGATATTGTTCTTAAACCAACGACTATAGTTTTAAGAAAATGAGTTATTAAGGGCATAGAGGCCAGGTGTGGTAGTTTGTATCTCTAATTCCCACACTGGGAGGCTGAGGCAGAAAGATAGTTGCAAGTTCAAGGATATCCTAGGCAATGTAATTAGTTCAAAGCTAGCGTGAACTGCAGAATGAGAACCTGTCTCTAAAAACAAATGGGCATAGATGTTGGGTAGTATTTTAATGATAGGGAAAGAGGGAAGACTAGAATATGGAAAAGATTGGAATATGGACTTAGTTGTTAGTCATGAATTTGAGACGTTGGTAAAAGAATTGAGTTTGAGCTTATCAGTGAATTTTTCCATTAAAAATGGGGTTTACTTGTGCTAATTGTAATAAAAATACATTGGGGAGTTGAGTTTATTAAAGTTTTATGCAAATTAGTTTGTGACTTTCAGTTCTGTCTTTGGGAGGAGGTTGCTTAAATTTTTAATGAGACTTAAATTGTGACCCCCTCCCCCAATTTTTATCGGACGTTTGGGTGTTTTGTTTTTGCATTTTGGGACAGGGTCTTTGCTGTGTAGCCTAGGCTGGCCTTGAATTTACAGTGATCCTCCTGCTTCAGCCTCCCAAGTGCTGGTATTACAGCCATGTGTGTCACCACACCCAGCCTTGTTTTTTTGGTTTTTTGAGACAGGGTTTTACTATATAGTTGAGACTGACCTGGAACTCATTATGTAGCCCAGGCTGGTCTCATACTGCCTCAGCTTCCTGGGTGCTGGGATTATAGGCATGCGCCACCATGCCCAGCTCTCAGCCTTATTGTTTTAATTGATTGACAAAAGGTATTAGGGTCATGTGCAGATTTTTTTTTTTATTGAGTTTATTGGTACTTTTAAAGTATACAGTACAGTTACATTCATCAATGGGATATTGTACCTTTACATGACAGATCTTGGG
Source organism: Fukomys damarensis (assembly GCF_012274545.1). Taxonomy (NCBI): domain Eukaryota; kingdom Metazoa; phylum Chordata; class Mammalia; order Rodentia; family Bathyergidae; genus Fukomys; species Fukomys damarensis. Next base: position 51,192,743 of record NW_022900926.1, on the reverse strand, counting down.
TCTAATTTTTTCCCCATACTTCTGCCCTCCATTCACCCCTACCACCCTCCCCTCATGTGCAGATTAAAGTGAAAAAGTCATACCTCCTTTATAGCACAATGATTACATATGAAAAAAAGGGAAAATGAGCAATTTGATGGGTCATCCCATGTGATAGTAATAGTTTTATTTATAGTCATAGGTTTGAGTTTTAATACCATCACATTGATACATCATTAAGCAGTCATATTTGGGTGTTAAGGAAAAATGTTAACTCAGACTACGTAACTTTTTGTGACTTTTTTTGAGGGGGGGAGCGGTACTGGGGATCAAACTCAGGACCTTGCGCTTGCAAGGCTGGTGCAGTGCCACTGAGCTAAATCCCCAGCCCTTGTGAATCTTTTTCTTAACAAGAAGGTTGCTCTGATTTTTTTTGATAGCAGAGTTCGAACTCAGGACCTTGCACTTGTGAGGCAGTTGGCAGCACCACTGAGCTAAATCCCCAGTCTAACTTGTTTTTTTAATAAATTACTGACTTTTTATTTCTAGGTGGTGCTGGGGCTCAAACTTGAGGCCTCAAGTGTGCTTATCAGCTAAGTGCCCTATCACTGAAACTTCCCCAGGCTGGTGATTTGTGTGTTTTTTTAGTTTTGTTTTGTTTTGTGATTTGTTTTTAATGTTCTTATTTTTGGAGACTGAGGCAAGCCGACCCCATGTCGTTTAATACACTTTAGTGAGTTTTGTCACGTGACTAGCATTTGGTCTTTTTATTTCAGAATTACCAGCTAACTAATAGATTTGTTTTGTTAATTAGAACTAAGGGGCCAGGGATGTAACTCTGTGATGCCATGCCTGCCTGGCAAGAGCAAGGTCCGGAGTTGGATTCCCTGTTCCGAGGGAAAAAAGAAAAAGACTAGTTTTGTGGTAGAGATGGAAAATTTGGACTTTTTTATCCCCTTTGGTACTGGGGGTTGAACTCAGGACCTTGAGCTGAGGCAGGCGTGTTGCCACTGAGCCCCAGCCCCTTGACTTTTTAAAAAATCTTGACGGGCTACTTCTTTTTGGCACATTTGCACATAAGGGATGGTGAGAAACTCCTAATCCTGAGTTAAATGAGTTTTGAAAATTTTAGCAGTTCACTTTTGGTGAGATGAGATGTAAAAATTACAGTACAATTTTGCAATTTCTGAATGATCTATGCTCTTATGAAACATGATATTTTAGTGTCAAATAATAGAGGCTTTCCTTTGGTTTCCAAGTTGTAGACTTAAGAGGAGTGTAACATCTTCAGGGGTTGGTAAAATGCCTAGAATGGCAGTGTGCGCCTACAAGTTAGGATAAGGGGAATTTGATGGGTAAGAAGTCACAAATAGGGAGATACTCAACCAAATGAAATTCATTTTTTAGAAGGCATTAGCAGTGATGTTAACTTCTTGTCCTGAGCAATTAATTGAAGACTAGAAAATGGTTTGCCAAAGATGTGAAATTATGACAATAAGTTTGGGTTATAATATGTACTTCTTGGGGAAATCCAGAAACAGACCCCAGAAACTGGTTTATGGAGGACTGTTGATAGGATAATTGGAAAGATTTGAACAAGGTGGATTTTTTTTAACTGCTGAATGTATAGTGTGTGGTCTTGTGAATAAAACATACTTAATAACATTTGAACTTTTCAAGGCACTCTTGGAAAGAACAGGCTACACACTTGATGTGACTACTGGACAGAGGAAGTATGGGGGACCACCTCCAGATTCCGTTTATTCAGGTCAGCAGCCTTCTGTTGGCACTGAGGTAAAGAGACTATAAACTTTTACCTTTTGTAGTAAAAGCAGAGGTATCTGGCTTCCTAAATAATTCTTCATGGTTTTTACTTTGTATTTAATTTATAGATATTTGTGGGGAAGATCCCAAGAGATCTATTTGAAGATGAGCTTGTTCCATTATTTGAAAAAGCTGGACCTATATGGGATCTTCGTCTAATGATGGATCCACTCACTGGTCTCAATAGAGGTTATGCGTTTGTCACTTTTTGTACAAAAGAAGCAGCGCAGGAGGCTGTTAAACTGGTAAGTTTTTTTCCCCCTTCAGTGTTTGTATTAACTATCTTTAATGCTTGCTTTTTTTCTTAATGTGCCATAACGGTTTACCAGATATTTTTTTGAAGTATGTATCTTTGAATCTCTATAAACACACTTTGCATGGATAGTTGGTAAAAAGTAGCATGGTAGAATTCTAAGTTAATGGTTCTTGAGACATAGCATGATAGTTTTGTTTATGCTTAAATTTACAAAAGCGTGAAAAGTTTTAAGAAAATAACTGTAATAGGGCTCCCATAGTTTCTGGCCACGCTTGGATCATCCCTTCCTAAAAATTCACAGACATTCTGATGATAAATTTCTAGATAATGAAATAAAGGATTTTGTAGTGACAGTAAGTATTTAATTTAAAAATACCATGTTAAGTCAAGACCCAGTTGTCTTTAAAAAAATTATTGTTTCAAGGCATGACTTATTATAACTTTTAAACTAGTTCACATAAATTCTTTGAGTCAAAGATTTTTCAATAATAAAGTTTAAGAGTCAGGGGTGAATTTAAACCTAGGAAAGTACCAAGAAATAAAACAAGGGAGAAACTTTTGGATAGCTCCCTATTATAAATGTTTATTAAATTTGCCTTAATGGGCTTGTAATATTTGTTCGTAATCCTAAGCACACAAAATCTTTAGACGCTTGTCAAATTATTTTTTCTTTCCTTACCATCAGATAAATAGGTTGAATGTTCCTTAGTAAAAATAGTTGATATTTTCAATTTTACCAAATGTGTTTCAGGGCATTTTGAGTTTTGGAGATGTTTGCATAGGTTTTTAGCAGTTGAGCATCCCTAATTCAAAAATTAAAATGCTTTCAAATCTGAAACTTCTTTTTGGTGTGCTAGGGAGTAAACCCAGAATGTTCCCACTGTGCCGCATGATGCCCCAACTCTATTCAAAATCTAAAACAGCATCTGGCTGAGTTCATAAATTGTGTAGGCTGGGCTTGAACTTGATAGCCTCAGCTTTCCCTTATGGATTATAGGTACACAATGTATGCTAACATATGAAACTATGCATCTTTTTTTTTTCTTTTTTTTAATTTTTGAGATAGGGTCTCTGTGTAGCCTTGACCTCAGGTGATCTACCTGCCTCAGCCTCCCTCCTTAACCCTGGGATTATAGGTTTGGTCCACCATGTGTAGCCTTCTTTGCATTTCTGATTTTCAGGTTAAAACTTGTATCTTTTTTTTGGTACTGGGGATTGAACTCAGGCCCTTGTGCTTGTGAGGCAGGCGGCAAAACCACTGAGCCAAATCTCCAGCCCTGTATCATTTTTTCTTTTTAATACTTTTATTTGGTACTTGGGGTCGAACGCGGGACCTTGTGCTTGTAAGGCAGATGTAGTTGTAGCACATTTTAAGGAGAAAAGCAAGTATACTTTATTTAGCTCTTCTGTATTGCTTTATTTGGTCTATCTAAATTCCTTTTAATTGATTCATATACAAAATTGAGTATGGTACAGGTTTAACAGAAAGGTATGGCTCTTGAAAGAGAATTCATTCAGATGGGCGTGGTGGTGTATGCCTTTGATCCCAGGACTGGGGATGCTGAGGCAGGAGGATTACTGAGAATTCTCAACCAGCCTGGGCTGCATAGAACCTGTCTCAAAAAAAAAAAAAAAAAAAAAAAAAAAAAAAAAAAAAAAAAAAAAAAATCATTCATTAGATAACTAGCTGGGTGTTGTGGTTGTAGTAGTTGGGCAAGCCTGTAATTCCAGCACTTGGGAGGTTGAGGCAGGATGATTGCCATGAGTTTGGGACCAGCATCCTGTCTTAATAACCCCCCACCCCCAAAAGATATTTAAAAACTATGATTGATTTCTTAAAGGAATGTTTACTGTTCTAAAGAGGCTATAGCTCTGTAGGGAGTCATTCACTGGTAACCTTTGAGCTGTCAAAAGTTGAGTTTTAGCAGTTCAAATAAAAGATCTTTTTGGGAGCTCTAGAGACAATGTCTTTTGCTGGGTAGTGATAAGATATAGCGCGGTAAGGTTTGTTTTTGTGGTTTTGAGGATTAAACCCAGGGCCTTCATATTTTAGGTGGTCCTCATCCCTTTTCATTTATTATTTTGAGACAGAAATTTACTAAGTCACTAAATTGCCCAGGGTGAACTTTTATCCTCCTGTGTGAGCTCTTCAGAGTGCTGGGATTAAAGGGAAGCTGTACCAAGCCCCATGGTCCTGAATTTTTTCTAAACAAAAATTGCAGTACATTTTAATGTGAAAATGCAGAATTATTGAGGCAACGAGCTCTCTTACTACAAAATGCTATTAAGGAATTTAGCCAGTTATGTCGGCCACTTTTTAACATTAAATTGTTATTTTAGACTACTTAGTTATTGTGGCTATGACATTACATATGGTAGGTTCTCACTAGAACTTGTAGGTGATTTCCAGAAACCTTTTATTAATAGAAGAAAATAGTTTAGAACTGAAAAATGATATGATTTTAGCCAGGTGTGGTGGTGCACACCTGTAATCCCAGCACTCAGGAGGCTGAGGCAGGAGGATCGTTGTCAGTTCCAGACCAGCCTGGCCTACATAGTGAGTTCCAGGTCAGTCTCAACTACATAGTGAGACCCTGTGTCAAAAAAAGACACTCAGAATCCCCAAGGCCTATCTTATTTCCGCCAAACACAGAACATTGGTGTAAAAGGACCCCGCTAGCACAGTAGCATCTAGGAGAGGCTTACTGACTTCTGGCTGGGGAATTGAAGATACTATTTCTTTTTTGTTTGTTTGTTTGTTTTGAGACGGTCTCATTATGTAGTTGAGACTGACCTGGAACTCACTGTGTAGCCCAGGCTGGTCTCAACTCACAGTGATCCTCCTGCCTCAGTTTCCTGAGTGCTGGGATTATAGGTGTTCACTACCACGCCCGGCAACCACATATATGTCTTAATAATGTATACAGTGGTACCTCAGTTCACAAATAATTTGTTTTCATGATTTTGGGGAAAGTTGGCCATGTTTGTGTTTGTTACCTGATAAGGAGTTTGTGAACAGTAGAATTTTGTCACACACTTTTGTTTAAGATCTGACTTGTGAACAGAAGCATTTGTGAACTGAGGTATTACTGTATTAATATAAATGTTACACCTCTTTTTTTTTTTTTTTTTTTTTTTTTTTTTTTTTTTTTGGGACAGGTTACCCTGCACTTGCGAGGCAGGGGCGGTGCCACTGAGCTAAATACCCTGCTATAAATGTTAATGTACATATTTTAACTGTTAGCACAGAAATACCCGAAAATAACCAAGAAATCTTTAGTTGATGGAGGAACTAATTCCTCTCCTAATACCTTTTTTTCTTTCTTTCTTTCTGAGTTTCTCTGTTGTGTGAGTTCTTACCTAGGTGAATAATTATATTTTACTACTTACTGACTAGGGGGTCTTTGTGTGGTTTGGTGTCTTTTGAAAGATCTTTTTTGTGGTAGTAGCATACATTCACTGTGGTGAAATGGACCCTTTTTTTTTTTTTAAGAATTCTTTAGTATGGATAGTATTTGGGAAATTTGTCATAATACAGTAAAAAGGAGGACTAGACATCTAGAGGAAATGAAATAATGAGAATACAAAACTCAAATTGATTTTGGGTGGTTTTTGCTATTTTGTATTTGTGGAGATGGGTTTCTCCTTATATATGTATTCCACGGGGGAGTATCATTCAAAACTATCCCTACTTCCATCATGTCTTCAGATTCTATTTGAGCTACAACTTTAACCAAGATGAATTTTTGTGTACGTGAAGTCTTATTCTAGTAGTACACAGCTAGATGTTGGGAAAATGCTTCTTTTGCATTATTTGTATTCTGGAGATGGTTGAAGGCCATTTTTTTAATGGTGGACTTTTTATTTAGTGTATAACCGTTTTTAAGTATTTAGGGCTTAGTCTGGGAATGAAAACATGTGATGAATAGTGAGGGCAATCACAACACACAGGACTTTTTCATTTATATGGTAGTTTCTTTCTGCTTGGTTAAGTCCCCCCCTCCAGTTGTCTGTCTCTGTCTCTGTCTCTGTCTCTCTCTCTCTCTCTCTCTCTCTCTCTCTCTCTCTCTCTGTCTCTCTGTTCAGGATAGCCACAAACTGTCTATATAGGCCAGACTGGCCTTGAACTCACGGTAATCTTCCTGCCTCAGCCTCCCAAGTGTGCCACCATGCCTGGCCTGAATTTTGGTGTTTTGAGACAGGGACTTGCTTTGTAGTTCAGGCTGGCCACTGTGGTGGTCTTACTTCAGTTTGACTTTTTGTTCTGGGACAATAGGCACATACCACACCAGGTTTGCATAGTCAATTTTAGATGTTATTTCTGCAATCTTTGTTTTTTTGAAGCACTTTTACTTTGAGTGTCTCATGGACTATCTTAGGCTGAAAGAGGAATTTAGACCTTTTTATAAAAATAATGATTCAACAGTGATTTAGTTCCCTAGATTAAAAACTTGTCGACTGTAAATTTACATGTAGATCTCATAAAAATGGTATAGTTGATGTTGGAAGCAACACTGCCTTGTATTTTGGGGGATTAGAAAAATCATCCCTAAATGATAATCTAGCTAGGGGAGCAAGACCTGAACTTGTTAGGTGATTATAGTTACCAGTTGAATGGTTATTGAGGAACATGAGCTATGCTAGGTTGCTGGATTATTACCTTTAAAATCTACTGCAAACCTTTATTTCAGGTTAACCTTCATTCTGTCACCAGGCTGAATGACTTATCTGAGGGCCATGTATCTAAATGTCACTGTTTGCTTGATACTAGGTTTTTTGTGGGGAGAATGCTTACTGTTAATTAGATGTGGTAATTTAATCCAGCAGTACAAGTTATGGCACCAAGTAGCCTGATTTTTTTCAATTATGTAGTAGTACAAGGAATGTTAAATAAAATGTTTGTCATCTACCACTTTACCATTTTCACACTACCATGTAAGTCTAAGGTACTGTTTATACTATTCAGGTTATCAAAGAATCTTAATTAATATCACTGCTTTGCACCATTTATTTTTGGTGCAGTTTATATCTGTACTGAAGAATGGCTTCCAGACAAGGCCTTATGAGTTGAATTTCTTCTTACTCTTCCCACATTCCTGGTCATTACCGTTCAAGCCCTACTGTGTTTTCTTTTTTGCCTTTCAAATCAGTCATAGCAATTTCCATGTCGAGACCACCACCAGCTGAGTAATAATTGCTGTTGATTTTTTTATCAGATCTTTTCAGAAGGCCTTTCCTGACTTTGAGCAGCTTACCTCCTTTTTGCTCCATAATGGTTATCCTGAACATAAGGTAGATTTTTGCTTAGATGAACTTGAAATTATTTTATAAAAAATGTTTTTACTAGTGTATGTTGTGATATGTAATGAATACACTCATCCTATTGAAGTGGTACCATGTGCATACCCTTCCTATTACCTTTCCTCCCCACCAGTCTCTCCCAACTCCAGATTGAAATTATTTGACTTTATAAATTACCCCATTGGAATATAAGCTTTTTTGTACTGGCAATTGAACACAGGTCCTCAGGCTAAACTGCATCATTTCCAGCCCCTCCTATCTATCCATCCATCCACCCACCCAAGATAGGAAATCCCTAAGTTGCTCAGGTTGGCTTTGAATTTAAATTCCTCCTGCCTCAACCTTGCAAGAAGCTGGGATTATAGGCATGTGCCAACTTTGCTGTCTAGGCTTTTTTTTTCTTTTATCACTAACCTTTAGAAAATACCACTGTTTAGTAGGTACAGGATAACCTGACTAGCTGACTAGTGCCATCTAAATAGATCATTTGTAATATTCCTGCATAGCTCAAAGTGACCTTTATTTGCAGTAATTTTACTTAGGGATTAGATTATTGGATGATGGTGCTTTTACCCCTCATCCCCTAAGACAGTGATGGGGAACGTATGGCACATGTTATTTTTCTTTTAAAACAAAACATGTAGAGTTTTTCTAAAACTAAAATCTCAGTATTCAGGTTTAATTGTAGTGTTGACACTTTGTGATAAGTAGTGGGTTTTGGGTTGCATTTGGGCACTTGGTCTCTATAAGGTTCACCATCACTGCCCTAAGAAATATTTAGGTGTTTCTGGTTACCACCAAAACCAGGAAGAAGGGCAGGCAAGTGTGTGTATATGTATTCTCGTGGTATACAGTGGAATTAGAGCCCAGGGCCAGTAGCTGTAGTGCTGGTGGAGCCCAGGGCAAATGTTGCTGCGGTCCTACAAAATGGATATAGATTGGTGAAAATGCTAATACAGTAGTACCTATATTATAAACACTGGAATAGATGAGATCTTTATTTGCATATTGAAAATCAAGATGTTAATAGCTACTGATGGATGGTTTTATGTAGTGATAGTTGTGTAGCCCACCATAATATTATAAACATTTTGATGACTGCAGCTGAAAAAATGGGTCCATGAAATATTTTAATAGCAATTTAACAAATATTTATTGGGTTAAATGTATGAAAATTTTCTGCTACACATATACAAGGTTTTAGTTTATAGGATAAGAGAGATTAACCACACAAAGCAAGCAAGCATAGGGTGCAAAGGGGTAGAAATTGCTTTGGATTAGGACTGGTAAAGATAACTTGGTGGGCAAGATTTGCACAGAACAGTGAAGGAAACAAGTAAATCTAGTTGAAACAGTGTTTTGTGGAAATTAGTAGGAGATAAAACTTAAAAGGCAATGTCAGGATGGTAGTTATCAACTGCTAGGCTAGGACAAGGGGAAATAATGAGAACCAAGACCTGTCATGTAAAGGTACAAGATCCCAATAATGAATGTAACTCTACTGTATACCTAAAATGTACCAATAAACTCAATGAGGGGAAAAAAAAAACCTGCTAGGCTAAGCTGCATAGTGTCACTAAAAATTTGAGCCTTAGTGTGGGCAGCATGATTTAAATGGTTGAATAATGAAGGGTCTTTGGATGAAGAGAACAAAGCCCAAGAGTAGTATAGCGGCAATAGAGTTCAAGGATTTTGATAAGCTATATGATGGGCTACTAGTGGTGCTCTGTAGGTTTCATTCTGGTTTCTAATCAATGATTTAAATGAGGGCATAATGGGATGCCTTTGAAATACTTGATTTAAGTCTGTGTAGATTGATAGTATCTTGGATGATAAAAATTGGGATCTACAAAAAGTTTTTATAGCCTGAGATAGTTTGCATCTATCTAACAAGATGGAATTAACAAAAGTCAAGTCCTGTGTGCAGCTAATTTATCAAGATAGGGTGTGAATCAGCATGTGGTATAATTGCCAAATAAGCTAACATGGACTACATGTATTGGAGGTATATAGTATATCATATGTGGAAGTGAAAAGTCTCCAGTTTATTCTAGGCTTTGCAGTCTCAGTTTGTATCTACTAATACTGTGTTATGGATGATACTCTCAAGTGACACTTGAGGATGCATCTCTTAAATAAATGCACTTTAGTTTGCCATTGTCAAGGAAGGAATGATTTAGCCAAGCATAGAAAACAGCTGAGTCATGAGCTCTGTGTGCGTGGTATATGAAGTGCTGTCAATTTTGGGAATTTGTTGACTGACTTCTGTGAGGGAGAAAAAATGTGACTTATTTTTGAACCTGGATGAAAGGAATGTTTCAGACTATACAACTCTTCAGCCACTCCCCCCCGACTGGAAATTGAACTCAGGACCTTGCAATTGCCAGGCAGGTGTGGCATCGATGAGCTATATCCCTGGCCATCCTTAGTGTGGGTTATTTTTTCCCCCCTTCAGTTTTTTTTTTTTTTTTTTGGACAGGGTCTTACTATGTAGTTGAGACTGACCTGGAACTTACAGTGATCCTCCTGCCTCAGCCTCCAGAGTGCTGGGATTACAGGCATGCGCCACCACGCCTGGCATCCTCGGTGTTCTTAAATACTGAAACTACATTGATTAATGATCAGAATTCATTTTAGGTGTTTTGAGACAGGGTCTCAAACTATGTATTTGAGACTGACCTGGAACTCACTATGTAGCCCATGCTGGTCTCAAACTTATAGTGATCCTCCTGCTTCAGCCTCCTGAGTGCTGGGATTACAGGCATGCCCCACCACGCTTGGCTGGATTTTGTACCTTTACATGACAGATCTTGGTTCCCATTTTTTCCCCTGGCCTTCCTTCAACCCTTCCACCCTCCCCTATTTACAAAGACTTTGTTTCCACTTTTTCCTTTTCTCATATTCTTTCTTTTCTCTTACTTCCTTTCCCCTACCCTTCCCACTTCCCCTGCACCTTTAGCCCTTTCTGATAAAAACTTTTGAGAGACTTACTAGATTCGAATTTAAGATGCCCCCCTCCCCCATTGAACTCATGATGTTGAGCTTGGGAGGCAGGCGTGGCACCACTGAGCTAAATCCCTGGCAAGATTCAACATTGTTTTTGTATTGCCCCTTCACCATCTATTGTTGCGAGTCAGGGCCTGACTGTATAGTTCAGACTAACCTTGAACTCATTGTGTAGCCCAGGCTGGCCTCTAACTCATAATCTTGCCTCATCCCCAGAGTGCTTGGATTACAAGTGTGTGCTGCCATGTTCGGATGCCCTTTCACCATTTTTAAAATTTAAGGCAAATTTAAAACAGTTTGGTTTGCAAACAGAAGTGTTGGGCAAAATTTTGTTGTTTGTGAACTCTGCATCAGGTGACAAACACAACCATGGCCACCCTTCCCTCAAGAACATGAATGTGGCCATCTTTTACAGAGTTAGTGGAACAAATTAAGTTTGTGAACCAAGGTGTACACTACATTTAAAAATGTATACTTGGTGATAGAGCAAGTATAAGGTCCTAGGTTCAATTCCCAGTATCGGAAAAAAACTCAAATCTATACATGGAGCATTGCCTTATAAAATGTATATTTCTATTTACTGTTTAGACATTATGCTCATAGGGTCATTTTATTTTGCTCTTTTAATGACATTTCATCAGAGCCAGTTTTTGAACTTTTTCATTGAAAGTATATGGAAATGTAGTGCTACAGCTTTTGCTAAATTTTTGTGTTATCTGAGACCACAATCTTACCATTTACTTACCCTATCTTGCCTTGATTAATTTTTGATTAATAGAGCCAATGATGATGGATCGGAAGGTTTTCGCTTTAGATGGTAGAAAAGTCATTATTACTTAGAAGTAGCATTGTTAATGTTGATTAATGGATTGGCTGGCTACATTATAGATAGGGTATTGTCTTAATCACTTCTCTTGTTGGTGAGACAATACCTGACAACTGCAGTCTAAAGGAGAGGTTTATTTTGGCTCATAGCTTCAGAAGTGTCAGTGTTTGCATGCTCAACCAGCTCCAAGGCAGAAAGTGTGGTGGAAGGATCTGCCTGGGCAGAAAACAGCTTACAACATAGAGGCTAGGCAGCAGAGAAGGGAGGAGCTGCTGGGGAGGGAGATACTACTGTATACCTTTTCAGGTCACACCCCCAATGACTGCCTCTATCCAGGGTATCTCCCCAAACCCCCCAGCAGCAAACCACCTGTGGCACTCTTTATTTTCCAGTCATCTTCCACAAGCCCTGCCTCAATTCATGAGGCTTTTGGGGGGCCATTCTTGGTCTAATCATAACAGTTGTCCTGTCTATTTCTCTGTTGTCTCCTTTATGGAACTTCTTTTTGTTTTCTGTTGTGTTGCTTTTGACTCCTAGATTTTAATAGTATTTTGTTGTGGACTGGGGTTTTAGCTCAGTGGTTCTGCTGCCTGCCTCGTAAGTGCAAGGTCAGCCTGAATTTGATCCTCAGTACCCGCCCCCCATAGTATTTTGTTGTTAGAATTCGTTTTGGTTTTTTTTTTGGAGACAGGGTCTCACTATGTAGGTGAGACTAATCTGGAATTCACTATGTAGTCCAGGCTGGCCTTAAACTTGTGACAATTCTCCTGAGTGCTGGGGTTACAAAGTTAGTTTTTTTTTTTTTTAGACAGGGTTCGTTATGTAGTTGAAACTGACCTGGAACTCACTGTGTAGCTAGCCCAGGCTGCTCTCAAAAGCACAGTTATCCTCCTGCCTCAGCATCCTGAGTGTTTGGATTACAGGCATGTGCCACCATGCCCGGCTAGTTATTTTCTTAGGTGCATAGGTTTCTGTGCTTAAAACATTTGGGTCCATACCACCACCACCACCATCAGTTCTGTCATCCATCCTCAGGGTACTTTTGTGTCTTTAGACATTATATATTTTTCATGAAATTTTTTTTATCTTCTATTTTTGATTGTACTAGGGATCAATCCCAGGGTCTTACACTGAGCTACATCTCCAGCCCTTTTTATTATAAGACAGTCTCACTCCCAAGATGGCATTGAGTTTGGAAATGTCCTTCCTCAGTGTCTCAGGTATTTGGGATTGCAGGTGTTCCTCACCCAGTCTTGTTTGATAATTTTTTTTTTCAATTCTTACAGTTACAGATTATTTGACCAGACTGAAAGCTCTGGGTAATGTCACCAAAGGTTACTACTTGATGCTAGATTATGAGAATCTAGGGAGATGTACGTGTTTCAAAGCAATTTATTGTGCTCTTAGGTTAACCTTTTTTGTAAAATAAAACATTTTAGTCTGCTTATCCATAATCCCATGCAATGACAAATTCAACCATCATTGCACTGTTTTCAGGTAACAACAGGAATATTTTTGTTTATAAGAGGTTCTTTAACTTAGCTCAGAGGTAAAGCACTTGCCTAGCATGTGCAAGGTTCTGGGTTTAATCTCCAGTGCTGCCCCCCCCAAATTATCAACAGTACTGATGTTTTATACTAGATAATTCCTTATGACCAGCTGTCCCATGTCAGTGGTAAGATGTTCATCAGTATTTTTGGCCTCTACTTGGCCTACTAAATGATACCAGCAGCAAGGACACAGAGTAGTCAGAAGTTGAGTTTAATTTACTGGTAGTTGGAAGAGTTTACATGGTGGGAACTTTAGGGGAGACTTTTTTCGCTGTTAGAATTGTAAGAATAGCATGTACTCAGGTGTTGTGGAAAGAAGGGGAAAGTAACCAGGAGTTTTAGGATGCATTGACTGCGTCTAAGTTTTGGAATTTTATCTTTGTTGATATGGGACTTTCAAGAAATTTCTTTGAACAGGCAAAATTAATGGTTTTTAAAAAATAATTGGTGTGGTGGCACACACCTGTAACCCTAGTACTGGGGAGTCTGAGGCAGGAGTGTTGCCACAAGTTCGAGGCCAGCCAGGATTACATAGCGAATCCTTGTTTCAAAAACAAAATTAATATTTTGACACAAATATTGAGAAATTGAGATAAGGGGGTGGGGGAGATAAATGACCAGAGTTGTTTACCCTGAATTGAGTAGGATAGAAAGAACAAAACTACTGAACCAGAGATAGAAGTGTGTCAGCCTTATTATCTAGAGATGTAAAAGGTATTGGGAGGAATTGACTTGGTGAACTCCCATTTTTTTTCCTGTTATGTGTGATGTATCTACTGAAACCACAGGCTGATGTATTTTGTTTTGCTCTTCTGTAAGTTGTGTGGAAACTCATTGGTTCTTTAGTTTGTGTTAGCCATACTAAATAGATTTTGATGTCAAGTGTTTGTGTGGGGGAGATTAATCAATTACTGCTGCTGCCACGATTATTGTGAACCTAAAACTTAAAAGTAGTTTTTACTATGTAAAATACATATATTGACTTTTTCAGATAACGTGGATACTTCAGATTATTTTTTTCTATTTCTGAATTTTGAGTTCTGGGCTATACTGATTGGTAGATTGGCTCTTTGGCAACATTGTGTTTTGTCTGCTCTCCATTGTCTCACCACTCTGCAGGACATGATTACTTTTAAGAATTAAGTTTACAACCCAGGCACAGTGGTGCACCTGTAATCCCAGCACTTGGGAGGGAGCCTGAGGCAGGAGGATCACTGAGAGTTTGAGTCCATCCTGGGGCTACGTAGTGAGTTCAAGGCCAGCCTGCATGGCAAAACAAAACCTTATCTCAGAAAAAAAAATTTTTTTTAAAAATTTTTTATAGTTTTGTACTTTTATCATAATCTGTTGATAACTTTATTATATATGCCTGTTAAAAATACAATGAAAAATAAAGCACTAGATTCAGAATCAAAAGGATGTCTTTTTAAAGGCTTAAATATGAGAAGCCTAACATTGCTGCTTGATAGAAGATGAAGTAGAAATAGAGAATAGGTTTATGTAGTGGAAGCTTAATACTTAATAAAGTGGAAACTTCAATTTGCTAAAGTTTTGGGCTTTTTTTTTTTTTTTTATTAGATCTTGGGATCTTCTGTAAAACACTCCTAATTGATAATAAGTAATTTTAAAACATGGTACACCTTTTTTCCCCTTTCAGTATAATAATCATGAAATTCGTTCTGGAAAACACATTGGTGTCTGCATCTCAGTTGCCAACAATAGGCTTTTTGTGGGCTCTATTCCTAAGAGTAAAACTAAGGAACAGATTCTTGAAGAATTTAGCAAAGTAACAGGTAAGTTGGATTTATTTTGAAGAAGGTGTGGCTTTTAATGAGGGACATACCAAATAACTGTGTACCAGGTATTATTCTAAGCACATTTGTTGACTCATTGAATCTTCACAACTTAATGAGGTAGGTAATCCCAATTTCTGGATGAGGAAAACAAGCACACAAGAAGAGTTTTAGAAAAGGACTTGTTCAAAGTTACTTATTTATTTAAAGCATGTTAGTAATGCAGCCGGAATTTGAATTTACTCTGCAAAATCATTGTTGTGCTTCCCTTGTTTTGCAGTTTTGTGTGTGTGTATTTTTCTGGGTGTTAGCTGGTAACAGTAGACTGTATGAATGATTTGAATTTCCAAGTTATGAATAATGACTGTTCTTTCCATAAGCATAGGTTATATATTGGTAATGTGATATAATTTCTATGACATGTAAAACATCTTTTATAAACCTTCAAAATGACAGGCTACTGTACTCTAAAATGTTTGTGTCTGTGTACAGTGTTATCAGTCTTTTAGTCTTTAGGAATGTTCGAAATCTTAGTAATATTTATTATTTCCTTTGGAAAAATGCCTTTGGTACCTGAGACTAGAGAAGTACCATTAAAGAATTTTAGTGTTTGCTTGCATAATAATAAATATCCAATGATTTTTAACCTATCCTGGCATATTCTTATATAAATTTTTTTGTCTATATAATTAGGGGAAGCAAAGTAGTACTTGAGACTAAAAATTTTTTCTTTTCATGGTGGTTTCTGTGTTGGGAAAATTTAAGGTAGATTAGGAAAAGTCTATGGACCTTTTTAAAAAACAATTCTTTTGGGAAATGGCTGATTAAGATATGATTTGTTTTCCAGAATGTTTTTTAAGTAGATCTTTGAAAAATCCTTTGATCTACTTACTTGCTCTTGCTAGTTTTTTAATGTGATTTTCCTGGAATGGTTGCTTACTTTCAGAGGGTCTTACAGATGTCATTTTATACCACCAACCGGATGACAAGAAAAAAAACAGAGGCTTTTGCTTTCTTGAATATGAAGATCACAAAACAGCTGCCCAGGCACGGCGTAGGCTAATGAGTGGTAAAGTCAAGGTCTGGGGAAATGTTGGAACCGTTGAATGGGCCGACCCTATAGAAGATCCTGATCCAGAAGTTATGGCAAAGGTAATGATAGTCAAGTTAAAAATAATTTTTGAGGCATTCATGGAAGGATGAGGGTAAAATAACAAAATGAATTGTGAACATTATTTCAGTCATTTCTAAAGGTGAGAGAAGTGTTCTTTAATAATGGATTTGAGTTACATGTATACGTACATGTTTATGGAAAGTGATTTGTTCGTAGACACTTAGCCACTGTAATCCCATGATGTAGTAGTTAACCCACATGCTTTAGCAATAGTTCACTTTCATAATGTATAGATTCTAAGAGAAATTCGAGTTTTTGAGAATGGTGCCATTAGCTGACATAGTTTTTGTGTTAAAAGTGTGAGTCCTAAAAATAGTGAACTGTATTGGCCCCAGCAGAACTGCTGTAGTTACAGCATTTAGCTATTATTAGGCATCCTGTTTTAGCAGTTAGTTGAGACATCTTAATGAAAATAAACATCTCTTGACTCAACAGTTTACTATATACTGTTGCAGTTGGCAGTTAAGTTAGTCTACATTTTCTCTTTTAATAGTTACAGGCTGAGTGTCAAACACAACTAGCATACTTAAATCTATACGAGAGGAGTGTGAATTGCTGGGAAAATTATGGATATTATTAAAGGAGGGTGATCTTAAAAGATAGTATACTTGGGATTCTTTTTTCCCTCTCACCTATAAAACTTAAGGGATTACCACTTAAACAAGTTCAAATAATACTATTGAAATATTTTTGGAGCAAGGGATAATACTTCTTAGAAACTTAATTTGGTAATTCTGATTTGAGAAACTTTGAGAATTAAAATGCAGTTTTTTTTTTTTTTATTGGTGGGATTTTTTTTTCTGTTTTGGTGTTGCTAAGGATCAGACCCAGGGCCTCACATATGCTAGGTAGGTTCTCTATCACTGAAACATCTCACCAACCACTTCGTATTTTAAACACTTTCTCCCAAGATCCTAATTAATTTTGATTACCCTGTTGTTAAACAGCAGTTCGAGAGGGCGTTGCATTTACATTGTTATGAAATAACTATCTTTCTGATTGCATAATTAATGTATTAAAGGTACTATGTACTAATGTATGAAAAGGTACTAAACATATAGTCTATGTGAAAATTGACTGTCACAGTAAGGTTTATACCAAAATTGAACAGGAAGTACAAAGACTTTTCCTACCTAGCCCTTCCCAATCTTCTCCACTGTCAGCATTCTAGTTATAAGTCATACATTTGTTAAAATTGAACCAACAGTGAGCACCTAAAACCCATTGGTTGCATTAACTTTACTTTTGGTGTACCTTTGCAGATTTTGACAAACATAATGACCGTTGTGAGATAATAAACTCTTTCCTCTTTCTAGAGAAAAGATTGGTTCATGAATTCAGTTCATGGTTGCTTGGCTCCTTAGCTTTTGGGCCTGTAGTAGTAATACATGGCACATGACGATGAGTCCCATGAAGTAAAAATTGAAGAGGAGAGCTACTAGTGTCTTCTGTTCATCCTTAGTGTTCAGTCCCTGACATTTTAAAAATTGACTTCATAATTTTGCCTTTTCAGATATCATATAGTTGGAGTCAGGTAGTATGAAGATCTTTTTTTTTTCATGTAGGCATTTAAGGATCCTGTGTGAGGTGAGTTTTTTTTTTTGGCTTAAAGACAGGGTCTCGTAGCCTGCCTTGTAAGCACCAGGACCCAAGTTCGATCCCCAGTACTCCCCCCCGAAAAAAAACCACAGGGTCTCATTAAGTAGTTCAGGCTGTCCTTGAAATCACTACGTAGTCCAAACTGGCCTCGAATTCATAGTGATTCCCCTGCCTCAGCCTCCCGAGTGCTGGGATTACAGGTGTGTGCCACCACACCTGGCTCTGATTCATTTCTTTATAGTGTGGAATATTTCACTCTGTACCAGTTTGTTCACTTCCTGAAGACCATCTTGGTTACTTCCAATTCTTAGTAATTATGAATAAGGCTGTTATATGTGAGTTTTTGTTTGTATGAAAATTTTTCGACTCCTTTGGGAAAATACTAGGGAGTAGTGAGATTGCTGGCTTGTATAGTAAGAATATGTTGCGTAAGAAGCTGCCAAACTTGAATTTTTTACTCATCCTTATAACTTATCCTCACCTACAGTTGAGGTTAATATTTTAGGTTTTGGTGATTTAAATAGGTGTGTAGAATTACCTCACTTTTATTTTAACTTGGTAATGATAAGTGATGTTAGGCATTTTTTCAGTAAGCCACCTTGCCATTGTATGTTGTCTTTGGTAATAGCTATTTCAGTTTTTTTTTTTTTTGTTTTTGTTTTTCTTTTGAGATAACATCATGGTATGTAGTTCAGGCTGGCTTGGAACTCAGTGTGCACTGGTCTCAGACTCACTGATTCTTTTTGCCTCAGCTTCCTGAGTGCTGGGATTACAGCTGTACACTACCACCCCGGTCTGTTTAGGCCTTTAACCTGGTCAGTAGTCTTTCCTTGGTATTTACCCAGAGGAATTGAGAAATTTTTTATAATTCTTATGGTGATGGTAATTCAAGTTTAACTTTGCAGCGTGGGGTCTTGAAAAGTGAACTCTGGGAAATGTATAGAGGATTTGTTTCTTTTTGTCTTTTAGGTAAAAGTGTTGTTTGTACGCAACCTTGCCAATACTGTAACAGAAGAGATTTTAGAAAAGGCATTTAGTCAGTTTGGGAAACTGGAACGAGTGAAGAAACTTAAAGATTATGCTTTCATTCATTTTGATGAGCGAGATGGTGCTGTCAAGGTAAATTAGTGGAATTACCATGGGCATCTAAATCAGACTAACAATTTTTTGTCATCCTAGAACCAGTGTGTGTTAAAAATTAAAGGAAATACAGAGGTCATTTAAATCCATTCAAATAAACTTTCAGTATTCTTAGCCAATTTTTTAAGTTAAAATGTTGTTGAGCTGAATCTTTACATAAAACTTCACCAGTCCTGTTTTATTTTACTGACTGAGGCTTTCTTTCATCTTAGTTATGATGACAGCTTTTTTTTTTCCTCTTGGTACCGGAGATCAAACTTAGGCCCTTGTGCTTGTGAGGCAGTTGGTGGAACCACTGACCCAAATCTCCGGGGGCCCATAATAGCTTTTTAACTTAAATGAGTCAGTTCTGTGGTTTTGTTTTTTTTTTGTTTTTTTTTTTTTTTGAGACAGGGTCTCACTATGTA
>NW_022900926.1:51171823-51173800 GCF_012274545.1 Fukomys damarensis | reverse complement strand
ACTATGTATTTGAGGCTGACCTGGAACTCATTATGTAGCCCAGGCTGGCCTTGAACTCACAGTGATCCTCCTACCTCAGCCTCCTGAGTGCTGGGATTACAGGCGTGTGGCACTATGCCCGGCCTAAATGAGTCAGTTCTGAAAGATTTTTTTTGAAAGATTGTTTTTTATACTGATTATTTTATTATTTTTTTTATTTTTTATTTTTTTTTAAGGCTATGGAAGAAATGAATGGCAAAGACTTGGAAGGAGAAAATATTGAAATTGTTTTTGCTAAGCCACCAGACCAGAAAAGGAAAGAAAGAAAAGCTCAGAGGCAAGCAGCAAAGAATCAAATGTGAGTAAAATCTGCCTATATACATTTTAATATTGATGTAGAGTACCAAAATAACAAGTGTTGGTTAAACTTTATTAAGTACTTTACATGCCTTTATGTTTTAAAGACGACTTGTAGCTTTGAGTCAAGAAGGAATACTAGGGATCTAAAACATTTGTTGAGCTTAACTTACTATTGACCATACTTGGTGAAAGTAGTTACAATTCTAAATACAAATTTTGTTTAATATCAGTCTTGGCTTTTCCTGCCACATTTTATTAAGTGTTCTCTATTTTAAATATTATATGTCCATATGTTTTAATATACAGTGGACCCTTAACTTACAAGCTAAATTGGTTCCCAAGGGCTAGTTCTGACTTGTTGGTTGGTGTAGTCGATATAGCTGAGATCTGGATGTTTACCTGGGTACATGATATAAATAACAAAAGGCAAATGAATCTTCCATTAATCTAATTATCCCAAGTTGTTCGTATATCAACTGGTTGTAACTTGCGGGTCCATTGTATTTAGTTCTTTTTCTTATTGTATTTTTTTGAGACATGGTCTCAATATATAGTTTAGACTAGCCTTGAACATACAGTGTAGCTGAGGTTGGTCTCAAATCAAGGTAAACCTTCTGCCTCAGCCTCCCAAATATTGGGCTTATAGGCATGTGCCACCACACCCGGCCAGTATACTTAAAGGGTAGAGAGAGTTCTTCCTTAGAGTTGGAAAATAATTAAAAATCTCCCATTGTGTTAGACTTATTTCCTGTATACCAGAAAAGAGCTTGTTTTAAAAATAATGGTGCCTAGTATCCATTGCCTTTGCAAAGATTTCATATACTGTGAATAAATTTTGGAAAGCGAAGTAGTTAATAATAAAGTAATCAAGCATAATATCAATATAAGTGAATGTGAAGTTTTATTAATTGTAGAGACCTTTTTAGAGGATACATATAAAAGGATAAGTAAGAAAGGAAACTTTTTGTTGGTAATCAGTTGATTTCTAAGGGAAAAAGTAACTGCTATTTTATGTAAGAACATTTGTCAGATAAATAATATTTAGGGACAATTTTTTGCCTGTTGTCCTGGATAGAATGCAAAAGAAGAGGGAGGGAAATACTTCTTATTTCATAATCAAGTTAGTGATTCAAGATCTAGTTTTTGTATTTCTGCATTTGGACAATATCGGATCAGACTAAATTATGTAAATGCCCTTGCATTATGATTATCAGAGTGACCTATATTTGTTGTAGGACCAAAGAAATGTGCTTTATAATTTGATGGTTCTAAAGAAAAGACTAGCTTTAATGTTACACAGTATATATCTCAAATCCCTGAGTAACCTGTATGTAGTGTAGTGTCATATTTTTTCAGAAGACAATCGAATTATATTTATTAATACAGCAAGTAAACACAAACATGAAGTAGCGGGCCAGGGATTTAGCTCAGTGGTTCCACCACCTGCCTTACAAGTACAAGGTCCCAAGTTTGATCCCCAGTACCAAAAAAGAGAAAATAAAAACAAAGTAGCAAAGTGTGTGATTAGAGCAGTTAACATTCATGACTTCATAGGTGATAGAGAATGTTAGTATAGTGTTAGTATTTGAAAAGGAGAACACACTAGAAGGGATGACTGCATGTGTTGCTTGTACTTTG
>NW_022900926.1:51149323-51166823 GCF_012274545.1 Fukomys damarensis | reverse complement strand
AGCAAAGCCTGACATTTGGATATTTTGAAGTTTTTTCATAAATCATAGAAATTAGTATATGGTTGTAGTTTAGCTTTTTAGGTAAAAGGTATGTTTCATTAGTGCATTTCTTATTGCTGATCACTGTAAAAATGTGAATCAGCTTTCCATTTCTTATGCAGGTCATGATAACTTGTAGAGTAGAATACAATCATTTGTGCTATGTTTTTAATTTTCTAAAGCACCTTGATGACAGTGAGTGTTCAGTGGTGAAGCATCCTCTATTAAATCACCCTCAAAAAATTTTTGCCAAGTCCTAAGTTGAT
This sequence comes from Fukomys damarensis, assembly GCF_012274545.1. NCBI lineage: Eukaryota > Metazoa > Chordata > Mammalia > Rodentia > Bathyergidae > Fukomys > Fukomys damarensis. The sequence continues at coordinate 51,166,518 of NW_022900926.1, read as the reverse complement.
AGCTTAAAGTCAAAAGTAAAATTATAGTTTATTAGGACTTGGTGTAAAGAAATCCCTTCTCCCCTTCCCCAAAGGGATACTGCAGTTATATTACATACCCAATAAGGCACCACCACAATGAAGATCAGAGCTTATACTTAATTAAGGTTTTATACACACCAGTTCCCCAGTAAATGCAAATTTAACAAGAAAATTAGACATGTCATATGTTCAAAATGCTCATGGCAAACAATCATTTTGCATTCCTGCAAATAAAATTGTTTTATACTGTAAGCTGGAGGCGAGTGTAACTTATTTTTGTAATAAAGTTTTTATTTTTTTTATGTGTCATTAATATAAATGTGTGTTAGTATAGAAATCTTCTGGTTTAAAAACTTAGAATTGCACACATATCCGTATGTTTATTTGTACTTAACATAATTTTAGACTAGTGGTTGCCAATAGCCTGTATGTTTCACATTAATTGGTTTTTTTGTTACCTTAATAAACCATTTTAGTATGTTGTATGTCAGTTACTGGGATAGCTGGGACATAGAGTGTAATTTAAAATTTGTCAATAAGTATTCATTGGAATATATGTAAATGTGCCTTGCCGGTTATTGAAACTTACCTACAAAATGAGTATGGGGTGACAAAAATTTGTTCCTGGTGCTTAATGAAACTTTCTGCCACTGATTTTATATATTACCCTGTGCTTTTTAAAAGTACATCTTTCAAATCTTAGTGTAAGTTTGAGGGCTACACAAAAAAACATTTACATTTCATTGACATAATGAGTATAATAGGTTGTGGATAGTGGGTAAACTAAATGTAGCCTTCAGTAAAATTGAATCTCAGTGTAATCCTTGGTGCTGGCATTTCCAGGTCCAAGGAGTTAAATGATCCCATCTAAGAGGTCATTGCCATGCCTATTGCCACTTAACTGTCATACCATTTTTTAAGGGACACTGTCAAGGTGTTTAAGTTAATTCTCAGAATTATGTGTTGGGCAGGTTTGTTTAACTTAAAGTAAGAACTGCTTTGTCAGAGTTGATGAACACTTTTGTGATTTCACAAATGTGTTCTTAAAACATTAAAATGTGGAGCTCTGGGTTTCCAAGACTATTTGGCATTTTTAGTTTGGGGACTTGGGAAGGAAAAGTGATGTTATAAAGAAATTGCAAAGAATTAATGGTTATGCTTAAAGAAGGGTAATGTAAACAGTGGTAATGAAATATATACACACAAGAAAATTACTTGACAGTGTTCATATGGATAACTGAATTCAAGCCATTATAATTAATTTTAAAATTAAATGTCATTTGCACTGTTCTGATAATGGGTGCAGTTTTTGAGCAATATAATCAGAGCTAAATATGCATGTAGTGATTAGTGGATGTGAACAATTAAGTTCAGAAGAAATACTAACTGGTATTTTCAAACTTAAATTTCTGTAGTAAAATCAGTATCAAACTTATCAGAGATAAAGGAAAACAGGCAATGCATATAATTTTGAATGTTGTGTGGCCTATAAAGCAATAATGCAATTTATATGGAATGTCATGGGATATGAGAAATGGAAATGCAAAAATAACTAATCCTTTAGTGAAATGTCAACATGTTAAAAGGGGGAATGTTAACTAATGTAGGTTATTGCTGTTTGTGATTTGTTAATGGGTTCTTGGCTTTGACAGCTTCAAAGAATGGATAGATGACAAGTTAAAGAAACTTTGTATATATTATCAAGGAAAGGGTCTTAAAATCCATTAGTTGAGTCCTTTCCTTTGGGTGAAAAGTGTATTTTTTAAAGTATTCTGATTGTTAAAAAGAACTTTAGTTACCTAACCAAAACAGACGCAAGATTTTGTTTCTGCAGACTACTTGGCAATCGTAGGTGATCATAAATTATAGTTTTTCAGTTTTCAGAAAGTTGCTTTGTGAAAAAATTGTGTTATTTATATTCTCCCAAACATGATTTTTGTGGAAGATTTTTATTCATTGCAACTGTATCCATGCTAAAATGGAGATTTGAACACACAGTTATTACACACTCATGATGGCAGTTAAGTTAGGTCATGAGACATTTTTTAAATGCTTACTGCAAATCTGACTTAAAATAGAAACTTTTTATAAAATAAATGGATGGATGGGGTGATCTAGGTTATTCCTTTGTATATAAAATATTTTAAAGTATTTAACATTAGGATGAAAATGAAACTACATCGACAGAATGTCTTTATTTGACTGCTAAGCTTAAATCACTGTTGATCAAAAACATAGCAGAAGACCACCATGTTATTACAGAATATGACAGTCTGTATTTCATGGGGAGAAATTAGAAAATGTAAGGTCTTCAGGCATTAAGCGGGAGAGCTAAACCCAAGAGCAAATGATTGCTCAGAATCCTAAAACTTCAAAGAAAACCCACCATGATTTTTTTCTCCCCAATTATGTACACTATCAAATTTTTATCTGAGTAGGAATTCAGTGGTGGGTATAAAACTAATGAATAAAGAACTTCAGAAATGAGACATGAAAGAAAGTTGTGGGCTTGGTGTTAAAGGTATATTAGTCACTAATCATACCACTTAATAGGGCATGCCACTACTTAAGATGTTAGTTATAAACTAATGCTCATTGACATTTTGGGCAAATTAGTAGATGGACTTTTGGTGTCTGTCACTTTTTAAAGGTACTTAAATTAGCACCACAGTCTGCCTTCAGTAATACACCTAAAATATTTTTCAGGAACGGAAGCATTGGGTGGTAAAACAATGTTTTGCAAATGCAAATCAGTATTATTACTAACACTCTGGGTCAAAGATTAGATTTTTTAAATGATGTTAATAGTAGTCTGATAAACATTTAGAAGTCTGGCATTGAGAAACAAAAGCTTGTACCTGCCTAGTATTTTAATTTAAAAAATAATTAGTTCTGTTAGCTTATTTAAATTCTTTTACATTTATTTATCCATAGAATTTATATTTATTTCATTTCTTTCATCTCACTGAAAACTGTCTGCAGGCTCTTTGATTTGGATTAGATGTGTGAAGTACTGTCTTTTGCCAAAAACCTCAAATTACCTGTTTTTTTTTTTTGTTTTTGTTTTGTTTTGTTTTTTTGTTTTGTTTTTTTCTTTTCAACGTAGTGGGTTTGTGCTTGTTTGGAGATCAGTTCAAAAACTATCTGTACTATCCTGTACTGCCTCTGATGTTAAGATTTTATGTATAGCATAAGGAAGCTAGCTCTGACTATATTTTCCTAAGAATAAAGACCTATTTTTGTAGCATGTCTTAGGATCTCCAGGAGTCCAAGAATTATTGTGGGTGTCCTCCATTTCATCATATTCCACATCAGCTTATAGACACTTGTAATTATTTAGAGATCTGTCACCTTTTGATCATGCATACATTCAAAGTAACTAGCCACAGTGGTAAAAACAAATTCCCCAAGGTATCCTGAATTGCAAGTATATACAACTGGGAAGAGATAGAATAAACATGTTGGGCTGGTTTTCACCTCATTTTAATTGTTGATGGAAGTATTCTGTAATCTTATACATGCCATTGGAGTCACTGAAGTTATAATTCAGTTCTTCACTGGGAACATAACTTGACCATGAAGTGCTTCCCATTCTCTGGTCTTTATCAATGGCAAATAAAATTGCTTAGATGGGAGTTTGCAAGTGAACTCAGAAGGAAAGAAACAAAATGACCTGTCAATGTACATTTAAATAACTGCAAATGAGATTAAGTTAACTCAGCTTACCATGTTTAAATTGATAAATCCTCAAAGATTCGGGGACTTGTAAATATGTACAAGATATTTTAGCTCTTAGTTTTAGGTTTGGGAGCGATAGTACTGTTTTGGCCACTTCATTGGGGTATAACTCAAGATTTGTCACTTGGTGCAGTTTACTATTTAGGATTACCAAAATATATATTGATTAAAAATAAGCTTCCACTGTTAAAGAAGTCATGGAAGTTTGAATAAGACTTTTTGGGGTGGGACAGGTTCCAATAAACTAGTTTGGAAATTAGCATCTTAAAGTGTCAAAATGTGTTTAAAAAGCTTTCTAAAAATGTATTTCTAAACACAAGCAATAAGGTTAGAACAAAATAAGGTCATTTTAGAATAATATATGATTCTTCATTTATAAAGTATAAATACTGATAGAATTGTAAAGGCTGTATCTTGTAATGTCTTAAAAGAGTTTCTATAGGCTTTCTGTTATATTCTAAAGATTATTTTGACAAAATTTAGAATTTTAGGATACCCAAGGGAATTGGCTCTGAATTTGAGCCATTGTTTTTTCAGGGCAAGAGGCAAAGGACTTGATATTGACAAACCATTGCTACAGATTAAAGAATAAATCAGGTCAGGACATGGTGGTGCATGCCTATAATCCCAGCACTTGGGAAGCTGAGGCAGGAGGGTGGCCATGAATTCGAGGCCAGCCTTGGGTTACACAGCAAGATCCTGGCTCATAAAACAAAAATTCAGGACTTGTGAACAATATATAAAGTTTGTAGGAAAGAGTTGTCCATGTAGATTCCATATGATAATCCGGTTTTACAAGGATAGGAACCGTGACATACAAGAGGAGTCTTAACATACCTTGTCATTTGTGGTGGCTCATTTAATGGCAGTAATTTAAAGTGAAATGAAATTCAAGTAATGGTGAGACTTAATGTAACACCTATCATTTGAGTTAAAAATGCTAAAACTAAATGCATCTATCTATATCATGATTACTGTTCAGATTTCACTGCTAGAATATCTGTGGTTGCCTTAATTGGAAGACTGAGGAATTAGCCTTATAAAATAACTTGTCATGAATTAGGTAAGCATATATGCTAATCATGTATCTAGTGTTTACAATGTACTTGGAGAACCAGAAAGCAACGTATTGTCACAGATCATCTAAAAACAGAATACACTTTCAGATTCTATTCAGTAAACACTTAAATGTTATAGAATGTTACTTAGGCAAATTTAGTTCATCTCCGCTCCTCAGTATTGGAAATTGAACCCAGGATCCTTCCACAGAGCTACATCTCCAGGCTTTAAACTTGTGATCCTCTTGCCTCTGATAGATGGGGATTACAGGTATGTACCACCATATCTGGCAGTGTTAACACTTTTAAGTGAATGTAAGATCCTGAAGATAAACATTTAAATTCTCAATCTGAAACTAAAACAGTTTTTCAAGTTGAGGGAACAGTTGGCCTTGTAATTTACACACTGCCGAATGTATTGTTTAAAAAATGCTGGAAGTTAACTGTTTACATTTTATTCAGAGGAGGTGTTCATAAGTTATCCATAGGAAGTCCCATCAGTTTTCCTTTATGCTGTTAAGTTCATTTGTATGTTGCTGAAGAAAAGTCTTGATCATACAAAGCTGCTGTCTGTATTTCTTTATGAGGAAATAGCACTTTGTAACTGAATTCTTATTTTGATGATTGAGTCTAGTTAGTTTGGAGTCCACAGGTTTTATTTCAATTTCAAGATGAGACAATAAGCTTGCAGGCTAGGTAAGTTATTGAAAGCCATTTCTCTTTTTTTTGGTTTTTTGAGACAGGGACTCACTATATAGTTGAGACTGACCTGGAACTCACTATGTAGTCCAGGCTGATGTGGAACTCATAGCGATCCTCCTGCCTCAGCCTCCCAAGTGCTGGGATTATAGGCGTGAGCCACCATGCCCGGCTTGAAAACCATTTCTAAGTAGTGCACATACATGTTTGTTTATTATTTTTATGGTTTGTTGAGACAGGGTCTCACTATGTAGTTGAGACTGACCTGGAACTTACTGTGTAGTCCAGGCTGATCTCAAACTCAGCGATCCTCCTGCCTCAGCCTCCCAAGTGCTGGGATTACAGGCGTGAGCCACCACACCCGGCTTGAAAGCCATTTCTAAGTAGTGCACATATATGTTTGTTTATTATTTTTATGGTTTTTTGAGACAGGGTCTCACTATGTAGTTGAGACTGACCTGGAACTCATTGTAGTCCAGGCTGGTCTGAAACTCAAAAGTCCTCCTCCTGCCTTAGCCTCTTAAGAGTGCTGGGATTACAGGCATGTGCTACCACTCCTGGCTCCTGCACATTTATATTTTAATGTAAGAATGGTTACAGTTACATAAGTAGCTTTATATTTTATCATTTGGTAGGTAAAGTTAGGTCATCTCAAAAGGATTAATATTTACGGTATCTCGCTACCACATATATATAGTTTGAACAGTGGTGGGTAAATGTTACATTCATGGTTTTGTATTCTTAGCTGACATTTTAACTTCACGTGCTTTTTTATTTGATTTTTGGTACTGGGGATAGAACTTGGGACCTTGCACTTGTGAGGCAGGCAGTGGAACCACTGAGCTAAATCCCCAGCTGTTTGTTTTATATGCTGGGGAGTGAACTCAGCTCAAGCTCAGCACATGGTAAGCCTGTCCATACTCTACCAGTGAGCTACACACCCAGCCTCACTGATAGCACTTTAAGCAAAAAAACTTTAAGGTCTTGCCATGTAGCCCAGGTTGGCCTTGAACCCACAGTTACCTTCTTGCCTCAGCTTCTCAAGGGTTGGGAAACTGGTGTTTGCCACCATGCCCCCTGGCAAAACAGATGTAAAGAACTTTTAAATAGAATATATTCAGAGAGCACAGATAGCAAAATGCTTACATCCAGCCCATTTGCAGAGGTAACTAGTTCTAGTGGTTACTTGTACCTGTTCCTGTTTACACAGTATTTTGTCACCCATTGTAAAGAATTTAGCTTGCACTAAAAATTTTAAGTTCTTCTGGCTACATTTACTACTTTTCTTTTTGGAAACAGGATGTCACTATGTAGTTGAGACTGACATGGAACTATGTATCCAACTCACAGCAATCCTCCTGCTTCAGCCTCCCAAGTGCTGGGATTACAGGCGTGCATCATTACTCCCCACTCTACATTTACTACTTTAAATACATGTAGCCTTTGTTTTACTTAAAATAAGGTGGGCCAGGGATTTGGCTTAGTGGTTCCACTGCCTGCCTGGCAAGCACAACGACCCGGTACCAATAAATAAGGAAATAGGACACAGTACTTTCCCTTCATTTCTCTCTTGCTGGCTGTTTTTTTCTTTTTGGTACTAGGGATTGAAGCAGGACTTCGTGCTTGTGAGGCAGGTGTGGTGCCACTGAGCTAAATCCCCAGTCCTGAATATTAAGACTAGCCCTGCACCCCCCCCCCCCCACCTCTGCACTTGGCAGGAAGGTGCAGTGCCACTGAGCTACATTCCTGGCCATGGCTTGTTTTTTCTGATAGGTGTATAACTATCTTATACCTTGCTTCTAGACCAAAGATAACCAAAACAACTTTTTTGGTTTCTGCAGTGGGAATTGAACCCAGGGCCTTTGAGACAGGGCTTGCTGGATCACTTAGGTTTTCAGGGCTAGGCTGCAACTTGGATTCTCAGTATACATTGATTTGCTAAAACATGGCTTTTAGAGAGCTCTTTATATTCCATCATTTGCTTAAATTTATGCTGTTACTAAAGCGTGAACCATGACTTTGATCTTGAGTTTGTAATTGGTAGTGTTCTTGTTAACCAAAACAAAGCCTGCCCAACTGCTCCACGTACTTAATAATAGTCTGGCTTATCTCAGGATTTTTTTTCTCTCCATTGCATTGTTGTGTTCCACTATTTCATAGGTTACATTTGTTTTTGCTGCTCCATTTTGTTTCTAGGTGGTAGTCTCCAAGAATATAAATTGTAAAAAATCATGCATACTTAGGGAAATGTCTTCTCTTTGCTCTTCATGGGCAGTTTGGATATAGGATTCTAGCAGCAATATTTTTTTCCATCAGAATTTTGGAAGCATTGCTGCTTTTGTTTCTAGGTGTCTAGGGTTACGAGTAGTGTGATATAAGTACAGTTCTTCCTTTGTAAAACTGTAGATCCCCCCATTTTGTTTTCTGAAGTTTCATAATACAACTCTAAATGGGTTTTCATTTATTTTGTTTTTAAAGTCTAGAACTTGTTGCTAAGAACTTTAAACTTTTTTTCAAAATTTTCTCATTGTTTTGTTTGGAATAAAAGAATTGGGCTGGATTTATTATGTTTAAACATCTCCATCCAACACCTAGCTTTTTTACATTTCAGTGTATGTAGTGGCTTTACGTTTCAGTAGTTTAGTAGTTTTCTGTATGCACTGTCTTGGTAAGTTTCTTTCCTCTAATTAAGAGGTCTTTCCATGTTGCCCAGGCTAGTATTCAGTGGTATTCATCCCACTTTTTTTCAAACAGGGTCTTGCTGTACAGTTTAGGCTGGACATTACTCACTGTAGCCCTGGCTGGTCTCAAGGCAGTCCTCTTACCTCAGCCTCCTTAGTGCTGGGATTACATGCATGTGCCACTATGCCCTGTTAAACAACCTTTGTAGCCCAAGCTGGGAAGCGGTCCTCCTCCTTCAGCTTCGCAAGGGCTGAGATTACAGATGTGCACCACCAAACTGATTGCTTGACAATGTTTTTGTGTACCTCCTACTTCGAAAATGTTTGGTGGTGGTTTATATCTGTGCAAGAAGGATATTAATAATGTTATTGAACCATCCACTGAGATCGTGGACTGCAAGTTCTGTGAGATAATATGGGGACTAAAGGGCTTTATTTTTGGCAAATTAGATAAGGTAAACTCAAAGAATAGCACTCATTCGGGAGTTTTGATTTCTCCCAAGTTATTGACTTTGAAGAGGGAATTATACCTTAGCTGCAGTTATACAACCACTGGTCACTTAAATTTTTTCCTGTTACTCATTATAAACCAAGAGTGGGTTTTTCCATTTATTCCTCCCATGGAAAAATGCCTCTTGTTCTTTGTAGCCTGGTGAATTTGCTAGTTTTTAAATAGAACTGGGAGTGGCACATTGTCCCGGGTTTCAATCTTTATTGGTCACTTTTGTATCACCACTTAAAGTAGTCTAGGAAAAGTTTTGAGGAAATCTTACTTGAAAACAGCACCTATTAGAGGATAGTTTGTGACAGGTTGCAAATTAAGTACAGTTTTGACTGAGCAAAGCAGTTTTTTATTAGAACATGTTTGCAGTACATAATGATGACATTTCATTGTGGGGGTTTATACTGTTGTCTTTGAGGAGTATAAATCCTCCAAAACTCTTTTCTACTTAAAGGCAAATCAGACATTTTGTCTAGACCCAAATACCTCTTCCAGGCATTAAAGCATTATTTCTTAATTAGGTGCTATTTTATTAAATATTAATTGGTTATAATATTATTAATAAAATTAATGATATAAAGGTAGAAACACACCTTTAAGGTTTTTGGTGCCAAAACTTGACAGATTTTTTCTAGTAGTACTAATATTTATCCTGTTACAAAATACATATGTACATGTATATATGTATACTCACAGATCTTAGTAAAGTTTTTTTAGCTCTCAGCATTGAGATACAGTTGTCTTTATAATAAAATGCTTAGAGGGTTAATTTTGCTTCAAACTTTTTGTGAAGGCTTTCACAAAATATAAAAAATGATACATTAAAATACTTATTCAAACTGTAATGCCTTACACGTGAAAATTCTGGTACATGATTTTGATGTTACTACTTAATTACTCTTTCAGGTCAAGAGTAGGGTAAATATTTCTTATAGTTAAGCTGATATTGGAACCTCTACATTATGATGAAAGCTCACAAGCCTTCATTATAGATGGTATACAAACCATTATTCTAAGATCCCAGAATTACTGCATTAATGTACTAGGCGAGAGTAAATCTGAGTTGTGTAAGATGTTAACTAACACTGATCTACTTCTGTGGTGATTTAATCTTTAGAAATGTTTATTTCAAGTATTCTGAAATTGTAGGAACAATTTAGTTCATGTAATACAATACTAATATATTAAACCTATCAGGAGATGCAAAGCAGTCTTAACTGCTAAACTATCTTCCTATATTTTATTAATTCAAATGTTCTCTAAAAATTGTAGTGTTAGCATGTATCCCAAAAATAGCATAGGTGTTTTCCTAAGTTCTCTCCTATCCTCCCAATGAACTATCTAGGATGAAATCCTATATACTTACCAGGATAAAAGCATTTCAGAATGATGCTTGCAAGTGGGATTTCTTATCACACATGAAATTATTTTAAAGCTTTAATCTTTATGGTATTTACATTGCATGAGTCTTCGTAACTCTTGGCATTTTACTGGTTTTCTAATCTCTGCTCTATTATTTCTTGTTCTTAATTTTTCTTTTGCCCCTTTATACTTGTTTCCCTTGATTCTGTCCATAGTATAGCTTCATGTTATGTTTACCTGTGTTCTCTTTTTGTCAAGATTTGCTTGATCTATTTTGTATAGTTCTGCATTTCAACTGTCTACATGTTAAGTGGCTTGTCTATCAGCAGTTATGTCCTGTTAATTTACCTTATTACACCTAGTCACAGTGATCATTCACTGTTATTGAATGTCAGGTCTGAAATTTACTTTGTATCCAAGCCCTGAAGTTCAGATCTAGCTGAACACCTTATTTACAAATAATGTTAAATGGTTCCTAAAGGCTATATTTTAAAGTGGCAATTTAATTATGCTGGCTTTCCAGATCTACAGTCTATAAAAGCACAAATGAAAAATCCCAATTTACTCATACTTTTCAGTTTGACCTAGCTCATCCTTACAGCTTTATCTTTCATGAATACTGTCTGAATAAACTGCTTTGTCTTCTTTCACTTATCATATATTTGATATCTCAGTATTGTACCACACCCTGACCTAACCTCTTAAAAATTCTCTTCAACCAAAATAGGTAAAACCCTACTGTAACTGCATTAAAACAATCAGCAGCAAATGTCTGAGAATCATACAATTCGTTGAATATCAAGGTAAAAGATCTATCATCGGCTTCTAGGGGTTTAAATAAGGCTATTAGTTGATATTTCTCCATTACTGTTGCTATATGTTTTATCTAGTTATGAGTAAAGCCAATTTACATTGGGTGGTGTGGCACATGATTGTAATACCAGCATTTTGGAGGCTGAAGCAGGACAATTTGAGGCCAGCCTGGGCTTTATATAGCAGGACTCTAAAAGTAAGAAAATAGCCAAATGCAGGTGGTACAGGCCTGTAAGCAGCACTTAGAAGGCTGATGCAGGAGGATTGCTGTGAGTTTGAGCCTGCCTGAGCTATATACTGAGACTTTCCTCAAAACAAAACCCAAAAATAAACCTGACTGAAGGTAACTTGAGGAACAAAGCTATTTTGATATGTGGCAACATTTGACTTGCAAGAATATTTAGGACCATTTATTACTGCTACTATTCCAGTTCATTTTCTTGCAGTGCATGTGTTATGACCTTTACCAGTTTTCATCATGGTAAATAATAGTTTTATATTGCTTTGCACGTGAAATAAGCATAATAGTGGGGTAAAAGCTATGAAACTTGGCAGAGGCCACGTATTTAAATTTATCAATGAGCTGGGGATTCAGCTTAGTGGCACCACACCTCACTCACAAGTTGCAAGGTCCTGAGTTTGATTCCTGTAGGAGTGTGTGTGGGGGGGGTCAGTTTAAAAATAATGTGTGTTGGCAACAATTGAAAACAGGTTTTGTTTTGAGTTCTGCTTTGCTGTGGATCAAACCAGGATGCTGTACGTGCTGGGCAGTGGCTTTATCATTGAGCTGAATCCCTGCACAGAAATCCAGTATTTGAAAGGTCCAGGTTACATAGGAAATTTGTCATAGAACTGTTAGGGGCACTGTATTTTTAGGCTCAAGAAATAAGAAAGTTAATCTTTTATAAGTTTTTTTTTTTTTTTTAAAGTGATAAAACTGCCTTTGATTTTCTGGAGATAGTGAAGTTCTCAACTGAATACTTAGGGATGCACTTTTTAACTTTCATAAAATAGAATAAAAGCCATATGGTTTTCTGGTAATGCAGAAAATTCACTGTAGAATTCTTCATGTGAGTTAAATCCAAATTTAAATGGTAATGGGTTTTGAATATGTAGAAATATTTCAATAAAAATTTACAAAATTATTTTACTCAAGATTACTATTGAGAAACTATTGAGTTTAATTTTCTTTCTTTTTGTTTTTTTGTTTTTTTTGAGACAGGGTCTCACTATGTAGTTGACACGACCTGGAACTCAGTATGTAGCCCAGGCAGGTTTTGAACTCAGAGCAATCCTCCTGCCTCATCCTCCCAAGTGCTGGGATTATAGGCGTCCACCACCACGCCCGGCTTGAGTTTAATTTTCTTACAGCTGGAATTAGCTTTTCAAATTAAAATCAGCTTTTTAGTGAAACTGATTTTAATTACTTGATGGCAGCCTTACTAGTGGAATTGGAATTGCTATACTAGTATTAGTGATGTTAACAATTCTGAACAAAGCCCAGTGGCATGGTTTGTGTCATGTCAAAGTGCTTTAATTTTTGTATTTTTGGAAATAGAGGTAGGAAGAATTGAAAAGCTTTTCTAAAATATTTTCAGAAGTTACTGAAGTGAGTATATCTGAAATGATAAATAATATTCTTTTTATGGAAAGAGGTCATGTCTAGTTAACATAAGAATCAGATGGAGTCTTAAGCACTAACTTGGTGGGTAGAAAGCATTGGCTAATCTCTTACTCTTCCATTGTAGTATTTATCAGCTGGTATGAGTACATTTTAGTTACCAAGCAGTAACTAATATACATTTTCTGAAGTTAAGAACAACTGCCTGGTTCCATAAAAGTAAAGTTTGAGAAGCTAATCTATCATAACTTAGAAATAAGTTGGCAACTATGGAATGCTTAAATCTTTTGGTGCTCAGAGTACTCAGAATTTCATGGTGATAAAATAGCTTTTACTCAGGGAAAATCTGCACTTGAGCCACAGATTCTATAAAGTTTAGTTCTTTGTATTTTCCCAATGGAGCTTTTACCTCATGGCCACAAAAGTAAATTAAACATGAATCTAATATATCAGTTGCATTTTAAACATCTCAGACATCTGTAAATAAACTTCTCAGTGTTCCTCTTCTGCAAATTACATATTGTCCGTTATCATGAGTTCCTTTTTTTTTTTTTGTTTTAAAGGACAGGCACTATATTCAGATATATAGGACTAGCTTGCAGGGAAGCTATAAAAAATAACATGAATGCCACAAAAGGTAAAATGTGGACCTTTATTATTTGAAACAGGATAAAATGAGGGCTTTGAAAATATATCTCCATACTCCACACAAATTACGAGGAGTGCTGCCAGAGGAAGGGACTGAGATCGCTCCCAGAGGAAGTGTATGTATCTCACCTTTTCCTCAAGCAAATATGTGTCTCAGGCCATACAATAATAGACCTCAAAGTGTTACAATATGGTTAAAATGGTGGTGGTGCGGGAATGCATTTGTGGTGGGGATGGAATCCAGGACTTTCCTATGCTAGGCACACTACAACTGTGCTACATATTCAGCCCATCAAGCCCATCATTAGGTGAAACACCTGGATTCACGTATTCAACCTTACCTTTCAAATTGCTATACCAACCTAAAAAAGCAATTTGTGCAGTTTGTTGATAGGGTGGAGAAAAGATTAAACTACATGGAAACATTATAGATACTTCAACTTTGCCTAGTCCTGCATGACTTCTGAATTTTAAGCAAAGCGGAGATAAGTCCTTTTGCTCAACTTCTTCCCACAGGCCTTTCCAGATCCTCACTGGCTGAAAACTTCCCCTGTCCTCCCCTCCTTTTTTGGAGACAGGATTTCATTATGTAGTCAAGGCTGGCCTTGAACTTACTATGTACTGTGTAGACCAGGCTGGCCTCGAACTCAAGATCCTCCTGCCTCCCCAAGTACTAAGGGAATACAGGTATGCGTCACCACTTGTTTTAATTACCTGTCATTTAAGAACTCTATTACAGTCTTCATATATAAATCTCCCCTGTATTAAATACATTATTTCTATGTGTGACTTGTTTCCACTAGATTGTAAGCCTTTGGAGGTCAGCAAAACATTTAAATTAATTGTACCTTCCACCGCATCTTGCACAGTGCCTTACACTTGCTATTCAATAAATATTAAAATAATGGACATATTACTGGGCTGCAGTTTGATATCTATGAGGCCTTTAGACAACATATTAATTTTAAACTTTTTTTATAGTTTGTAGTTATAACCTCTGGCATATGATAAACAGCATTTATAAAAAATGTATACTTAGTTCTGGCTCAACAGACGAGTCTAGAGCAGCACTAACAAATGTAATGCAAGCTAATTTTGAACTTTCTAGCCACAATGAAATTATTTTTAGCTCTTTTGCAAGATAATATATAATCTGATATGTATTTTACATTTAGAGCATGTGTCTGTTTAAACAAGCCACCTTTAAGTGCTTAATAGCCGCCACACTGAAATTATTTTTAGCTCATTTGCAAGATAATATATAATCAGGTTGTTAAAAACTGAGATAGTTTCCTGATTGTCAGGCTAAGTCAAGTCTGATGTGTATTTTACATTAAGAGCATGTGTCTGTTTAAACAAGCCACCTTTAAGTGCTCAATAGCCTCATGAGGCTAGCAGCTACAGTACTGAACTGTAATAGAACTTAAGGGCAGGGCACAAACTTCTTAAGACCTTATTTTTCTGTAAGAGATTTTAACAGCTTTGGTTCAACATTAGTTTTGTTTTAGATTTTTCATTTTACATTGTTAAAATCCACATAAAAGCTACTTTCACCTATTTTCTGTCCTGTTCATGAAATTTTATTTTTTAAACTAAGTGTTGTATGAAGCACTTTACACTTACTTTAATATGCCCCCAAACTTTTGTCAGGAAGGTAATTGTTTTATAAGCAAGAATGCAGGGGCCCAGACATGTGGAGTCAACCTTGATCAATAACCCATTAGTAGGAGGTGCAGGTGGCTTTAGAACCAGAATGGGTTGTGGATATTCCATATTCCCTCTCAGTTCAAAACTTAAGGATGGAAGAAAACTGCAAACTATGTATCTGAGTGTAAAAATGGATTCCAGAGTAAGACTAGAGAAGCATTAGTTACCAGGCTTTCTCATGTGAGGTCTGTAGCAACAGGATCCTTTCTTTAAATGTGGTTTTTAAAGGTTTTTCTTGGGGATTTGGGTGTAGCTCAGGGATAGAGCTCCTGTGTAGTATGTACTAAGTCTTGGATTCTGTGCCCAGTACCACCAGAAAAAATCTTTTCTTATGGCAGGAATTCATTTTTCTCTAAGAACAAGACTTTTTTTTTTTTTGAGACAAGGTCTTTGTTTCAGGCTGACCTTGAAGTCGTTACATAGGTCAGGCTGGCATCCAACATATGGCAGTCCTGCCTCAGCCTCCTGAGTGCTGGGGTTAGAGGCACAATGTAGAAATTTATTATCTAATTAGCTAATTCTAATTTCTGCTAAGAAACAGGAGGAAGAAGTCTGGGTACGATTTAAAGATGTAATTTGAACAGAACTAAAAATACTTTCTTTAAAATATACTGGCTCTTGGTAAAAGTTGAATTTAATTTCAGAATAAGCCTTTAAGTTTAAGGAAGCAGATGTTTTAAACAGGATAAAGTACAATTTCCCAGACAAGTTAATAAAGTAACAAGTGTAAAGCACTCAAGTCCATAGTAGCACATGAAACCACATACATTTTAAAAAAATTTAGTATAGCTCTAGCAGCTTCATATAAAACATTTTAGATAATTGAAGGAGCACAGAAGTAAAATTAATGTTACACATGCACCTCAACTTTAAGCTGTCCAATGATGTTATACCGGAGTTATAAAATATCATATATAGAACAATATGTTTGTGTTGTTACTGTGAATAGTAAAACCTAAAGGTGAGGGTCAGTGAAATGTACACTCCCACATACCACTGCGGAACTGGTACCACGGTCTACAAAGAAAATTTACAGTATGCATCAAGGATTTTAATGTCCTTACACTTTGACCTAGTAATTCTACTTAAGTTGATTGGAAAGACATTAGAGGCGAGGGCTGGGTAGGCAATTAGTTCAGTGGTTCTGACGCCTGCCTCGCAAGCATAAGGACCCGAATTTGATCCCCGGTACCAAAAAAAAAAAAAAAAAAAGTAAGAGGCCGGGCATGATGGTCCAGTCCTTGGGCAGCAGAGGATCGCGGAGCTGGAGGCCAGCCTGAGTTACATCGTGAGACACTGTCTCAAAAAAAAAGTTATGGTCAAGGTTGTTGTGAACTTAAATGGTTAGCGATAACTGAATAAAGGATGATACATTCTGAAAAGGAAAATAATATACCAGTGATGATCTATGGTTTTGGAACAATATGAGAAAATATTCGTGGAACTATACATTTTGTTTTCCTAAAAAATTCCTTTCTGAGCGTGTTTTCCCCGTTTTGAAGAGGGAAGATCCTAGGGAAGAGCTATGATAGGCAGCATAAAAAAGCACCAGCTCTGGTGTTAGAAAGACTTTAAGATCTTTGTTTCGGAAGCTCAGTAATGTGGGTGTACCTATATCAAGGGGGGGGATTATTAAAAAGTGCCTAGCGCCGCCTAAATACATTTTAGCTATTATTCCAATGTCTTCCTGCACCTCAGTTGCAGATAATATGTAAGTTAAAATTTAGAAACGTGACCAATTAGTAAATGAGACTGTAATAAGGGACTTAGAACCTAGCTTGCCAACATGGATTTTGGTTAGGCCCCTGGGGGGCTCCGTGAGCTGAGCTGCACCTTGCTAGTGAAGCGCGCAGAAGATGCTCCGTCCTAGGGGTGGAGGCCTGGCCCGGGCTGTTTCACTCCCGCGGCCCCCAGGCTTCCCCTTTTAAACTAAGGGCTCTAAAACTGCTTCCACTCCCTATGGGCGTCGCTCTAGGATAGGATCAGCAGCCACCTGGAGCTGGGGTGACTGGGTGAGGCGGTTGGTGGGACGGGAGCATGGGCTCCACCCTACCATAGATTCGCGTCGTCGACTACAGTTCCCAGGGGACCTCGCGAGTGCCGGGCCACCCCGCAAGGTACGCGGGGAGGCTGCATTTCTGCTGTGTTCCGACAACCTTTTACGCTGGGCAGGTTACCGCGTGCTAGGCTTCCCCTCGATTTCCGGCACAGGCTTGGCCTAGTGGAGTCCAGTCCTCCGAAGTCCCGCAGGGCTCTGAGCGGGAGGGCGGAGCTGAAGGACGCGGGAGACGCCGCGCGTCGTGGTGACCTCGGGCGCGTAGTGCGGCCTTCCCGGTGGCCGGCGA
>NW_022900926.1:51148548-51148922 GCF_012274545.1 Fukomys damarensis | reverse complement strand
CCGGTGCGGGCCCGGGGCGGCTAAGTTCCCGGCTCCCATTCTTACCTTTTCATGCCGTTCCCAAATGTGGTCTTCTTCGTAGATGTCTTTCTGGAGTGAGGCCTGTGTGCTCCGCTCCATCTGCCGCGATGCAGGGGCGGTCCCGTCAGCTGACGGAGGAGGGTTCCAGGTCCTGTCGCAGCCGCTGTTGCAGCTTTGGGCCAAAGTCCCTCGCCGAGCGCTCCCGCCCACGTTCACAGCCAAAGCTTTTCCTGCAGTTGTTGGTTTTAAAAACGGTCATAAGGATTACTTGAAGTGAGAAAGCAAAATATGCCCGTGTCAGTATCTCTACGGGGACTGAGGACAAAAAAAAAAAAAAAAAAAAAAAAAAAAAA
>NW_022900926.1:51117428-51148531 GCF_012274545.1 Fukomys damarensis | reverse complement strand
ACTGAAATATTGTGAAAAGTTAAAATTGACAAATGCAGTTGACATTTTGAGATCGGAGGATGTTTGCCACTGAAAGAAGGTTGTAGATTACCTTCGTTTTGATATTTCAAGAACTGGTATTCCATAGAGTAGGTAGTAGAGAATATTCCCGTGCTGTTTTCTCTGATGTTTGGGACGTGAAACCATTTTTACTCCTTATCTTGTGATGATTGATCCCCAAAAATAGCAGCAGGAAAGAATGCTCAAGGAATTCGGTTATCTTTTCACCCTAACGGTAACCGTTTTTTGTGACTGTGCTGAAGTTATATTTCTTTAATTGAGGCTTTGCTTTCTTGTTGATTCTGGGTTTAAACAATAACTTTTTTTGTTTTTTGTTTTTGTTTTGGTTTTTTGAGACAAAAGTCTAAGTAGTTTAGGCTGGCCTTGAACTGCCTTTGTAGCCCAGGCAGGCTTGAACTGGTAATCCTATCTCAGCTTCCCGAGTTCTGGGTTTACAAGCTTGCACCGTCATGCCTGGTTTGAACAATAATTGGATTTGAATAGTGAATGATAATTTATTGAGAAACATGCTTTGGTTGTGATGGTGAGTTGTTTATAAGAGTGAGAAGTGGGGTCCTAACAGTAGAAACTACAAGACGCGATCAAACTATATATGGAGAATATTTAAATTGAAAAATTTATAGCACAAGACACATTGCCATTAAGCACCTTCAAAATACTCCCCCTTGCTTTGAACACACTCACATTGTTCTTGCCACTTTCTGAAGCAGTTGTGGAAGTCTTCTTTCCTATGTTTACAAGGTGTGATTAAAAATACAGTGACTGTTGCTTCTGAGTGCCATCCAGTGGAAAGGCAGTCTGATAAGAACATCATGATGTGTTCTTATACAGTACATCTTAATCACTGGCTCTGGCCCTGTGGTTCTTCCCAAAAAACCGAAATAACTATGGAAGGTAAATGTTTCCAATCAATTTAGGACATAGATAGATGCAGCCACAACTGCAACTAAAGACATGGAGGACTGATTTCCACAGCTGCTCCAGAAAGTGGCCATAATGATGGGGTAAATGTGTTCAAGTCGAGGGGAAAGTTGAGGAAAGTTGATGGTAATGTGCCTTTCATTGTACACACAGTATGTTTTCTGGTCTCAGCTTACCAAGTACCTTTCTGTTATCTAGGAGGTATTCCAAGCTAGACTATTGTTCATTGTGAACAAAATAGAAACTTTATATGTTTATTAAGTTTTGTCCAGGAATTATATCTCTTTGGGAACTGGGTCACTTTTTAGGTTTACAAGGTCGGAGAACCATGTAATAGAAGCAGGTTCAACTAGAATTCTGAGGTCACCAGTGTATGAAATCATAGCGTTGTGTTAGGTGTTGTGTTAAGAAGTCATAGGATGCTATTTGATTTGTATACCATTTGATCTTTGCCATATATTTGTATTATGCAAAAAAGAAAGGAAGTACACATATATCTCAAGTGGTTAAATTTATGAGTGAAATTATTTTTGCATACTTTTTTAGGTATTTTCTGTTTTGGCATTTTGGTGTTATCACCAAAAGTTATTTTAAAACATAACAGAACAGCCTGGGATTTAGCTCTGTAGTGCTGCTGCCTGCCTTGTAAGTGCAAGGTCCTGAGTTGGATCCCTGGTACAAAAAAAACCCAAAAAACCCAAAAACTGCCTTTGAGTAAAAGAATGGTTAGATACTCTTTTTTTTAGGAAAAGTATTTGTGAAGATGCAGAACACTTTGCTTTTTAGTGTATAGGTGTGATTTTCTTTAAAATATGTGTTTGTATTCATACACACATGCAAGCAGACATTTTTTCAAACTATACTCTCGTTCATGTAGTTCACTCTTTTATTTTGTAGATTTTTTGAGACAAGGTCTTGCTCTAATTCAGGCTGGGCTTGAACTCCTCATGTAGCCCAGGCTGGCCTGAAACTTGAAGCAATCCTCCTGCCTCAGCCTCCCATATGCTGGGATTACAGGCATGCACCACCCTGCCCGGCTCTATTTCATGTTTATTTATTTATTTATTTATTGGTACCAGGACCAAACTCAGGACCTTGCGCTTACGAGGCAGACGGCAGAACCACTGAGCTAAATCCCTGGCCTTTATGTTTTTTATTAAAAAAAAAAAAGTCAAGTAATTTGAATTTAGGATGTGAAACAAGAATCATTTTATTTTGTAAGATAGGATCTCAATTTATAGTTCAGGCTGGCCTCAAGCTTTTGATCCACCTGCCTCAGCTTCCTGAGGTCTAGGATTTACAGATCTGTACTGCCATGCCCAGGTATGAGCATCTTGTTTGTCTAGGTCAGAGGTGGTAAAACAATGGTACTCATGTTGTATTTTTCTTTTAGGACAAA
This sequence comes from Fukomys damarensis, assembly GCF_012274545.1. NCBI lineage: Eukaryota > Metazoa > Chordata > Mammalia > Rodentia > Bathyergidae > Fukomys > Fukomys damarensis. The sequence goes on along the minus strand of NW_022900926.1, from coordinate 51,146,151 downwards.
AGATGTTAAATGTAGAATTGTTTTTTCTAAACTAAAACCTTAGTATTCAGTGTTGACACTTTTTGATAATTAAAAAAGTGGATTGCAGCTTGAGCACTTGCCCTCTAAAAGGTTCACCATCACTAGTCTAGGTGAATTGACATACTCTTAAATTTAGATTGACTTAAGTTTTGTTCACTGTCATAAGTTATCTCACAGTTAAACATACTGTTGGGTTGGGGATTTAGCTCAATGGCACTACTCCTGCCCCGCAGGCACAGAATCCTGAGTTGATTCCTGGTACCAGAAAAAATAAATACTGTGGTTATTGTAATTTGAGTCATGTTGTTAGGTTTGTTAATAGTATTAACAAAATAGCAACTAAAATTCATGCATCTTGAGCCGGGCGTGGTGGCGCACGCCTGTAATCCCAGCAGCACTCAGGAGGCTGAGGCAGGAGGATCGCTGTGAGTTCTAGACCAGCCTGGGCTACATAGTGAGTTCTAGGTCAATCTCAACTACATAGTGAGACCCTGTCTCAAAAAACAAAAACAAAAGGAAACAAACAAAAAATCATGCATCTGAAACCTATACAGTATAAGGAATTTCTGAACTAAGACAGTTAACATGACCTACTATATGATATAATAGTGTCTCAGTCTGCCTGGTTTCTTTAGATTTTTGCTTGAGGCACATTCACACTTGGAACTATATGCTCAGACTTCAACCCATATAGTTTTCTCAGGTTTGAATCTCCCAGCCTTTTCTCCATTCTTCTACCATACTTTCTATTGTTGGTTTATTCTACTCACTTAAGGTTTTACACATATGTTGCTTTCTCTGAAAAAAACTGTTCAAATTTGGGTTGAGTAGTTGGCCTGTGGGATGTCACATATATTTTCTTTGTCATATCAAACACCTGTTTGCAGTGCATTGTGCTCATTCATTTATGCTACTGCTACTAGACAGTGTTTATTATGCAAACAGAGGCATTGGCAGTGATATTTTACTGTATCTTCTGAGCCTAGCACAAAGTAGGTACTTATAAAAAAATTTTTTGGCATAAGATATAATCAGAATTTTGTGGACTGGGGATGTAGCTCAGTGGTACTGCGCCTACCTAGCAAGTATAAGGTCCTGAATTTGAGCACCGGTACTGCAAAATAAAATAAAATAAAATAAAAATAAATTAAAAACTATTTTTGAATTTTGTTGGAGTGTAAGTATAATGTATGTCATTGAACGTATTTTGGAAGAATGTAGTATGGAGTAGTTAAAACATGACAGTGTAGGTACTAAATTATGAAATGTTGAGAATTCATATTTATACTTTAAGTGAAACACATATTTGATGGCATATTTCATGATTACATTTAACAAAAACATTACAAGAAGTTAATCATGAGTGGAAAAATTGCATCTGATTGGTAGGTGTGTAATGGATACCCACTAAATCAAAAGGATAATTTAGTGTTATGCATTTTCTTTGGTTCTAATTATTATTTTCATTTTTTTCTAAGGTATCTTCATATTTTGATGATATTCTGGTCATTTGTTGCTGGAGTTGTTACATTCTACTGCTCATTAGGACCTGATTCTCTCTTACCAAATATACTCTTCACAATAAAATACAAACCCAAGGTAAATTTGTGTTTTTCTTTTAATTTAGTATGTGTGACCCTATGCTTTTTAATATTTACTATTGAAAGCATATTAAAGCAATGATTTTAAAAAGTCTGCATTATTTACTAATAGAAGACACAGAGTCCTTCAGAAAATTTTCAAAATGAAGTTTACATGTGTGAATATATATATATATATATATATCATCACATCTGGCTTCCTGAGCTCTTTTTCAGGACTACAGTCATAGAAGGAGCTATAAGAAGAAAATATAAACTTCTCAGGGACTTGGAATCTATCAGTTTAGAGGGTCCTCTGACTATACCTTCACTATTAGGGCAGTAAGTTAAAACAGATTCTGAAGGGTGGTTATACAGTAGAATCTCCTATTGAATCTTCAAAAATACAGATTCTTGCCAGGCATCGTGTCACATACCTCTAATTTCAGCACTCTGAGGTAGGAGGATCCCAATTTTTGAGCCCAGCCTATACAACTCAGAGTCTCAGAGAAACCCTACATCACAATAAAAAATGGGCTGCAGGTTTAGCTCAGGGCATACACCTTGGGTTCAATCCTCAGTTCCACAAACGAAACGAAACAAATTCCTGGGCCATACCACCAGATTTTGATGGAATAGTTCTAGGTTAATGCCTTATAATAGTTAAGACCTTTCTAAGTGATTCTGAGTTACCCACATAGTTAAGGAATTCTGGATAAATCATTTAACTGTGTGGTCTTCCTTTTTTGTGGTCCTAGGGATTGAACCTAGGACCTCGTACAGGTAAGACAAGCACCCTATCACTCAGCTACACTATTAATTTCTTAAATATCTCTGTGTACCATCGAAACAGGAAAATAATTGCACAATTTATGTAACAAAAATAATTTGTATTTCTGAAATTTAATAAAGGTAGTAGTATATGGAATTGTTGAAAGGCAAGGTTTTGTTCTATAAAGTAGGACTTAGTGTGATCATTTTCTTTTCTTTTCTTTTTATTTTCTTTGTGGGCTGAAGGTTGAACCTAGGTCCTCACTCATCCTAGGCAAATGTTCTAGTACTCAGCTCTGTCCCTACCATTAAGTGGGATGTGTTGATATCTTAATAGACTAAGTTGCTGCAGTCCCTTATCTCAGGTTTGTTGGTATTTTTATTCATAAGAAACACAGCTAACAGTTTATCCCAAATTTGGCCTGGAATCTTGCTAGTTATATATATTCTCCCTTATTAGTCATCTTATTCAAACTGTTGGAGAAATAGAAGATCATTTTCTTAGTGTGTTTATAGTAGAGTATCTCATTTGATTTATAAGTGCTATTAATATGTAACTTTAATCTTGAGCTTGGAAATCTGGCTTAGATATTGTAAGGCATTTCATCAAGTTTTTTTTTTTCTCTTGTAAAAAGTTTTTTTTTTCTCATTGTAGTTTAGCAAATATTATTTATTATAAAGAATGGTTTCACTGTTAGAGAAGACCAAAAATATCCTCTGAATTTCCTTTTTTTTTTTTTTTTTTTTTTTTTTTGAGACAGGGTCTCACTATGTAGTTCACACTGGCCTTGAACTTTATGTAGCCCAGGATGACCTTGAACTCAATACTCCTACCTCAGCTTCCCAAGTGCTGGGATTGCAGGTGTGCACCACCACGCCTGGCCTGAATTTCTATTAAAGTGAAAAAAACTTCTGAAAAGTTGATTCTCTGTAGCAAAAATAAAGGCAAAGTTATGACAGATCTCTCTCCTTTTTTTAGCAGTTGGGACTTCAAGAATTATTTCCTCAAGGTCATAGCTGTGCTGTTTGTGGTAAAGTGAAATGTAAACGACATAGGTAAGTTAAGCATTTCTCATTTGTTGATCTTGCTAGTTACATTTTGTATTACAAGTTATTTAATTGTATTTGTGTGTATCTTTTTTTAAGGCCATCCTTACTTCTTGAAAACTACCAGCCATGGATAGACCTGAAAATTTCTTCTAAGGTTGATGCATCTCTCTCAGAGGTGATTGATTTAATTAATATTGCCAGATATAGTTATGTGTTATTTAATTATGGGGATATGTTCTGAAAAGTGCATTGGTAGGCAATTTCATTGCTGGGAGAACATCATAGAATTACTTATACAAACCTAGATGGAGTAATTCAGTGAAAATGGGCTCTTGATGTAATCAAGAGATGTGGTAAACATGAGCACTGTGAGGCTGCTGCCAGCCTAACACAGAAAACTGTTTTGTAGTAAAGTGGGTTTTTTTTTGATAAGTAGAGTATTTCAGCATTTATCTAAAATAATAATAAATAAAAAATAAAAATAAAAAGTGTAGTAATAAAAAATGTAGTAACTACATACACCAATAATAACCATCGCTTATTATCAAGTATTATGTAGTATGCATAACTGTATATGTTGTACTATTTTCTGACTGGCAGGGTAGTAGGTTTGTTTATACCAGTATCACAATAAACGTGTGAGCATTGCATTGTACTATAGCATTGGTGCCCACGAAAGGTGATAGGAATTTTTCGGGTCTTTTTTAGTTTTTTGGGACCACTGTTGTAGATGTCCATGATGATGGAAATGTCATTTGGTGTATAACTGTTTATGCAAACAAAAAAATGTTAAATACTTATGAAAAAATGTTTTAGATAGATTTATTAAAAAATTTAATCATAGAGTATCTCAGTGCCACCTAAGGTGAGCTGGGTTGTTGACTTTTGCAAAATAAGTAGCTTGAATAGTAAGCTATTCCTGATTAACCTTTGATCCCAGGTTTTTTTTTTGTTTTTGTTTTTGTTTTTGTTTTCTTTTTTGAGTCTCACTAGCTGAGACTGACCTGGAACTCACTGTGTAGTCCAGGCTGGTCTCAAACTCACAGCAATCCTCCTGCCTCAGCCTCTTGAGTGCCGGGATTGCAGGCATGTCCCACCACACCTGGCTCTTCTGATCCCAGATTTAAATAAGCATTTTTATCTGGTTAGTGCTTACCTCCTATAAATATTGGATACATATCTTTATGATAGGCAGGAAGAAATAACTACTTTTTAATTCCCAAAGAGGCATTGAACTGCAAGGAATAAATGTGTGTCTTACTGAGTTATGACTCCAGTTTTGATGCTAACTGAAGGTAGCAAGGAATAGATAAGTTTTCATTATTTCTGCATAGTAATAGAAATAGAACATTTGTTCTCTGATTACATTGTGTGCGTGCGTGTGTATTTATTTGTTTTTTGTAACACATGTTTTAGTTATTTGTTCTAGAGACTCGTCTTTTCCATGAATTGAGGAGCCAGTCAGATTCTCAGAGGTAGGGAATAGGGGTTGCATATGTTCCCAGAATCAAGTTCAGGGTCACATATATTATTGGATATGTGTTGAATTAAACTGAATGCTAAGTAGTCAAAGAATAATATTTGGTATCTGAATCCTGCCTAATTGTTCTTTATCCTTATTTGATTAAAGGTAAGGTATATATAGTGCCATTAATGCTTGGCATTTTTCTTTTTCATTAATTTTCCAAGGCCCTTTTCATCTCCAAGCTTTGCTGATTTAATATAATACTGTTTAGTATGGTAGACACGTGGTCTAGGTACATTGAAACGTGCTAGAACAAACTGAGATGTCATATATATATGATGTACATATATATCAGAGAAGGGTGACTAAATTTGCAAATCATATTGGCAAAGAGTATTTCAGGATAGTAGAGCTCTTGAGAGGAAAGAAACAGACTCTGACTCAAAAAAAAAAGCAATAGGAAGGGAATGAAACAATTGTTTTAGATCACTTTGCTACCTCTTTGGAGGTTGGAGGAGAGCATATGTGGAAGCAGGGAGATTAATTTAGAAGGCATTGTGGCAATATGAGTGGTGAGATTGTGACATGAACGGTGGTGCTGTAGGAGAGAGCAGCTTGTAAAATTAGTGTGAGTTGGTGATTGAGTGGATGAAGGGTATAAAGGAAGACCAAATGTTACTAACTTTCTAGTTTCACTATCCCATTAGTTGTTATTTCTGTCTGTATGTGTTTTCTTTTCCCAAGAAATAAAGTTAATTCTTAATTTTTATATTAAAAAACCCAAATTATTTCTTCCTTGATATTTATTTGGAAAATCCACAACTTTTGTTACTGCTACCAGATAAAACATATAGTTTTGCAAGCATATTGGTAAGATACATTATTTCATTCCCTTCCTTTTTTTTTGAGACAGTCTTACTCTGTAGTTCAGGCTAGTCTTAAACTCTGTATGTAGCCCAGGCTGGCCTCTAACTTCTGGTGATCGTCCTGCCTCAGCCTCCAGAATATAGGATTTATAGGTGTGTACCACCATTCTCAGTCCTTTTGCTTTTTTTTCTCACTACATAGTTCAGGCTGGCCAGGCTGGCATCAGACTCATGGTAATCCTCTTGCCTTAGTCTCCCAAATGTTGGGAATACGCACATGCACTATCATGCCTGGCTCTGTTGCTTTTTTTTTTGGTACAGGGATTGAACTCGGGTCCTTGTGCTTTCGAGGCAGGTGGTGGCACCACTGAGCTAAATTCCTGGCCCCCAACTATTGCTTTTTTAAAACACATAAGGGTTGTTTTGTTTTGTTGTTACTTGTATTCTAATTTTAAGGATGTAGCTAAAATTTTCATAGAGTGAACATAACTATGTAATTAGCATGAGCATCAAGAAAAACAACATTTCTGGTACCCTAGAATTCTGTGTTTCCTTCCAGTTGCTGTTTTTCCTTCAAAGCTGACCAGTGACATCTAATTATTACTACTTAGAGAAGTCTGTTTCTTCATTTTTTTAAGAATTTTGATTTAAAGATAAAGTTAAGAATGCAAAAAAAGCAATTCTTTTCTTTTTTCCATAGATCTTTTTTGCTTCATTAAAGCTTTAGAATTGGAAACAATTTATTTGTATCTTTAATTGATTATGGGAATATTTAGAAATATGTCATTCTAATAGAAATTGTTCATTTTTATGGAGTTTTATGTTTTTCCTGGTATTTTCTCATGTGTTCTCTTCGAACCTTAAAACTGTAAAGTTGGAATATGCATTTTCTTATGAAAAAAGTGTGATATTACTGTCAGTGTTTGGTATAGTAAAATTGTTTTTTGGTAATATTATCTATTACTAAGTAGGATGATTTATTTTTCCAGAACTAATTTTATGTCTGTTTAAAAATTATTTTTATTCAGGTTCTTGAATTAGTGTTGGAAAATTTTGTTTATCCATGGTACAGGTATGTTCTTTCTCTGCGATCTTTTGTCTTTAATACGGTTAATACCCTAAGTGTGCTAATGATGTATTTTCAGAGTAAGTCAGGATTTGTCAACATTTTAGTCCAAGTCTTTGTTGTGGGGAGCTGTGTTGCATGTTATAGGACATTAAGCGAATCCTGCCCTCTTCACATTTATGCTAGAAGTTTTGCTTCTAGAAGTTATGCTAGAAATTATATTAAGTTATTTTAGTTATTCTAGAAGTTATGCTTCCTTCCTTCTCCTCATCCCTGTTTTGACGACCAGAAAACATCTTCAGAGATTACCAAATATTATGTAGAAGGCATAATTGTTCCAGTTCAGAATCATTGATGTAGGCAGTTTGAGGCAGGCAGTTAACCAGTAATTTAGTGATAGTAAAGAGAACCTAAGCTGCTTTTCAGAAGAAGAGTAACTTGAATATTTCCTCTCTGTGGTAATCCTCTTTTTGACACAGGATCTTGTTAAATCACTAAGATGCCTAGACTTAGGTTTGAACCTGCAAACCTGTTGCCTCAGACTCCCCTAATGCTGGGATTAAAGTCATGTACTACCATACCTGCTGCTTTGTAGGATTTATCATTTATAAATGTATTGGTTTAATAATTTTGTACAATTTTCATTTGAAATAATTGTGCTTTTTGAATATCTAAATTTAGATGTTTTATTAAATTGAAAAATAGTTTCAGTTGGGTTTAGTGGTGTGTGCCTGTAGTGCCAGCACTTTGGAAGGTGAGGCAAGAGGATCACCATGAGTTCCAGGTCAGCCCGAGCCACAAATTTTAAGACCAACCTGGCATAGACACTCTCTGAAAATAAATAGTAATTTCAATAGATTGTCTGTAAAAAATTTTTTTTAATTGAGTTTATTGGTACAGTTTTGGTAGACAGTACAGTTACATTCATTATTCGGATCTTGTACCTTTACATGAAAGATCTTGGTTCTCATTTTTTCTCCTTGATTGTCTGTAAAATTAATATTTTTTTCTAAAATAAGTGAATATGTCTTGCATTTGTAGTTTAAGCCAAGCTAATAATGAAGCCTTTTGTAAAATGAATCCTTTTCTAAAGATAGCCTTATTTCACCTCACTACTGAATTATGACTATTCAGATACAGAAATCAGATTATGTTTCAAAGAGTTAAGTTACATATTTTCTCTTTGGTCTAGTTTTTTTCCACCCCCTGGAATCAGGGATCCAGCTCAGGATCTTGTGCTTCCCAGCAGGCATGGTGCCACTGAGCTACGTTCCCAGCCCTTGATCTAGTTATTAATGTAGCCTGCTTTCTTGAGATTTAATAGTGGGATGTATGGTTGATACAGTTGTCTTTATTCTGACATGAAACATAATGGTTAGGCCTGTCTTCAAGTTCAGGATGTTGCCATTACACATCTTTTTTTTCTTGGCCTTGATTAGGGAAATGGGCTAATTCTTCAGGGAAATGAAAAGCACCTCCTTAGATGAAGTTTGTAAAAATTTTGATTTAAAAATATTTGAGTTTCGTTCATTTTCTTTTTTAAATGGAGTTTGCAGATACCCACACTCACCAACACTTACATACATATTTACTTTTAGAATTATATTATTATTTCAAATATTTTGAGCCAACTTAAAATTTTGTATTCTGTTGTTTCTCCAGACTTACTGTTTTGTTTCTTTGAAATTTCTTTGATGATGGTTGGAAAATAAGCTTAGTTGTAAAAAAGACTGCACACATGTGTTTGCAAGATAATATATGCTACAATTAATGATGATTGTTTTGTACTAGAATTATCAGAGATGTTTATTTTCTCATTTGTACATTAATTCTAGTCTGCAATGGAGAGCATTATTTGTAAATAAAAAATAGCATAAGTGGATAGAAAAAATTCCTTTCTTGATTTCAAGAAGATGAAACTGTGTATCTCTAACCTTCTGAATGTTTGCTTTTCTCATTTGAAGGGATGTAACAGATGATGAGTCCTTTGTTGATGAACTGAGAATAACATTACGGTTTTTTGCATCTGTTTTAATACGAAGGATTCACAAGGTATATATTTATAATGAGACGTATGGGGATTTCAGGCTGTATTATGTTGTTGTTGTTTGTTGTTGTTGTTGTTTTTGAGACAGGGTTTCACTATGTAGTTGAGACTGACCTGCAACTCACTATGTAGCCTAGGCTGGTCTTGAACTCACAGCAATCCTCCTGCCTCAGCTTCCCGAGTCCTGGGATTACAGGCGTGCACCACCATGTCCAGCTGGGCTCTATTATTATGAAAGATGATTTTAAGTCTTAGGTTTTTCTATACTGCATATATTTTCACTTTTTAAAAATTAAAAATAAATGAATCTCTTTTAAACTATTAATCAGTTTTGCTTTCTTTAATACTTGTTCATATGTTGGTTTATCAAAATTAAAATGGAAACTTTAGAAAAAAATGTTTCATTTAATTTATTGATTAACTGGCAGTTGTAATCAACTTTTGGATTTTGAGCTATATTTTGTATATGTTGTGTCTTTGCCTTTATATTGTAGTGTGTTGGCTCTAGATGTATACTTGTCTACTGCTTTGTCAATGCAATAGGACTGATCATATTGACAGTGAATTGGTACATACTTGCCATTAATTAATGAGTTAAAGATTGCTCTTATTAAATATTTCTGTATCTATTTGAGAAATGAACAATATATTCATCCAGTTCACAAAAGAAAAATGTGAAATAGCCAATGAATAATTGAAAATATGTTCTCTTACATTAGATAAATGTTAAGAAATAATTATTCTTTTACCTGTTAGATATGGAAAGATAAAAAGGGATGTTAATATCTAGTAATGATAATTAGAAGAAATAGTAAAACAAGTGCAAATCCAAATTGGTATTTTATACTTGATAATCTTTACTAATGTGTTTAAAAGATGTTCCTGTGTGTGATGGTACACATTTGTAATCCCAGCTATTTCTTTTTTATTTTTTTGAGACAGGCCCTCACCGAGTAGTTTAGAGTGGCCTTGAGTTTACTATGTATCCCACGCCAGCCTCAAACTCACAGAGATCCTCCTGCCTCAGCCTCCTAAGTACTGGAATTAGAGATGTGCATCACCACGTCCAAAGTAGGTGGGAAGCTGAGACAGGAAGATTGCAAGTTTGAGCCCAACCTGGGCAATTTAATGACTTATTGAGACCCTGTCTCATAATACATTTATTCATTGATTAGAAACACAGAAGTAGCTCAGTGCTTTCCAGCTTCAATCTCCATTGTAAAAACAAACAAACAAACAAAAAACTTAAAATTCTTAGACTACCAAATTCAATTCCATTTTTTGTTTTCTCATTGAGTTTATTGGTACATTTTAGGTATACAGTACAGTTACATTCATTATTGGGATCTTGTACCTTTACATGACAGGTCTTGGTTCTCATTTTTTCCCCTCATCCCTGCCCTCCCTTCACCATTTTTATAATATATTTTAAGAAAATAATAAAAAAAAAAGAACAAATTTAAAATAATTCAAAGATGTGTATAAAACTCAAAGATTTATTGCAGCATAATTTTTAAAAAGGAAAACTGCTATCTGGTGATTAGATTATTAGTTGGGTAAATATAATTATGCATTGCAGCCTAGAATTCTACAAAGTTGTGAAAAAAATCATTTGATACAATAATGCTTGTTTACATGGTAAAATATTCATTAAGTGGAAGAGACAAAAATATCTGTGGAGTTTTTCACTTTGCATATAAAGCTAACATATTAAATTTGTTAATAGTTATGAGGACATGTATATGTCCTTAAAATTATTAACACTTATTGTATTATGATAATGGTGAGCTGTTGCTCAATTTGGATTCTTTCCATGTACTTCTTGTTTGCTGTGCTTCTCCCCGCTTAATTTTATTGGTACATTTAGGTATACAATACAGTTACATTCAACATTCATCATTGGGAACTTGTACCTTTACGTGATGTATCTTGGATCTTTTTTTTTTTTTTTTTTTTTTTTTTTTTTACCCTTCAACTCTCCCTATTTACAAATACTTTGTTTCCATTTTTTCCTTTTCTCATATTTTTTCCTTTGCCTTCCCCTGCCCCTCCTACTTCTACCCCATTTAGACTTTTTCTTGCTATTTCACATTATCACTTGCACATTTTGATCCTATTTACATTTTTAGTTTCTCACACCAGAGAAACTATTTGGTATTTACACCTGTGTGTCCTATTTATTTTACTTAAGCGTATGCCATAATTTATTTTTGTATTGCATTATGTATTTATGATTTTTAAGAAAAGCTGATGTTTTAAAAAAGTTTCTGGGGCAATTGTTTTATGATAGACTAGGTGCAGTAAATCAGTAAATGATATAAATATGATTGATGTAGACATGGAAGTGAAGATTTGAGATAAATTGTATTCTTCATAATAAATTAGTTAATAGATGTTAGTTAATAGAACAATTCTGTTAGTCTTTGAGGTAGTCTAGTGGATTCTAAATAGCACCTCATACTGGGAGTATAACATTTAGTTGACATTATTTGATATGTTATTACATATAATTTGATAACAGCTTTACAGTAATTTTATTTGGATAAAGAACTAAATTTTGAACTTAAGTATAAAATAGTATTGAGCCATATAATAGCCTAAAACAACATTCAGTTTTGTTAAATGCAATAAATGGTCCCTGAGTTTCTTTATGGGAATATGAAAATGTGTAATTGAGGCATTTACCTCTTAAGAATTTATTTTTAAGAGATATATATCAAACAACCCATTTAAAATATACATTGTAGTGCTTTTTAGCTAATTCATACCACACAGCTATGCAGACATCACCACAAACCTCATAGAGCAGTGCAGATATCACTACAGTCAATTGTAGCACATTTTTATAACTCAGAGAGACTTTATACTCTTTCACTGTAAACTCCAGCGCTCCTATCTCAGCCCTAGCCATTCATAGTTCTACTTTTTTTTTTCCTATGGATTTTTCTATTCTGGTTGTTTCATATAAATGGAGTCATAACAACATGTGTTTTTTTTGTGATTGGTTTCTTTCATTTACCATAATGTTCTCCAGACTTATCCATGTTTTCATGTTGTGGCATATGTCAGCATTTCATTTTTAATGGCTAAATAATATTCTCTTGTGTTGATATACTATAATTTGTTTATCTACCCATTCTTAAATTTATATAAAATTGATATGGGGTCAGGGATGGACATTGTATTATTTCCACCTTTGGGCTATTTATAACCTATGAACATTTGTGTACAATTTTTTTTTTTTTTGGTGGAGATACATGTTTTCATTTATCTTGGGTTTATACTTAGAAATACAATTGCTAATTCAAATAGTAACTATATGTTTAATACTTTGAGAAACTGCCACTCTGTTTTCCAAAGTGGCTGCACCATTCACTTCCCTTCCAGCAAGGTATTAAGGCTCTAGTTTTTCCACATCCTTGCCAGAATAAGTTCCCCTCTGTCTGCTTGTACTCCCTCTCTCTCTCTTTCCATCTCTCCCTCCCTCTCTCTTTCCTTTAATTCTAGCCATCTTAGTGACTGTGAGTGGTATCCCATTGTGACTGATTTGCAGTTACCTGCTGCCATTTATGTTGAGCATTTTTTTCCACATATATCATATATCATATGTCTTCTTTGGAGAAATCTCTTTTTAAATCCTTTGGCCATATTTTGCTGGGTTCTCTTTCAGTTACTGATCTTTACAAGTTCTTTATTTTAGATATATGTCTTTTACCCGAAATATGATTTGTCATATTTTTTGTCCATTCTGAGTTACTGTGCTGTAACTTCTTTGTTCATATTTTATCTGAATCTGTATTGGGGGATGAGTGGGTCATTCATCATATCAATTTTATTTTGTTTGTTTGTTTATTTATTTATTTTGGTACCTGGGATCGAACTTGGGACCTTGTGCTTGCACAGCAGGTTGTGGCACCACTGAGCTAAATCCCTGACCCGATATCAATTTTATATAAAATAATTATGTCAGTATCAGAGGAAGTAAATGGTCATCAGTACTAATATCTTTCATATCCTTGCTTGGATAAGGTAATTTGAGCATATTGAAAACAAAGCATGATTTAAGGTTATATTTTTTATATCAAAATTTAGTGACAGATATATTATTTTAATTTTTGATTCTGACCTGAAATCTTTAAAATTTAACTTAAAAATGAAACTGCATGAGTATTCTCAGAAGATAAGATTTTATAAAGTGTTTGAAGGCTATTTCATAAATTGAGAATACCATAATTTATTATTGAGAACCAGGTGACCAAGGATAAATGAAGAGTAATTTTTTTTTGCATTTAATGCATTTTAAAATTTTATACAACCAGAACCCCACTGTATATGCTACTTACAATTGATATCCTTTTACATTTTTTTAATGGAGTAATGTTATTTTGGTTTTTTTTTTTTTGAGTAATGTTATTTTGAAATGAGGTGTCATACTGACAAAAATATCCCACTTATTGAACATGTTTGATCTTACACAGCAGACTGCTGTGGATTTTACCAGCAGATCAGTAAAATGTGAGGGTTTTATGAGATATCACACCTAGCAGGTTCATGACCCTGTGATTTTCTCTTTTTCTTAATATGAATTTTTTCTTATAACTTTGATGAGGAAAAAATACAGGTTAAATTTGTGGTGGAAGACAAACTTGCTGAAGTCTAATAAACATGTTTTAGTGATTTATTTTCAATTTCTCATAGGGAAGATAAGTAATTGTCAATTCCTCTTTGAATGTATTTAAAGCAAAGATTGTAAAGAAATAAGCTAGGAGTAAATATCTTATTTTGTGGGAAAAATTTTGCTTTTAAGATATGTGTATTAAGATAATGTGGTAGAAAACTGTCTATTGTTATAGTCAGTATGACCCAAGAATACTTCCTCCTTGTAAATTATATTTTTGAAAGATTCTGAGTTTTTAAAATTTGTATTATGAATTTATAATTCATAATCATATATTTATGGGATAACAACAATATTCTGATTTATGAATACTGTGTGGAATAATTAAAGCAAGCTAGTTGACAGTGTCCATCACTTCAGATACTTAATCTTTTCTATTGTTAGAGCACTTAAAATTCACTCAGCAATTTTGAAGTGTGCACTACTTTATTAGGAGATACATTCAGTAGATTTCAAGAAAAACCCACATTCCTCCTGGTCTCTAAATTTTAAAATTTGTTCCAGTACTTTACATATAGTATCATTGCCATTGCAATTAGTGATAATTTTTTAAAAAGTTTTATTTTAATATTGACTTTTCTAGGTGGATATCCCATCTGTTATAACCAAGAAACTCTTAAAAGCAGCAATGAAGCATATAGAAGTGATAGTTAAAGCCAGACAGAAAGGTAATACTTTAGTTTCCTATTTCAGTTTATTTGCCTACTGAAGAGAGTCTTGATTGCCTCTATTTTGTAGCAATTATAAATAATGCTAGTATAGATATTGTGTACAGATTTTTTTTATGTGGGGAAATATTTATTCATTTATTTATTTTTTGCAGTGCTGGGAATTGAACCCAACACCTTGTGTATACTAGGCAACCATTCTACCACTGAGCTACACCTCTACCCCCAAAATGTACTTTTAATATATTTAAAGTTTTGTTCTAAAAACAAAAACAAAGCAAAATAAAATATCAGGCTTAAAGTAAATGGAGCTGTCTTTTTAGATTTTGTTTATAAGTTTCATAAAATACCCACATCTTCTCACTGAGAATGTTATATAATAGAAACAGAATAGTGTGAAGATTTTTTGTTGAATCTTTATAAGAAGAGTGTTGCTGCTATTCATGTCAAAAATCATCCTTAGGGCTGGGGATGCACAAGCCTATATTCCTAGCATTCTGAGAAGCTGAGATAGGAGGATCACAACTTTGACCTGGCTTGGGCCACTTAGTAACTAAGTGTGACTCTGTCTCAATAAAAAAATGGAGGGCCAGGATGTACCTCGGTGACACCACACCTACCTGGCCAGCACAAGGTCCTGAGTTTGATCCCCATAGGGGGATCTAAAAATCTAAAGTGGGTATCTAAAAATATGGAGTAGGCATGTTGCTCAGAGAAGGCTTTGAATTTAATAGTACAGGGTGTGGGGTGGATCCTAAAGTGTTGGATTATAGAGCATTTTATATTTTGAATTTTTGAATTAGATATATTTGATCAATATTTAAAGTTTGAGCTGGGCATGGTAGCACATGGCTGTAATGATAGTACTTAGGAGGCTAAGGCAGGAGGATCACCATGAGTTCAAAGCCAGCCTAGGATACATAGTTCAAGACTAGTATGAACTATGGGGGGAGAGAGAGAGAGAGAGAGAGAGAGAGAGAGAGGCTATCCCAAAAGAAAAAAAATACTTTGAAAATATTACTTTGAAGTCTAATATTTAAAAAGATAACTTTCTAATAATACAACTTTTTTTTTTGGTACCAGGGATCAAGCTCAGGACCTTGCACTTACAAGGCAGATGGTGGCACCACTGAGCTAAATCCCTGGCCCTAGTAATATAACTTTTATCATCAGTTAATATTTATGAAGAAATCTGTATGTTTATGAACTTCTACCTTGTAGAATTTTAGACTTACTGGTCTATGCTATGTCTAAAGATTCAGAATTTCCCAAGAAATTCTATAACTTCTAAAATTATTGATGAATTTGATGTAAAAGGTTAATTAGAAGTTTTTTTTTTTTGGTATCAGAACTCGGGTCCTTGAGCTTGTAAGGCAGGTAGCAGCACCACTGAGCTAACTTCCCAGCCCAATGTTTTTGAGCAGGGTAATTATTGTTTTTGTAGAAGATGAATAAGATACAATAATTTGATAACAAAAGTCTGTGTGCTAGAAGACATGTTCTGTATTTTTTTCCACTAAAAGAAATCATTTCCCTGTGGGTGTGGTAGCTTATACCTGTATTCCAGCACTCTGGAAGGCTGAGGCAGGAGGATTGCAAACTTGCGCCCAGCCTCAGTAATTTAGTGACTTAGTAAGACCTTGTCTCAAAAAATAGAAAGGGCTGGGATGTAGCTCAGTGTTCAATCTTGAGTACCAACCCCTCCCAAATCATTTGGTCTTATTTAATTTGTGGAGACCTTGAATTTGAATTCTTGATTGCCCCAGGGGAGAAGAGTTCAGTATGAATTTATGGCAAAATAAACAGATTTCCCACAAAGAATAATTTCTGACTTTATATCCTGTTTGTGAAAAATTTTCTTGCAGAATATATAGTAAAAAGAACAGGGGCTAAGAAAGGAGTGACTAGGGTAGAGGCTCTTTTTTGTTAGGGGAAATGGCTGAAATTATATCTCTTAACTTGTTTAAGTTTGCAGTTTCAATTTTTTTATCTTACAGTAAAAAATACAGAGTTTCTACAGCAAGCTGCTTTAGAAGAATATGGTCCAGAGCTTCATGTGGCTTTGAGAAGTCGAAGAGATGAATTGCACTATTTAAGGAAACTCACTGAATTACTTTTTCCTTATATTTTGCCTCCTAAAGCGACAGACTGCAGGTATAAATAGATTAGAAAATATGATAGTGTATTTATTTACCATGCTATATGGATATTGCTGTTCTTGATCATAATATTCTTGATTGTATAAAATTTCGTGTTATTTTATGGTACCAATAGTATTTTTATTTAAATAAAATAGTTTATCAGGTCTTAAAATGCCAGTTTAGATGCTAAGTATTTGTAATACATTGTGTTTAGAATTTTTTCTTGAAACCTGATCTTGGAAACTGAAGACAAATATGAATAAAATTGATTTTCTTATTTGAGATCATTACATCTTATTTCCTTTATGTTCTTTTTTTATGAGACTGCATAGTTCAGTCTGGATGTGAACTCACTGTGTAGCCCAGGCTAGCCTTGAACTCAGTAATCCTCCTTCCTAAGCCTCCCAAGTGCCACGATTATAGGCATGCACCACTGTGCCTGGCATGTTCCTTTTTAAAAATATACACATTATGACTCTTATGGACAGACTCTTCTTATAACTCATTTAAGGGAATACTTGGGTTCAATCTCTAGTATTGCAAAAAACAGAAACAACAACAACAAAATAACATGTATCCAAATGCTTAGTGTACTTTTTTTTTTTTTTTTTTTTTTTTTTTTTTTTTGGTGGTACCAGGGATTGAACTCAGAACCTAATGCTTTCAAGGCAGGTGTGGTGCCACTGAGCTAAATCCCTGGCCCTGGTGTACTCGTGCTTTATGTTTCATTTTAAATTGAGCATTAAGGCAATGCAGTATTTCATTGTAACTGTGCCAGTACTTCTGCCTTAGAGGCATTTTGCCATTTTTGTCTCCAAGAGGGCCTTATTACAATTTTTTTTCTAACAGATTGGTGTAGTGTACTGTTGCTTATCAAAAGTACTCTTGTAGCATCGGTATTTTGAATTGGTAAACATTCATGATATGTGGAAAAGCATGACACACACTGTACAATCTCAGTCCAGAAAATGACATGTTGTATATGTGCATGTGGGACCTTGAAGGACATAACCAACTAAGCTGCTTATTGTCTACAGATGATTTTGTTCCTTACTTCTTAAGCTTTTGTTTCCTACAGTGCACATATTAACTTTAAAAAATAAATTTAAAACTAAAAAAAAAGAGAATCTGTATTTTAGCTTAATTTGTACTATTAATTTAAATATTGTAAGGTAATTGCATTATACTATTAAATATTAATCTTAGACACTAAAATATATTAAGCATTTTATTTTTTATTTTTAAAATTTATTTATTTATTAGCATTTTAAATATTTCTAGGCAGAGATAGGAATGGTCATGCACACCTGTAATCCTAGCACTCAGGAGGCTGAGGCACGAGGATAGCATGTTTGAAGCCAGCCTGGGTTATATAGTAAGACTTTATCTCTAAAAAACAAACATCAAATATTTCTAGAGAGGAATCATTTTAGTAGCATGGAAATCAACTAGTAGTTTGATTTAAATGTAGACTGTTGGGGCACATCCCAGACTGATTGTATTATGGTGTGCATTTTAACAGGGTCTTCAGGTAGTTCATATGCACTTGGAAATTAAGAATAAGTATAGATTACTAAATATATATAATTTTTCCCCCAGATCCCTGACCTTACTTATGAGAGAGATCCTTTCTGGTTCTGTGTTCCTTCCTTCTTTGGATTTTCTAGCTGATCCAGTAAGACTTTTTTTTTTTTAATCTTTTAATTATAATACACACTAAATGCAAAACACTGTTTTAAACATTTTTATGTGTATAGTTCAGTGGTATTAAATATATTCTTATTGTTGTATAACAGTCACTATCACCCATTTCTTCATCTTACAAAACTGAAACTCTAGACCTATTAAACAGTTTTTCATTTCTTCCTTCATCCCCTGGTGGCTACCTTTGTTTTTTTTTGGTTTTTTGAGACAGGGTCTCCCTATGTATTGAGATTGCTCTGGAACTCACTCTAGCCCAGGCTGTTCTCGAACTCACAGCGAACTTCCTGCCTCAGCCTCCCGAGTGCTGGGATTACAGGCGTGCGCCACCATGCCCAGCTACCATTTTACTGTCTATCTGTGAATTTGGCTACTCCATCACCTCATATAAGTAGATTCATATAATTGTCTATTTTGTTTTTTGGCTATTTCGCTTAACATAATATCCTCAAGGTTCTTCCATGTTACATATTGTTTTTTCTAAGGTTAAGAGTCTGGGTGTGTGTGTGTGTGTGTGTGTGTGTGTGTCTATGTGTCTGTCTGTCTGTCTGTGTGTCATTTACCAATTTATCCATTGTTGCCCACTTAATTCTCCATCTTTGATTCAGTAGGATTTAAAAGAAACAGGAATAATTTGTAAACATTTGAAATGCCAAAATTGAATAGCTTTTTTTTGCCCACTTTTATTAAAGTAATACATAAGTGTAAAACCTTAGCTACTGATCTCTTTATTTTTGCCTTTTTCTAGAGAATTTGATAATACAAAGTTCTAAAAATTCTGTGCAGAATGCAGTAATGGAATTATTTGACTGTTTGTTATTTCCCACTAGGACACTGTGAATCATTTGCTTATCATCTTCATAGATGACAGTCCAGTGAGTATTGAATATTGAGAAAACACTTCACATTTCATTGAATTTTGATTGTGTGTCGTCACGTCAAGTGGGGATTTTACTAAGCTCATACTTCTCTTTCTTCAAAGCCTGAAAAAGCGACTGAACCACCTTCTCCTTTGGTTCCATTCTTGCAGAAATTTGCAGAACCTAGAAATAAAAAACCATCTGTGAGTATTTTTAGCAATATCATTTTTTATATAAACAATTTTAGAACACATTTTTATAGCTTTTACTTACTATTCCTTCCATATTGTATCAAGGTGCTGAAGTTAGAATTGAAGCAAATCAGAGAACAACAAGATCTTTTATTTCGTTTCATGAACTTTCTGAAACAAGAAGGAGCGGTGCACGTGTTGCAGTTTTGCCTGACTGTTGGTGAGGCTTACTCACGTCTTACTAAATACCGCTTCTGAGTGATCTGATGTTGTAATAGCCATCTAACACTGTACTAGATTTCATTTACTAGATACTCTAAAGAGCAACTGTGAATTTCTCCCAAGTGTCAACTTCTTTCAAGACTGGGAAGTAAGGTATAATTTATGCCAATCAAATCCTAGTAGCAGGAAAAGGCACTAAAAATGCAGTATAATGTAAATATGTTAAAGACCCCATTAGTTGTCCAAATCCTTCCACTTTGTCATAGTTTTTGTAAAAGATTATTTTAATTAAATAGTCAAACAAAAATGTTTTACTTTTTTATAAATTCTTAGTGTGGATATTGAATTTGTGAGACACTATGGACTATTAATGCATTTAATTACTTTTAAAAAGATAACCTAAAAATTGAGGTATAATTTACATAGTGAAGCATGGAATTTCACTGTATATTTGAACAATTTTGCACACAAATACGTCTTTGTAACCTATATCTTTAACAAGATAGAGAACATTATGCTGGGCGTGGTGGCTCACACCTATAATCCCAGCACTCGGGAGGCTGAGGTAGAAGGATCTCTGAATTTGAGACCAGCCTGAGCCTACATAGTGAGTTCCAGGTCAGTCTCAACTACATAGTGAGACCCTGTCTCAAAAAACCAAAAAAAAAAAAAGATAGAGAACATTTTTCATTATCCTAGAAGTTCTTTTAGTGTCCTTCCCAAGAAATCCATCTCTGCTGCCACTCTTGCCAAAGCAATTACTAGTTTAACTTTTCACATTAAGTATGACTTTGCTTGTACAATTTCTTGTATAATGGAGTTACAAAATGTGTACTCTTGTGCTTGGTTTCATACATTCAGAATAATGCTTGTTATGATTCACCTTTGTTGTGTAAGTGAGTAGTTTGCTCTTTTTTATTGCTGTGTAGTTTTCCATTGTGTCTACATACTGAATTCTTTATCCAGTTCTCCTGGTAGATGAACTGCTTCCACTTTGGAGTTATTTTGAATAAAGCTGCTATGAACATTCTTGTGGGCATATATTTAATAACTGGATGTAGAATTGCTGGCTATAGGACAAATACATGTTTAATTTCATAAGAAAATGAATTATTTTTCAAAATGGTTGTACTATTTTTATTCCTCAAGAAATGTGTGAAAGCTCTGGTGGCTCTAAATCTTTACCAAAATTTGGTAGTGTTTTATCTTTTTATTTTGGCCATTTTAGTGGATCATATCTTCTTGCTTTAATTTGCATTTTTCTAATGACTAATGTTGTATAATCTTATTGGTCATTCAGTTATCTTTTGTCAGATATATTTATTATGAGTATTTTCTTGTATACTATGGCTTTTCATTTCATTTCTGAAGTGTTTTGGGGAGCAGAACTTGAATTTTTGGTGAAATTTAGTATATCAATTTTTAATTTTATATTTAATGCTTCCTGTGATTTTCATAAATCTTTGCCTACTCTAAATTGAGATATATTTTTCTCTAGGTATATTATAGTTTTAGAATTTACGTGTACATCTGTGCTCTAGCTTACAGTATTTTTTTGTGTCGGTAGAGGTTGGGATGTAGGATCTTTTTTCCTTCATAAGGAAATTGGTTGTTACACATTTAGTGGCACAGAGTGAAGGTCTGGAAGAATCTGGCTGGAAGCATCAGGGAATGTCTGATATGCAAGCAAGGATAGTTGATATGCAAACAGGGGTTTAAAGCGTGAAGGCATTGTTTATTTTGCTTGGAGAGATCAAAGGAGACTGAAACTTGGTTATAATTAGAATCTGTTAATACTGGGTAGAGATATCTGCTACAGTGTCTCAGCTGTATTACAATCTGATCAGATTGTTCCTATTGTTCCCTTATGGAGCTATAGTAATGTCTCCACTGCCTTGGTTTTTTGTATTCGATTTTTTAAAGAATCTGTATTTCTAGGAATTTATCAGTTTTTTGGAGAGGGGCAATATTAGGATTAAACCAAGAGCCTTTGCACTGACTTATACTCCTACCCTTTTTTTATGTTATTTTGAGACAGGGTCTTGCTAAATTAGTTGTTCAGGCTGAGTCAAATTTAGGATTTTTGCTTTGTCTCCCAAAGTGTGTATTACCTTGTGCACCATCATGCCTGGGTTATTAATATATTTTTATTTATTGATTTTTTTTTTCTTTTTTTAAAAAAACTTTTATTATTTAGTCTTTTGTTGTTGTTACTGTCTTTTGTTTTTGAGACAGGATCTGCTACATAGTCCAAAATGGCCTTGAACTTACTATTTATGTAGCCCAGGCTGGCTTGGATTTCATGTCATTCTCTCTAGTGCTGGAATACAGGCCTGTGCCACCACACCCAGTTAGAGTTTAGTTTTTAACTTTTACTAGTTTCTTTTTTCTTTCCTAGTTTCTTAACCTGAGAGCATAGTTGATCAATCTGTACATTTTTCTTCTCTTGTGTATGGGCAATTAGTTGTAAGTGTTCTATGGATTGTTATTCTTGAATTCCAAAATTTTTGATTAATTGGGTTTTCAAAGATCATTGAGTTTGAAGCATTAAAAAAATGTCCTGTGGCTTTTTCTTTGACCCTTCAGTTATTTTGAAGTGCATTGTTAAATTGACAAACATTTGAGGTTTTTTAAGAACGAGAGTTCTTACTGTGATGTATTTTTATCTAATAGTTTTCTGATCAGGTAATATATTCTATATGATTTTAGGCCGTTGAAATTTATTGAAACTTGTTTTATGGCTCTTACACAGATTGCTTAATGAATGTTCCATGAGTGTACAAGAACATCTGTTTCTATGTGTTGGATGGTGTTATAAAATGTCTAGTTAAATTGATATGTTGCTCAAATATTGTGTTCTCTCTGGTTTTTAAAAAAATTTTTTGAATTTTTTTTTTTTTGGAGACAGGGTGTTACTATGAAGTTCCGGCTGGCCTTGAACTCACAGTGATCCCCCTGCCTCACCCTCCCAAGTTCTGGGATTGTAGGTGTGCACCACCACACCCGACTTTCTGATTATTATTTGATTGATTCATTATTTTTCCCTTTAATTTTTAAAAATTTTAAAAAGTATTTTGAACGTTATTAGTAGGTGCAGACACAATTATGACTGGTATATCTTCTAGATGATTTCATAATTTTGTTATAAAATACTCCTTTAAGCTGAGCATAGTGATGCATGCCTGTAATTCCAGCACTTGGGAGAGGCTGAAGCAAGTTGTTGAGAGTTCAAGGCCAGCCTGTTTATGTGTTTGTTAATTCTCTGTCTTGAAATCTGTGTGGTATTGATAGAGCTACACCATCTTTTTTTTTTTTTCAAGTAACTATCTCTGTATCTTTTAATGTCTGAGTAAAATGTTTATTATAGTTCTTGTAAACAGCATTTAGTTAACTCCTGTAAAAGTCTAGTTTGATCTTTGCTTTCTAATTGGTGTGTATAGGACTTTTATAATTACTACATGTTTATGGTTATACTTTCTATCTTTAAAATCTGTCTGTAATGTATAGTTTTCTTTTAATTTATTCTGCTTGGATTTTCTAAGAATCTTGGATATTTGGGTTGGTGTCCTTTATCAGTTTTTGAAAATTTTGGACCAGAGATTTAGGTCAGTGGTGCCACACCTGCCTTGCAAGTGCTAGGTCCTGAGTTTGATCTTGGTTACCTGAGGTGGGGAAAAAAGTAAACAAAATTTTTGAAAATTGTTGGATGTTATCTCTTCAAATATGCTGCCTCATTTTCTCATTCTTTTCCTTTTAAAATTCCAGTTTTGTACATGTGAAATCCTAGGGAATGACAGTTTTATGCTCTTATCCCACAGGTTTTATATATGCTCTTCCAGTATTTTTTTTTTTGGTACCGGGGATTGAACTTGGGTCCTTGAACTTGCGAGGCAGGCGCCGGAACCACGGAGCTAAATTCCCAGCTCACTCTTCCAGTATCTACCTTTTATATCAATTTGAATAATTAAATATAAAGAATTAAGCTCCTTAATAATAACTCTTGAAAAAATAATTCAAAACAATATTTTGATTATTGCTGTCATCTCTCATTTTAGGAAAGATATTCATATGTTCAGATTTACTGGTGCCATTGGTATACAGCCTCCATGATGGAGGCGAATTGTTTAAAATGTTTATTGGAGATAAAAAGAAATAGTTTTATTGTTAGTGAGTTAGATTTCAAAATAGTAAATGGCCTTTTGTATAGGAAATTAATCCTGTTCATTCTTCAAAGAAAATTAGAAGTATGTTTACTTTTTTGAAATTTTAGCAAAAAAAAAATTTTGGGGGGGGGTGCTGGAGATTGAACTCAGGACTATGCTTGCAAGGCAGGTGGGTGGCACCACTGAGCTAAATTCTCAGTATGAAATTTTAGCATATTTATATTGCTATTCATGTATTTATGTAATTTATATTAATATATAAAATTTAGTTGACAATTTCTTTCATCTGAGTAGTTTTACTTGCAACCAAATGTTTTTTAAAAGTTAAAATGATGAGAGTTCCAGACCACCTGGACCACACAGTGAGTTCCAGGTCAGTCTCACTATGTGAGACCCTGTCTCAAAAAAACCAAAAAAAAAAAAGTTAAAATGATGAGTTAGATTTTTATAATTACTGCTCTTATTTATTTTTGGGGTTTGTTTTTTTTGGTACCGGGGATTGAACTCAGGACCTTGCACTTGCCAGGCAGGCAGCAGAACCACTGAGCTAAATCCACGGCTGTTTTTGACTTTTTGAGGCAGGATCTTGCTATGTAGTTTAAGCTGGCTTTGAACTCACTATGTACCCAGGCAGCCCTTGAACTTGTGGCAGTCCTCCTGCCTTAGCTTTCTGAGTGCTGGAATTACAGGGTTGTGCCACCACATCTGTCTTACAATTGTTACTTTTAATATTGACTACAATCAGATTAGAAATACGATGTTTTCATGAATAGTTTTATATTAAAATAATCTATTTTCTTATTTTTTCTTTGATTCGATAGAAGAATTTAATGATAGAATTTTACGACCAGAGTTATCAAATGATGAAATGCTATCTCTTCATGAAGAGTTGCAGAAGATTTATAAAACGTATTGTCTGGATGAAAGTATTGACAAAATTAGATTTGATCCCTTCATTGTAGAAGAAATTCAAAGAAGTAAGTCAAAGATGATGAAGACAATGAATTCTGTAGCTTTTTGACAGTTTTCAAAGAAGTTTTTCAATTTATTATTGCAACAGCTGTGTGAGGTACACAGGCAGTTTAAGTTATTGTTATTTTTTAATATTTAGCAGTTTAAAAATGTTTAGTAGTCATTTGTTCTAGCTATAAACTTTAAAACTTTTTTATTAGTAAATGTATATATTTGCTATACATAATATTTACATTCATTGTGGGGGTTGGTACATATATGTATTGCATCTTAATCATTTTAAAAACTTTTTGAATATTTACTAACGAGCTGAAAGCTTTGAGGAAGAGACTTACAATTCATATTAGTATTTTTGTCAGAATTCCATCATAATTTTGAAATCATGTAATTTCTTACAGTGGAGTTTCTGTAAAATACAGTTTTAATATTGTTTGTATGCTTTTTCACTGTACATGAATTTTAAACTAATATGTAAGGTATTTATACTGTTCATAAGTAATTCCTACAATACAATTTTTTGAATAGTTGCTGAAGGTCCATACATAGATGTTGTGAAACTTCAAACTATGAGATGTCTATTTGAAGCATATGAACATGTTCTTTCTCTCTTGGAGAATGTGTTTACTCCTATGTTTTGCCACAGTGATGAGGTAAGTCAAAATATTTACCTTGTCTGAGGATTTTTACATCAATTTAATAATGGCTGTGATACATAATTAGATAAATAATTCATATGGGAAAATAAAGATTAATAAAGTGGGTACTTTTTTCTACTTTATAACTAATGGAAATTAAAAGTTATTTGTAAATACAATTCTTAATACAGTAATACATTCAAGGGTGTACTGTATAAGATTCACAGATGTATTGAATAAGACTAACTCTGTCAGATTATGGATGAATCAATTTAGGAATGTTCTCCCAGAATGGAACTTGTTCGAAGTCAGGGACTTACTGTAATTAAAACCATGTTTGTGTTTTTGTGACTAGGTAGGCTGGGACCAAATTGTTCTGCCTATAATACTGCAATGATGGAGAAATCCCATTCTTCTCGTATAAACATTATTTGTAGATTTGAGGAAATCTGATGGTCTGAATGTCTCTATTTGCAGTATTTTAATCTTTTATTGTATTGGACTCTGGTTGTATTCCCTTCCTTTATAAATAGCTTTCTTGAGATGCCATTTTTTTCTTTTCTTTTTCTCTCACCCCTCTTTCTTCTCTCCTACTTCTTTCCTTCCTTCCTTCTTTCTTTCCCTCCTTCCTTACTATGGATCTAACCCAGGACCTTGCAGATGGTAGGCATGGGCTGTACTACAAGCTATACATACTCTAGCCCTTAAATGTCTTTAAAAAAAAAATTTCCTTTAAACTAGAGACTAGAGAGATAAAAATAGTATGTTTCAATGTCAACTATTAATTTACTAAATTATAATTCTTATTTACTATTTTGAAGTATTTCAGACAACTTTTAAGAGGTGCAGAATCACCAACACGCAATTCAAAATTCAATAGGTAGGTGTACTTAACCCATATGTATGTTTTGTTTTTTGACTTGCTGATGGTAATCATTCCGTGATAGCTTCTTTGTCTTTTTTGACTGTTTTTCTGGATGAATACGTAGTTCCATTGGTTCATGTGTAGATACCTCATCAATGATTGATAACTGATTATAGCAACCTGAAAATACCTGAAATTCTTTTAAAAAAGTAATACACTGCTTTGTTAATCTTATGCTTAATAACTTGCTTTATTGGAGAGTGAGAACTAACATAAATTAAGTGAAATCACAGATAACTCAAATTTGACAGTTTTGTTTTTAGAGAAAACTTTTTTAGAGTACTTGATAAAAATTGGAGGAGTTTTTTTCTTCCTTTTCCTTTCTAGTTCTCTAGAAATGTAAATGTGCAGTTAACCTAAAGAAAGATAATGGAAGAGAGTCTATCAATAATAAACTGGATAATTAATGTCCTGATTTGTCTTTATAATTTTATATATACACAAAATTGACAAAGACATCAAATCTGTAAGTCTACAGAATAGATATTACAGATGTTATTTTCAGCACCTTCCACTTTGAACAAGTATCTAATAAATATTTAGAAGTGATATGAGGAGAGAAATAGGCAAGTCAGAGAACAGTGA
The DNA here is from genome assembly GCF_012274545.1 of Fukomys damarensis. Classification (NCBI taxonomy): domain Eukaryota; kingdom Metazoa; phylum Chordata; class Mammalia; order Rodentia; family Bathyergidae; genus Fukomys; species Fukomys damarensis. Next base: position 51,119,544 of record NW_022900926.1, on the reverse strand, counting down.
TGTTTAATGGTTAGTGCAAGAAAAAATATCAAAACAATGGGAAAATATATTGTGTTTTTTGAGATAGCCAAGTGTTTTAGGAGTAGATTTGGAATTTTTAGAATGCTGAATATTAATTTTTGCCTAATGCCTTAAGATAAAGTAGTATACATGTAATACATTTTTTGAAGAGTGGCAAGTATCTTTGATTTTTTGCAAAAGTACCACTCCTTCACTTTTCTCTAATTTGTGTGTTATAGCCATGAGACATATTCTGTTTAGCAAAAAATCTGATCCATGCTACGTATTCTTTGCACAGTCTCCACACCTCTTATTTTAGCCAAATACTTTTTCAATTTCTTCTGTCAAATTTCCCAGCACATTTGAGAGTTAGGTGGAATTTATCTTTGTGTATAGACCTAGAATATTTAGATTCTCATAGTAGGATATTGAACTTAATGAAATCCCTACGTGGGGACCATTTAAGGCTCTGTGCTCTTACAAGTCTATTGAGTAGCTAAATCTGAGTCATGATTATAACCCCGAGATGGAAAACTTTCTTTGTTATTTTAAGAACATCTGATTATCTTCACCATATTAAGGCACTTATTTTACTAGTTTTAAAATATTAAAAAAAAGACAAGGAATTATAGTTTTTTTTCCCCCATTCTGGATACTGATTATAGCCTTTTAAAAGTATCTTTCTCTTTATTTTGACCTGACTTTAATATTAACTATCAGTCTTGTCGGGACTCTTCTTCTTTGATACCTAGTGATTCATTTATCTATATGGAGTAAGTAAAGGAATTTCTTACTGTTCTTGGATTTTAGGAAACTTGAGTAACTTTGCTGATTTGCCGTTTAATGACTTATAGTATATAAAATGTTTCTTTATGCAAAATATATTCATTCATATATTCTGTCTACATTTTATTTCATTGTATTTTAAAAGTAAACTTTTAAAAGAATATTGTTAATCTTGACCTGTTTCATTGTGTATTCAAAGCACAACTTTTTAATATTTAGTAATTTTGTTAACTTTACTTCTTACTTAGAACATAAATTTTTCTTCTCCAGTGTTGGGGGTCGAACCCAGGGCCTCATATTTGCTAAGCAACTAGTCTACTACTGCACTACATCCCCAACCCCAAAATAATCTTTTTAAAAATCCTCATGATAAAAGTTTGTGAAGAAGTATGTATAATTGTATATAACATGGACAACACATGTATCTAACACAGATTCTATGGTGGAAAATAATGGGTGTGTTTTTGTGCCAAGTTTTTGCTGGCTTGGTCTCCACATATTTTCTACTGTCAAACAAATGGTATGCCTAGGTACAAATAAATACAAAATTATTTTCTAACATACTCTATTTTTAAGATCTTTAGTAATCTGTGCTTTTTATCTCCAAACCCAAACACAACCATCTGCTTTGTTTCTCTTACTTTTATTAAACCATTCTTAAAGATGTTTACCTTTTTTCTGGCAGTAGAGGGGATTGAACCCAGGGAGCACTGAGCTATATCTGCATCCCTTTTTATTTTATTTTATTTTGAGGCAAGGTCTCACTAAGTTGCCCATGCTGGCCAGCAATTTGTGATCCTCCTGCCTTAGACTTCTAAATCAACAGGATTATAGCCTTATACTACCATACTACCTACTTGGATTTTTCAGCTTTTACAAGGATAAATGCTGTCCTTTGTGTAACTTTTTTGTTTTGTATTCTAACGTGAAACTTGTTTAATATCTGGGCTTTCTCTCTTTCTTCTTATATAATTTCACATATCTGATATTGCAGAGGTAGCCTAAGTTTGGATGACTTTCGGTAAGTCTTGAATATGTGATTCTTTTCAGTAAAAGTTATCTGTTTAAAGTCCAGAAAGTATACCCCAAACCTTAAGTACAACTAAAAAAGAAAAAAAAAAAAAGCAGTTCTGTGCAATTACTGTCTTTCTGTCAATTGCTTAGAATAACTTTAAAGTGAATCTCTACTTTGATTCTAAATATCTCCTGGTTTTTTTGGAACTGGGGATCAAACCTGGGACATTGTTCTTGTAAGGCAGGTGGCAGAACCACTGAGCTAAATCCCTGGCCCCAATATCTCCTTTTTTTTTTTTTTTTTTTTTTTTTTTTT
>NW_022900926.1:51091748-51117099 GCF_012274545.1 Fukomys damarensis | reverse complement strand
GGTTTTTGAGACAGAGTCTCACTATGTAGTTGAGACTGACCTGGAACTCACTGTGTAGCCCAGGCTGGTCTCCAACTCACAATGATCCTCCTGCCTCAGCCTCCTGAGTGCTAGGATTACAGGGGTGCACCACCACACCCGGCCTCACCGCGCCTCTTTTTCTTTTTTCTCTGGAATTTCTGCCTTAAGAAATTCACTTCTGAAAAATTTTATAAAATCAACCTTTCTATTTATTTATTTATTTATTTGCATTTTGAGAAAGGGTGTCACTATCCAGTTCAGGCTAGTCTTGAACTTGAAGTAGTCTTCCTGCTTTAGCCTCCCAAGTGCTGGATTACAGGTGTGCACCATGATGCCCAGCAAAGCCAACATTTAATGTTTGTGGGTGAGCAGGCTGTTTCCTTGGGCTGTATTTGCTTTTATCTATAGCCTCATTCGCTACCCCTTCCTTTTGGCATTTCTTTTCATTACTTTGAAGTTAAATAAGATATACTTTATGCCTCATTCCTCTTTTGAGTATTTATATGATTATAAAGTTGAATTTTACTTAAACATTTGTCAACCACAGAGTCCTGGGGTTTTGTTGTTGTTGCATTGTTATAGTAAATAGGTATTTTAAAATTTTTTATTTGTACATGTTTGCAGTACATAATGGTTACATTCATTGTGAGGAGGTGGTACCTGTATATAACACACTTAATTCTGTTTACATCTTCTTCCTCTCTCCTTGTTCCTCTCTCGATCTCTTGGCCCCATTCCCATTTACAAAAGATTTATCTTCCCCAGTTCCTATTATCTGTCTTTTATTTTGCTCTGTAAATTATTTATACTTTGGATTTCTCTTATAAGAGAACCTGCAATATTCAACCATGTGTGTTTTATGTATTTATTTCACTTAACATTGTATAAGTGGGTGTTGTTTTGAACATCTATCTTGTGGCACATTTTTTAAATTTCAAAACACATAGGCAATAGGATTTATGTTCCACTAGGGGGCTCTCATCTTTAAACATTTTAATTCAGTGTTTTCAAGTATGGCAGCTAAATTTTAAATGTTTATTCATAAATTTTGTCTCATATACTCAGACTACAAATTTAAACTTTAAATGTTGTGTCATTTTTTACTTCTAAGATGTTAATACTTAATCTCTGTGATAGACTCTAAAGATTATGTTAGCTCTACTTTCAGTTTACCATTTCCATAAGTATTTCTGTACCTATATTTTTGTAATAATATGTAATATATTGTTAGTATTGTTTATAGTAGGTTAGACTGTTGTGATACTTTTGCTATGTGCCTGATAAGTTTTTTTTTAATATTTAGAAGCACACAGAAAAGGGGAGAATCATTTGGAATCAGCAGAATAGGCAGCAAAATTAAAGGTGTATTCAAGAGTACCACAATGGAGGGAGCTATGTTGCCTAATTATGGTTTGGCTGAAGGTGAAGATGATTTTGTAAGTAAAATTCTTCAGTTTGGTATAACTTTAGACCCACTATAGCATAAAAAATTGGATATGCTTATTTTCCCTCTCCTTTATCTTACTTCAGATTTCTTTATAGTATTCATTCTTTCATTAGTTGCATAATTTTATGATACTAATCTAAGTTTTAAAAATTTCTGAGAAAATTATTTATTAAAGCAAAGTGGTTTCTTTTAAGTTGAGATATTTCTAGTATTCAAACAATTTGCAGTCTTTTCATTAGGCTTTTACTTCAGTCCTGATTTTACCTCTTTTCAACCATGTATTCCAGGGATGCTTAGGTGTTCATAGATGCCCTAGCTGCTTATTACTTACTCTGTAGTCTGTGGACCGGCAATATTGGCATTACTCCTGGAAGTAAGGTGAGGGAATTGAGAGGCGTTATCATAGATACAGAGTCTCAGGCCCCAACCTACCGAGACCTGCCGAATTGATTTGCATATTAACAAGATCTCCATTTTATTTATATGCACATTTTGCTCACCATGCAATTTTGTTTCTCTGTACTTTTGCATATGCAGTCCTGTTTGAAATTCCTTTCCTTCCCTTATTTACCAAGGTAATCCATATTTATCTTTTAAAACTCAGTTGATTCCCTTCAGTCTTTGAATTACCAGATAGAATTGAAGGTCTCCTGCCTCAGCCTCTCAAGTGCTGAGATTGCAAAGGTGTGCCACCACAACCTTACTTTTTTTTTTTTTTTTTTTTTTTTTTTTTTTTTTTTTGGTTTTTTGAGACAGGGTCTCACTATGTAGTTGAGACTGACCTGACTCACTATGTAGCCCAGCCTGGTCTCGAACTCACAGCAATACTCCTGCCTCAGCCTCCCGAGTGCTGGGATCACAGGCATGCACCACCACACCCGGCACACAACCTTAATGTTTATTAGTGTATGCTTGTAGTACATGATAACATTCATTGTGTGGAATTGGTACATGTACATAACACATCTTAATTCTTTTTTCTTTCTCTTCCTCTCCCCTGCCCTACTCCTTCTGTCCCATTTGCAAAAATTTTATATCCTTGTTGCCAGTAATCTTTTATTTTGTTCTTTATTTATATTTTGGGTTTCTCATATGAGAAAAACTATGTTATATTTAAGCTTACATGTCTTTGATTTATTTCATTTAACATTGTGGTCTCAAGGTTTATCCATTTTCCTACAAATGACTCAAGTTTATCCTTCTTTACAGCAGAATAGTACTTCCTTGCGTATAATTATCACATTTTCTTTTTTCATTCATCTTAAATGTATTTTATATTTTAATTTTTTTGAGGTTTAAAGTAGGAAAATTTATAAGAGAATAGGAATGAGGAATAAGAATAGCTCCTGAGTGGTAGGAGGGGTCCTGAATGGGTTGCCAATCTATATTTTTAGTTGAAACAGTCATTGTATATATTTATGAGTTACAGTGTGACATTTCAATCCATTTATACAGTATATAATGATCACAGCAGAATAATGACATTTATCATTTCTTTGTGTTGTAAACATTTAAAATCCTCTGTACAAGTTATTTTGAAATAATTATCAACTGTAGTCATCCAGCTGTGCTGGAGAACATTAGAAGTTATTTTTCCTATCCACTTGCTCCTCTGAACCTACCAGTATTAACCGTCCTCTCTTATCTCCCATAACTATAGCCTTCCTAAGCTCTATTAACCACTACTTTGTTCTCTCTTTTGAGATCAACTTTTTAGCTTCCACATTTGAGTGGGAACATGTATATTTTTCTTTCTTTGCCTAGCTTATTTCTCTTAACATATATTCTCCAGTTTCATCCATGTTGCTGCAATTTCATGACAGAATTTCATTTATTCTTTGTGCCTCTATTATATGTTCCATTGTGTACCATATATTGTTTGAAATTATGTTTTAATTATGTTTAATTATATATTTATAATTCCGTCTGGGTGAGTCCCATAGAGGTGTAGATATTGTCTCGTTTATACCTTTTTTGTGTACCAATTCTTTTTTTTTTTTTTAATAAGGGCTGTGTTGCTCAGTGCTTCACCAACTCCAAATTATTGGAAGAGGGAACATATTAATATGATAAAATTTACATAAGGAAAATAATTCAGTAGGATATTTACTCTGATAGGCAAACTTAAAAACGTCTTTTTTATTCTTGATACTGGAAATTACGCAAGACCTCATAATTGCTAAGTAAGCACTCCACCATTGAGCTATATTCCCAGGCCTTTTTTAAAAATTGGGGTTTAGCTCCCTCTCCTTCATTCCCCTTCTCTATTCTCTTTGCCCCAGCACAGGGAATGGAGCCTAGGGTCTTCACACTGAGTTCTTGTGTACCTGTTCTTTATGGAATGAAGATCTTGGATTCTCATTTTGCCTTTTACTGGCCTGGGTACTAGGGATATAAAGATGATTAAGGTATAGACTTTGTCATCAAGAAATTCGCTATCTGTAAGTGTAAGAGATAGTAGTGATTGGATTAAAATGACAAGAATGTGGAGTAGAGGAGTAAACAATTTCCTTTTTTCCTTTTACCTGTTTCCTTCAGCCTCTGTCTTGCTACATTGATGAATTTTTATGGGGTTCCCCAATTCTGCATAGTAATTTAAATGAAAGAAAATATTAAGCCTTTTTGGGGGTAATCCAAATGTATTATTTTCCCCTATTTCCTTGTTTTCCTTGAAAAGTATAGATAAAAATAATAACAATAGATCACACAAAGGGATAAAGGAATCTTTTTCAAAATATTATTTATGTTTTCTCTTTACTTTTTGGAATGGGGATTGAATTCCAGGGAATGCTGGGCCACATCCATAGTCCTTTGTGTATTATTTTAAAATAGGGTCTTGCTAAGTTGCCCAGGCTAGACTTGAACTTGGAATCCCCCTGCTTCATTCCTCCGGGTAACTAGGACTATATACCTGGCCTATGTTTTCTAATTTTAAGCACATTATATAATATATTAGGTTTTTTTGTATGTGTGTGTGGTGCTGGGAATTCAGTGAGGTAACCCATGTATTCTAGGCAAGTACTCTACTACTGAATTTTTTAATAATGTAGAAAAGAATTTTAAGTACCATTGATAATCCTACCACTCAGCAGTCACTTCTGTTAATATTTTGATGATTTTCTTTATTAAAAATCTCTTGCCTTCCTACCCCTGTAGACTAGACTAATACTACATGTAAAGTTTCTTAGTTTTTTGAGACAGGGTCTTAACTCTAGTTCATGCTGGCCTCGGATTCACTATGTAGCCCAGGCTGGCCTCGAACTCATGGCAGTCCTCCTCAGCCTCATGAGTGCTGGGATTGTAGGCGAGAGCCACCACACGTGGTACAGTTTCTGTCCTCCCTTAATATTAAATTTTTGTGACTTTTTATAAAAACATTGATAAAACACTTTCCTAAAGGGTTATGCTAATATACCTTGAAAACAGCAGTATATAACAAATCCAGGCCATCTGTATTCTCTCAATTAATGGCTGTTGACATTTATAAACTTTTACATTCCTAACGTACATATCAGTACGTTAACTTTGTTTTTCTTTCTCATTGGGTTTATTGGTACATTTTAGGTATGCAGTACAGTTACATTTATTATTAGGATCTTGTACCTTTACATGACAGGTCTTGGTTCCAATTTTTTCCCCCTGTCCCTGCCTGTATGTTAACTTTTATTTCTTATTGCCAAGGTTGAACATTTTTTATTGCTTGTTTTCATTATTTTGCTATATTTCTGAAGTGTCTATTCTCTAGTTGCTAGTGTATTTTCATATACAGGTGAAATAACTAAACCTGAAGTTGATGTTAGTAATGCTTAATTTTTTTATTTATCTTCACTTTTTCAGGAGAAAATTTTGTATCATGTAATTTCCTAAGTCTTACAAATTACCAAATTGATATGGGCATATTACTTTACAGTTGTATCTTATATGCTATAGTTCTAAATGTACTAGAAATACTAAAGTTATCCTGGTAATATTTTTCCAGATTGAGGAAGGAATTGTTGTGATGGAAGATGATTCTCCAGTAGAAGTTGTGAGCACACCTAATGCTCCCCGAAACCTTGCTGCATGGAAAATTTGCATTCCATATGTAGACTTTTTTGAGGATCCTTCCTCAGAGAGGAAGGAGAAAAAGGAGAGAATTCCTGTGTTTTGTATTGATGTTGAAAGAAATGATAGAAGAACAGGTAGGAAGATTTATGAGTACTTTTGTTTTTTTTGTTTTGTTTTGTTTTGTTTTTTGGTTTTTTGAGACAGGGTCTCACAATGTAGTTGAGACTGACTTGGAACTCACTATGTAGTCCAGGCTGGTCTCGAACTCATAGTGATTCTCCTGCCTCAGCCCCCCGAGTGCTGGGATGACAGGCATGAGCCACCACACCTGCCTATGAGTACCTTTTTTAATAGATGCCCACAAATCTATTTTTCTCACATACAATAAAATTTTGCAATTTATAACTATTGAATATGACTGCAAATCCAAAGGATAAATGTCCAGAACAGAAAATTGAAAGCTATCTGCATTATCTCTGTTACCCATTAGATAATTCATTCAACCAGCTATTGAGTAGATAGATGTACATGATACTCCTGACAGCCTAACAGTGGGTTTTTTTTGGCAGTAGTAGGGGTTGAACCTAGGGGAATTCTTATACCCCAGTCCTTTAATTTTTTTATTTTGGAGTAGGCTCTTGCTAAGCTGTGCATGGTGGGCTTGAAATTACAGTATTCCTGGTTCAGCCTCCTGAGTAGTTAGGTTTATAGGCATGTACCATCACATTCAGCTTGTGATCTTTTAATGGCTTTGTTGACATTATCATTAGCCATTATACTTACTATCATTATCATTAATATACTGTATATGAATTAAGCAGTATTTCTCCTCCCCTATTGTTGTGGACTAATTAGAATTGATAGAAATATGATCAAACTTTATATTTTTTTCATGTTTTGCTGTATTTTTTCTTATGGTTGTTTCAGGTATGATCTGTAATGAAGACAGGGTTTAAACAGCATTCATACAGAATAAATGGTCATCATTCTGGATTTTGTATGCGAGGTGGGCAGTCAGTGTAAGGAAGAGCACAGTTGAAGTCCCTTTACATTTTGGGAACTGTGAGGAAAGAAGGGAAAAAAGTGACAATGCTAGGGAATGGTTTTTAGAGTAAAAACTAAGTGATAGTATAAAGATCAATGCTAATCATTCTTATTTTTCAAAAGGTATTATTAGGTTTTCCGATTTTTTTCAAAAGCAGATCTTATCAAGGACATAAAGCATAGGAATATGGAAGGAAGGTTGCCCAGAGCAGCTAGCTATGGTTTTTCCTATTAGAGCTAAGCATGAGTGAGTCTTATTGGTATGGTCTGAGGCACCACTGCTTGGACTTTGCTACTATTGCCATTTTCTCAGCATCTTAGGTGTACAGCAAATCAGTTGTCCGTACTTCAGTCTGATTTCAGTTTTGTTTGAGAATATACTTTTGTTTTTATATTTTGATCATTATCTCTAATTTTAGTGCTTTATTTTAAAATATTAGACTTAATAATTTACTCCTAAAATGAAAATTAAGTCTTAAAATTTGTATTCTAAAGGTAATTTTTGTCAGCATTGCAGATTCTTCTGTCAGTGTAATGTGCTGTTAGGAAACTGGCCTGTGAGGGAGAAAAAAAAGTATCATTTACTATGTTGATTTCATATGTGTGGTAAAATAAAATTTGCAGGATTTTTAAATGCCAAAACTAAATATACATAGATCTTTTAAGACCACTTGTTGAAGAAAAAAACTAGGATTTGCTTTATAGCTTGTGTCTACATCACATTCTTTTTTTTTTTTTTTTTTTTTTCTGAATAGAACTATTGCTTTAGAGTTGTCCTGGCTTTAGTTGATTTTGATCAATTGCATTCTCAGATCTATGCTGGAAAGGTATGAGATGCAAACCCTATCAGTTAATATTTTGGAGTGCTGATTCTCTGCTATGTACTTTATAAAGACACTTTATGTCAATAATTTTTTATGTCATAGTTATTATCATACATCTTAGCAAATTTAGGTATGCTGAGATTAAACTATTTGTTTAAGGCCATGTAGCAAATGAGGGAACTAGGATTGATATAAGCAATCTGACCTGATTCATTCTTTAAGCTGCTACTTTGTGCTCTCCAGTTTGGTGGCTAGTGATTATTGTATATATCCATTTAAATGAAATTATGTTGAAATTTTAGTTTTTAGTTGCACTAGCTACATTTCAGAGGCAATACATGGCTACTAGCAGATGTTTACTACAGATATATTGAATATTTACATATTCCAGATATGTTGATGATGCTTTCTATATTCTTAGGTGAGGACAATTTAGTAAATATTCAAGAGACTCAGAATTGATTATAAATTTTTATGAAATACATCATTTTGGTGACATGTAAAATATAGTAATTGTGCTCAGCACGGTGGCACACAACTCTAATTGTAACACCTGAGAGACTGAAGCAGGAAAATTACAAATTCAAAGGCCAACATGGACAACATAGTGAAATCCTGTCTCATTAAAAACAAAACAAAACAAACACAAAGTAGTTACATACAAAGTTTTAAAAGTTTCTGTCAGGTCTCTGATTGTGCTGTAGGAAAAGTATATTTGCTTGAGATAACTTCATAAATATATACATTTTTCTTCTACATAAGATAAGAAATACATGAAATGCCTCTTCTATGTAGTAATTTAAAATTAAAAATAAGGTAAAATATGTTAATATGCCCCAAATAATAAGTTTTTAAGACTGGAGTAATGTCCTGCTTTATTTATGTTTTAAGTATTGTATCTTTTTAGTAGTGGGTTATAAAATTGTTACTCAGTGTGTATTCAATTTTCAGTTGGGCATGAGCCTGAACATTGGTCTGTTTATAGGAGATACCTTGAATTCTATGTACTTGAATCAAAACTAACAGAATTTCACGGTATGTTGTGCTTTTTTATATAAAACATTATAATTCAGTATTAGCCTTCTTGAAAGCTGATGTACCAAATTACATTTTTGTTTATTTTATGTAACTGCACCAAAGATAACAGTGACAGTTGTGTATACTTTTACTGGTAACAGGAACATACTGTTTTTAGTTTTAAAATTTTTGATTATAAATTTTTTGAAATGCACATTGCTCCCCCCGACTTTTTAAAGGGAAATACCATGGAAGAATCTTTTTAAAAAAAATTAGTACATGTATGTAGTACACCATGTTTACATGCACACAACACACCTTAATTCCCTTTTCCATCCCCTTTCCCCTCCTTCTCTCCCCCTCCCTCCTTTAATCTCCTTGCCTTTTTTGTATGTTTGCTTAATAATAAATTAAATTTAAAAGATAACTTTCTTTATATTTAAAAAATGTCCTGTATTAAATTTTACTTTTGTTTATTTTGATGTGGCAGATTATTTATTTACTTTTCATCTTTTTGTGGAAGATAATTTATTAAACCAGAGATTTCAGAGTTAGTTTGTTCTTTTACAAACATCTACCTTGAGAAACATGTTTGTTATAAATCATGGCAAGAGTTATGATTTATCTCTTAGATGTAGAAACAAAACTCATGTTGAGTATTTCTTTTAAGGGTAGATAAATTGAATAAGAGAGCTTTCTAGCTCTTCTCAAACTTATCTTTTTAATTTAGTTAATAATCAGGGATATAATTATAAATATTTCCAGTCATTTTTAACATTGGTGTTTTGTGTGTTCGAATCATTTTACTTTAGAGAAGCTCTGTGTAGTGTCCCCTGGTCTAAATTCAGGTAGGCTCTAAAATGTAAAGGGCCAAGCACCTGCTTTACTGCTGGAGCAAAGTCAATGATGATGATTATTATAGAAAGATGAAGAATACAAAGTCTTACTCCGTATGTTTTTTTGTTTTGTTTTTTGTTGTTTTTTTTTTTTTTTTTTTTTTTTTTTTTGGGTGCTGGGGATTGAACTCAGGTCCTTTTGCTTGCAAGGCAGGTGGCAGAACTGAGCTAAATTCCCGGCCCCTTACTCTGTAATTTTTACCTATATTTTGCATTTGTACTTGTTTTCAAGTTTTTTTTTCTTTCTTTCTCTGTGCCATTCTGGTGCAGCACTGTGTCTTTCTTTCTTTGAGAATTTTTCTTTTTGTTTAAGGCTAGGATAATTTATCTCCAATATTTAAATCCTGGATTGACAAAAACTGATTGGATTCCAACTCTTTTGTTACTAAAATTTTGTCTGTTGTCTTTTTACCACAATTTCCACTGTCAGCCATATTTAAGAATTCATGTTTGGGGATTTTTTTTTTCATGTTCAGGGCTTTTAAATTTTGTTTCTGAGTGTATCTAATATTGATAAAATGCTGCCCTTTTTCCTCCCATGAGAGAGTATTTCTGATATTTTGTCCAGTGGAATCCTATCAATTTCATGATAATTTTTGAAGTTGTTTTACTATTGTAAAAGGCTAAAAATTTTGTCAGTGAAGAGGTAGTTATTGAGAGGTGTGATATTTTAGGTTTCAATACACTAAAGTTTTTTTGTCTAAATTTCTGATCTGAAGCTCTCTGATTTTGTAAAGATTAAAAAATAATGTTCCATTTCTACAAAGCAGTGTTAATAAACTTGGATTTGCCATAGTAAATTTATAATTAGGTTTTAAAAATAGTAGCACACATAGTAAGAACTATGATATGTACAAATTTTAGGCACATTTCCTGATGCCCAGCTTCCATCCAAGAGGATCATTGGTCCCAAAAATTATGAATTTTTAAAGTCAAAGAGAGAAGAATTTCAGGAATACCTACAGGTACGCCACCAACTTATTACTTAATTTAAAACATTGTTAATCATAGTATTTTCAGGTTTTTGTCTTTGCTTTGTTCTTAAATAACTGTCCATGTGAATTTTAAAAAATTTTTTTTTTATAGCTGGGCATAGTAGCACATGTCTATAATCCCAGCACTTGGAAGGCTGAGGCAGGAGGATCATCATGAGTTCGAGGGCAGCCTGAACTACATAGTGAGATCCTGTCTCAAAAAACCAAAAAAAAAAAAAAAAAAGCCTTAGCGTGGGAGATTAAAAAAAAAAAAGAGAGAGAGAGCTTTTGATATAAAGGAATGTATTCTAAGAATGAATAGCTTTTGTTATTTTAGTTTGTTTCCTGTTTAATTTTGTGTGTAGTACTTTATGAACTTTGGAATCTTCCTTGTCATTGTATTCTTTAGTCTCTTTGCATTTGCGTTTTATACCACAGATTTTTAAATTTCCCTAGATCAACCACTTGAAATTAAATTCCATTTTTTGGTAGTGTATTTACATCATTTTGGCTATCTAGTGTAATTGGTGTATTATTTCAGTGAGTGGTACCGTTAGCTTAAACATTCCTTATTTGAGATATCTGGGTTTCCAAAATTAATGATCATATTTCTAAGTGCGTACAAACAGAGAAATTATTTTTAACTGGATTAAAAAGTCTTCTTTGTGCATGCATTTTATAATTTCAAGTATTAATTTAGTTAACTTTGACTCCTTACCAAGAATAAATACCTTTTGAATTAAAGATTTTAACAGCGTGAAGAATTCTTTATGTTTAATTTCTTGTTATCTGAACCACTGAATGCTTTTATCTCAGAAGTATTTTTTTTTTTTTTTTTTTTGGTACCGGTGATCGAACTCGGGTCCTTGTGCTTGCAAGGCCAAGGCACTGGAACCACTGAGCTAAATCCCCGACCCTATCTCAGAAGTATTTTCTGTGTAACTCTTTGGTGGTGTGAAAATTGAAATGTGAAATAGCTGTTAACTACTGCAGAGATGTTTGGATACAACAATATTATTAATATTGTTAACCTGTTTTGTTTTTGTGTTTTTGTTTTTTGATACAGGGTCTCCCTTTGTAGTTTAGGCTGGCCCTGAACTCACTATGTAACCCAGGCTGGCCTTGAACTCATGGCAGTCCTCCTGCCTCAGCCTCCCAAGTGCTGGGATTACAGGCACGTGCCACCACACCTAGCTTATTAACCATTATTTAACCAACTACTTCTTTCTAAGAATGAGAGAACCTCATTCTAGAAGTGATATTTTCTGGTAATAAGGGCTTAAATTAGAGGTTGCTCTACTGGTATATTTTTTTTAAATGTGGATTTCTGCTCAAGCATTTCTGCAGAACTCAATATTAGGTAAGACTGGGTCAAATTTGGCTTTTAAAAGTCAGTTTATCATGCTAGAAAATAGTGTTTGAAGAACAGAAGGCAGATTTTCCAAGCTTTTTTTTCACATTGTATGTTGAATTTTCTTTTTTTGAAAGTACATTTAATTTCTATGAAACTATTTATGCTAACTTCTTTAATTAGCAAGGAAGGAAGCTGGGAGTGGTGGCATGTGTCTGTAACCCCAGCAGTCTGGACGGCTGAAGAAAGAGGATCAAAAGTTCAAACCTATCTTAGGCAATTTAGTGATAGACCCTGTCTCAAAATAAAATATTAATAAAGGGCCAGGAATACATTCTGCTCAGTGCAAAGGTCCTGGATTCCATTTTAAAAAGTCAAGGAAGTTTATCATATTGTAATACTCATTTTATAATTGAAAACTGAGAAATAATATCTTACCTCCTTGTAGCAATACTATAAATGCTTTATGTGGGGCCAGGGATTTAGCTCAGTGGAATTGCACCTGCCTTGCAAACACAAGGTTTCAAGTTCAAACCCTGGTACCAAAAAAAAAAAAACAATGATTTATGTAACAACGCTATAGATAGTATTGTCATCACCATTTTACAGGTAAGGAAATAGACTCTTGGGCAATTTGTAATTTTTGTAGCTAGGCTCATCTAGATAGCAAAGAGAAGAGCCAGAATTCAGACCCAAATGTTTCTGACTGTAGATGTCAAGGTTTTACGTACTATGCAGTACCATTCATTGTACACATACAGTTATTTTGTTATTTGGAATATTAAAATAATAGCTTTTGGTGATTTAAAATTGTTACTGTTTTTTATTTGTTTAAAATCGTTACTTACAGTTTTGAATACCATTCTAGATCTCTAACCTGTTGTTCTTTTACTCTTTTGTTTAAGAAACTTCTGCAACATCCAGAACTGAGTAATAGTCAACTTCTGGCAGATTTTCTGTCCCCTAATGGTGGGGAAACACAATTTCTTGATAAGATACTACCAGATGTAAATCTTGGTAAGTCATTTGAAAGAAATATATGAGGATAAACTAAAAAATGAATTAGTATTTTTTGATTAATTTAGGAAAATAGTTTCCATGATATGACCATGTGATAAATTGTAAGAGCTTTATTTTTGCAGTTGGAGCTGGGTTGTCAGTTGATGACTTTTAACCTGTCCATTTTATGAGTTCTGATTATTTTAAGCAGTCACTTCTGATCATATAACCTATCACAGAACATTATTATTAGCCAGTATATTTTTGTCTTTATTTTCTAAATATAAATACAATCACATGCAATGTAATAATGTTCTGGTCAATGACAGTGTATATGTAAGTAGTCATATAAAAATATATTGTCTAGTGACTTTGTAGCCATCTTTATTTGTATAAGTGCTCTCTGATGCTAGTACAACAGCAGAGTCACCTAATTTCACCCACATTTCTCAGAACATACCCTTGTTATTTAGTGTATGACTGTATAAGAAAGTGGAGAAGGTAAATATTTTTAGCATATATTATATTAATAGATATGGTATTTGAAACTTCTAATAAAATCTGAAAAACGACCGGATCTTTGACTTAAGACTCAGCTGCTTTTTCCTCCATCTTTGTTGTATCTTTCCTTCTTTTGTGTTTTAAATGTTATAAATATTTCTTAAAGCCTTATTTTCTTTGGGTGGTTTGTAGCAGTAATTCTGGTAAGTAAATAGTTAAGTTAGTTAAATTGAATCAGTCTTAAGACATTTTGAGTAAATTTTTTTCCCATGATACTTCAGTACATGAATTTTATTTAAAGCTTACAAATTGTTTAGAAAACCCTGGCATGGAACGTACACATGAGGTAGGGTATATGGAAGCATTTCTGCTTTGAATCATAGTGTTTTTAAGTTTGTTTTTCTTTCATTGATAATTTAAAAAGTAATTTAGGTGAATAAAATTTTGATCATTTCAAAAATTATAAATTTGTAAAACTAATTTGAAGTCTATAGATGTAATATAAATTGGAAAACTACTTGGAAAAATAGCTTGATGGAAAAACTGAATGGCCTTGTAAGTCTCTAAAATATATACTCTGGAAAATCTTTTTTTTTTTGGTACTGGGGATTGAACTTGGGTCCTTGCGCTTTCAAGGCAGGCCACCAAACCACTGAGCTAGATCCCTGGCTAGAAAATCTTGTATCTATGTTTGGAAATGTTTACAGCACCTTTGTAATAGGCTGAAACTAGAAACAGTACAAATGTTCAGCAGTAAGAATGGAAAGGGTGGTAAATTTATAAAATTGAATACCTGCAGCAACGAATATCTGTAAGTTGATGCAGCTTGCAAGAATGTAGTTGAATTTTAAAAACATAAAGCCAAGGGCTGGGGATTTAACTCAGTGGTGCTGCCGCCTGCCTCACAAGTACAAGGTCCTGAGTTCAATCCCCAATACCAAAAGCAAAAACATAAAGCCAAATGAAACAAGCACAGAACAATGTAGAATGATTTCTTTTATGTGAAGTTCAAAATAGGCCAAAGTAATATAAGCTGGAAGACTTTGTATTTTTTCCATACATTTTTCATAATATAAAGTATGCATGTGAAATTAAGTCAGTGGGTTAGATTTTACATATAGGCGTTTGGTTTCCATCTAGTCCCATAAATTAACATATTTAGTTAATCTAAAGTATTTGGTATATGTAGCCTTCTTGTCATTTTGCTGTATGTTTGGTTATGTATAGTGGTTAGGAATAGAACTGGGTAGATGTGGATATTAAGTAGGTTTGATTGAAGGTGAAAAATAATCAAAGATCATCCAAGTTTCTGTTTAAACAATTGGATAGATGTTGCTACTTGCTGGAATGAAGGTAAATTAGAAATTGTGTTGAATTTACTGTGTTTGGGGCTGGGGATTTAGCTCAGTGGTTCCACTGCCTGCTTTGCAAGTGCAAGGACCCAAGTTTGATCTCTGGTACCAAAAAAAAAAAAATGAATTTACTGAATTTATGACATCCAGTGGAAGAGATTTTGAAGGACAGGAGAGGCTGAGACATAGGTAAAGATTAGAGATTTGAGTTTTACTTGCTGTCACATTAAGCATATAATTCAACTCATAGAGAAGGGCATAGATAAAAACTGTAATATAAGGAATTTAAAGACCTTCTGGGGATAAGGACTATTACTAGGAGTATGAGAGCCAAAAAGAGCCAAGTGAGAGATTTGGGTAGTTTGTATGAAATAGTAGTTTTACTTTTTTATTATTAATGTCTCCTATTGCTATATCTACTTTTTGCTCAATTTAGCTGAAAGAATTTTAAGTTGGATTTTGATTTGTTGTATCATTTCTAAATACATCTAAATACATTTCTAAATTTCTTAAGATTTGAGAAAATCTTAGGATATTTGGTATTTTATAATAAGGGAACCTAAAGATAAGATTAAGAAGTGGGGAAACAGGAATTTGGAATAGAAACTATTCAAATAGTTTAAATGTTTTATAAGTTCTTAACTTTTAAAAAAACGTTTTTCAGATATCATTATGTATACATTATTATTTAAAATCTTTTAAAAATATTTATTTATTTATTTTCCAGTACCAGGGATTGAACTCAGGACCTTGCACTTACCAGGCAGGCGAGGCGCCCTTAGCTACATCCCTGATCCTGAAAATTTTAAAAATTGAAGTTTCAAATATAATAAAATGTAGAGAAAATTGTGTAATGAATTCCTCACTCTGTTTCAACAGTTATCAATACTTGGCTTGTTCCATCTCTTCTCTCACTTTCTACCACACTAGATTATTTTAAAATAAATCTCATATGTACCTATAAATATTTATTATAAATTTCTGTTGAGTGTAAAAAGTTTTAAATGTTTTTTATAGCTTTACATTTTACTATTTACTATTTAAAATTATGTAAGGAAATATTCACATAAGCAATTATATGTCTTCATAAAATTAATATTTTATTTTTAATTGCAGGGAAAATTATAAAGTCTGTTCCTGGAAAACTAATGAAAGAGGTGAATAAATGATTTATGTGTATTTACAACATGATAGTCATAAATTTTGGGTTATGTGATACTAAAACTTATAATCTTGATTTTCAATTTTCTTAAAATGATCTGTCACCACAGAAAGGTCAGCATTTGGAACCTTTCATCATGAACTTCATTAATTCTTGTGAATCTCCAAAGCCTAAACCAAGTAGACCAGAACTGACCATTCTCAGTCCTACTTCAGAAAACAACAAGAAGGTAATACCTGTTGTATTAGAGCCGTTAGTTAGGTCAAGAGCCAAGCCCAAAACTGATATAGAGGAGACTGTACAACATTGTACCTGTGGAGAAGGATGATCATCAGGGTATTACTTTATTAGTCTTTTTTTTGTACTGGGGATTGAACTCAGGCCCTTGTACTGGCGAGGCAGGCGTTGGAACCGCTGAGCCAAATCCCCGGCCATTTAACCAGCTTTTAAAAATGTTGAGCTGTTAGATACTGCCTTTTCCCTGTTCTGTGCCTTATCTCCTGGAACTCTGATTTAATTTTTTTTCTGTTTCCTTATCTTTTAACCTTAATCCGATATTTTTTGTCTCGTCTCTTTCCACTACTTTCTTGTCTATCTATTTTTTTCTGATCCATGTCCAGCTCTGTCTACCTGCTTCATAATGTGTGGTCTCTGTTTAAAACTTATTGAGGCTTTTTAATTTAGACTTTTCAAAAATTTCTGCCAAGTGTACTACTTTTTTAGGTAGTAATTTATTATCCTACAGACATTTTCAGGCAAAACAGGAATTAGGTCTGTATCGAATTATGAAATACTGCTTGGTACTAAAGGTTTTTGAGCAGTAAGTGTTGTACACTGGCACAGGACCATAGGGTGGGGAGGAGACTGGGTAGCTAACTTATCTAGTCTAGTGTTCTGAAAAATATAATAGTTAAAAAAGATTTGTGGCCAGGGCTGGGGATTTAGCTCAGAGGCACTCACAAGCCTCATAAGCTCAAGGTCCTGAGTTTGATCCCCAGAACCCCCCAAAAAAGGTTAAAAATTTGTGGCCCATCTTAAGTTTGTTTTTGGATTGTGCTTTGTCTATTTTAACAGACATTTCGTTTTCTTTAGTGGTCCTTTACATTTATCCTTACTGAACACAACAACTCTGTTAAATATCATTATTGGTAAAAAACATATTAGAAGGAATTGATATTTGGGCCTTAATTTTTCCTCCCCTCTGCTCAAACATCATCGTAAGTGGATCTTGAAATCTCAGAACATCTCAGTAATATCTCTGTCTCCCAAGAAATAGACATAGATGCAATTCATTGTAGTAATATTTGTCTTCTCTTTTGGGACTGTGATGAGTATACCTTATGTTGAAATTTAGAACTGTTTGAAAAGATGTAAGAGACACTTAAATTCTTTAGGTGGCCTTTAGTGTATATGCACTTTGTTTGTGAGTGGTGGAGTTTTAAAGATTTAGTGGGTTGGATTACCAAGATTACTGCAGGCAAATGTAAGGAAAGAAGAATTGTACTAGAGTGTGAATTTTAATGCATAAGCAAAATATTTTTGAAAGTTTGAACAAAATGAAAATTGACTTTGCTGGTGGCTTGTGAATGAGCCCAACCTTTAGGGAAAGGAATCTGGTACTCTATAACAAATTATCAAGTCTTTACACTCCTCGAGTTGATATCCCAAGTACTAGGAATTTGTCAGAAGAAAATAACCTAACAGAAATACATGTAATATATGAAAATATTTATTAAGCTACTGTTTAGAGAAATGAACAGTTGAAAACAGCACAGAACTAATATAGAAATGATTAATTATCTTGAGTACCTGCTCAAGGAATATTTTATAGATTATACATAGGCAAACTAAAGTAAAGTAAATATATTTGTGGTACTAAGTGAAAGAAGTAGGAAATACTATTGTTTTTGAACCTCATTGATAATAGCTATTTAAGTAGAGACTAAAAGGGACTGTGCAAAAGTATAGTAGCTATGGAATTAGGTGGTTAGGTTGTTTTTCTGTTTTTCTAGACTACTGCTGTTCTCTAATGAAAATAATAAAAGCATATACAAATAGGGGGACATATCAGGAGAGAGCCCTTTTCATATTTCTTGGGTTGAGAAAAATGTTTTAAATTTATACCTCTGGGTAAAGAATATCTAACTCAAGAGCCTGTAAAATATATGTTTTTTGTTCTTTTGAAACTTTTCTAGGAAGCAAGCTAGCTAGCTTACTTTCTCTCTAGATAGATAGATAGATAGTCATGTTTGTATTAAAGTTAGATATGGATATTTACACAACTTTATACATTATTTTGCTTCTTTTGGTGTATAAAAAAGGATTCTTTATACATAATGAATTGTGTCTAAAGTGAATGCAAGTTTTTATATATTTTGGGAGGAATATGTTTGCTTAATATAATTGGGATATAAATGAGGAATTTTGGAAGCAAATTTTAACCTGTTACTGCTTTAATTGGTAAATAATTAAATACCCTTATTGTGGGTTACTTTAGCCTTAAGTAATTATCATCAATAGGTACAATAAACTATATACCTCTTTATTATTCCAACTTTTACTTTAGCTTTTCAATGATCTGTTTAAGAATAATGCAAACCGTGCTGAGAATATAGAGAGAAAACAAAATCAGAATTATTTTATGGAGGTGATGACTATAGAAGGAGTCTATGATTACCTGATGTATGTAGGTAAGATCTAAGGTTTACGTTAAAACTTGTTTTTCATTTATTTATCTTATTTCTTCTGTGATGGAAATTGCTTGATTGTGCCTTTTTTTTTTTTTAACTTGGAAGATACCACATCTGTAAGAATTGAATGCAATTAGTCCTGAACATATTAAAGTTACTAGTGTTTACAAATAAAACATTGACCATAATTATTTGTTTTATCTGTATTGCAAGATACTGAAAATATCTATTTATCTTGAACAAGGTATTCAATTGATTCTTCTCAGGACGGGTGGTTTTCCAAGTTCCTGACTGGCTTCATCATCTGTTAATGGGAGCTCGAATCCTCTTTAAAAACACCCTGGAAATGTATACTGACTACTATCTTCAGTGTAAACTAGAACAGCTATTTCAGGAGCACCGTTTGGTTTCACTCATAACACTTCTCAGAGGTATTTTGTCACATCTTTGTTTCATGTTTTGTATATTTAGTGGTTTTCATTGGATTTAAAACAGTAAGAAGTCTTGTTTTTCTTTGGTTTGTTAGTGTTTCTATTATGAGGAAATATAAGTAAGAGAATATTTCAGAAATAATTTGTTTCTACACTTTTTTTAGATGCTATATTTTGTGAAAACACCGAACCTCGCTCTCTCCAAGATAAGCAGAAAGCAGCAAAAAAGACTTTCGAAGAAATGATGAATTACATTCCAGGTGCAGTATTTAAGTATCTCAATAGATCAGCTGCTCCTTTGAGGTTACAATGTATAGTTATTAAAGAAACGAAGTTTTACTATGAGATTTCATTTTAGAAATAGTTATATTGACCAGTTAAAATTAACTCACTAAATATAATTTTTCTTCTCATGGTACCACTAAGAACTTTAAGACAAAGCTGTTTCTCCTCACACTATAGCTAGATTCTTTCAATAATAACTTACAAGGGCTGGGGATTCAGCTCAGCAGCACAGTGCTGGCCTAGCAGGTGTGAGGTTCTGAGTTTGAACCCCGGTACCACAAAACAAACAACACGGTTGGGAATTTAGCCCAGTGGTGCCATGCCTTCCTCCCAAAAAACAATAATTTATAATCAAACTGGTTAAAATGACATGTCATGGGATGATTGGAGTCCTGCTGTCCACTATACTATGAGAATAGCTGTACTAGTGACTAAAAGAACTAAAAGTACTAAAAGTTCGTGACTAAAAGTTCAGAATTCATTCGTTTACTCCAAATTTATTGAGTATCTCTATGATCCAGGAACTTTTCAGAATGCAAGGGTTATAAAAAATATACTTGAGTAGCTCAGTCTGCCAGGAAGACAACATTTAGATAAAACACACATATGTTAGTAGAAGCACATTCAGATTATAGAGATAAAACTAGAGAGAAATAGGGTTTCCTCTCTTACAAAGTTGGTACGTTTGAGCCACTAAGTAAACTGGTGGTAAACACTTACTATGATGGGAAATACAAGAGGAAAATAACAAGGGGTTGGTCAAAGCATACAATACTTATTTTCAGACATCTTCCCACCTCACTAACTTTGAAGTTTAGGACATTTTAAATGTGAAATGCCTACAAGTTATCCAAGAGGAAATGTCTTATAAGCAACTAATGATCTAGGTGTGAAAGAGGGAGTAAATGTGGTATGAGGTGGATTTGTATAGGTAGGGGAGTTATATGTGAATAGACACTAATGCCTGAGGTGAAAAATATAGAGTAAATGGAGAAGAGAGTAACTTGAGTTTTTAGTCCATTAGGCAAGAATCTGGAAGTTGTCACCATGTCCTAATAACAAGTTAAAAGCTGAACAAACTTAAAAAATCAACACTTGGGTCATAGAGAGATGGGATCACAGGGCAAACCTCCACCCTCCCAAATTTACCAAAGGGTAAATATAGAGAGTCATAGCTAGCTGCAGTAGAAACACATGAACACAAACCTCTGTGGGAACCAGTGCTAAAGTAAGGAAATCTGATTACAACTGACAAATTGCTTGAACTGTACTGACAGGTCTCATAAATTAGAAACTCCACAGGAATCAAATCACAATGGCCCCCATACTTCTGTGAATTTTAACTCTAGGGTCTTCGCTAAGTTCTCAAAGTGAGTATCAGAGAAAAGTCCCCTCATGGCAGAGGGGAAAGTAGCCATTTCAATTATGTTAGAGCATTCTTTTCTTTTTGGAGAAACTAAGCGGAATATAATTGACCTGGGGGAAAGGAAATAACTAACTCCATCCATCCCCAGCCTTCTTTGTCCTTCTTTAGCTGTTTTGTCCTGCTTAAGGGGCTGAAAACAACATGTAAATTTCAGAGTCTAAAGTTTTAAACTCAAAAGACAGCCCTATTCCTAGGACTATAGAACCCTTGTTCTTCCTTCAGAACTTACCTCCACTTTGCTAAAGGCATGTTTGCAGCAAGCAGTTTCTTATGCCCAGTTTCTCGTCCAACGAGTAAGACAAATTCACAAAGCATACTGTAAGGCAAAAGAAACAAGCAAGCATCAGAACCAGACTCAGCTATGGCAGGGATGTTAGAATTAATTGACTAGGAATTTAAAAATAACTATGAATAAGATTCTGTTCTTAGGGCTGGGGATTTAAGCTCAGTGGTGCTGCCGCCTGCCTCATAAGTGCAAAGTCCCAAGTTCAATCTACTGTACAAAAAAAGAAAACAGTTAAAAAAAACAGTTTCTGTTCTGATGAATGAAGTAATTAACAGTAGGAATAGGAATAGATGGAGAGTGTAAGCTGAGATTAAAAACATCACAACTGTGCCAGGGATTTAGCTCAGTGGTTCCGCCACCTGCTTTGCAAGCACAAGGACCCGAGTTTGATCCCTGTTACCAAAAAACAAGCAAACAAACAAAAACACCACAACAGAAATAAATGGCGAATTCCCTCTGTGGGCTTATTGGTAGATAGAATGTTGATGAAAAATGCTTGAGCTTGGTGATATCTCATTACCAAATACCAAACATAGAAAGTAAAGAGAAATGAACAAAATATTCAAGAAGTGTGAAAAGGACCAAAGATGCAAATTTCAGATAGAGAAGAAAGAAGGGAGCAGAAAATATATTTTGGGCAGTAATAACTTGAGAATTTCCCAGAATTGTTAGATACCAAACACCAGAAAGAGAAAGCTCAGAAAACATAACGAGATAAATTTTAACAAACAATGACAAACCAAATTGTCAAACAAAAAAATAATAACACCTAGGTACATTGTTTTAAAACTACAGAAAATCAAAGATAAAGAAAAAACAAAACCCTGAAAAAAGCCAAGGGAAAACCACTCTACTTACACAGGAGCAAAATAAAAATTTCATCTGATTTCTTAAAAACTAAATAAGCAAATGGAGAGATATTTAATATTTAAAATGTTAAGAGAAAAAAACTTGCCAGCCTAGGATTCTGTAAACTTTAAAATAGTCTTTATCAGCTGACAGCAACCAAATATAGGAAGGAATAAAAAAAAGTGCAGGCTGCCCCTCAAAAAGAAAAAAAAAATCATCTTTTTAAAGTGAAGAAATAAACTTTCTCAGATAAACAAAAATTAAGGGAGTTTGCTTCTGGTTGATCTGTATTTGTAAGAAATTCCTTTGAAGGGGGAAAAGAAAAAAAGCCGGGCGTGGTTGTGCATGACTGTAATCCCAGCGCTCCGGAGGCTGAGGCAGGAGGATTGCTGTGAGTTTGAGACCAGCCTGGGCTACATAGTGAGTTCTAGGTCAATTTCAGCTACATAGTGAGACCCTGTCTCAAAAAAAACCAAAAAACAAACAAACAAACATCAAACAAACAAAAAAAAGAATTTCCTTAGAAGGAAAGTGATAAAATCAATAAACTTGGATCTGCATAAAGGGAGAGAGGATTACAGAGGAAATAAGTGAAGATAAACAAAATCTTACTTTCCTTACACTTAATTGATCTGACAGATCACTTCAAAAGAATAATAGCAATGTGTTCAAAAGAATAATAGCAGTACGCTTCATTATGTTTATTTGCATATAATACACTTCTGTCTATGTTTAAGCAAAGTTAATGGCAGCAGTAATCACAAGGGATAGGATTATTTTTGATATTATAAGAACTTTCTGCTGCTATGAAACAGTATATAGTGTTATTTGAAAGTAGACTTGGATTAGTTGTAAATGTATATTACAAACTTTAGGATGTCCACTAGAGGGAGTGAGGAAAAGAAATGTAATTCAAATGCTAAGAAAGAGAAAATAAAACCTTTAAATCCTCAGTCAAAACCACAAAAGTTGAAGCTGGGCATGGCAGCACCTGCCTATAATCCCAGCACTCTGGAGGCTGAGGTAGGAGGATCACTATGAGTTCAAGGCAGGCTGCACTGCATAGTGAGTTCAAGCTCAGCCTGAATTAATAGCAAAATCCTGTCTCAAAACAACAACAGTAAAAACCCCACAAAGGTATGCAAGGAGGGGAAGATAAAGATAGGATCAAAGAATAAGGACAAACAAATTGAAAGCAGTAATGAAAGTAAAAAATTTGGTAAATATCAATCCAAGTATATCAGCACTTTGAGAACCATTTAAAAGATGAGAGAATACCAGTGTGGATCAAAAACAAGGCTCAACTATATGTCATGTATAAGAAACTCACTTTATGAAGTCACACGTACATTACAAATAAAGGAAAATTATATGATTACATCATTGGTTAAAAAAAAAAGCCAGAGTAACTGTTCATTTCAGACTTCAGACTAAGAAAATTTATCATGGCTAGAGATTTTACATGATAATAAAGGGCACATTTCTCATATTTAATATGTATGCACCTAGCAACAAGGCATCAAACTGCATAAGTTAAAAACTGATAGAACTGCAAGAAGAAAGATTAATCCACTATTGCAGTTGGAGACTTCAGTGCCCCTTTATCAGAAATGGTCAGATGCAGCAAGCAGAAAATCAATACATAGTTAAACTCAACACCATTAGACAGCTGGGTGTAATTGTCATTTGTCAACTATTTAACAAGAGCAAAATATACATTCATTTTGGGCTCACAAAATATTCAATATAGACTACATTCTGGATTATAAAATTTACCTTAACAAATCCCAGCACTCAGGAGGCTGAGGCAGGAGTATTGCTGTGAGTTCGAGACCAGCCTGGGCTACATAGTGAGTTCCACATCAGTCTCAACTACTTAGTGAGACCCTGTCTCAAAAAGCCAAAAAAAAAAAAAGAATAGATACTATACAATAATTACTATAATATAATAATTACTATAAATCAGTAACAGAATGATAGCTGAGAAATCCCAGAGTGCTTGGCAATAAACAGCACACTTCTAAAGCTACATTATCCAAAGAAGAAATATAAAAAGAATTAAAAACCTACTTTGAAATAAATGAAAAAACAGTGTATCTCAATTTTTTGGATATAGTAAAAGTACTAGAAGAAAATTTATAGCATTGAATGTATATATTAGAAAAGAAGAAAGATCTAAATTCAGTTGCCTAAAAAAAAAAAAATAGGAAACTAGAAGGAGGAAGAGCAAATTAAACCTAAGTTAAGCAGAAGAAAAAATATTAGAGCACAGATCATTGAAATTGAAAACAAGAAATCAGTAGAGAAAATAAGTAAAACCAAGAGGCAGTTCTTCAAAAAGATCAGTAAAGTTGATAATTCTTTAACCAGGTTAACTAAGAAAAGCACAAGCAGGGTGTTGTGCACATGCCTGTAGTTCCATGTAGTCTGGAGGCTCAGGCAGGGATTCAAGGCCAGCCTGAGAAAATTAGCAAGACCCTTTTTCAAAATAAAACTTTTTAGAAGGGCTGGAACTGTAGCCCAGTGGAAAAGTGCATGTCTGGCATGTGTGAGGCCTGGGATGAATCCTCAGTATTGCAGAGAAAGAAAGGAAATAGAGATGGTTAAAAGGAAGGAAGAAGGAAGGAGAGAAGAGAGGGATGAAAACAAATTAAAAATGAAAAAATAGACATCACTACAGATCCCATGGACATTAAAGGATAATAAGGGAATAATGTGAATAACTGTGCACACAAATTAGAAAATCTACAGGTAACAGCAGTTCGTTGGAAGATACCATGTGCCATAAGAAGCAGCAATCTGAATAGTTCTATGCCTGTTAAAGAAATTTGAATCAATAATCAATAACCTTTTGAAATAAAGCACCACATGAATTTACTCATGATTCTGTCAGACATTTAAGGCATAAATTGTAGCTGGCTGTGGTGGCACAGTCTTGTAATCCTAGTACTTGCAATGTTAAGGCAGGAGGATTGCTGTAGATTTGAGGCTAGCGTGGGCTGTATAAGTGAGTTCAAGGCAGCCTGACTGCATAGACTCTGTCTTGGAAAGAAAGACTATACCAGTTCTCCGTAATTACTGTCAGATGATAGAAAGAAAGGGAATATTTTCTAACTCACTTTCTTTTTTTTTTTGGTACTGGGGATCAAACTCGGAACCTTGTGCTTGCGAGGCAGGTGGTGGGACCACTGAGCTAAATCCCCATCCCTCTAACTCACTTTCTGAGGTCAGCAGAAATGAAACATATACTAATAACATTTTTTTTGTTTTGTTTTGTTTTTTGGTTTTTTGAGACAGGGTCTCACTATGTAATTGAGGCTGACCTGAAACTCACTACGTAGCCCAGGCTGGTCTCGAACTCACAGCAACCCTCCTGCCTCAGTCTCCTGAGTGCTGTGATTACAGGCGTGCACCACCATGCCCGGCTAACATTTTTTTTTTTAAGTTAAAAAAAGAACTATAGGGCCGGGGATTTAGCTCAGTGTTTCCGCTGCCTGCCTTGTGAGCACAAGGACCCAAGTTCAATCCCCGGTACCAAAAAAGAAAACAACTATAGACCAATATCTCTCATGAATATAGATGCAAAAACATCACAAAATCAAATCCAGCAGTGTATAAAAAATAGACCAAATAGGGCTGGTGATTTAGTTCAGTGGTTCTGCTGCCTGCCTGGCAAGCACAAGGACCTGAGTTTGATCCCCAGTACCAAAAAATTAAAAAAATAAAAATCTCTCTCTCTCTCTCTCTCT
>NW_022900926.1:51087683-51091734 GCF_012274545.1 Fukomys damarensis | reverse complement strand
CTCTCTCTCTCTCTCTCTCTCTCTCTCTCTCTCTCTCTCTCTATCCATATAAAGGCTGGGGATTTAGCTGAGTTGGTGCCATGCCTGCTTGGCAAGTGCAAGGACCTGAGTTTGATCTCTAGTACCAAAAACAAAAACAAAAACAAAAACAAAAACAAAAAAAACCCCAAAACAAAAAAACCACCAAATATATAAAAAGAATTATAGACTGGTATATAAAAATAATTTTGCAGCCAAATGAGATTTATCTAAAATATGCAAGCCTGGTTCAAAATTTGAAAATCATTGAAGTCCACCTCAACAGGTAAGAGGAAAAATCACATGATCATATCAGTAGATACAGAAGAAGCATTCGACAGAATCTAATACCTATTCATGCTAAAAATTCACAACCTATTTATGATTAAAAACTAAGTAACTTCCTTAACTTCATCAAGAATACATACAAAAACCCAACAGGTAAATTCTTAATGGTGCAAAACCCTCAGAGCTTTCCTTGTAAGACCAAGCATAGGCAAAAATACCTTCTCTCACCACTGGCTTTCAACATGGAAAGTCTTTGTTTTTTTAGTACCAGGGATTGAACTTGGGTCCTTGAATTTGCCAGGCAGGCGCAGGAACCACTGAGCTAAATCCCTGGCCCAGAAAGTCTTTGTTAATATAACAAAACAAGAAAAGAAGGAAAAGGAATATAAGTTGGGAAGGAGGAAATAAAACTACCTTTATTCCTAGGTGACGTGATCGTCTATATAGAAAATCTGAAAGAATCCACAAAAAACGCTGGCCTTTAGTAAGGAACTATAACAGGTTTGAAGGATACAAAGTTAATACATAAAGGTCAATCACTTCACTATGTACTAACAGTAAATAAGTACAATTTGAAATTGAAAACAGTATTTATGTAAGTACTCCCAAAATTAAATATTTAAGTATAATCTTTCAAAGTAAGTACAAGATCTATATGAGAAAAAGTTTTGCCTTATAAAACGAAGCATAAAGAGAGTATATTCCATGAATAACATTAAGAATTTAGTTGTGATGGGAAAGGACAGATATTTGAACACTTTGTTTACCTAAAAGTAATCTTTTCCTGCTTGGGGGAAACATGTTAGAAATTATAATAAATGATGACTATTTCTTGATAACAGGAATGATACCATCATCTCCACTGTATAGAAGTAGACTTGTGCTCCAGTTTGGTGTTATGTTTTCCTGTGTATTTCTGTGTATGTATGCATAAATGTACAAACACCATTTTAGAGTTCAGTTTTTTGCTTCACCTTAATGGG
Organism: Fukomys damarensis; assembly: GCF_012274545.1. Classification (NCBI taxonomy): domain Eukaryota; kingdom Metazoa; phylum Chordata; class Mammalia; order Rodentia; family Bathyergidae; genus Fukomys; species Fukomys damarensis. The sequence goes on along the minus strand of NW_022900926.1, from coordinate 51,090,445 downwards.
GATAATACCTTGTGTATTATTTCTTGCTTTATTTTTCACTTCATAGTAGTGAATTTATTATTGCAACATTCTTTCCACTATTCCTTGTGCTTTGTGAATCTCCAAAAGGGGATACAGCAGAGCCCTGAAATTCACATTCCTAGAGCACCTGCAGATTGTGGAAAACCATGATTTTCAAATATGGTTAGAAACAATGCCTATTTTTATAGTTTAAACCTTAAACATGCTGTGTCTCCCACAATTATGTAACTTAATTTAAAAAAATACTATATTAATAAAGGCTTAGAGGTGGAAGCGTCTTAGGGATTTTAGGTCTTTCAGAAGAACAAAACTGAGAGCTCGATAATGACATGCCATACAGCAACCTGTAATGATGCGGGAATGCTGGTGTATCTGTCAGAGATGGGTTACAAAGCAGCAGGCAGTCATCAGCAAGGAGAAATGAATAACACTTTTGTATTGGCTATTTAGAAACTTCTTGCCAAAATACAGTTGCAGAGAATATATGCAGTTTTCAGTGAACAATTATTAGTTAGGTTCTAAGGAAAAATCCGTAAATGATTGAGACCTTAAACTATAATTTCGCAGGGTTATCCTGTCCATGACTACACGACAGCATTTCTCAATGTGACTGTAAAACTTTTTTTCCTAGGATCGTCTTGTAGAAACACTGGTTTTGGAAATAGACCATTTTTGCATAGTACAGTATCTGGGAAACAAGGTGGCGATTGTGCTTCATGATCCAATTACTTTAAAAATTGCTTCACATGTGGCTTTCTTGTGTAGATCTCATAGTCAAGTGTATTGGTGAAGAAACAAAGTATGAAAGCATCAGACTTCTGTTTGATGGTTTACAGCAGCCAGTGCTCAACAAGCAGGTAAAATTAATTAAAGCTGGTAAATTAGTGTTGGCTAGATTTGTTGTAGTAGGTGTCTGTTATATTTGTGGTTGAGTAAATGATACTACTATACTACAGCAAGGCAATGTAATTAAAACATTCAGGTGTTAAAAAGTATTTTATTTGTGTTACTCTTTGTTATTTTTTTTATTTATGACTTTTTTTTGGTACCGGGGATTGAACTCGGGTCCTTGCTTTTGTGAGACAGGCAGTGGCACCACTGAGCTAAATCTCCGGCCTATGACATATTTTTAAATTTAAAAGTAACATTCATTGGGAGGTACAGAAAACTCATGAAATAAAGTAAAATCTTAAAATGTGGTCGCTGACATTTAAAGTGCATAGAATAACCATAATTAACATTTTTATGTGTATAGTCTACATATTATGTTGAAGTTTTTTGTTGTTGTTGCTGTTTTTTCCACCCTGTACTGGGGATTGAACCCAGGGATGCTCTGTCACTGAGCTATATCCTCACCCCTTCTTTATTGCTTTTGAAACCAAGTCTCTAAGTTACTCAGGAAACGTAAGATCAAACATGTGATCCTCCTGCCTTTGCCTTGCAAGTAGCTGAGATTACAGGAATATGCCATCAAAGCCCAGTAGCTAATTGAGATCTTAATACAGTTAAAATCTTGTGTTCTGCTCATTTAAGTTTTTTTTTTTTTAAACATATAAAATAAAAATGTCAGCTGGGTGTGGTGGCCCTCACCTGTAATGCCAGCACTCGGGAGGCTGAGGCAGGAGGATCACTGTGAGTTCGAGACCAGCCTGGGCTACATAATGAGCTCCAGGTCAGTCTCAACTACATAGTGAGACCCTGTCTCAACCCCCCCCATATGTAAATAAAAAATAAAAAATCATGATAATAAAATGTGTACATGCAAGCACAGGTGTGCCTTCTATTCATTTTAAGAACAGAACAAACATTATTGTTACTATTGAAGCTACTTATGTGCTTGTTTTACTTTAGCAGTTCTTGTCCTTGTTTTTCCATGTAAAGATAACCACTATAATGAATTTTGTTTGTCATTTTTATTTTGTAGTGCTTTAAATTGTATCATTATTGTTTTTTGATGCTCTAGCTTACGTATGTTTTATTGGACATTGTGATACAGGAACTGTTTCCAGAGCTCAATAAGGTAACTAAAAATCAGTAATTTTGTTAATTCTCTTAATGGTATACTGACATTTGTTTTAATCAGGGACACAAAAGTTAAGGAAAACCTTGTGACTGTCACCCTTTAAAAATTGAACAGACCCAACAAATGACTTTTTATATTTCATTTATTCAACATGTCCAAACATAGAGTGGATTTTAGGAATGGGACTTCATTCCTTCCTAATTACAAGCAGAGAGGGACCATTTGCAGTCTTCTTAGAGAAAGATATGAGTTTAACTTTTGCTATTAGAATGGGCCAAGTTCTTCAGAGTATCATCTGAAATTCTCTGCTAAGTTAGACACTTGAGCATTTTGTGATGCAGTTGAGGCTGAACCTAAGAGCACAAAATGAATTGGATTTAGAGCATGATAATATTTATTGTTCAATTTAATCTTGATGATTTGGGATTTTTAACAGACTCATTTTCTATTATTTTCTGGATAATCCCTTTGGTTGGATAAAAAAATCTTACTGTCTAAAGCTATGGTATCATAATGAAATGCCACTTTTGTAGAGTAAAGGAAAAATTCTTGACTAATTGCCAACTATAAGCTTTCAAGTTTAGTAATACTAAATTTAGTTGTTTTTTTTTTTTGTTTTTTTTTTGAAAGATGGCAGTTACAGAAATTTTACATTCAACTACATTGGAATCAGTACTAGGGAATCTCAAACTCAGGATTACCAGATTTTTTTTTTTTT
>NW_022900926.1:51049644-51087666 GCF_012274545.1 Fukomys damarensis | reverse complement strand
GAGTTGAGGTTACATAGCCCAGAGTGGCCTTGAACTCGAGTATCATCTTGCTTCAGCCTCCTGAGTGCTGGGATTATGGGCATGTGCCACTACACTCACTCTAAGATGTTATCATATCTGTCACAATATGTTGCTGTATTCTCCTCTTAAACATAGATATTACTTGCTATAATATATATATCATACCAGCAAATTTCTTGCTTTATAATACATGTATGTCTCAGGTTAAAAGTTTAATACCCTAGACAGTTCACAAATGAACCCTTCCTATTGTCATCTATGTTTTAAATGAATTTATTTTTACTTTAGGTACAAAAGGAAGTTACCTCCATGGCGTCCTGGATGTAAACATTTAGATTTGGTATAGAATAACTATTTTGAAATTTTTATCATACTAGTGTAATAGAAATGTACTTTTTTCTTTTACTGTTGTATATTCTTGTGTATATCATGTACTGCAGTGTCCAAAATTGATTTTTTTTGTTGTTTTAATAAAGACTAACAAATTTAATAATGGTTGGGCTGGGGATTTAGCTCAGTAGTTTCACCGCATGCTTCGCAAGTACAAGGTTCCGAATTTGATTCCCGGTACCAAAAAACAAAAAACCAAAAAAAAAAAAAAAACTTAATAATGGTTAAATGGGATTAGGTTTAATAGCTTTTCATTTTATACTTGTTTTCTACATTTCACAAGAACATATGTCACTTATTGCCATTTTTAGAAGAGAAAATTCATAATCTCTTTAGGGCAAACAGGTAAGATTGATAATCTTTGTATTGTGTCCCTTAGTAATTGTTTAGTGTGGAAAAAGAATAAGAGGTGACTTTCCAGTTTTACGTTAATACATTAGATTTGTTTTCCTTTTTATTTTCATGTTGTACATTGTTAATTGTGTCTGTAAATAAATTTCTTGTATGAGATTTCTATAATATAGAGAATTTCTCCTTATTCTTGCTGGGCAACTGACAAATGTTAGTCCTTTGTGAAAACTGAATACTTATAGATATTTGTTACTGTGTAGTTATAACTAAAGTGAATTGAATTAAATGTTAACCTTATATATATAACTTAGGCAAGTAGATTTTTGGTTTATGTTGTTTATTGTCTTCAAAAGAAAAATGTAGAAATTAACTTTTCTAATTCTTTTTTCTTGAGGAAAATTAAAAAATATATATAGTAGTTCAGGCTTCAATCCTCCTGCCTCAGCCTTCTGAGTATTGGGTTTACATATATGCACTAGTATGCCTGGCATTTATTGATTGATTGATTGATTGATTGAACCAAGGTCTCACTATGTAGTTCACCTGACCTTGAACTCTGTGTAGTCTAGGTTGGCCTCAAACTGTGGCGATCTTTCTGCCTCAGCCTCCCAAGTACTGGGTTCACAGGCAAGTGCCACCACACCTGGCCTATGCTTGACTTTTAAAAGATTGTTTTTTTACAGATTCTGTGTTTAAGCTGGGCTTGGTGGTACACACCTGTAATTCCAGTTGCTCAGGAGGCTGAGGCAAGAGTATTTCAAGTTTGAGGTCAGCCTGGCCAACTTAGTGAGACTTTGTCTTAAAATAAAGAATAAAAAGGACTGGAGATGTAGCTCAGAAGTTTGGCTCTTGTCTGTCATGGTTGAAGCCCTGAATTCAATTCCCAGTATTACCAAGAAATAAAAAAGATAATGTTTAGAATTCTACTTGGATTTCTTTGCTGTGTTAGACTTTCTTCCTTAAAACAAATTTGTCAAGATTGAGCATTTTTCATTTAGTTATTGGTTGTAGTGCTAATTCAAAATGTATTTATTGAACTATAAGCATGTATTAGTATTATGTGGGAACTCTGAATATTACTTGGAAAATGAACACATTCAGCGTTAACGATTCATTTTTTCCCAAAACTTCAAAAATGACCTTGAAGTGTTACAATTTTTTTTTAAAAGGCTATTTATTTATTTATTTATTTATTTTGGTACCGGGGATTGAACTACAGTCCTTGCGCTTGTGAGGCAGGTGCTGTGAAAAGGCTTTAAAAAAAAATTATTGGTACATTTTAGGTATATGATATAATGACATCATCATTGGAAATTTGTACTTTTACAAAGCTATCTTGGTTCTTATTTTTTTCCCCATTCCCCTGGCCTTCCTTCAACCCCTCCATCCCTTCCTATTTACAAAGATTTTGTTTCCATTTTTTCATGTTAATTCCATTCCCTTCTTTCTTTTCCCCTACCCCTTCCACATCTTCTTCCCCTTTGCCCCTTTTCTTCCTATTTCACATTATCTGTTATACCTTTTAGTCCTTATTTACACTTACAGTTTCTCACACCAGAGAAACTATTTGGTGTTTATACATGTGTGACCTATTTATTTCACTTAAGAGTATTGCCTCAATGTGTATCCATTTAGCTATACGTGTCTCTTAATTTCTCATTTTTTATGGCTGTGAAAAGCCTTTGTTACTAGTTCTATTTTTTAAAAAAAATACTTGAAAGTTTTAGAAAATACATGATTTTCATGAACCAGTGGTTTAATAGCCTTAAACATTTACTAATTTCTCAGGAATGGAGAAAAATTAATCAGGCCAATCATTCACATTTAAATCCATAGCAATTTGAACATTATTTAAAATATAATGAATTAACTGGAAAATAAAATGTTTTAAAGCTTTTTAATACCATCCTCACCTACTTTTCTTTAAAAATTTTTTTTCACCTATTCTTAAAATTGTGGTATTGTTTATTTTGGTAAGAAAGAATTGTATGCTAGAGTCCCAAAATGGCATACAAAATGGATACAAAGTATCCAAAAAGTCTGGAAAAAAATAGCTTGGAACCAAAGTCAGTGAAGTTTACCTGGTAACCAGAAAGGGGAACTGACTGAGAAGAAAATAGGATAAACTGATAAAGAAAAAAATAGATCACAATGTGGAGTAAAGACCGTGCATTGCTTCCATTGGCTGGCTAGGTGCCAGCTTGAAGGCAAAATGAAACTAACAACTTTTGCTCACAGAGAACCAGAGAACTGCATTGGGACCAAAAGAACCACCTGCTGTTGGAATCAGCAAGGAAGTGGAACACTGCTTTCAGAGCAGCCTTCCATAGTCAGCATTTGGTGAGTGACCTCTGTACAAGAGCTTGCAGCTGCAACAATGGAGCAAGAATTGGCAGGAACACCATTGTAGGGGAAGGTAGAATGTTTGAACCTGGGTCCTAGAGCAGCTTCACACTGCCAAATTCCCAGAGTGAATGAGGGAAACACAGTCATGGGAAACTACTGGCAGTTGGAAAGCAGACTGGGAAAGGCAGGGGCTGGTGAACACAGACTTGGCTCCCATGATAGGAGGCCAGGTTCAGCCTGAGTTACATAGGATTACACACTGCTGCCTTATTTTCACTATAAGCAGATCTCTACACGCAGAATTGTTCTTGGGAAAACTTCCACCTTAATCTACTAGGGACATGAACAGGGTCACATCATGGCTTGAGCTCTGCTCCTTAACCTTAGGCTGAGGAAAAGAGCGATGCATCCAAAACAATAAAAAACTTCCTTGTATTATTCTGATTGTATTTTTCATTTTTATTTATTTGTTTTTTTGTTTTTGGTACTAGGAAATTAAACTCAGGACCTCGTGCTTGCGAGGCAGGTGGTGGAACTACTGAGCTAAATCCCTGGCTCATTTTTTATTTTTTACTTTTTAAATTTTATTCTTTCCTGTTTTTCTCCTTCTGTACATTTCCCCCAAAACTTTTATTATTTTACCCCTTTTTCTTTTATGAGCATATCTATGTATGTGTTCTCCTCTTTTCCTTTTTTCTACAAATATAATTTATAAAGGGTAGGGGAATTCTCCCTTGTCTCTGTATATCTCTCATAATTTTATCCATACATCTTTACCTGACTTCTTTCTCTTGCGTCTTATTCATTCTCAATTTTTCTTTTCTTTCCTCTCCCCCTTTTAATTTGTCTCCTTTTAAATTTTTCTCTAATATGTATTAAGATCAGGCATGGAAACATTTTGCATCCCCATTTCTAACTACCAATATTGTACCCAATTTTCCATTTTCTCCTTCTAAATATATAACATACCCTTACCATCATTAAGATCTTTTGCTCCCCTTCTATTTCCTCCTTTCACATACCACAGAGCAGAGGTCTTAAACTTTCTTTTTCATTTTCCTTCCACCATCAGGCATTACCCAGTCCCCAAACCCCTGGGCTTTTGATAACTGATGCTGTGCAATTGCCACTGAATGCTGTTTTTCTTCATTAGAGGAGACACAGCCATTGCACTTAGTGCACATTAACTATGGATCAAGACATGGGTTAAGATAGTTACACTATAACAATGGATTTCTTCTCTAAGCTAAAGACCCAAAACAGGGTTTCCTGGTATGTTGTTTCTCAACTAGTCATATCACTGTAATGAATTTGCCTGTTACTGTTGTAATTGATTTGATTGCATAGGAATAGTCCTGACTGAGTGGATAATTTTGTACCAGTGAACCTATCTGCCAAATCCACCATCACACCAAGGTAAAAGGACAGCAGAGTTCCTAACCCAAGAACTACTACTCTATCAGACTCTGGAAGAATGCCTGCAACCTGTCAGAAAAAAATCCTGAATCTAAATTAGCTTCAGTATTGCAGTGGAGGGATCAGCAGAGTTACTGGTGTACGAACACTCAAACTGTCTGACAAAGAAGCTCTTTTGGAATCATATACAGTGTTTCATTGGAATGTTTAATGTGTTCCTATCGACATCTTACAGGTTTAATTTCAGTTTTGAGGGCCAGGGATGTAGCTCAGTGGCACCATGCTTGCCTCACAAATGCACAAATCAGTCACAATTCCCAGTAGTGTAAGGAAAAAAAATGTTTTTGGTATGTTTCTTGATTTACTTAGAAATGAAGGGTTGTATTCTTTTATGGTTTCCTGTGTTTGTTAGGTTGTTGCTTTTGTGTATTTTTTCTTCCATTGGCTCTGATTTAATAGATGCCTAGGTTTTCTCTCTTGTCTCAGCTCCCTAATTTCTTCATATCAAACCCTTGAGACAATACTATTGACATACTTATTTTTCCAAAAACAAACTTCTCCTCCCACGCTTTTAAATTCCCCATGTTTAGGTCCCTCACAGTCACTCCTACATTCTTTAGTATTATTCCTCAATCCTCTCTATCCTAATCTTTGGGTCTTCCATATCTTACCTAGCTTATTGTCCTCCCTATCAGCAAATTCTCGTAACCACCTAGCTTTCCTCAGTCACAAAGTAACCCCCCTCTTCTATATCTTGACCTTACCCCACAAAATATCCTCTGAAAACTCTCAATACTAAACCTTTGACACAACTAAAAGGACTCCAGTAAAATCAAACCCCACATCAGCCTTCTCATCTACTACTATTCTCCCCTTGAAACCTCCCCCTTAGTGTCTGATACTCCTTATCCATCCACCTCCCTTTCTCCCCTCCTCACTTTACCTACCTCATTGCAGAACAGACACAAATAAAATATCATAGTGTAAATATAGAATAGAAAAAGGGGAAAGCATAATTGCAAGGACAATCATATTGAATTGTTGTAAGATTCAATCTCTGAATGCTGTTATAACCAGAAATAATTCTTTTGGCAAAACAGGGACAGAGTTGAAATCAATTAACATAGTAAACACTAGCACTGGACATAAAAAGCGAATATTATTCACTGGGAGGCAACATCCTGTGAAAAATCTCCATATAAGTCACAAACTCATAACTTTTGTAGTCCCCAACCTTCAGAAAACCTCCCCCCAAAGGAGGACAAAACACATAGAATGTGGAAGCAAGAAAATGGAAGCTCTCTAACCCTGCCCCCCAAAAAACTCTCCCAAGGCAGAGCAAGGGATCACAAGGGAGAATAAACAAATAGCGAGTAGCAGAAGTCTGAAAAGTTTGTAAAAGGGATGAAGAAAATAGATGAATTCAAAGAGGAAATGAACCAAAAGTTCACAGCAGTTTCACTCAGTATGTCCATGGTGAATTTTAGGGAGATGTAAAAAACTGGATGAGCTAACCAAAGCTGTTCAAAATTTGAATGACAGATTCAAGGAAATTGAACCCTGGAAAAGATGTTAACTACTTGAAATAATATTATAATAATTACTATATAATTCTTACATTTCAGAAATGACCAATGCAAACACAGTGTCTCATATTGAAGACAAAACAGTGAATTATTATAAAGAGCTCAAAGAAGCCAAAAAGAAAATTAGAGTGAGAGAAGACTATCAAGCAGCTACTGGATGAAGGTTTACTGACATTAGAGAAAACTAGAAGCACAGATGGATTCACTAACATGCTTATAGGAATCAGAAGAAAATTTCCCAAATATAAGAAGAGTTTAAAATACAAGTAAGTGTACTTACAGTTATGATGAAAAAAGAAACTCACCAAGGCATGTCCTTATTAAATTACCAAATACCTCCCCAAAACCCAAAAGCAATAAACCACCCAAATTTTAAAAGCAGCTATAGAAAAACAAAAACATTACATATAAAGGTAAACCAATTCAGATTACAGCTGACAACACAAACCTTAAAATCCAGAAGAGCTTGGAGTGGAGTATTTCAAACCTTAAGAGTAAATAACTTGCAACTCAGATTAATTTGCCCAATAAAGTTCTTCAAAATAGAAGAATGAGGTATTTCCATGAAAGACCAGCTCAGGATGTGTATGAGTGCTAAGCCAGCTGTAGAGAAAATTCTTGAATATTCTTGACTGAAACAGTGGGTTGGATACAACTAAAAACAGGAAACTAGTAAGGTCAGTTTAGTTAGGATAAACATCAGGAAAAGAAAAACAAGGCAACAGATAAAGGCAATAATAGTAAATAACCAACATTTGTCAGTAATATCTTGGTGTTAATGGCCTTAACTCTCCAATGAAAAGACACATTGGCAGACTGGATCAGAAAGTAATGAAACATTCTGTTGAGAAAAGGGGAAAGTGGAAACAAAGCCCTTTTTTTTTTTTTTTTTTTTTTTTTTTTTGGTACCAGAGATCAAGCTCGGGACCTTGCACTTGTGAGGCAGGTGTTGGAACCACCAAGCTAAATCCCCAGCCCCAAAACAAAGTTTTTGTAAAATGAGGGGAAGGGGGCCTGAAGGAAGGGTAGGGGAATGGGAAAAAATAAGAATCAAGATATATCATGTACAGGTACAAATTCCCCATGATGAATGTGAGTATGTGTATCTAAAATGTACCAATAGACTTAATTATTTAAAAAGCATTAAAAAATTGAATCCAAAAAGATATTCATAGAATAAAAAAGAATGAAAAATATTTCATGCACCAGGACCCTGAAAACTAGGGGTAGCAGTTCTAATGTCAGGCATGGTAAACTTCAAGCTAAAATGGACTAGAAGAACAGAGAAGATCCCTAATAGTAGTCAGGGGAACAATCCATCAAGAAGAGATAGCATTAATAAACATGTACCAAGTACTACAGCACCTATCTTCATAAAGCAAATCTGCTGAAATTAAAAGATCAAATACAGGGGCTGGAGATTTAGTTCAGTGGGTTCTGCTGCCTGTCTTGCAAGTGCATGGTCCTGAGTTTGATCCCCAGTACTAAACAAAAACCAAAGCAGTAACACAATCCTAGTAGGCAATTTTAATGCCTCACTTTGCAAAGAGATAGGTCAAATAAAAAAATTTTTTTTCAGAGCTGAGTTACACGCTTGAACATATGGGCTTAATGGATATATACAGTGTTCCATCCCTATACAAGAGTATACATTCTTTTCAGTATCACATGGTAATTTTTCCAAAATCGTATACTAGTCCGCAAAGCCAGCTTAAGTAAATATAAAAGAATAGAAAGTAGCCCATGCATACTGTTGGACCACTGTGCAATGAAAATAGAAATCAACAACAAAAGAAATTTTGGAAAAGGCAAAAGCTCCTGGAGAGTTTACATGTACTCCTAAACAACAAATGGGTTACAGAAGAAATTGGAAAATTTCTGGAAGTTAACAGTGGCAGTACAATTTGTTAAAACCTCTGGGACACTATGAAAGCTGTTTCTAAGAGGAAAATTAATCACAGTCCATTCTCATAATAGTGTGAGCAATATTAAGATACAACAAACTGGCCCCCAAACAAAATTACAGAGGGAAATACTATAAATGAGAGCATAAATCTGTGAAATTGAGATCCCCTCAATGTAAAATAAAAATTATAAAAATGTAAGATCTGGTTCTTTGAAAGTATCAATAAGATAGAGAAGCCTCTAGACTTACCAAAAATCAAAAAGTCTTACATCAATGCAATTACAAATGAAAAAGGTAAAATCACAACAGACACTGGAAATCCAGAACATAGTAAGTACTTTTTATTATGTTCCACCACATTAGTATATGTTCAAGAGATGGACAGAGTCATAGGCACATACAAGCTACCAAAACACTCAAGAAGTAAATTAACAAAATAATAAAGTAACAGTAATACAGAATATACCAATAAAAAGAGCAGGACCTGATGGATTCACTGCTGAATTTAATAAAACCTTTGAGGATATTATATCACCAATACTCTTAAAGCTCCTCAGACAAATTGAAAGGGATGGAATGCTCTCAAACTAATTTATGGAATCTAGTATCAGCCTGATCCCCAAATCAGATAAATACCCAACTAAAAGAGGAAACTATAGGCCAGTGTCCTTAATGAACACAGATGGAGATATATTCAACATGATACTAGCAAGTGCAATATAGCACATTATCAAAAAGATCATATATCATGGTCACATAGATTTCATCCCAGGGACACAAGGATGGTTCAACATATGTAAGTCAATAAATACATCACAAACAGAAGCAAGGTTAAAATCCATATAATTGTACCAATAGATACAGAAAAGGCTTTTGACAATCTAAGTTTCTTTATGATAAAATCCTTGATGAAAATAGGTATAAAAGGACTGTACCTGAATATGATAACTGCTGTATTTGACAAACTAATAACCAGCATCATACTAAGTGGGGGAAAACTGCAAGCATTCTCTCCAAAATCAGGATCAAGACAAATTTGTCCACTGTTGTACCTTCTATTCAACATAGTACTTGCAACATTAGCCAGAGCAATTGGTCAAGAAAAACAAAAAAAAAGAGGAAGAATTCTAATTATTTGCAGATAATGTAGAGGACTCAAAGAACTCCACCAAAAACTCTTAGAATTAATAACCTTGAGCAATGTATCAGGATACAAGATCTATACAAAAATCATTAGAAGTTGTGTACACAAACAGAACTTGGATGGGAAAGAAATTAGGAAAATAATACCATTCAAGAAAAGTGATACCTAGGAATGAACCTAACCAAGGAAGCAAAAGACTTCTACAAAGAAAACTACACTCTGAAAAAGGAGATTGACAAGAAGGTTAGAAAATTTAAAGATGTCCCCAGCTCCTGGATAAACGGAATCAGTATTGTCAAACTTAGTGCAATCCCAATTAAAATACCAACACCATAATTTACAGATGAAAAACAATCCTAAATTTCGTATGGAACCAGAAGAGACCCAGAATAGCAAAAGCAATTTTGGGCATGAAGAGCAAAGCAAAAAGCATAGCAATACCTGAATTCAAGCTATACTACAAAGCGGTAGTGAGTGACAAAAATGGCATGTGCTGGAACAAAAGTGGATCAGTGGAACAGAATTGATACAGAAAGTTCCCCAGACATACCCAGCTATTTGATTTTGACAAAGGGTGGAAAAGCCTATGTTGGAGAAAAGATATCCTATTCAACAAGAAATGTGGGGAAAACTGGTTATCTGTGTTCTGAAGATTGAAACTGTGCCCTTATCGCCATATACTAAAGTAAAATGAAGGTGGATCAAAGATCTAAATATTAAAACAGAAACCTTAACCCTACTGGAAGATAAAATAGGTAAAACACTTGAACACCTAGCTGTTTGAAAAGATTTTCTAAATACAACTTCAACTGCACAAGAAATGAAAGCAAAAATCAACAAATGGAATTATATCAGACTGAAAAGCTGTGCAGCAAAAGTCAGTAGAGTAGAATGGGAAAGATTTTTGCCAGCTACTTCTCAGAGGACTAATATCTAGAGCAAAGAACTCAAAAAATTTAACCACCTAAACTTAAAGATCCAGTCAGGAAATTGCCAAAAGAAATGAATGGATACCTCCCAGAGGAAGAAATACAAATGGTCAACATATACATGAAAAACTGGTCAACATGTCTGGCCATTAGAGAAATGCAAGTTAAAACAATGCTAAGCTTCCATCTTACTCTGGAAAGAATGACAATCATTAAGAAATTAAATAACAACATGCTTGTGAAGCTCTGGTGAAAAACAACCCTGCATTGTTGGGAATGTAAAGTAGTTCAACCATTAAGGAAATTTGAACAATGAAGACTGAAACTATGAGATTTCTTAAAGAATTGAAATTCCTTATGACCCAGCAATCTTCCTGATAGGTATCTTCCTCAAAGAACTTAAGTCCTTGTCCCGTGATACATGCATACCAGTGTTTATACCAGCACAACTCCAAATAACTAAATTTTGGAAACAGCCAATATATCCATTGACAGATGATTGGATAAAGAAAATGTTATCTATATTTGTTGGAATATTATTACTCTGCTATAAAGATTGACACATTTGAGACATTTGTAGGAAAATGGATACACCTTGGAAATACATTGCATGAAATAAACCAGAAACAAGTTTAAATACCATATGGTGTCATTTGAGGTGAAGTACAAAGAATAATAAAGGTTGTATAGATGGGAACAAGGAGATGGATCTCTTGCAATAGGAAGTGGTCCAAAGGAAAACTCGTAATTATGAGGTGAGAAAGTCAAGGAGAAATAGGTAGAATAAAGATATGTCATGTACAAGAACCTAATAACCTCAAGATAAACATATGCCTTAACATGAGCTAAGACTAATATCAACAAGAATGAAAAACACAAAAGGAGAATTGGGAGGGAAGGGGATTTAAAATTTAGACTGTGATATGTACATGTTTCTGCTCTCCAAGATGATTGCAAATGCATGAACTGCAAACATTTACTAATAAAATATTTAAAAATTTAAAAGTGTATCTTTTGCTTGGGTTGCCAAAACAATATTACAGACTGGGTGAGTTACACAACAAATTTTACTTCTCACATTTGGGAGGTTTAGAAGTGTAGAATGGTAGTATGATCAAGGTAGTTCTATTGAGTCCTGTTCTCTTGGTGTATTGCTGGCTACCATCTTATATGGTTACATGACCTCTGTACACACATGTAGAGAGATAAATCTCACTCTTCTGCTTTTACAAGATCACCAATCCTGTTGGATTAAATTACTATTCTTATGACCCCTTTTAACCTAAATTACCTCCAGAGAGGCTTTGTCTCCAACTATAGTCACATTGGGATTTGTTTTCAAGACACAAATTTGGAGAGTATGGAGTTCATTCCCTACAATGTATATATGCCATATTTAAAGGAATGTGATATGTTAAAGTCTATTCATACAAAATTATAAATCACCTTATAGCTTATTGCCTTTGTTACTATGTGGGCACCATGTTGTTTCTCTGCTGTGATGCCTGTGTCATCCCTGCCTTGGAGCCAACCAATTGTGGACTGAAACTTCTATGAAATGCAGGTGTGGTACCACTGAGCTAAATCTCCAGGCCTTGTATGGAACATGCTGTTGTCATGTGTGAAGACTGCTTCCAAGGTGATAATTGAAGTTAAGATTTGTTTTTTTTTTTTTTGTACCAAATGCAAGACCTTATGCGTGTGAGGCAGGCATGGCTAAATCCCCAGCCAAAGATTAATTTTGTTGCAGAGTTCTACTGGTATTTTCATTGTAGTTCATATAGGAACTTATTTCTGTTGTTCTGTTTTAGACTTTAGACACCAAAAAACAGCTGATGTTGAAAATTTTAATGAGTTTCCATAAACAATAAATATTAAATATTCAAAAAAATCACCTTATAAAAGGAGACACAACTACAGTGTAGTCCCTATTATTTGCCAGTTTTTTTGTTTTGTTTTGTTTTTTGGTACAGAGAATCAAACTCAGCCTTGTGCTTGCCAGGTAGGTGCTGTGCCACTGAGCTACATTCCTGGCCCTGCCAGGTACTTTTTTATACTGCCTCACATTTTATCTAAAATGACAACTTTAGAGATAGTACTATTCCTGTCTTACAGATGTGGATATTGGGGCCAAAGAACTGTGAAGATAAAAGTTCAAACTTAAGTCACTCTAGTCTTCATTGTTCCTCGTTACTGTTGCATTTGAAGCTTTTGTTTCTGTTACTGTTAATCATGATTTTCAACTTGACTGGATTAAGAGATGCCTAAGAGATTAGTAAAGCACACTTCTGAGTGTGTGCTTGAGTTATGTGGGTGTGACTTTAGGGATTGCTTCTGGCTTCTAGTCCTTTCCTCTTAGATGCTCTTTTGAACCTGCTCTGATTCCCAGCCCCCATGAAGTGAGCATCTTTCCTCCATTATGGCCTTCAGACATGAGGCTACTTTCTGCCTTGAAGCCACCCAACATGGATTGAATCCTCTGAAACCATTAGCCAAGTTAAGTTGTAGTGTCTGGTATTGTGTCTTAGTGATAGAAATGCTGACTAGTACTTTCCAAAAGTAATTCCTGTAACCAGGGTGATCATATATAGATGGTTTCCACTGCAGAATTTTTCAACCTTGTGATGGTACAAGTGATATAGTAGAAACCATACCTAAAATTACAAATTTTGAAAAATTTTGGGGCTAATAATGTGTGGTACAATACTCTCAAGATGCTGAGAAGCAGCAGCAAGTCTTAACTCGATCAACCACATGATCAAAATAAAGAATTCACAGTGCACTGTATTGGTAAATTATATTTGTCAGGTTTGATGTGTTAAATAAATGCATTTTTAAACTTTTAAGGTATTTTCAACTCAAGATGAGTTAACAGGGTATACTATACTTCAATGATCCTCTGCTGTTTTTAGAATACAGTGTAAAGTGGAGCCAATGTAGAGACAAGGAGGTCTCTCGAAGTAATTCAGTTGAGATGACAATGATTTGGATCAGTGGGAGTTCTGGAATTGCTGAGAAGTTGCAACAAGTCTGGTTATTTTTTAAAGTTAGACAACAAGGTTTAACAATGGGTGGTTGTGAGTTTAAGAAAAAAGGTAGGGATAACTCCAAGGTTTGACTTGAGCAATAGGAAATGAGTCCATTAAATAAAATGTGAATGACATGTGCTTGACAGGGAAGATCATGAATTCATTTTGGGACAGGTTGTGTTTGAGATGCCTATTAAACATCCCATTTAGAAATGTCAAATAAGCAGATGTCTTTAATCAGTCTGGAGTTTGTGTTCCAAGTGGGAGATCAAAATTTGGGAGTCATCAACTTAAAGATGTAAATTAATGAAACTAAAGCAATAAAACTACATATGATGACCAAGAAATTAAGTAGAAAAGTGGTGGTCCAAGGACTGTCTTCGGGCTTTCCAGTGCTAGACAGTAAGGAAATTAAGGAGGGACCCCAAAAGGGATTCCATGTTACAAGTTTGACCAGTATTTTTAAGAAGCACTGATATTCTTACATTGGGTCTTGAATCTTTTTCATTGCAACTCCTTCCAGTTATGCCCACTCATCAAAACTTTGTTTTACTACCACACATTATACCAGCTGCTCTTAGGAAGAGAGTACTATCGCAATTTTGGGACAAAGTAAAGTGGAGAAAACTGGTACAACATTGTAACCATTTGTCACGATTGTCAACTTGAGTGGATTAAAAAATTGAGATTTGTAAAGCACATTTCTGGGTGCTTGTGGGGATGTTTCAAAATGTATTTATACCAAGTATACTTTCCAGGGAGCTTCCAGACTCAGACTGATGCTGCATCTTTAATTCCTTTTATTCTGTGGCTTCCAGATGCTTCAAAAGTTGAGCAATTACTATATCCTCTGGTGTTCCTGACAGTCCCAGCTGGCCTCATTCAGGAACCTAGACCCACTACTTTGTTCTTCCCTGACCCAAGGGCAACAAGGGTGAATGACAAGAGAGACATGGAGTCAGCAAAACAGGCAGGCAGGCGGCAGGCAGGCAGGCAGGGCGCTCAGCTGTAGCAGGCAGAGGAGCCCGTGGCCTTGGCTCACCTCATTTTCACCAAAACCCAGGCATAAGCAATCAAGCTAACACAAGATTCATCTTATTTCTAATATTCATTTGTACGGTCTCTAACCTCAGCTGTTTTAACTTCCCTAGTATGCAGTCACCCTTGAGTGCAGCCTTTCTCCTTTGTGCTCACAAATGAGGCCAATTAGGCTTAATTCTCTGGTCCATGACACTCAGTGTACAGATTTCTGAGGACTATACCATCTGTGATCCTATAAGCCTAGTAAATCCCCTTGCAAAAATATAAAATATTTGTGCCCTCTTACTGATACTGCCTCTAGAGAACCCTAACAACATAAGCATGGATAACAAGGTTACCTAAATTGTAGAGAAGCCATTGTAGCTTTAGAGAAATGCATATCAACAGGCAAAAACAAACACAAAAAAACCACGTATATCAACTGGCAAGTTTCAGGAACCTCACAAATGGGGAAGAGCTTGCCAAGGTATTTCATTTGGAGTTAATTTTTAAAAAGTGGCTAAGTTGAAAAAGTGACACTGAAATTTGATTTGTAAGGAAGTGTGTCTTAGATAATGTTCAAGTTTGTCAGATTCATCTTCATAGTTTTAAGAATGAACAGTATAATTTACTTGAGGGATTTTACATATTACTGAATGTCTGGTTGGACTGACATTTTTCCAGTTTAGCACCCTCCCTCCCCTCCCTCCACATTATGCCCAAATGAAGCTTTTTGACATTTTCTTCTAGTTTGGACTAGTCTGGAGGTGGGGAGAGGAAGAAGAGGAGGAGGTGGAGACAAAGGGAGGGGGGAGGGAGGATGTAACCATATTATGAAAAGGCACTAGTGAGTTAGCCCTAGCACAACTTACTCATCACTTCAGTGGTATTGGGTCTCTGGAGATTCTGGGAGACGGGAGCAATTCTTCATTTTTTGGAGTGTATATGTGGGGGGAGGTGGTTAACAGATGGCAAGGAGCTTAAGATCAAGGGAAGTGAAAACCCTTAAAAACTGTCCAGCGTTTTTCTTCAATTATATCGTCTTGGGTTATAGTGTTTGAGAGAAGAAATAACTACTAAAGACCAAAGAGTGTCTTACAGTTTTATTCTTTGGAATCTACAATTGAAAAACCATCCAAGGTTATTTCTCATACCCTGCACAATACATATACACATATTTAGAAAACTTAGAAAAATGTTCTTTAAAAATTGTGCTCTAATATTTATCCTAGTTTACTGGCCAAGCATTAATATACCCCAATTGCACCTTTCTGTACTTTTTTGTAGTTTTACTGACATTTGTTTACAGAACTGAAGGCATTATTTTACTGCAGCCTCCTTTCCAAAAATTATGAAATTTGAAAGTATATTTTGTATCAAGTGAACTTCATATTTGTAAACACTATGAAACCTATTCTCTCTCCAAACTTATAGCTGTGGTTTGCTTTTGTTTTTTTTAGACAGGGTCTCACTATGTAGTTCAGGCTTGCCTTGAGCGAACTTACTGGGTAGCCCAAGCAGGCATCAAACTTTTGACCATCTTCTTGCATTGGCTTCTTGAGTATTGAGAATGTAGGTATGCGCCACCATGCCTGGCTTATTATTAAGGTGAAGTCTTCAATTTCTTGGTGAATTACTGATGTAATGCTGAGTAGGCACATCTGATCCCACTGCCACTATCAGCAAATGTTAGGTTTTTGATCATAAATCATTTCATCAGTCAGGTATTTCCTGAACATTCAGGGACCCACTCCCCTGCAGGTGTTCTCAGCTCTGGATTTGAGAGTGATTTACTGTGATGTTTGGATTTTTGAAACAGAGTAACTTCAAATATCTTATATATACAGCATCTTAAAACCAATGCTTATCTTCCAGACTCTGGATTTTTCCTAATGTGTATGGTGAGATTACTGGTAACATAAATGCAGTGTTGGCATCTTGGAGTGGGACCAGGTATAGAATTAATTAGAACTTATTTTAGAAGGTCCTCTTTTCATGACATCTGAAGTTAGGAAGAAGACTACAGAAGTGCAGAAGAGACAGAGCTAATGGAATCTCATAAAATTAATAACCAATACTGTGTGTCAGGCACCATGCTGCTTAACTTCCTTAGCTCATTCTCTTCTGTAATGTAAATTGGTCTTGGTGTCCCATGTCTTCCTTTTCTCCCCTGCCCCCATAACTACATTCTGCAGACTCTGTCCTTTCCCATTATCTGCTTTATAGTTTGTTTGCTGATTCAAAGACCTATGGTAATGGAAGAGAGAATGCTGTCCCTTGTTTAGTCCATTAAACTTGCTGTTACAACAGGAGCCAAAAGAAGAAGGAAAAAGAAAAAAATAGTATAAGTTGAGATTTGCCATCCGTGATCTTGGGGCCATTGGTAGTCATGAAAAGAGACTATTAATTACCATTCTGAGGAGCAACTTGATATCGATGAGGAAGTGTTGGATATGATGTTAAGAAACCTAAAGTTCAAGCCTTGATCTGTACTTTTAACTATGAGTAGAACTGAACAAGTCACCCTTTATGAGTTTCAGTTTGCTTGTGTATTGAATGAGGAAAACACCACCTAAATTACCCTCTGAAGAATGTTATGGCCATTAAATGAAGCAATGTGCTTGATCTACATAAACTTGTAAGTTGTTCCATGTATTAGAAGTAGGATAGATAGAACAATTATTTCCATGGTTTAAAATTGTTAATAAAATGTCACAAAAAATTTTTACATAAATTAAACATGGTTGGCTATCTTCTTAGAGGGCCCTATTTACTTTTCCATCTAAGTTCACTAAGTTTGCATCCATTCATGAAGTTGCTGACTCTGAGTGATGATATCTATCTCTTTCTTTCACAGTGCCCTAAGCTTCAGCGCTTAGGAGTCTGTGAGGATAGCCTGTGATATAACACCAGGTCCTAAAAGGCAGATGGAATCTCACTTTGAAAAAAATACAGTTTTACATTAATAGCAAGGAGAATTTTTGGTTAGTGGTACAAAACAAGAATCACTGCCCAAAATGAAAGAAATATTAAAGAAAAGCTTCCATGGCAATAACTTCCTGCAGAAAACTTGATCCGACCTTCAACTGCTGGGTAAATTACTTTCATTTTTGAAATGTACTGAGAAACCACGTTGATATCTTGGTCACCTGGAAAAATGCACATATTTAATTTTAGATACATAAAAAATAATTATCAATTAAAAGTAAGAAGGGGGGATAAACAATGTATTTCTCTAAAGGCCTCTGTAATTTTAAGGGAAAGCATTTATTTTTTTTTTTATTCCAGGGATAAAATGTCAGAAGACAAGAACACTGGTGATCCTAAGTACAAAGGATTTTTTTTTTTTGTCTTTTCAAGTTCTAGATGTGAAACATGCCTGTTGTTCATTTTTGGGTAACTGGAACAAAGAAATTTGAGTTCTTAAGATGTCTCAATAGGCTTTGTCTCATTATAGACTTTGATCCACTTCAGAACCAAAGGCCTTAGGGAACTGGGTCAGGAGCAATTAGTTGAGAAATAAAACTGGCTTCTTGTGCTTGCCTGCTCAAAATTATTTCCACTTAATTAGTGGTAAGAAAATGCAGGCTTCGTTTCCAAAAGAGAGGAGTGGTGATAAAGAATCTCTAATACCCATCAGTGTGGCTCATGTGCAGTTTAAAGCCTGCTCTCCCATCTTCTCGTGGAATGGACAGAAGTGGTCAGAGCCTTTCCTCCCAGCAACTAAAATGGAAGGCCCACTCCAATAAGGCTGAGGAGGAACCTATTGAGCTTCCAGAAATTCAGAGAAGCTGTGTATGTGGCTCTCTTGTGATTGTACTGCTTTCTTCTTTAGGAAGCACATGAGGTGGCTCTCAACTGCATTTTCAAAAGGGAGGTTGGTATGAAAGGAAACTTGGTGCTACCAAAAATATCAACTGATAATCAGGTGTGGTTGTTCCTGTAACTGACTCTATGAAATCACTGTACTGAGAGAAGGACACTCTTGTTTGACCTACTCATACTAAAAGCTTCAAGAAAGAAAATGTAGATTATTTAATATGATAGTTTTCCATTCAACCTAAAGTGACACAGGTGTGATTTTTCTGCAACCGTAAAACAGCTAGGTATGTTGGCACACCCCCTGTAATCCAGCACTCAGGAGGCTGAGGCAGGAGGAGTACTTTGATTTCAAGGCCAGCCTGGGCTACATAGTGGGTTTAAGGCCAGCCTGAACTGCATAGTGAGACCCTGTCTCAAAAAAACAATAAACTCACATTTCACAATTTAAATAGCTGCTTAGGTGTAGACTAAAAGGATTTAAAAGCATTTCTGATTTAAAAGAGGATTTTCACTGGGTATGGAGGTTCATGCTCTGCAATCCCAACTATTTAGGAGTTTGAGGCAGGGGGGAATCACAAATTTGAGGCAAGCCTGGGCAACTTTGCAAGACCTTGTCTTAAAATTGGAAAAAAAAAAAAGGGCTGGGGATGGTAGCTTAGCAGTAGAATGTTTGCCTGACATACCTGAGGCTCTGGGTTCAATCCCCAGCACCCCCATTAAAGTTGAATTTTTTCTAGGTTGGATGGATGGATGGATACATATCCTGTGAAAGTGGCAGGGTACTATTTCTCAATGCAGTGTTTCTGTTTTTCAACAAGCAAAACAGTAGGGAATCAGCAACAGGGACTTCCTGTGGTTTTCTGACTTTGCTCTCCTTACATTCCCAAGTAGTTTCTCTTAACCCAGATTTGTTCTTGAGTGCCTTTGGGATAAGGAGAAGAAGAGACACATGTACTTACCAGAGTCATGTTTTAATAATTCGTCTTTTATCATCTGGAATCCATCTCCTCCATTGGCCAGATAGCTTGGAAGAGTCACCTTATATATCCCATCCATTCTGAGAGGCTCGTAACTGGGCACTCGACACTTGGTGCAAAGAACATCTAATTGGACCACTCTGTCCCCTGGTTTTCGGGAAAGATCATATACCACATGGATTCCTATAAAGAAATGAGTCTATATTTTCACTGGATCCAAAGGAAGACTTGTTACTTAATAATGGAAATTTTGCCAAAACGTGGATTGATATGTACTAGACTTGTTTCTAGTTTGAGTTTGAATGAAATTTCATCAAAGTAATGGAAGTGACAATGCCATTGGTCTTTCTTGGTTAGCTTTTTTCATCAACATTCCAGGAGAGATGAGAACCACTGGAAGGAAAATGATCTGCACAACAAAGGGTAAGGCTGATTTTGCAAGGGAAAACTACATGTTTTTTTTGTTTTGTTTTTTTTCCCTTTTAAAGGCTTCAGTTAATTGGTGTAGTAACTTGGTGCTACTGCTTTGGAAAATGAGGAATAGAGATGAGAAGCAAAGTGCATTTGTAACAATTTTAACTAAAATCTAATTTGGGGTAGGGTGACTCAGAAAGCATACAGCTTCTCAGAACTTTGCTCAAATATCAAAATAATGCTGTTTCCTCAGCTCCATCTTGAGAAAATGCTAGCTACTGGGATTGCCCTACAGGCAGCAGCCAGAGCCCCATGCTATTACTGCTTAATCCCAACAATATGTTCTGCAAAGGGAGGACTCACCAAAGCCATTACAGCTAAGTGTGAGTGCAGTCATAATATGATGTCAAAAAATGAGATAAGAGTATGGTTTTAGAATAAAATAAGATTATCAAGAATTCACTGGAGTGGAATTTTTTTTTTAATTTTGCCAATATTGCAAATACTTGTTTCTATTCAGTCTTCACTGCCACCCAAGACAGATTTTCCCACTACACTCAGAAAGTTTGAGGACTTGCCCTCAGACACAGTGGGATGTAGAATGAGCTGTTACAGGCCGTTTGTGCAGCAGGCCGCCTCTTCCCAAGTCATCCTTATTAATACTGACTGGGCACTGTTTCTTTGAACCTTGGCATGGTTCCAAGGCAATCAATGAATAGAACTTTTTTTTAAAAATAAAGAATACAAGTGCTTAAATAACTATGATTTTAGAACTCAAGGCAGCTGTGCTGCTTAGTGTTGAGAAGGCCAGCTCCTTTGGAGGGTCCATCTGATGTCAAATCATATTTTGCAAATATTGTTCATTACCAGGGTCCTGGGGCTTTGACCCCAACCTAATCCCTTGGCTCTGGAGTCCATGGCCATTGAAAGTTGGGTGAATGTGTGACTTACCGCTCACTTGCAAGAATTCTCCAGTGGACTGGCCATAGCGATGTACACTGTGCTCAAAAGCCTTCTTCAGGGTGGAACCTTTTAATTGGACCAGGTCAAATGTACCTCCAAAGGGCAAGACAGCAGCCAGGTTCTCCCAGGTAATGGTGCCTAAGAGCAGCCACAGATAAGGCAAGCATGCAAACATACTAAGAAACTGCTTAGCCTAAGACCAGTTCTGTTCCCTCAGAGGGAGGGAAGATGATGGAAGAGTCTAGGGAGCTGAAGACACAGTGTCCTCTGTGTCTAGTGACTCCTGAATTTAAATAATGGATTGAGAATGTGGGCCTGGTCTGTCATCTCTTGGCAGGGGGGTGGAGCTCAATAATGGCTTTCATGTACTCAGACTCAGATGTGTTGGTATGGGGCTGAACCTAAGTATGAAAAGCACTGCTCAGTTCTTTCAGACAGATAGTGTCTCCCTGCCACTTGTCTGTTTTGTCTGACATGCAGTGAACTTGGAGGCTTACTCACACTGATGGATTTAACCTTATTTCACAGAGGGCTACAAGAAGGTCTTGGATATTTGTCTAGTAGATTTGTTGTATCATATGATATAATCTTGGTTATGTATAATAATTTAATCCAGCACAGAAGATTGGTGATTTTGTCTTTCAGATGGATGCCAAGGTAGACACTGTCAATATTTTGCATAAATCAGGAACAGCTGTTAGCTTTGCAAGTCAGAAATTTAGACCAAGCTTGGGTTCTGTTAGCTCTTAGCTGCTCCATCTATGTGTGGCTATATGAGAATGCATGTGTGTATCCTCTGGGCTGAACACTGAACTTCATTAACAACTACCCCAAACCCAAAGGACTGACATTTTGGTACATGACTGGCAGCAGAGATGATTAGAAGCTGCCAATGGACATGTTCAGGGTAGGAACCCCAGAAAGAACATGACTGAGGATGCTGGGCTGGGGAGCTTACCATTGTTCTGCTCGTCTATGGGTGATCGGATACCACCACCATTTAAAATGCACATGGACACGTGGTTCCAAAACATTTCATCTGGGTGTCTAAGGTTGTTGTTAATCTGCAATGGTAGCACAAATTTATACGAGTTATTCTGGGTCTTCATTGGAATCAGTTCCAGGAATCTAGTTAGCTCTACTGAGGAAATAAAACTCTTCCTTTGCTGCTTTGTTCCCAGAGATTTCTCAATCATAGTACTAGTTCTATGCTCTATTAGTCAAAACACAATTATTATTAGTTTATTTATCTTCTACTAGTCCATTTATCTTCTCTTAGAAACAAAATTATGGTGTTGTGACCAGTCCTGTATCAGGCCCTTAGAGACCGGGAGCTGTGCCTCCCCTCTCCTGAAACCTCTTTTGTCTCAGGCTAGTGGGCCTTAGCAAAGGGTCTCTCAGGATTGTCTCATGTTGAGCCTGGAAGCCGGCGTAGAGGAGCCTGCAGCAGTGTCCCTCACAGGCTCCTCCAGGGTAGGCTGGGCCCTCAACATCAGACCTCATGCCAACCAGAGCCAGTCTCCTTGTCTGTGCTCCCCAGTCAGCTCTCAGGTTGGTAATTTTGGAGGCACAGAGACAGCCTCCTGAAATTGGGGAGAATCAGGTTCATTCTTGCTTTTCTTTTAATTAAAATAATGTGTCTAATTATCAGACAGGAAATTAATATATTCTCATTTTTTAACAAATAGCACAAAAAGTAAATGTTCTGTATTTGCCCAGCTTCTTTAACACAGAAGTACAAACTGCTAACTGACTGAGGGGTTTCTTTCTAGAAGTTTCTCTAAATATGTACATAATGACTTCTTTTTGGCTGTTTCTTTCACACTCACTTCATGATGCAGAAGAGCCAGTGTGGGCCTCATCTGGGAAAGCACGGATGTCACTTACTTGGCAAATGTTTATTGAGTGTAATTATATTCCAGGCACCACATACCTAGCATGTAGGTGCAGATTGTGAACCCATAGGATGGCTCAGCCTGATCACCAGAGAATAACCACAGCCATCTTCCCCAAATAAGCACTCCTCATGGGTAATCTTGATCTGGCCAGGGACGTCTTATAGTAATGGAGAGTATGCTTGGGAAAGAGGCCAAGTCACACAAGGCCAAGATTTCCTGGAGGTGAGTGGGCAGACTGGGAAAGGCTAGTCTGGCCAAGTTAGGTCTCAGGAGCTGTGTTTTATCTACCTTCAGAGTGGCAGAGTTTGTCTGTGTCTTTGAATCATCTTATAGAATGAAAGTAATAATCTTAAATGTTTAGTTCCTATATAGCAACAAAGTGATTGTCGCCCAGAATCATTCAGGCACCATGCCAAGCTATTCAGCAAAAAAATCAGGCAAATTTTGGCCTGGGCAAATCCCCAATTCTGCCACTCTATTTGTCCCTCATTGTCTGTCTTCCTTTCTTATCCCTAGGTGGACTCTGCTCTTGCAGGTGACTTACCACAGCATCGCAAATCAGGTTGCCCATGTTGCATTCTCTAAAGCGGCATGTCTGGGTGGAGCCATCCAGATAGACAATTGTTCTCCCCAGTGTTTGAGTAGAATAATTAGCTAATTTTATCCTCCATTTGTTAATATCTGCTTTTATGCTTGGATCTAGGAGAAAAAGAAGGAAAGGAGAAAGGAAGAAAAGAGCAATGAAGTCTATAGTTAAAGCAGATCTTGGGCGCTAAATTTAGAGAAGGAATCAAAAATTAACTAGCTTACCTGTCATGAATACACATTTCTTTATGACAGTTGTGTACATTTTTGTTTCGAAAATCCATGAGATTTCATTAGGTATTTCTATTTGTTTCCTGGCAGTAAGACGTGGGCTGGCTCTTAATGCAAGGACATGCTGAACATCTTAACATCAACTCACCAGGCCTGGGTGAGCACCTGTCGGCTCTGGTGGTGGCATGGGACTCTCAAAGGGTGGGTACAAAGGGCTTGTTGGGTGTGTGGTCCTGGGCCCCACCCTCACTAGCTATAGGGAGGCTGTGTTGACCATAGCCTTTCCTGGCTTTGTGGCACTTCAACACCCATCCTTCCTGAGCTGCTCATGGCAAACAGGGAAGGACTAGTGATAGACACACAGGAGTATGTTCACATATATGATAAAAATGGCAATGTAGTTTTACTCTGAGTCCCAGAAAAAAGAAAGCAAGGGATTTATCTCGTAAATAAAGAAACTGAGGCACCTGCCCGTGACATACTGCCCCTGGAGAGGGGTCTTATGATTTCAGCCTTCTCAGTTTAAACTCCTTGTTTTGATAATCAGCTCTCCCCTGGACGTGAGCTGAGAGTAACCCTGGCCTGTCAGGATCATGCTTTGAAAAGGCAGGAACGGCAGTGATGTACAGTCCCATGTTAAGAGGACCTGGAGAAGCAAACGGGGATTTTAACAGTTGTGAGTTTTAAGTCTCCTTATCCATGAAGACAGAAACTAAATTCTTTATAAGTATATAGTTTTTTCTCACACATTAAAAAAAAGGAGGACAAGGAAAGGAAAATCTAACCACCTAAGTTTTGAATGGCGGAAAATTCCTCTGAATGTCACATACCTTCAGGAATGCTGCTGTTTAGAAGAATGGGATTCCCAGATGAAGTGATGACATTTCCTCTTTCATCAAACTCAACCTTCAGATAGCCTAGGTATTTGCCAAAAGCATAGGCCTGGACCACAGGCACCTTCTGCCCATCGTCAGAGGTGACTATGAATGGATACTTCCCAGCAGGCACCTCTTTGGAAGGTGGGATGCCTAAAATTTAAAAGACAAAACTGATCAATTCAGCCCTTATACATGGCTGGCTTCAGGGCAGCAGTCCCTAGATGGGTGACAGTAAGTTTTAAAGTGCTCTACATAGCTAGTCTTTCAGAGCCTTGTTTGGGCATTTGCTCCTGTTTCCAAATGCCCTCCTGGAACATGAATCCTTCCACTTTCAACTCAGTAGGCATTTACTACGATCTTCCTAAGTCCAGGGCCTTATGCCTGGTGCAGTGTGGCACACAAAGATGGAACATTGCTAAGATCCTATCTCCATCTTGACTCTGGCTCCATTCCTCCTAGCTGGATTAGCAAAGCCACTTTGCCTTATTCCTTTTTCCTTGGCTGAAAAATCACAAAATAATTCATATTCCACAGGGCTACTGAGACAAATATCTGAGCTTCCTAGCACAGTGCCTGGTAGGATAATAGGTATGTAATAAATGTATACTTCTTTCCCATATAAGGTGATGGTGATCTCTAGAAACCCTAGACACATACTCAAGAGCTTAGAATCATTAATGGAAGATGGGCAAAAGTGACGACTGTACTTGGGTTTTGTTACTAAATTTTCCGTTGCATTAGGTGTCTTTTGGAAGAGCCACATTCACCACAAGGCTCACTAGCATGCCTACTTATCCTCCCCAACCAGGTTCTGCTGGCTTCAATCTCAGAGGGATCCCCAGGAGAGCCCTGGGAGCTGTTCATCACCTAGAGGCCTCATGAGGGCAGGAGTGTGGCTGTACTGGGAGCATGGTGCCTGGTGTCTCATCACTTTGCATATTTAAGCTCTTTAACTGTATTCCATGCATACTATAGTTCATGGTTTATCTCCATAGAGACAGTGACATAATTTGGGCTGTTTGGAGTCAGAGACTACAAAACATTAGACTGTACATCACTGCTGTTCCTGCCTTTTAAAGGTGATGGGGCAAAAGCCTGCAGGCTCTGTGAGGAATGAAAGAAGTTTAGATTAGTGAAACATGTTGTGTCTGGCTGCTGCCCCTCCCCTTTCACCAAGAAAATTGCCTAGCCTTGAGACAGCACCGTGCCAAACCTGCTTTTCTTCTGCTTTTTTCTCTTACAGTGATATTCTAAATAAAAGCTTGAAAGTTTACAGATTCTCCTGAGAATCTCCCTAACTATGGATGTTCTGAGTTGAGACAGCACCTCTGGGCCTTCTTGGTGACTGAACTAAGTTTCATCTCTGAGTAATCATTTATTTCTACACTGTCAGTGGAACACTGTGATGGCTTGTCACCTCCCTCATAACATCCATGATTACTTCTTCCTATCGGATGTTTACAGAGGGTTTGGAGAACTTCAGCATGTTAGTTATACACATGAACCAGTTATGAGAGGGAGCCATGAATCTGGCCTGGGCTTTCTCTCATTTAGTTCTCCATGCTTTCCATGAGGCAGCCCTTATTATTAACCATACTTTAGAGTAGAGAAGATTGACAGTCTTAGGCAAAGTGCCCAAGGTCACAGAGCTGTTATGTTATGGGGAACAAGTGAAAACCAGAATTGTTACACACTGGATCTTATGTTCTCTCCACTACCCAATGTGGCCTACAGTGTTAGTCCCATAAAGTGTGTAAGCTGCTTCCCAAAGGCCACTTAAAAAGTCAAATGCACACCCAGAGTATGGACTTTTCTGTCTCAAGCTCTTTTTGGACTTCTCTCTTCACCTAAGTCGAGCTGGGCTGGCTATGAAGAAGCCAGTCCTGCCGACCTTGTGAGCCAAAATCTGCCTCCCTTGTAGTAGGAACACAGAATACAAGTACTGTAAATACTAGCACCGCACAAGCAGCCCACAAGTGTTACTAATATCAATGTCCTGCTTTCTTGCTTCCTCTAAAATAAAGGCAGTCTCAGAACTTTACTTGTACAAAAGCACCAGTTTGAGAGCCAATGAAAACCTTGCTCCATTTCCCTTTGCAGTACTGTGTATGGCCTCAAGGCAGCTGGCAGAGGATGGCCATGACAGTAGCGGATGACTGATGCACGGTAAAGCAGCAGGTAAGATGGACACACTGATCTTCCTTGTTCTGTTCTGGGCTGGTTCTCTGATGGGCAAGTCTAGAACCCATTTTTCACTTCTAGGGATCCAGTGGTTACATTAGTGCCCCCCTCAGCACCCTCAGCATGTTCCTTATCTGACTGCAGATATTTGGGAAAGTACAGTTCTCCTAATTTCCACAAGGTGGTGAACAACACCCCATCCAGGAGGGGGAAAAAAACACTAATGTAGAAATCAGAAGTCTGGCAGTTTCCTAGAAATCCAAGAGAATGGCAAATCTGGCTTTTTAAAGCCTTTTCCCTCCTTCTATGGAAATGTCTGCATTTGAACAGAATGTAAAAGTTGGAAGATAACAACCCAGTTAAATAGCTTATAGCTTAGCATGCACTCTGCAAATCGGAGTTAGCAAATCCAGCTCCCATCTGACGGAATATTTTCTAGTTCAGAAAGTCCATGATGTTCCTTTTATTAAAACAAAAAAATATGTCACTGGCATCTTAAAATGATTAAATCAGAAATGAAGAGGGTGCTTCCTAGGTGGCCGAGGTAGTATCTGGACTCAGTTGGCTAATCCCAGTTGCCTCTTCCCAGTTGAGCCCTCTCTACACCCCTTTCTATTTGACAATCCTGACAATCCCAGAAAAACACTGGCAGAGAAAGCAATCCAGGGATTCAGGTTTTCCATACCATTCCATGCTGTTCAGCAAGAGTGTTATGCTCAAAATATTCTTTCTACACAGAGCCATCCATACCTTTGTCTTTAGGTGCCTGACTCATCACCTGGGCAGGACAGAAACTGTCCACAGACTCTGTTCCAGTCATCCAGCCAACAACTCCTCCAGGAATCAATCATGGCAGGGAGGGGGGTGTGTGTGCTGCAGCTGTGGACTGACAACCGGAGTTGGCAAGTCAGGTCCTCCACAACTTGGGACTGGTGTCTGGGGAAACCTCAGAAGCCCTGCCCTTGGAGCCCAGGAATGTGATCTCAACTGTGGGTCCGGACAACTGTCCTCCCAGCATCATGGGGTGACAGACAGAGGTACCAGGGAGAAGGCGTCACCTACAGTGGTTTTCAACTGGATGAATTACAGAATGTTTTGAGATAGTCACACCACAATTTTAATCCATATGAAAACTAGTTTGAGAACTTCAGAATTGGGGTCTCTATAAAAGCACTAGATAAAAATAACTGGAAGTGGGTATGGTGGTGCAAGCCTGAATCCCAGCACCTGAGGTACTTCTGATAGTCATTCCTTGGAAGAGCTCATTACTTGAGAAGCAAGGTGATCAAGAGATTCAGGCCAGCGTGGGCTACACAATGACAGCCTGTCTCAAAACAACAAACAGAAATTTAATAATTACTTTCTTGTGGGTGAGACACAATACCTCAAATTAAAAGAAAACATTTAACCTGGTTTCTAGTTTTGAGCAATTCAATCCATGGTCTACTGGCTCCAACATCATGCAGAAAGGTGTGTATGGGAAACAGCAGGAGGAAGGGACTGTATACAGTACTGCACTTCCTTGACACACCCAAGAGCATGCTTCACTAATCTTCTCAGCACTTCTTAATCAAATGAGGGTGACATAGCAGGATTAACTGCCATTCTCTATTTCAAAGTCATTGCTTTTAAGGGATCTGAGTCTCTAAAATTTTTTGGAAGAGCTCATCACAAGACACTGCTTCTACATGTTTCTGTCTCCTGAGAAAAGCCAGTCATGGACACTGCTAACTTGTGCCTGGGTTACTGCAGTGGCCACATAACTGGCCTCTGCCACTTTCTAATTCAGTCTCCACACAGCAGCCTAAGTGATCTTTCCAAAACATAAATATGATCATGTACATTCTGGGCTATATACAGCTCTTAGGATAAACACAATATGGAACACAATATTATAATCTGTAAGACCTATGTATGTGGCCCTTTCTTATCTCAGCAGTTTCATCTAGAACAGGGTTCCACAACCCCATGCTTCTAGTCTGTGGTCCATTAGGAACCCGGCTTCACAGTAGGAGGTGAGCAGTGGCTGAGGGAGTGAAGTCTCATTTGTCTTTACAGCCACTTCCCGTCACTCATATTACCACCTGAGCTCTGTCTCCTGTCAGATCAGCAGTGGCATTAGATTCTTACAGGAGTAGAACACTTGTGAAGTGGGAATGCAAGGGATCTAGGCTATGCCCTCCTTTGAGTCATCCTAATTTTATTCCCCAGATTCACTCACTCCATGGAAGAACTGTCTCCTGGATAAACCAATCCTTGGAGCCAAAAAAGCTGAGGACCATTGATCTAGAACATCTACCTTGCCTTCTAACAGTCTTGATCTCTTCCTATTCCGGTACCATACCTACTGCCCAGGAAGTTTCTCACATACAGTAAGAACTTCTGGAGCCACACACCTACATATGAATTAGTTCCATATTTTTACCCTCCATCATCCATTATCAATCAGGTGGGAAAAACAGTATCTGTGTTACAGTGTTTGGGGGAGGATTAAAGAAGTTAACGCAGCAAATAAAACCTGACACAAAGTAGATGCTCGAGGGCAGGGGATTTAGCTCAGTGGTTCTGCCACCTGCCCTGTAAGCACAAGGACCCCAGTTCCATCCCCAGTACCAAAAAACAAAACAAAAGCTGATGATTGATAAAGATGAGTGATTATTCACTTAACTCCTGGATGTCTTTGTGATCTTGGCCCTTATGTCAGTCTCTCAGGGAACCAATGATCCCTGAGATTTGGTGAGGTCGTCCTATTGTATGCGCCTTCAGCATCTTGTATGCTTTGTGATTATATAAACTATGATTTGTTTGCAAATTGTGCAATTAAAAACATCACATCAAGGTCAGTATGCTTTTCAAGATCACCAAGTTCCATGAGGCTAGGGGCAGCTGTGTCTATGGGGTTTGTGTAACATGGAGAAGCGTTCAATAAATATTCATTGAGCAGCTGCTGTGGTTTCAGTGTGTTTCCCAAAGTTCATGTGTTGGAAATCTAATCCTCACTATGGCAGTGTTGAGAGCTGGGACCTTTATGAGTGACCTAATGCACTTATTGCAGGAGTGGTTTCATTATAGTGTAAATAAGTCTGGCCTCTCCTGTTCCCTACTTCATGTTTTCTTGCATGTAATTCTTTCCATCATGTTGGGATAGAGCAAGAAGGCCCGCATCAGATGCAGCCCCTCAATCTTGAACTTTCTGGCCTCCAGACCCATGAATCAAATAAACTTCTACTGATTTTAAGTTACTGGTGTGTGGCACTGTTATACGACAAAATAGACCAGAATAATGACTAACCTTAAGTAATTTAGTAAGTACTTTTCCATATAGCACACCAAAAATTATGCTTCCCCTTTGGTGGAAACCATGTGTAGGGACAGGAGTGCCTCAGTACTGACCCTTCTGCCTAAAAATTCCCCCACTTCAGTTTTTTTCCACTAATAGAGCCTGGAGTAGTTAAGGAATAAAAACTTTAACTGAGAATGGGGAAATGAGAACTGGTTTAGGTGCTAGTTTCAATCTGGTTTCTTCTGGCCTTGAAAGAGACATTTAACACCTGGGACCTGATTTTGTTTCTTCAGTTTATAAAACAAAATATTTGATTGGTGGTTTAAACTAACAATGGTTTACCTTTTTTTTTAGTAGTACTGAGGATGGAATCCAGGGCCGATGCACTGTTTTTTTGTTTTTTTTTAAACGGTCTCACTATGTAGTTCAGGCTAGCCTTGAACTCACTATGTATCCCAGGCTGGCTTTGAACTAGTGGCAATCCTCCTGCCTCAGCCTCCTGAATGCTGGGATTGCAGGTCTGTGCCACCACGCCTGTTTGCCCTCCCTCCGGCCTGTTTTTTTTTTTTTTTTTTTTTTTTTTTTTTTTTTTTTATTTTTTTTTTTTTTTAATTTTGAGAAAAGGTCTTGCTAAATCACTAAGTTGCCTATTCTGGGATTGAACTTTTGATCCTGCTGCCTCAGCCACCCAGCTAGGATTACACCATGCCCAGCTTACCTTTTTTTGCAGTACCAGGGATCGAATTCAGGACCTTGCATTTGCAAGGGAGTCACGGTGCCACTGAGCTAAATCCTTGGGCCCCCCAGCTTAATTAAAAAAAAATTTTAAGCTATGAGTATCTTTTGCACACATAATCAATGATCCTTGTGTCTCAGGGCAAGCTAACAAGCATGAAAGCTGAGCCACTCAGGTGGAGGCCATGGCTGGGGGCTGTGCAAGAACTGTTCTGGGCATACAGCAGAGACCAGTAGTTTCGAGAGCCTCTGAGCCCAGCCTTTAGTCTCATCACCCTGGCTACCCTTGTCCAATAACCAGAGGACTAAGACCCTGTCACTGCAGCCATCTCTACCCTGTGCTGTCTCCTTCAGGGTACCCAGAGCCAGGCATTAGTGCCATAGCTGTGCCACTCTGTTTTGCAGATACTGTGATTTATGACTCAAATTCCTGCTCTTGGCCCTCAAACAACAATTAGGATGTCACAAAGAGATGATGCCCCTTTCAGCAGTAACCAGAGTGGGCACCAACCCCTCATGAAATCCAATCTAGGCTGCCTGCCTGGGGTGAAGCAGGGAGCCCTGATGGTAGGAAAGTCCAGCACACGTGTAGTCCATGTTTAGAGCTCCAAGGAGGGCTTAGGCCTATGGTGTTTTCTTCATCTGTATGAGGCCAGGAGATGGTGCCTGATGCAGAGAGGGAAAAACAGTAAGGCTTCTGCTTGCTTTTTGCCACCCTCTATTCTTCATACTGATTGTGCCTATCCCTTTGTTCAGTATAATGCCAGGAACCAGATTTCCTATTCACTTTTCACATTATAGAGTAGGGTTTTTGTTGTTGTTGTTTTTTTTTTTTTTTGGTACTGGGGACTGAACTTGGGTACTTGCACTTGCAAGGCAGGCCACTGAACCGCTGAGCTAAATCCCCGGCCCCTACAGTAGGTTTTTTAATAACAAGTAAAAAAAAAAACTTTTTTTGAGACAGGGTCTCGTAATATAGTTTAAGCTAGACTTGAACTCACTCACACCAATCCTCCTGCTTCAGCCTCCTGAGCGCTGGGATCATAGATGTGTGCCACCATATGTGGTTTAACTAAATCCTAGCAACACAAATATTCTCTGGTTCTATCACCATAGCGTGTTAAAATGCAGAGTCCAAGGCAAAAGAGTGGAAAGAAAGGATTTTCATCTTGACATGCTCATGTAGTTCAATTTATTGATGATGCTCTTTTCAGAAGTAATTTTATTTTTTGAGATTAAAAAGGTGATTATAACCATAAGCTGACATCCTCCAGAAAATAAGCACTTAGCTGGAGAGGCTAGAGAGGCCATATGCAGTGTCAATGCTGTGTTAGTCACTGATCTCCAGCATCTCTCTGGCCAGCTGCCCTCACGTATGGGGCCAACTGCTAGAGTGGAGGCAGGCGCTTGGGCTCCTAGTCACAGCTGAGCAGTAGAAATTCTCTCCTACCAGTGTAAGCTCTCAATGCTTCTAGGCTTGGGGGAAGTGATAAACTGAGGGTAAGAGAACTGAGTGCCACATGTCCAGACTGTGGGTTAAACTACCATAACCTTGCTTTTTTACTTTCTGAGCATAAGAAGTTATATTTGACCATTTGTGAATTCGGCATAGATTCTCAAATTTGAGAAATTATTCTTTATTTAACAAAAAAATCACAATGTAGTAGTTTAAATTTGGGATTAATGGTAGTTTATAGGATTTAGAGGTTTTTTTTAAAGCTTTATTAAAGAATAAAACTAGCATTACAGAATATTTGGCAAAAGGCAAAGAAAACACCCATAGACCCACCACCTTAAAATTTTGCAAGTTTAAAAAATATATACGTCAGGTGTGGTGACACATGCTTGTGATCCTAGCACTCTGGAAGGCTGATTCAGGAGGACTGCAAGTTTGGGAAATTTAGCAATTTAGTGAGACTCAGCCAAAATTTATAAAGGGCTGAGGATGTAGTTCCGCTCTCCCATTGGTGGCAAAATACATTTAGAGAGAAGAAACCATTTAATTTAGTAGAATTTCTGTATGAGTGTTCTCTAGAAAAGCAGATTCATAGATAGACAGATACTACATAGACATTATTAGATAACTGAGTAACTGCCATTCCTGTCTTGGATCTACTAAATTCTGAGGCAACATTCTGTTTACCACCTGACTTAATCCCTATAACAATTCTCTGAGGAAAAAAGAGTATGTGTTATGTACATGTACTGACTCCATACAAGGAATATAAATATTATGTACTAGCAATATGTAGTAATAAAAAACCCCAATTCTCCAAGGGTGTTATATCACTGCCACCATTAAAAAAGAAAAAGAAAAAAAAAATACAAGAAAGAAAGAAAGTTAGAAAGGAAGGAAGAATGAATAAGCTAATGCTCATAGTGCTTAGATAACTTGTCCAAGGTCAGACTGCCAGCAGCAGCCGAGCCAGGGATACAAGAAAGAAAGAAAGTTAGAAAGGAAGGAAGAATGAATAAACTAATGCTCATAGTGCTTAGATAACTTGTCCAAGGTCAGACTGCCAGCAGCAGCCGAGCCAGGGCAGAAACAGGGTCTGCCAGAGTCTGAAGCAACAACGATTCCAAGCCACTTTCCAGGGAAAGTCCAGGAGAAATGAGACCCTCGGGGGAAGACCATCAACCTAAAAGACTAAGAAAGCAAAAACTTCTATCCTGGGAAGTAGTTAGTACTTTCTGGTGTGACTGGCCTCACTTAAGATTTTACAATACTTGGTCACTAGCTTTCTTAGGTTCAGCTCTGCCAGGTGACCCTGCCATTTGTTTCATAGTCTTTCTCGCTTATTTCAGTACTGGATCGGTTACTTGCCCATCACTGGGACATAATACCTATCCACCAACTTGAAAGGAGAAGTTTAGTTTGCTCATTGTCAGCCCATATCTGGCAGCCGGAGGCAAAGACCTCATGACCCAAGGGTGAGGCAGAGCAAAGCTGCTTAGTTCCTGGCAGCTGGGAAGTGAAGCAGGGAAAGAGGCACAGAACTAATAAGAAACTCTGACCCAGCAGTGTGTGCTTTACTAATGTGTTAGTCCAATAACGATGACACTGTCAGAATTAATGGCCACAGACAGTCTCATTTCACCTTGCAAAGCAGCTTTAGGACATGGAGATAAAATTAAGCAGTGCTACTATGCTACAAAAATCACTAATCAGAAGTTTCCGGCTCTGTTCTTTTTGAGATAGGGTCTCACCATGTTGTCCCAGGCTGGCTTTGAATTTGTGAATCCTCTGCATTTGCCCCCTTAATACTGGTATTATAGGCATTTGCCCTCATACTCGGCTCTGGCTCTGCTCTGTAAACGGGAGCTGAGGCTGTTTCACGGCTGCAAGTTTACTGAAAGGATCCATGTTGGTGACTGTAGGAGTCTTACCACCACCATCCTAGGCTATGGAGACAACTTTAAGCCTCTTCCATTCCACTATGCTTTTACACCTGCTAAAGATGTCCAATCATGGGATAATAAGGCCCAGTAACTATGGCCCAGTAACTCCTGCCATTCTTCAGTCCTGCTCCTGAAGGCAGCCACTGCTCCCTGTGGTTTCTCAAGTCTTGTCCCTGGCTGGGAGCTGCAACTTTATCACTGACTCCCCCCACACACTCATTTTGACTTTCTCCTGTCACAGCCCTCCTTTAGGCTCATGAGCCTATAAAAGACCTCACAGCCTATATGAGAGTTGCTGGTCTGGTCTAAGTGCCAGGGTGCTCCCTCTCAGGTTTGTTCTGAAATAAACCTGTCCTGCTGAGCTTGTACTTTTGGGTTTTTTCCCTCCTTTTTTCCTAATAGAGACCATGGGACCAAGCAAGTCCCTGTGCTTCCCATGTTCAAAAAGACCAAGGGAGCCAGATGTGGTATCCCGTGGGGATACTTGGGAAGCTAAGGCAGGAGAATCTCAAATTTGAGGCCACAGTCTGGGCAACTTAGAGAATAGTTTCAAAATACTTTCTTTTTCTTTTATTTTTTTGAGACAGGGTCTCACTATGTAGTCCAGGCTGGCCTCGAATTCACAGTGATCCTCTTGTGTCGGCCTCCAGAGTGCTGGGATTATAGGTGTGCCATCATGCTCAGCTTCAATATAAATTTTAAGAAAAGCGGGGAAGGACACCATCTTTGAAGCTACTAGCCTACTAGCTATACCTCTGTCCTTTGGCTGACTCTCCAATTCACTTAATAAACCACTTATGTCACCAGTCCCAAAGGAGACAGTGTTTTGCTGCAGACTTTCCTAGTTCCATGAATACGGTCACTGCTGAGACTTGTTTTCTTGTTCTAAAATGTAAGATCATCTAAACTACTGCGAACACACGCGTAAAGAGCAAGGACTGCAAAAAGCCTCGTAAGTCATTTGCCCTCACTTCTCCCTGCTCTAATGCAGTCCCAATGCTTCCACAGCAGCCAAGTGTCCACCTACAATTATGCTGTGAACTCTACTTTTCTCTTTCTTTTTTCCTTTCTTTCTTTCGACAGTTTCACTATGTAGTCAGGCTGGCCTTGAACTCACAGTGATCTTCCTGCCTCTGCCTGCTAACTGCTGAGATTCCAGGCATGTGTCACAATGTCCAGC
The DNA here is from genome assembly GCF_012274545.1 of Fukomys damarensis. Classification (NCBI taxonomy): domain Eukaryota; kingdom Metazoa; phylum Chordata; class Mammalia; order Rodentia; family Bathyergidae; genus Fukomys; species Fukomys damarensis. Next base: position 51,052,982 of record NW_022900926.1, on the reverse strand, counting down.
TCCATTTTTTTTTGTGTGTGGGGATATCAGGAATCCAACTCAGGGACTCGAGTCTGCCAGGCAGGTGCTGACTGCTGAGCTATATCCCTGATCCTCCATTTGTTTTAAGAGAAAAAAATTTTTAGTCATTGAGGTCATTTCTGTTCTTTAAATAAAAGGTTTTGAATTTTATACGCAACAAATGTGTGCCTACATCCAGAAGCAATGAAAATTAGGTAATTAACAACAGCTTTGAAGTATAGTTTCAAGTTGGGGATTGTGATGTTCCCCACCTTGTCTTTATTGCTTAGAATGGCTTTTGCTATTCTAGGTCTCTTGTTCCAAATGAATTTTTGGATTGCCTTCCCAAGGTCTGTAAAGCATGCTGCTGGGATTTCAATTGGGATTACACTGAATCGATATAGCAGTTTTGGAAGTATGGCCATTTTCACTATGTTGATTCTTCCTACCCAGTAGCAAGATCTCTTTCCATTTTCTGATATCCTCATCAATCTATTTTTTCAGAGTGCTGTAGTTTTCAGAGGACAGGTCTTTGATTTCCTTTGTTAGGTGGATTCTTAGGTACTTCAATTTTTTGGATGCTACTGTGAAAGGAACTGTTTGCTCCATTTCTCTATGAGTCTGTCTTTCATGGACAGGAAAGCCACTGATTTTTGTGTGCTGACCTTGTATCCAGCTACTTTGCTGAATTTGGTTATTAAGTCTAGAGGACTTTTGGGGGAGTTGTTGGGTTCTTTTACTAGAGACATGGATGCACATTGAGGTGATACTTTTAAGTGAAATTTATAGGACACATAAGTGTAAAGAACAAATAGTTTCTCTAGTGTGAAAAACTGAAAGTGTAAATAAGGACTAAAGGTATAATAGATAATGTGAAATAGGAAGAAAAGGTGCAAAGGGAAAGGGAAGTGGGAGGGGTAGGAGAAAGGAAAGAAGGGAATGGAATTAATATGAGAAAAAGAAAAAATGGAAGCAAAGTCTGTAGATAGGGGAGGAGGGGTTGAAGGGAGGGCAGGGGAATGGGGGGAAAATAAGAAGCAAGATGGATTATGTAAAGGTGCAAATTTCTAATGATGAATGTCATGATAAAATTAATTAATTAAAAAAATTTTAAATCAAGCCAAGCATAGTGGCACATGCCTATAATCTCAGCACTAAGGATGAGGCAGGAGGATCACCACAAGTTCAAGGCCAGCCTTGGCTACTTAGTGAGTTCAGGGCCAGCCTGAATTTCAAAGTGAGACCCTCAAAAAATCAAAACAAAGGAAAACAACCCAAAATAATCAACCAAATAAAAAAAATCGTATTCTTTGTTTTGTTTTGTTTTTGACATAGGATCTCACTATAGTACGTATTCTAGGCCAGCCTTGAATTTGTTACACAGTCCAGGCTGGTCTTGAACTCATGATCTTCCCGCCTCTGCCTCCGAAATGCTAGCATTACATACAGGTGTATACCACCATGCCCAGCTAGGGAAGGTTATTTTCAAAGGAGCTTCCCTTGTTGGTATTCATTCAGCAACACTGCACATCTACCTTCCATGTGTCCACCATGTTATGGTCAAGTGGAGAGTCCAATGAACACGTCCCGGCTAGGAGCAGGGAGAAGGGAAGGCGGCCGACAGGAAGGAAGAGGCTCAGGGACATGAGGCCTGACTTGAGGGGTCCAGCACTGAAGAGGCAGGAAGGCCCTGGGGCTAGGGGCCTATAACAAGTGAGCTGGAGAGCAGTTCTGGAGATGACTGTGTCTCAACTGTGGGCCAGAAGCGAAGCTGTGGAAGGAAGTAGAGGTAACAGTCACTGGGGCCAGGGAATCAAGGGCTCTGAACCTTGGGTACTGGGTCACTCATCCACATAGACGCCCTGCCAGGACAAGAGCGGAGCTGTGGCAAGAAGCCAGGCAAGAAGCTGAGTTTAAAACAGTCTAGGACAGCTACAATATAATGAAAGTAATTTAATGGGTGGTAACTGCCACTAAAATGGTTAAATAACGTAACAGACTGTATCAGTGTGCAATTCAAGTGTTTTGAGAAAGTTTCCTTTTAGGTACGTTTGTGTATGTTAAAAATGGTTCAAAGGCATGTATTATTTTAACCGTATCTATTAACTAGTAATGTTTAGCAGATTCAATATTTTAACTTCAGGCTAAATCTATAGATGCTTTTAAAATCAGTTTGATTGACTGATTGATTGATCATTTGAGATTGGGTCTTGCTATATAGCCCAGGCTGGTCTTGAACTTGTAGCAATCCTCTTGCCTCAGTTTCCCAAATTCTGTAAAGTTGAGGAAGTTTATTCAAATAGGCAAATATACTCATCCCCTATTGTGTTCTAGAATTACATTTAAATATTTTCCTGGCTCAAAATAGAAGATTTTCTAGGAACAAGTTTAATCTTGGTAAGCCACTATGAAATGGGAGCAAGAGATGAAACTCATCTAGTTTTCTCAGAGATTCTAACATCTACTTCAGGACTTACAGATAAGCACAGTGTAATTTTTATCCTCAAAGTTTTCTTTCACCCTGCGTGTAGGACTTCACTGGCTGTAAATACAGTGACAGGAGCCAAAGGACAGGCAACAGAGCTCATGAAAGCTGAGCACTGTCACCCAATGCTCTCAGGACGGCAGGGGACACCATAAGTGTGCATGACCAATTGTTGCTGCAAGGCAACACAGATCAAAATGATGTAAAGGCAGGTCAAGGAATACGGGGGATCCCAGTGCCTGAGTGAAGGTGGAAGACTCCTCGGACTGTTCATGCCTTATTTTGGTCATGCTTCATCTATGCTGAGCTTTAAAAAAACAATGGTTAATTATACTGCAAAAAAAAAAATTAGTATGATGTAACTGGTATTAAAAAGAAAAAAAAAGGAAATGCAGAACAGAAAAATGTCAGAATGCTTATCTGTACTTCGGGGAAGTATTATTTGACTTATGTGAATGTGTGTTGGGCCCTTCTGTAAAATGTAATGTTTATTATGGGTCACAGACAAAAACATTTCAAACTTCAACCTGTCGCTAGTTCCCACTGTATTTTCTAAGGTTCTGACTCTGCCTCAGTGAAAAGCTAGGAAACGCCTTGGAGAAGGGATTTATTTACAGAGCTGGCACAATAAGTACAGCTAAAGTGCTAGGCCTCGTTCTGAGGCTACTGTCAATGGTTTGTCCCCTAGAGGTTCATTTGCACTGGTTCTGGTGTGATAGCGTTGAGAGGTTTTGGAATGATTAAGTAGTAGGGCCGGGCCAGGGATTTAGCTCAGTGATGCCGCCACCTACTTCACAAGTGCAAGGTCCTGAGTTCAATCCCTAGTAGCAAAAAAAAAAAAAAAAAGAAGAAG
>NW_022900926.1:51038641-51049224 GCF_012274545.1 Fukomys damarensis | reverse complement strand
AAAAAAAAAAAAAAAAAGAAGTAGTAGGGCCTATCTGGCTGTGTGGTACATGCCTGCAATCTCAGCACTCTGGGAGCCTGAGGCAGGAGAAAATTTTGATAGTGATGACCACTTTGGCCACTTCCAGCTGTTCCCTACTGTTTGAAGTATTTCTGAGTTTTGCTATTAGAAAAACAGGATGGCCTTATATGTCCCACCTCCATCCTTTTCAGGGGATCCACAGCACCCTATCAAAACCTTCCTTCCCACTGCTGGGGAACCTGCTGCTCATCAGCCAGGCCTCCTCTTCCTCCTTTTCTTATGTATTCTTCAAAGATACATGTGAATCAAGGTAGGGGACAGTGGGACAGAAGGACCAAATTTAAACTCATTGGGCCATTATGAATTCAACCGAGACTAATAACAAGCTGGGGGAGGGGGCGGTAGGTCGGTGGAGAGAGCACACCTTCTCCTGTGCAGCCGGAGCTCTGTGGCTCCCAGGACATTGCAGTCCTAGGACACAGGAGAGCTAAGAGCAAAATGACTTAGTTCCAGCTTCTGCTGTCTGTGCAGCCTACCAATCAAATCCTGTCAGCTTGAGTTATATAAACTCTATTTATGTTATTTTGGTTATGCCTAAGATTTTTAATACGATGTGTTGCTTTTTGGTATGAATCTATCATAAACTGGACTTTGGATTGGTGCTCAGTAATCTTTCACTTTATATATGTGCATTTTATCTATATGTTTTATATATACTTATAAATAAATAGAATTGACATAATCATGATATTCACTATATTACATATATGTACCACATTATAGATATTATATCACATAATAAACTGTTAGAAATAATAATAAGACATCTATAAAGGCAAAAGCAGCAAAATAACTTATCTGAATATTCTTGCCTATGTGACTGTTTTGAAACAATTACCTGTGTAAAGAAATGTATTGGTGTGTCCTCCCACCACAATGTCCACACCCTTCACTTTCTGAGCAATGAGTTTATCCATCTCAAATCCAGAGTGTCCCAGTGCAATAATTTTGTTCACATTTAGAGTTTTTAGCTTGTCTACTTCAGGTTGTAGCGCAGTGATTTCATCTTCAAATACTAAATTTGTTCCTAAGAAACAACATAAATAAAATAATTTATTAATAATTTATTGTATTGCTTATTATACATGCTAATATATCAGGAATAAACCTTAATTTATTAAAGCTGTTTTTTCTTATTTTTATTTTGGTTTTTTGAGACAGGGTCTCACTATGTAGTTGAGACTGACCTGGAACTCACTATGTAGCCCAGGCTGGTCTCCAACTCACAGCGATCCTCCTGCCTCAACCTCCTGAGTGCTGAGATTACAGGCATGCACCACCATGCCTGGATATTAAAGCTGTTTAATTACTAAGACCAAAACATATTTATAATTAAATATAAAATCTAGGAAGCCCAAAAAATTCAAATCAATAACCTCAGTCATATTCACTTGAAGTTGCACTAGTTTAAGGTTATAGATAATATTTTACTTTAACTCAATCTCAAACTATGAGGAGACTTCAGATATGGCTTGTTTTTTAATCTCTTTTTATATTTAGACTTCCACAGTAACAATGTAGAAAATGCCCGAAAATATAAACATGATATACAAAGGAGTACTAGTAATTCCAAGGCTTTGTTTGAAAACATGGGATAATTAGTCTGCAAACCTAGAAGAACCAGCAAGTAGTACTTGAATGCCAATTTTAACATGTCAGTTGATAACTCTGTGTGTTAGTGAGCTTTCTCAGCCCTGAGACAAAATACTTGACACCTAAAACTTAAAGGAGAAGTTTTGTTTGGCTCAGTTTCCAGTTGGTTCAGGTCATGGACAGCTGCCTCTAAAGTAGCAACAGCACAGTGCAAGGGTAAGGCAGAGGAATGCTGCTCACTCCACGGCAGTAAGGAGGCAGCAAGAGCGGGAACAAGAATACACACTTCTAGGTCATATCCCCAGTGAGCCACTGCTTCCAACAAGGCCCAACTCCTGAACACAGGAGCCTTCTAGGGGACATTTTAGATCTAAACTGTAACACTTCGTTTGCTTGACAGTAATGTCAGGATTGAGCTCTGCATCTAAACACTGCTGGTACCAGAAGCGTGTAAGCTTTTCACTGGCTGCCTGCTCCCTCGCCCAGTGGTAATCACTGATCACCTGTTGGTATTCACTGGCAAGCATGGGTCTGGATATCCTGCCAGGTGGTGGGTGAATAAGTACCATCTGTTGTCACCAGTCCCTGTAGCAAACCCTGAAATTTTATGAATTTAACTGGCACAAAGGTAACTGCCAATACAGAGGCACGCTGCTCTGAAGTCACATCTAATACTGTGCCACAAAGCAGTCTCCAGTTGATTCAGACTCCTTTACACTAATTTCTAAGAACTAGCCACAAATGAGAATGGTAAAATATGAACAAAATCTCCTAACTTTCAAAATGCAAGAGTCTGCAAATTCATTTGAAAAGTACAAATGCCTCCATAGAACAGCAAAAACTCACCCAGTGACAGTGAGGTCAGGGCTCTCTGTGTGCTTTGCTGGGAGAACTCTTGAGTCCTGTCAGCTCCACATGAGAAAATTATCATGGGGGGCAAATAGCACAGCTGACATCACAGCCAAGGAGGCTGCAGACTCACAGCCTGGATGTCGGCACCACACAAATGGGGTGGACTAGCCCTGTTGCCAGTAACTTACAGGCAACATTTAAAAATCAAAAGCTGCCAACAGCTTTGCCACTATAATCTATGAAGAGAGCCTCAAGGGTAATCTGTGTCTTGTTCACCACCCCAAGAAGCCTCAGGCTTTGAATCAGCCTAAACATCGAGTTTCCTTTGCAATAGCCTTTCCCTTCTATATTTTTTAATTAAATGTCTATCTTATTGGTACATGTTTGCAGTACACAGTTACATTCACTGTGTGGAGTTGGTACATGCACAGAACACATCTTCATTTTCTTTTTAATCCCCTTCTGTTCTCCTCCTTTCCTCCCTCCATCTCTTGCTCTCTTTCCCTTTTGATAAATATCTAAGTTCCTACTTCTTATTATCTTTTATTTTGCTCTGTATTTATATTTTGGATTTCTCATATAAACCATTTGATAGTTAAGCTTGTGTGTCTGATTTATCTCTCCTTTTGCCACACCTATACTTAGCCCTGCTGCTTAATCCTTCCCCACAGTACTCACCATCTTCTGACCAATCAATCCTGACCAATCAGGAAAGCTCCAGTGACAAGACTTTTGGCTGGTATCCCTGGTGCACAGAAAAATGCCCAGCACAGAGATAGATCCTCGAGGAAATGAGTAAGTGTGGAGGGAGCTATCATCCTCTATTTCTGGTAGACTGTCAAGAAGGAATGAAAACATTCTGAAAAATTCCTATGAGGATAAAAGAATGCATTCTCCTAATACATGAGAAACCTCATGGCAACAGGCATGGTGGCGCACACCTGTAGTCTCAGCACTCAGGAGGATGAGGCAGGAAGATTGCTGGGAGTTTGAGAACAGCTTGGGCTACACAGGGAGTTCCTGTCTCAAAACCAAACAAGCAGAACAAAGAAAAACAAACTAGAAAGGAAGCCTCACAAGACTAGGCATCACATACATAGAAAGCATGAAATATATTTCAGGATTATGATGAGGAGACTTATAAAATCACGGGAATTTCATTATTGGATATAATAAATTATATGTGCTAGAAATAGAAGTTATACACTTGTAGTGCCTGGGGTACAAAGACTAAAAAAATTGGCTTGATTAGGGACCAGAGATGTAGAGAAATAGTATACACCAGTTTTTACATCCAACTTTAGTGTATCAAATTAAAGGCACTCTATGTCACAAAGAAGTGCACTGAGCAGAAGAGGTAATGTCTTAAAGAAGTAACTGAGAAAAATATAGAATCCAGCAGACTGGGTCCATCGGTGTCACCCTAAATACACCATTTGTCCAGTTCTTCCTACTTTTGCTTACAGTCCATACAAATAATGCCAAACTCTGACTAAGTGCCTGTATTTTCAAGGCACACATGCTGTAAAAGTAAAGAATACCTGGATTTGAGAGAAAAGGGGTTTCTTTTGAAGTGTATCCAACAATTCCCACAACTTCGTCACCAACAGAAATAATTTTATATGGCAAATAAAGTCCTGATATTTGAGAAGCTAGAGGTCCCTTTGCCTTAATGTTTGCACTCAGAATTGGGAATGTGGCCTCTTTGAGGAGTGGATCGATCAGTCCTTCTACACCATTATCAAATTCGTGATTTCCCAGTGCCTAGATAAAAAGGAAAAGAGAAAAAAGAATTAGGTACTCTGGAATTTCCAACAAAATTATACTTTAAACAACGTTTTATTAGGCCAGTGACTCACCCAGTTGGCTAAGCTCTATCAGACACGTCTCATGGCCTGGTGTCTTTTTCATCTCCAGAGATTTTACTTTGGGACTTGGGCTGGATCCAGGGACATGAAGTTCATAAGTTGGTTGAGCATCATTATCTCAAGTCTCAGGCCCCTAGTGAAGCCTAGGTTCACCGGAGAGCTGCTCAGAGCTGCTGTCCCACTCTCTCCAGCTCTGAGGCTGGCTCCAGAGCCCAACTTTACTTGGCTTAGCCATTTCATGCTCTAGTTTTCCCCATAAACTCACATACCTAATCACTGAACTCACCATCTTCATGGAGGAACCATTAAAATCAACAGGAATTTAACAAAAGTGAATGCACTGTTAGCAAAGACCAGAGGCCTCCCTCCTCATAGCATTTCTTGGTTATTATTCCCTGGATTCCCACGATTATTTCTAAGGACAGTCACAGTCTTTTAATTCTTCTGGGAAAATAAAGAAGGGAAAGGAGCTGGTGTGCCCACATTTTACAGGGTGGCATTTTTCTTCAGTCAGCCCTGGGCCACTCCTAGCAGTCTCTCATGAAAAAGAACCTCATAAATGATGGGGAGACTTTCACAGCTTCTGGATGCACTCTGAGCTCAGGGCTCCATCCAGCTTCAGCAGTGTGACTCTCTCACACCAAGAAGTCACACTTATAAATACAACATGCTGGCTGCTTTCCCAAGAAAACCTTCTATCCTTCCTCCATTGTCTCCTGGACACATCCACCTTTTTTTGTCATACCGGGGATCGAACTCAGGTCCCCGCGCTTGCCAGGCAGGCGGTGGAACCACTGAGCTAAATCCCTGGCCCATATCTACGTCTTCTAAGCACTGATAATTTGCTCTGGCTGCCCAGACTATTTTGCTTATTTTGTATTAACACCAGTCAATCTCAGACTTCTAAATGAATAAGCATCCATATTTGTGTCACTTTGTGGGTTGTCTGGGACAGCCTGGGGCACTGGCTCAACGAGAGCCACAATGTATTTTAGCCTCAGCCCTTCCTTCCTAGCACATTCTACACTCTGCCATGACATGTATATAGGATTACTCCTTTGTCTGTCTCCTGGCTAGGACGGGTGTTTCTGAGCCCCATGTCCTGCCACCTCCTTCCCTCTCAGCAGCCCCCTTACCTGGCACACAGGCATTCACTGAGCACCTATGATCAGGGCAGGGCTGTGGAGGTGTCCTCAGGTGCATACACTCAAGCAGAGAAAGCCACGTGACCCCTGAACATGCCCACATACCTGTCTCCCCACTCAATTCAGATTTCCTGATCTTGCCTTTTCCCCCTTCTCTGGTGATACACACATTTTCACTTCTTCCTCTTATCTAATTAACTTCCTCCCCAAAGGGTGATCTACTCTTAAGGGGTTTCCCACTCTCAGGTCATGTGTTTTCTTCTATTTTAGAATGGCAAAGTTTCTTCCTGTGGTGAAACAAGTTTCCTTTATGATTCTACAATAACTGTCTTGCTTAACTGTAAATGTTTTGTTGTAGTGAATCTTTCTACAGCTCTTATATAAACGATTATCCAATTTGTCAGTGACATTCTATTCCTAGTATTTGATGACAGCAGAAGTTATACTTTTCCTTATTGCTGTTTAATGTCTTCCCCCCTCTACCCCAACTTTAATACAGTGGTACCTTGGTTCATGAATTTAATTATTTCCATGATTCTGGTCATAAACCAAATTGGATGAGAATGGAATCAAATGACCCTATGGATAAATTCAGTTCTGTTCTTGTCCAATTCATTTTGCAACCAGAATTGTGGAAGGAATTGAGTTCATGAATTGAAGTGCCAATACGTAAGCCCCTGAAAATAGTGATTTTGACTGTTTTTCTGTTTTGGTACTGGTGATCGAACTTGGGACCTTGCCTTTATGAGACAGGAGGCAGCACCATTGTGCTGAATCCCTGGCCCAATTTTGACTTTTTTTTAGCTTCTTTATTCCCATGGGGAAAGGAGCCCTGATCCATGGTGCTCAATGCTGTGGACAGGCTGATGAAATGATCTTATTCACACTCACACCTTCAATTCCAAACTTGAAATAGCCAGCCTGACATTGCTCCTGACCTCTGGTTCGATCTGTCAGCTGCCTTGTTCAGATTTCCTTTCAGAAGCTCCAGAATACCCCAAGTTTAGCGTGCTCAAATCTCATTCCTCTCCATGTTTTGCCAGCTGGACCCACAGTGCCACCATGTTTTCAGCCAATAATGCTGGAAACTCTAAGCAGCTGAATGCTTCCACTCTTACCTCTCCATCACTGTCCAGCAGCATTGCTCCCCTTCCCCTCAGTGCTCCATCTTCCTGCTACTACCTTAATGCAGGGAATGACTACTCCCATGGATGAATAAAATGGCTTCCTAACAGGCTTTCAGCGATCTCCTCCCCTTCCTGAAGCCTCTGTCTATATTGCCACCAGACTAATTTTTCCTAAAATGCAAATCCAGCCTTGTCACTCTCCACTGAAATGTCCTAGAGAAGCACTGCCTTCTTGATAAAATCCAACATCCTCAATAGGGCCTACAAGGCTCTTCGAGGTAGGTCTCACCTTGCTCTCCAGCCTTGTTCTGACACCTACCCCTCAGGAACGCAGCCACGATGCAATGCAGGCTGTATCACTTGTGAGAAGAGGTGACTGGCGCATGTTTCTACACTGCAGTTCCCTTTACAATGTCAGTGAATGAATAATCAAAAGTGGCAATTAAAATAAGTCAACATTTACTAAGTACTTGCTGCATGCCAGCCCTGTGAAAAGTGATTTGGCTGGGGACAGATCCACCGTTGAGCTCTTGCCCAGCATGCACAAGGCCCTGAGTTTAATTCCCAGCACCAGGGAAAAAAAAGATTTTGTGTAGAAAATCTAGTTTTGCACTATTGGTTACTATGCTTATTTTACAGATGAAAATAATGAGACTTTCAGAAGTTTTATAAAGGAACTGTTGAAAGTCATATAATTGGTGAGTAGCAGACACAGGCTAGAACCACTTCTACTAGACTCCAAGTTTTTTTGTTTTTTTTTTCGTACTGGGGATCGAACTAAGGTCCTTGTGCTTTCGAGGCAGGCACTGGAACCACTGAACTAAATCCCCAGCCCTAGGCTTCAAGTTTTAACCTTTATGCTTGGCTATAAAAAAGTTTGCATAAGGCCCAGCCAATAAGCAATCACTAAAATAAAACTTCTAACTGCTCCCACCATGCTGTCACACCTCTTTGTCCCTTTCTATGTGACATATAAATAGCACACAGACAGAACAGGATATCATTTCTTCATGTCGTGCTTTTAATTCCTTACTCAACTAATGGCCTTTGCTCCTGAAATCTGGTGATCACTCTAGGAAAGACTTGCCAAGAACCCGCCACTGGGCTCCTGCCTGAGTTACATGCCCTTCATCGCCCTGATGGCTCTCACCCTCCCCCAGGTGGTCAGCTCCTTCTGATGCACAGCAGTCTGGAGTGCAGCAGGGAGCAGTGTTGAATGAATAAATGATGATGAGAAAGACCACTGACAAGTAGCTTTCCTTTATCCTATAAACAGCTAATTTCCTACAAAAAGGCAGAAAATTTCCTTTGTAAATATTTATTGTCCAGACACTCACATTTTCATTTCTCCACTTTGACTTCACCCTGCCTGCTTTTCTTCGTCTAGCACTTATCAGAATCTGATGACCCATAAGTGCTTAAGAAGGGCGGTGCTGCCACTCACCTCTGGCACCCAGCTCCCCCGCTCTGCTGGAATACAGCAGGCACTCACAGACTGTGCTAAATAGATGGATATTATTTATTCATTGCTATTATTTTTCTTAACATGAAGCTATCTCAGGAAGACTTCCCAGAAGAACAGGGAGTTATAGAAGATGGAACAGCAAAACAGAACAGATGCAGTCACCCCTCACTATGCATGAGGGGATTTTCCCAGGACCCCTTAGGACACTAAAATCCCTCATATATTATTCTGTTATACAAACTGATGAAATATTTGCATATGAATTATATATCCTTCTGTAATCTTTCAATCACCTCTAGATTACTTATATTATTACCTAATATAATGTAAAGGCTATGTAATAGTTATTATAACATATAGTTTAAGGCATAAGGCCAAGAAAAATGTCTATGCCAGGCATGGTGGCACATACATGTAATCCCAGCTACTCAGGAGACAGATGCAGCAGAATTAGAAGTTCAAGGCCAGCTACGCAAATGAGTGAGATCTTGTTTTAATATAAAGGATAATTTTTTAAAAAGGCTGAAGATGTAGCTCAGTGGTAGAGCTACAGTATACGCAGACTCTGGATTCAATCCCTACTACTTTTTTTTTTTCAAAGGAAGGAACACATTTAGTACAAACACATTTTTCCCCCCAAATAATTCTGATACCCTGCTGGCTGAACCTATGAATTTGGGACCCACAGTAGAAAGGTACAATGAGAACTGCTCAGAACCCTAGCCAAAGCAACTTTATCTTGTAGTGGCCCCTGTTTAATGTCCAGTGGGCCCCTGCCAGGTGCTATGGCTGTGACCAGACTGCAGCACAGGGCCCCCACCCCCGCAGCAAGACAGTACTTGCGGAGACTGGTGGAGTTCCTAATAAAGATGTGATGTGAGCAGGGTATGCACAGCTTTTCCCAAGGACTCTTCTTGCTTTGGATCTGTTTGTTATTTTAATTAAAGCCCTATAAAATCAGTAGCTTTGAAAAAACAGGTTGTTGACTTAGCACTGCAGCCTTCAAGTCATCCACTGCCCTGTAAGCAACTCCGAGTCATGTACTTGCCAACTTGGACTCATCTGAGTCGTTTTTTGGACTGTTGGCTCCTTCTCAGTTTGGAAGCAGATGTTTCTTTTACATCCTTCTGGGAAATGTATACAAGATCTGGCACCTGAACAGGGATCCAGCAGATCCAAAGAGGATTCAGGGAAGAGGATGTGTGGGGGAAATCCCAGGGTGGCCATCCTCCCCCATGTGGTATGGGGTGATGCATCTCCTTCATGAGTGTGGTCTACAGTGTGAGCCTGGGATACCCTGAAAACACCTGATGGACTGGAGACACTGCAGTGCCTGAAGGTGGTCCTTGTGGGAAGGGAGTGCAGCAGAGTGGTAGCCACCGTGCACCGCCCCCTTATAGGGGCAACAAGATATGCTCCAGAGGCTGAGGTGTCTGCCTAGCCCTGATTTGTTCTTTCTGATTTTTGCTTGTAGTAAGATACGCTGGCTAGCTGGAGATTTAGCTCAGTGGTGCTATACTTGCCTTGCAAGTGCAAGGTCCTGAGTTCCACCCCCAGTACAAAGAAAAAAGATATCTTTGCTATTCAAGGCTACTTGGAAGCCTGTTAGTCAGCCAGCCTTAATTAGAACATAAAATCTGTGAGCTAACTCAGAAAATGTACCAGGAGCATTTTAAAATCCAAGCACCTATGGAATTTATGACAGAAGGGGACCAGTAAATAGGACAGAGTTGGAAATATATATAAAAAGTTATGAGTATGAGGATATTTTTGGTAAGGAAGGATTTTGTATGGTAATATTTTGCTCTCTCAGAATGAAAGAAAAGAAAAGAAAGAGAACAAAAGCAGAAAGCTAAAATAAATCTCAAAAAGGCCAGAGTAAGCTGAGAAAGTTTCATAGAGGATGAGGCTTAGGAAAGAGTATCTAGAATGCCTAAAAACTACTCCATCTCGGACTCCTCGTTGCTCAAGTGTGGCTCAAAAGGATATGATACTGACTCAACTTTCACACACTTCCTCTCCAACATGAGACCATATATGGGTAACAATCAGAGCAGCATTCTGGTGACTTAGGACAATGTAATGATTGATTGTCCGAGAAACTCTCACAAGGAAAAGAGAGGAACATAGGTGAAGCAGGAAAGTTGTGAATATCTTGATGCAGTCATTTGTGTCAGTACTACCAAGAGGTAAACAGAGCCAGGAAAGGGAAGAGCTCTTTGTGTAAGTACTTGATGACTATCACACAGATCTCTGCCATTTCTTCCGGAGCCAACTTGAGCCTAATCTAACATATCTATCACGGAAGAATATGGAGATGTTCACAGGTAAAGAAGACCAAGCCGGGGTTGGGGATTTAGCTCAGTAATTCTACCCCCTGCCTCAAAAGTGCAAAGTCCCAAGCTTGATCCCTGGTACCAAAAAAAAAAAAAAAAAAAAAAAAAAAAAAAAA
>NW_022900926.1:51019963-51038532 GCF_012274545.1 Fukomys damarensis | reverse complement strand
AAAAAAAAAAAAAAAAAAAAAAAAAGAGCAAGCAAGCTTATATTAGGGGTGGGTATGCTGCTAAGGCATACCATCACATCGTACTCAGGATTCAGGCAGGGCATGGTGGTGCACGCCTGTAATCCTACTGCTTGGGAGGCTGAGGCAGTCTGGGCTACCCAGTGACTTCAAGGCCAGCCGGAACTACATGGTAAGGCTCTGTCTCAAAAAGCAATAACAGCAACACAGAATTCTGTCTGCCCCACATGCGATATTTAATTACAAACAGTACAGACTACCAAAGGGGAATAATAAAATCACCTGCCCAGTCGACAGTCCTCTCAGCAGTCTGGCATGACAGGTAAAGAAGCTACGATGGCTCACGGAAAATGCCTAGGGGTTGTAGAGTGTTAAATAAACTGGTGCCCCATTGCCATGCCACTGCCTAACATGGATTTCCTGACTGAACAACTGATGCAGGCTATGGGATCTTATCATGCTGTTCTGCATCCTGCTAATGCTATTTAGTGTTCCCTTAGCTGCTGAGTCCCAGGGCCAGTTAGCATTCATCTGAAACAGATATAATGGGCTTTCTGAGCATTCCCTCAGGGCTCCCTGATCAGCTCTGTCATCTGCCCTGGGACGGTGGCCTGGGACCTTGGCCTGTTATCTTGCCTACCTACTGTAGAAATGTTTTGTTATACAGATGGCATCATGTGAACCTCGGAGTGTCTTACAGACTTATAGAAACATCTGGAGGATACACAAGGATATCTGAAAGATCAAAGATGAGAAATATCAATCCTCACAAGCTGCAAGGGACTGGCACTGCAATAAAGTTTTGGGGAGGTCTTATGGATGGGTAAGACATGACCTTCAAAGGTCATTAAGTTTTGCAGCAGCCTGTATCAAGGAAGGCAAACAACTGCAGACTTTTCTGGGTCTCTTAGGGGGTACGGGCACATTTTTACTCTCCTGTGCTCACGTGCCTATCCTTTATATAACTTGATAAAGAGAGGGACACATGAGATTGGGTCAAAAGAAATCAGGCTTTTGAACAAGCAAATATACTTGTGGGGCAGGCCAAACAATTATGTGCTCTAGTACCCCAATGTCCATTTGTTCTAGTTACCAGAACCTGAGGGCTCCAGGTGAGGGCTTTGTCCACAACAACCTACACAGACAGTTCCAGTAAGATTCTGGTCCAGATCATGGGAAGGGGTAGACCCTGGAATGCAGCACTGGTGCACAACAGCAAGTGGTACAGAAAGCCCTGCAGTTGGCAGATTCCATCACTTAATCTACTTCAGTGACAGGAAAAAACATATATTGAATAAAGGGCTGAATCCAATGCCTTTTGTCAAGCCCCTTTCCAGGTCACAACAAGGCCAGACTTTACACAGTGGCACGCACACTTATGGCAGCATGGAGCCCTATGTGCCTGCCTTGTGATACAGCATGAAAGATGTACTGGGGCCAATGTCACCGCAAGATGCTAAACCACCCTCCATGATTAAACTAACAAGCAGCTGACCCAGATCTGGTGCTAGAAGGGACACTGTCCATCCCGGAAGGTGCTTAGGACACTGATGGCACTAACTAGAGTGCAAAGCAGGAGTAGGAGGCGATAGCCATACAGATGAGTAAGATGCCACCTGGTTAGAGAACAGAAAGGGGAAAACAGCCAGCGGCTAAGCTAAGAGCAGTATGGATGATGGTGGCTCATGAGAAGTGGCCACCATCTAGCTACGCTGATAGCTGGTCATACCAAGAGCCACCCATTGGGCACATGTGAAGTCTGGCCAACACAGACTGAAGGACAACAAAGGCTGCAGACATTCCCATAAAGCATTCTGACTTTTTACGTACTGTATAGGTATGCAAGGCCTGTTCCTGGCTACAACCTAGAAGGATGGATGCCCTAGCTGGACAGGTGCACACATGACATGACCAGTACAGGACCGGCAAGCAGATTACATCAGGTCCATGCCTGCGAGTGAGAGCTACAAGTGTGCAATCACCTGTGCAGACACTGTCATGGGTCTCTTGCAAGACTTCCTCTGCAAAGGCACAGCTGGGGAAACTACTATGAGAGGTTTTTTCAACTTGGTGTGACGTGCGGAGGCCATGGAGAATTGACCATGACGTGGGGTACTCATTTCACCAACACTGATGTGCAAAGGTGGGCTGAGGACCATCAAGTACAGCACTTTCACCTACCTTACAACCCCATAGGGGCTGGCTTGAGTGAAAAGATACACGGTTTAAATGAAGGCACCTGTGTGGGTGAGAAAATGTACTTCCAGAAGCATTAAGGTTGTTAAATAAAAATTCCACTGCCAGTGGTGGGCTACCTGTCTAATGGCTATTGACCAAGGAGGCCTCCAAGGTCCCCCACAGCATACAGGCTATTGCTAGTGCAGTTGGTTGAATGCCGGAACTGGATGGTAAGGCCCTACCACTGAAGATACCACATGCTTTGGCTGCAGGACATGGCGAAATCAAGCTGGTACTGGACTGGAAGCTTCCTCCCTATTGGCTGGCATTAGTAGTAGCAGAAGGAGAGAACTGCAGGGAAAGAACTGTTAGCCATGATCTCGTGCAGCTATGGACCTCATGTGTGACACCACCAGGATATGCCTTCTACTGCAGTGTTGGCACGAGTGGTCTGGTTACAACCAACCTCTTTCTTATTAAACCTTAATGTGCTGCCTTTGTCCCCACTAAGCTGAAGAAACTTTATGAGGACCTTGGAACTGAGATGGGGCCTTTCTCTAAGAAACATAAGGGAAGGAACATAAATAAATCCTCACCTGTGCACACTTAATTGGTACAGGTACTCTTGGCTTTAGTTGGTGTCATCTAAGAGCCAGCATTTGCTGCTGCAGTACACTGGGTGTAACCGACCCATACTCAGCTCTCAGTCAGAAGAGATAATACTTCCTCTAAGGCTCAGGCAACATCACAGAAGAGGGGCTGGAAAAATTCTAAGAGCTGCAGGAAGGGGTGGAGTGTATTAAAAATTGTCCTCTGTCCCCTAGTAAAGTACATTCACTTTGTGGTGGCTGGGACCCTGTTCAGCTGTCCAGTGGGCCCCCACCAGGTGCTGAGGCTCTGGCTAGACTGCAACCCAAGGTCACCCACCATTGCAGCCATACAGTGTTTGCTAGACTGATGGAGTTTCCTAGTAAGAATGGGACAGGAACAGAATACACACAACTTTTCCCAAGGACTCTTTTTGCTTTGGATCCCACTTTTGCTGTTTAAATTAGAGCCCTATAAAACCAACAGCCTAGGACAGGAGGGTTGGCCACCACTGCAGTGCTGCTGATTTTAAGTCATCCTCTGCTCTGTAAGGAACTCCTAATATCATTGCCATGATGGATTTGTCCAAGTTGTGTTTTGGATTATCAGCCCTGTCATGGTTCAGAGGCAGATATTTCTTTAAGAAGTTTATACAAAGACACAGTTCACTGTACTCTTATTTTGCTTTCTTTGGGCCTCTATGACACTTCTAATCTGTAAACTGAAGTTCTCTGAATAAACCACATTAACTGAAGAGTCTGCAGACTGTTTGATCCAGGCAGATTGTGACTGTGGGAAGATGGGATGTTGCAGATCAAAAGGCAAAGTTATCTTGGGCTATTTTTAGGTCCATTTTAACAGCCACGTACTTCTCAACCTCTATAGCTTCCCTCATGTTCATTCACCTGACCATTAGACAAAATTCTTGAAATTGCACGGCTCATCCTGACAGACCTCTGTCCTCTACTGATCCTAAAGCTGAGACCACAGTAACATTTGAATCCTATAACAGAGGCCCTGCTTCCCCAGCAATCTGCCTCACGATGCCATCAATGTATTTGTAAATACACTGACTCATGATTTTCTTTTGTTCTGTGACCTGAATTCCTGTTTGCAGGCAATGGTCACTCAGATTTGGTTTGGAATAAATTATTTTCTTAATGTCTTGGGAGCAGAGTTGTTATTTTACATTGACACATCCAGCCTTCCTTATGTGTGCTTGTAAATTTCTGCAGCCAATCTTCTACTTGCCACTTACTACTTAATCATCTCAGGCAAGTGATTTTGAAAGTGATTTCATTTAAGAATTATTCTTAAATCATGTTCGCACTCTCTTTCTTTGCCTTTCCCAACATTTCACTGCTAAGATTGGGCTTTTTCATTCATTAACTGCTGTCACTCACTAAGGCTAGCCTTAGACCTTGTATACTTTTACTACAAATACAGTTCACCAAATGCACTTTTCTATAATCTAAGAGAGCTGAGCCTAGAAAAATGACCTTCAGTATCTCCGACACTGATATAATTGAACATCTGGTCCAGCCCTACTCCTCATTCCCTACTTTCTTTTTGCAGAAGAAAGCCTGAAACATTTAATTTTTTAAAAAGAAGAAAAGGAATTGATTCAGGTTTTACATGAAACTTTGTACACTGTGCACCTACCTCACTGTGTTTGACACTCAACTCTGTGAAACACTGCCTGCCATTAAAAGTATAAAACAAATGAAAATAGTGAGGAAAATGGAGATTTTGCCTTTTCACGATCCAAAAACCTGTTATTGTTCAATGAACTCTGAGGAAAACAGTCTGATGCTTCTCACACCTTTTGCATGTATTCGTCAATATTTATCCTGGCTGAGAGGGTGGTTTATGAAAGTCCTCTGGCTTTGAGGAAAACTTCTGTTGACTAAGGGTAAGGCCAGAAAATCATATGAGTCAGCAATGGAAGAATAAAGATGTTCTAAGACTTCTGATGCCAAGTTTCTTGTTTTGAGTATTAAAAATAGGACACAACTAGAAATGATAGAAAACTTGTGTGTAAATTTTGGCTTGTGCTTGACATTAATTCTATTACAGGCCAAAGTCTACTTTCCCTTTGGGATAAGCAATGCCTTTACTTAGAAAAAGTTTCAGGTAATTGTGAGGTAATCACATTTCTTCATTCTTTTATTTCCAATGAGCTTTTGCTAAAAAGAATTCAACAGTATTTGGATATATATTACTATATCTTTGGATATATAATATTTGGGATACTAAACTAAATAGGGAGTTCCTAGTACCCACTGTAGGTGAAGTGCAAACAAATGCAAATGTGCTTCTCTGGTATCCCTTTCCTGTCCATGGCAGATGTCAATGATTTTCTGTCTTTTCACTAACTTAATTATAAGCAGGGAATCTATTTATTGCCTTTTAAAAACTAGTAAAATATATCATTGCAAGTAACATGCTAAAGGCAACAGTTTTAAATAAGGAAGAAATCACACTTTTGCCTTTTCTCATTTGACCCACAACTGCCGTGGATGGAATCTGTACCCAAACTCAGTAGTGACCTGAAACTGCTGCCTGACTACAATGTCCTCTGAGAGAGTGCCCGTTCTCTCCCACAGTTCTGCACGGGAGGAGCTGCCATTTACTTGTTTATCTTTTTCACCTGTAAACAAATGCTTCCATGGCTGCTGAGTAAATGGACGAGTGGGAGAGACGTGTGATGAGAACACTTCTCAGGTTCTGAACAAGAGGAAAGCACACACACACCTCGTGTGAGTGCCGTCAGAGTTGGTGGCTCACACAGGACAAGGATCAGGGCCTGATTCCTGATGCTGGTCTGTGTGGCCTGCAGGAGGAGACACAGAGGCCAAGAGCTATCTGATCTTCCATGAAGTTTGCATTACTCTGGAATATTTTAGCACAATTTTCCACTTTCCGATTTCCCCAGTCACAGCTCACCAATCAAAGCAATCCCTCTTTTACTTATTAAATAATTAAACAATATGCATTAATTCATCTTTAAAACCCACCTAAAATGTATCTAACAGAGGAAATAGTGAATATTTACCAGATGGAGAAACAAACAAATAGCTGGAAGGAAGAAAAGAAGAAACAGAATTAATTCCCAAGACTGGAGTTACTGGTCTTTAAGCTGAGGTAGAGCTGCCCCAGGAAGCCTTACCCACGAGATCTATAATCCTGTGTGTTAGGGTTTATATCCAGGTATCTCCCCATACTTCATGCACTCAGGTGGGGCTTTTGGGAAATGACTGCATTATGAGTGTGTGGTACTAGGTTAGTCCACTGATGGGCTGATAGCTGGATGCAATGTTGGGAGGTAAAGCCTCTGGGTAACTGTGGATGTGGCCTATTGGGCTGTATATACTCATCCTTCCTTCTCCCTTGATGCTGCTTCTTGCCTGCCATACCATGAACTATTTCTCCTCTGCCATTATCACCCTGTCTTGGAGCCAGAACACTATGGACTGAAATATCTACAAACTGTGAACCAAAATAAACCTCCTGTAATGTGTGGGCATTGAGTATTTTCAAGAAAATAACTAAGACACTGCTCAAGTTTTACTTTCTGTGTGTGCAATAATAGGGGGAAAAAGTGACAAAGCAGTCTTTCTGGTACGAAGCATCAAATTAAATGTAGAATTCTACTTTGAAAGCCTTTGATAGAGCCAGGTGTGGTGGTGCAATCGTATAATCCCAGCTCTCAGGAGGCTGAGGCAAGACAATGGCTGCAGGTTTGAGGCTGTCCTGGGCTATTCAGGGAGTCCAAAGCTGCTGTGAACTACACAGTGAGATCCTGAATCAAGAAGGAAAAAGAAAAAAAGAAAAAAAAAAAAAAAGAAGAAAGCCTTTGATAATGAGTGTAACAGCCATAGAGCAAAAATTTTAGCAGGAAACTCAGCTTCAAAAGGCATACAAGCCACAAAACCCTGAAAGCTAGAGAATCAAGAAGGAGTTGCTTTTTTTCAGCTCAGAAGTATATGCTCCCAAATAAATACAGCTGAGCGCTGGTCACAGTGGCTCAGCTCTGATGAGCTCCTGATGCAGCAACATTGGTTAGTTTGTCCTGACCTGCAGCAGAATTTTTATTTCAAATGTTACACCAGAAAACTTAAACTTTTTCTAAATGTTTCGATGACTCACCTCTCTATTTTGGCTCTGCCCACCTTGAGTCAAGGTAGAGTGGGTTACAGACAATGTGAAAATGGTTGCCTGGGAGGGGACAGGTAGGACCAGGGCCTGGCCCTCTTCCATTTCCTCTTTCAGGAGATACTTTGTGAAGTTGATTGCAGCAATGTAGTGGTCACTGTTCCTCCACTCCCCCACCTCTTTCATAGCTTCTGGATCCCCACTATCCACTAGCCAGAGAATCCCCTGCCAGGTCAGCGATAAACAGAGAAGAACACTTACTGCCTAACCATACCAATGAATGAGCGGCTAAGAACACACATGGCTCCCGACGGTGGGAACACACAGAACAGGGATGCTGGACAAGCCCTGGCTGCTCTAAAGCCCCAAAAGACCCCTTGCTTCTACTCCCACCCCATCTCTCTGACCTCCATCTCCATCACACTCCCATGGCCCGCTCCACACATCCCCACCCAAGTGGACCACTCCAGAGTCAGCTTCAGGCCTATCCAGCTTTCATTTATTCACTGCAGGCACCAGTTGGAGCTTCTAAAAACATACCCCGCATGCCTCTCAACCCCTGCTAAGTCTTTCCAAGGCTTTCCACCAAAAAGACCGATTCCTCTTATACCATATACCACAGGCCCTCCCTGATCCCCCAGCAATGTTCTAAGCTGCCTCATTTTTTCTGCCAAAGTTTAAGGCGCCCTCAGTTCCAGGAACAGTAAGTCCTGCAGCTACACCGAGTCAACTGTGACTGACATGAGACAGCTCTTTGATGCGTCCACTGCAGACATCTCTCTCGGTGCACCCACACACCTTGCACATGCATCACCTACACACCTTGCACGTACATCTCCAACAGCACTTGTAATCTCTGCGGCAGGCTGTTCACATGTTGGCTTCCCCTGTACCCACAGTGACACCAGGTGAGCACTGCAGCAGCGTTTGGCAAATGTTTACTGAATGAGTAACGAAGCCATTTACTCCACCTGCTTTTAAATGGGCTCCATTCTACTCTACGATTTGGTATGTGAGCTATTACAACTTTTCAGAAGAAGGCAGGATATGAAGCAAAGTTGGTAAACAGCAGATAAGCGATGCCTAAGTTGTAAAAGGAGAGAAACCAAGTTTGAGCAAGTGAAAAGCCTATCTAGTTGCATCTCAACTTGCAGCCTGACCCCCAACAGCCCTTTCTCGATAGTCATCCGGGTTCTCCTGTTTTCATCTCCTGTGTGTTAATTTACAAATTACCTTCATATTTCTACTAATATTTTATTGGCACTTTTTTGTATGAATGGAACACACATTTTTTTTTATATTTGTGTTATTTCTTTAAACTTGTGTACTTCATATTTGTACTAAGGACTGAATCCAGGGACACTCCATTACTGGTTACATCCCCAGACTCTATTTTTTGTTTTTTTGTTTGTTTGTTTGAGACAGGGTTTTGCTATGTAGTTCAGGCTGGCCTCAAACCTGTGGGGATCCTCTTGCCTCATCATCCAGAGTGCTGGGATTACAGGCATGTGCCACCACACTCAACTTCCCTAAGCCCCTTTTCTTTTGAGACAAGAACGCACTAAATTGCCCAAGCTAGCCTTGAACTTTTATCCTCCTGTCTCAACTTTCTGAGGAGCTAGGATTATAGTGTATGAAATTTTGCCCACCTAGTACACATTTTTTAAAAACAAGTCTGTTGGGCTGTTCTGTGTTTATGTGCTGTGCATTTGCTCACATAACCATTATATAGATTTTTACTATGGAATTTAGGGAGAAGCTGGAACTCTATGAAGACTCTTTTTACTGGAAATTGGCTAAGGTGGCCAACTATTTGGTCTATCAAATTATTAATCATTAATTATTAATCAAATTATTAATCAGCTTTCCCAATGTTGGGCATACTTTCCGATATCCACAATATAAAGGAAGAGTGGTTTAACTCAACTCATAGCTTTGGGGCACACAGTCCATGGTCAGCCTCCAAAGCAGAAATATCATGGCAGAGGGATGTAGCAGAGCAAAGATACCACCAGAAGCACAGCAGAGGAACAGTGCCAGAGAGGAAGGGGCCAGGGACCGTATATAGTATCCATGACCCATCCAGATACATCCAGAAATGTGCTCCAACAGTACTCCAGGTGTGATCTCAAAGCGAATCAAATGGACACGCCACTCTAACCACCACAACAGAAGGCTTTTGTTTATTTATTATTGTTTTGGTGGTAGTGGGGATTGAACCCCAGGGCCTTTGCACTGAACTACATTCCCTGCTGCTTTTTGTTTTTGCTTTTTTCTTAAACAGGATCTTTCTAAGTCATTACCATAAATTACTCCGGCCATTCTTGAACTTTCAATCCTCCTGCCTCAGCCTCCCATAGCACTGGGATTACAATAGTACACTGCCATACCCAGCCAAGAAAGATTTTTTTTTAAAAACAAAAAACACAATACAAAGAACTATTGATAGTTTAGACTCTTATGTTCCATGACTAGGCCTGTTCAAATACTAACTCACTTAATCCTTACAGTGCTACCTAGTAGGTGCTATTATTTTCCCTTTTTATAGAAGAGGAAACTGAGACACAGGGCTTCTACAACTAGTATGCTGGAGAGCTTGGATCTTAATAAAGGTAGCGAGGTTTTAGTGGTATGGACTTAAAAGCCCTGTCACACTGCTGCTAATGTATGTGGATGGAAGATAAAGCTGCTAGTTTCTCACAGGGTTCTAGAGTAGCAAACACAAGGCCACAGTTCTTGCCCTCAGGAGGCTGGATGGACAGACAAGAAGTAAGCATCATTTCAGCACAAACACCCATCTATCCCTCCATCCATGCCTGGATGCATCCATCCTCCATGTGTGCGCGCATGTGGGAACCACAGCAAGGGATGTGTGTGAGAACATAGCCACATGTGCCTATTTATCCCTGAGGACACGCAGAAGCAGCTTCACTCACATGTGGCTATCAGGGAGAACTCAAAGGAAAGTAACATCAACAGTGTGAACAAACTGAATGAGTGAAAACAAGAGGTGACAAAGTACTCAAAAATGTTCCAAGTGAAGATAAGAGGTCAAACACCAGAGGAAATTCAACGAAAGAAAAGTTGATACAAGAACAATGGGCCTGTGTGATGCAGGAGAAAAGAATTTTTTTAATCCACTGAAATAAGTTGTAATAATGTCTAAAAGCTATTTGTTGGAGATTTAGCTAGTCACTTTCTCACCAGCCTATCTTGTTAAGGACTGAAGGTTTCTGTAAGTCATATAATTTAAGGCTTAAGGAGATAGCTGGGTCTATTACATAATTCAACTCAATTACAAATCACTCAACAACAGCCTGAAGATGGGAGGATTACCAACGCTGTATAGTTTGTTGGGTTTTTTATTTGTTTTTGGTACCAGGGATCAAACTCAGGACCTTGAGCTTGCAAGGCAGGTGCAGCACCACTGAGCTAAATCCCTGGACACCCAGTGCTGTATGGGTGACACACTTCTGAACTCGTGGACCATTCCTAATGTTGGCTGCCTTCCATTACCACAGTCCTGGGCCAGGGCATGTTGGTCCCAGCAGATGAATGTGCCATCTCAGCAAAGGGTGGAAAAATCTTGGGCTCAAATCGGCTCACCAGCATGTTAATAGCATGTTAATATAAATATTTTTAAATGAATGAATAAAGAAGTATTAACAGATAGCATTTCATATTTTGTGTCATTTAAAAAAATGTACAAACTCTTTGCTCATGTAAACTACGCACATCATTGTTACATTTAAAATTAACTGCCTGGGGATTTAGCTCAGTGGTTCCGTTGCCTGCATCGAAAGTGCAAGCAGAAGGTCCCGAGTTCAATTCCCAGTAACCACACCCCCCATCACAAATTGGGCTGGGGATTTGGCTCAGTGGTTCTGGCACCTGCCTTGCAAGCACAAGGACCTGAGTTCGATTTCCGGTACCAAAAAAAAAAAAAATTAACTGCTTAACTAATAGGACTCCAAGGTTTAACAACACCTCTGAGGGATAGAAGGTGCCAAGTATGGTTCAGGTTATACACAGAACCAATAATTCAGAGAAAAAAGAAATGTCAGAAGACGTTTCGAATTCTACTTATGGAGCTGAAGACAATCAATGCTAAGGAGAATTTCAGAGCATTCAGATCTCTGAGTGAACTAAGAAAAGGTGCAATATGATATGCGATTCGTTTGGTTCTTTCCAGTGTTCAGTTAGTAAAACGTAGATTCTGGAACAAAGACGAGATGAACTAAGCTACCTTGCCAGCCCGCAACCCCACATGAGGCCAGTCTCAGACTGACCCACTCTAGTCCAGGACTCAGAATGACACAGAGGACGAGCGGCCTGGGGCCAGTCCCCAAGTGGGGGGAGGGCTATTCTTCTGAGGCTTGGGGAGCCACACCCTTTAGCAGTCGCAATCCTGAAGTCCGAGCATTAGCAACCTATTTTTGGTCTTTTTTAAAAAAACCTTGTCTGGGTTTGATTCTAGATATGTTCATGTGTATATGTATACATTATTGCCATCATTTTAAAAAACATTTCCTAAGTTAGCTAATTTTTTTCCCCCAGTACTGGGGATCAAACTCAGGACCTTGCACTTGCTGGGCAGGTGCCAGTACCACTGAGCTAAATGGCAGCACTGCTAATTTGCCCTCCCTCAAACAGGGCTTTGCACTGAAGATAAAGTAATTCTGAGAGTGTCCTCAATATGAGAGACATTGTAAGCACTTGAATAAGGTGACTTCCCTTTTCTTAGGGATTAGTCTTCTGGGGAGGAGAAGAAACACGCTCCCTGCTGATTTCGGCATAGAAGGTAAATTTGAAGGCCTAATGTCATGTTTTTACGGAGCTCAAGAATCCCCATGTACAAGCACACTAAAGTTCACTCTAGCAGGTTTTGTTCACTTTGCACAAAGCTTGGCACATGGCAGTGCTGAATGAAGATCTACAAACTAAATAAATAAATGAGCCTCAAAGACAACAGGCTCAGTAGTGTGGGGTGCCCATCTGTAATCCTGGCACTGTTGGAGACCAAGCAGAAAGATCACATGTTCAAGCCCAGCTTGGATGATTTAGCAAAACTCTGTCAAAAGGAAAAAAGTTTAAAAAAATAATAAAGAAAAAGGGCTGGGGTGTAGTTCAGTGGGAAAGTCCTAGGTTCAATTCCCAATACTGCTCTTCCCCCAAAAAAAGACAGGCTCCAAACTGGGCTGCTCCTACTCCTATTCCTTAGGGTATCATTTCTGTTACTAGGAGTGTAACTCTCCACAGAGCATCCGCAGATGGCTTCATCTGAAATAGTGGCCAACTAGAGATCCGTGGGAAAAGAATCAAGCTATTTTCTCACAAGGAAATAGCTGCCCCTTTCAAGTAACTGAGTAAAAAGTTGAGAATTGTCAAGCAGACTAAGACTTGTGTGTAAAATTAAGTTCAGACACCAAACCAAGTTATGTTGGTGGATTAGAAGCTAGGGAGAGGGGTAGACAAGGGTTGAGGTGCTGAGAAGTGACATGGAAGAGACTACCCTGTCCCAGCCTCCCACTCTATAGAGGAGGAATCACTGCCAACTCCCACGGCTGATGAATATAAGAGCTATGACAAAATCTGGATGTCCTGATGCCCTATCCAAATTCCTCCCTACTGTTTCTGTCTACCATAGTGCCCTATACAGTCCAGACATTTTCAGTAAATCTAAGGACATTTCCAGTAAATGTAATCTTGAGATGTTTTAGTGCTTGGAATAGCAGGCCTCAGCTGTTAGAGGATGGGTATGTTTTGAAGGTGCCCACCAAAACTCACACTGAAATTTAATCTTTGTTGTAAGATATTAAGAGGTGGAACATTAAACTTGCTGGAAGGTAAGTTAGGCAGAACTCTGGAAGATATTGGCATAGGAAAAGACTTTATGAAGAAATCCTCAGTAGCACAGGAACTAGCAGAAATTAACAACTGGGATCTCATCTTATTAAAAAGCTTCTGCACTGCGAAAGAAACAACCAACAGAACTAAGAGACAACCTACAATGTGGGAAAAAATTTTTACCAGCTGCTCCTCAGACAAAGGACTATTATCTAGAATATATAAAGAACTCAGAACAATCAGTGCCCCCAAATATAAAGACCCATTTCAAAAATGGGCATCCGAAATGAACAGACATTTCTCAGACAAAGAAGTAAAAGCAGCAAGAAACTATTTGAAAAAATGTTCCACATCACTGGTCATTTGAGAGATGCAGATGAAAACAACACTGAGATTCCACCTCACCCCACAAAGAATGGCTGCTATCAAGAAATCACACAATAACAAATGTTGGCGGGGTTGTGGGGAGAAAGGAACCCTTCTCCTTTGTTGGTGGGAGTGCAGACTGGTGCAACCACTATGGAAATCAATATGGAGATACCTCAAAGAGCTTGGACTGGAGGTTCCATTTCACAGTGATGTATGTGTACGCATGTTTATAGCGGCACAGTTTGTAATAGCTAAAACTTGGAAACAGCCCATTTGCCCATCCGTTGGAAACTGGATAAAGAAGATGTGGTTTTTCTATAAAATGGAATACTACTCAGCCATAAAGAATGAGAAAATAGATTCATTCATAGGAAAATGGATACATATTGAAGATATACTCCTAAGTGAAATAAATAAGTCACACATGTGTAAATACCGAATAGTTTCCCTGGTGTGAATAATCTGCAACAATGCATAAGATTCTAATAAGATTACTGACATTTAGAAATGGGAAGAAAGGAGCTAAAGGTGTAGGGAAGGTGGGATGGGTAGGGGAAGAGTAAAAAGGGAAAAGAAAAAAATGTGAGAGAATGAAAAGATGAAAATAAAGTGTTTGTAGATGGGGAGGGGAGGAGGGGGTGAAGGGAGGGCAGAGGTAAGGGGAAAAAATGAGAATCAAGACTTGCCATGTAGAGGTACAAGATCCCAACAATGAATGTAACTGTACTGTATCCCTAAAATGTACCAATAAACTCAAAGCTGAAAAAAAAGATATTAAGAGGTGGGACCTTTACAAGGTGATGGGCCCTCATAAATTATTCTACTCACAGATTAATGGATTATTTTGAGATTGGATCTGTTACTAAGGCCAGTTTGGCTCTGTTATTTGTGTAATTCTTTTCTGCCATGTGAGGCCCTGTGCAGTCTTCGGACCCTGAAGAATCCCTACCTGGTGCGGCCATCATATCTTGGACTTCTCAGCCTTCAGAAACATGATACAAAATAAACTTCTTTTCCTTGCAAATGAAATCATCTGTTTTCAGGTATTGTTATATCAACAGAAAACAGACTAAAGACAAGGAATAAGCTTAGGTAGAAGTATCTCTGTCTCCGAGTAGTTTGTCAAAGCCCGCTGACTCTCCCAGTGGCCTATGCTTGAACTCTTTGGTCATCTTTCAGTCACACCACCTTTTTTTGTTGTTAAAAATATTTATTAAAAACAAATACTTTGTTGTCCCTACCTAGTTGCACATATGTCTACTGACATATCTGTGTAATTTTGAACTCGTAGTAAATCTGCTACAGTGCTTTCTAAAGCGGGCTTGGCTTGCATTATACAAAGCAAATTCCTCTGTTGATTCTTACATAAAAGTTTTTAAAAATGTATCATTTTTCTTAAAAGACACAATTACAAAAATTTTTTTTGCATAAAACTTGGGAAGTGATTGAAAAAATAATCACCTGATTGGTTATTCAGAGCAACCCCTTACACTGTCTGGAGAAGCCCTGAGTGTCAACCACGTTTTTCTTTTAAAAGCAGCATATAGTAAATAACCTCAAAGTGCCAGCATAGCCTTTCCCTCACTGATCTAAACTATGAAGTTTCCCTGTCACACACAGAGGAAAAACTCAGGACTAGCTACAAATGTCCCACCATCAGCCTTACCTTAGACAACATCCCTTGTTCCCAACAGAGAAAGGGGACGACTTGACTAGATATGGCAGTTCTGTCACCCCGCCAGAAGCAGATGCACACAACCACTTAATGACCCTTACCAAGGGTGGCACTGTGTGAAGCACTTTGCATGCATTATTGCCTCTTCCTACCCCTACGGGTTTAGGACATGTGGGGTGGACTCACCATGACACAGCATCACATGTGGAAATGAAGGCTTCTTGACAGTATAACCTGATCACAGTCCACAGATGCCAAGTGGTAGGGGAGGGGCTTGCCTAGACAGCCTCACATCCAAGGTCACTCTCTGAGCCTGATGCCACATCACCTGCCTACTGTCTGCTTCCCAGTGGATCCAGCCTTTCCCCAGTACTAGAGGGCAGTCTCCTACCTCACACCTGGATCACATCTGTTCCATTTCACACCCTCTTCTTTGTTGTCTTCCACCTTCTCACTTATTTCTACCCATTTTCCCAGACTGATCTAAGTAGCTAGGATTTTCTTTTCTTTTCTTTTCTTTTTTCTTTTTGTATCTTTCATATCAACCAATTCTCTAATTCTCTGAAGAGACCAACTGGGTGTCCAACAATTCAATTCTGACCTTGTCTACCTGGACTTAGAATTGTGTCCCACAAGTTACAGGGCTTAGTCACATGAAATGCCCCCATGTCAGTCAGCAGCCAAGAAGTATGGACCAACTGTACTTCTACCTTCCTAGCTATAAAACTGGAGGTTCTCACTGCCTCAGCCTCAGATACGAAAACTAGGTAAAGCAATTTATAAAACTTAACTATTGCTGGATACAACACAGGAACAGCCAAACTGAAGATATGCACAAGCCAAGGTATGGGGCATTGGGGTAGAGCTTCCATGTTTTTTGGGCATGCCACCCTCCAGGAGTCTCCATGTGTTCAACAACTTGAAAGCTTATCAAACTTGTTCAAGAGTTCTACAGAGCTTGATATCTAGCCCCTCCTTCCTTTCCTGGAGATCTGAGAAGGTATGAAGTTCCAACTCTCTAATCTTCTCATCTCTTGGTCTTCCAGGTGACCTGGTCTTCTTTCCTTCTCTCTCTCTCCCAGAAAAGCTTCTTCTCCTCATGCAGGTTGAGCTTTCATCCTTCAGGAGGCTTGAATCCTTTTTTGTTATCAGGGAGAGGCAGGGAGCTACAGAGTGGGCAAAGATTAAAAGAAGCTAGGGAACTCAAGAAGTTTTCTCATGGCCCTGAGAAGAGCTCCCCAGGGTGTCTCACCATGTGGGATGGGGAAGGCAGAGCACACATCATCTATGTTCTTCCTAGCCAGTAAAAGGCCCATAAGCCTGCCTCAAATTTATATCCCCTTTTCTCTTCCATTTTTCAGTCACTCATTGCAGTAAAAAGCAGTCAAAGAGCCTGTAATTAACCTAGATGCAGAACAGACTGCTCAGATTCCATGAGTTTAACCTGCTCCTTTTTGTCTTCATGTTTCTGTTCTCTACACTTCACTCAGCTTTCTCACTGTTTTAGGAAAAATAGCTGTTGATAACTTGGTCTCCTGCCCAAGTAGCCACTTATTCCAGTTTACTGCTTTTTATGCTCCAAGCTTCACCTGCACTTTTCCCCTAGATGGCCTTTTATCTCTGGGTATCATTAATGAGTCTTCTAACAGAAATTCAGGTAATTTAGAAATATTTGCCTGATGTCTGAGCAGAACAAAGGGACAGCCAGTGGCTATGAGAATGGACAAGTAGAGCCATTCTAATTCTTAAAACTTTTTAAGGTTTTGTTGTTGTTGTTATTGTTTTTAAAATCAGAGTAAATGTAAGGGATATTGATTCTCAACTGGCTAAAGGAGCCCTTAGCTGCACGTCAGGAAGCTCCACTCTGATCTTATGGGAGTTTCTAAAGGAGCCCCTGGAGGGTTCCACCCTCCAAGGAGTCAGTGCACCAATGCTGCAGATCCCAGTAACCTCACCATTAGGACCCTGAAGGAATCATAGTGGGTGACAAGGTACATAGAGTTCTGAGGAAAATGAATAAATAAGGGTCAGGTGTTGCTTGCTTCCCCAGAGACATCACCGTACAACTGAGTATCATGTAGGACGTTCTGAGGATTCAACAGGTGTGCATCCTTCTGTGGGGGACACCCTCTGAAGGGTCCTGGACCCAGTCTTCTCTCTCTTCCATAGGCCCCACACAGGTAACTAGTTGGAGCCCCAAGGGCTCCATCCTTGTCTTTAACTAGGGAATGGCAAGAGGTGAGTAAAGAACGGCAGTCTAAATTCTTCATTAGATTTTTTCCCCCAAAAGGCAAGGAAAGTGGTGTGAAATCACTTATGCTCAGGCTTTTATGGCTGTTTATCTCTGTAAAAGTGCAAGGACCACAGCAAAGAGGCCTCCAAAGGAAAAAAAAATGATGTGTTTGACGGTCCTGTCCTCAGATATCCACCTATCTTTCAGCAGTGTATGAGTTTCTCCTGTTTCCTAGCACCCCGGGAAGACACAGTATTTTCAAAAGACCCTGGTAGGTTAGCAGATGGGGCCTCGGGACCTATGATCCAATTGCTGGACACAGCCTTTTCTACGTTCAACAACTGGAATCTAGATGAGGACAAAGGGAGCAGGGCTGAGAAAAAAAGACATGCCCAAATTACGGCTGTCGCAATTGGCAATACTTTAAGTATATCCAAATTGCCCTGGCGAAAACCCAGGACCAATCAAGGACTTCCTGGGCTCTGCTCCATGTTTCAGGTAGCTGATGTGTCTGACTCATAGCACTGGGTAACTGACTGTCCTCCCTCCCAGAGAGGGATGGTTCAATCAAAATTCTCACATGCCCCCCTCTCCCCAAAAGGAGGAAAGAAGCAGCCTAGGGCAACTTGCAATGTCCCTGTCCATGGACATCTCCATCTCCTGCAACAAACCCTAGACATCACAGGTAAGGAATTCCCATTCCTTTGGCTTCTGTTTTAACTTCCTTCTCTAGAAACCCTCCTCTAGATCTATAGCCATAATTGGTGTCAAAGAGACCCCTAGCTGAAGCTTCTTTACTGCTGCTCTGACATGTCACTTTGAAGGCCAAATGTTCAACCATAAGTTAATTGTCCTACAGTGCCCTACTTTCTTAAGGAGATCTACTAACAAAATTGGGGGCAATTCTCCAGTTCCGGCAAAGGCCAAAGCAGTTTTTACCTGTTGGAACTATGCCAGGCCATGCTTTTGGACACTCCTGATATTACCATAAAGACATTCACTACTCTTAAACCTGCCTCTTTGATGCCTATAAGTTCAGCAGTTAACCACTCATATGAACAGACCCATACAAAAAGGCAGGACATCAGTGAGCTGCCCCTTCAAGACCCTGAGGAGGTGTGGTTCACTGACAGAACTATTCAAAAAGTAGATCAAAAGGCAGGCCATGAAGTCGTTAGTTCATAACAGGTTACTTAGGCCAACTTCCCCCCTGGATCTCTACTAAAACAGGAGAGCTCGTAGTCCTTACTCAGGCATTGATATTACACCAAATACACCTTTCTGGTATGATATGCTCATGCAGCAATATGGAAAGAAAGGAGTTTTCTAACTACTATGCAATCATCTATAAAATACAAACAGCAAATTCTACAGCAATTGCAGGTAGTCTATCTCCCCAAGCAGATTGCTGTCACTCACTGCAAGGGACTCTAAAGAGACATGTTTAAAGTCTCAAGAAATCAAAAGGGCAAGATGGGCAGTCTTTTTTTTTTTTTTTTTTTTAAT
>NW_022900926.1:51008679-51019474 GCF_012274545.1 Fukomys damarensis | reverse complement strand
GGGTGCACATACTTCTCTGTGATATGATTCTTTCAGTTCTCTTGGAAAGATACCCAACAGAGGGATGGCTGGGTCAAATGGAACCTCCAGTCCAAGCTCTTTGAGGTATCTCCATATTGATTTCCATAGTGGTTGCACTAGTCTGCACTCCCACCAACAATGGAGGAGGGTTCCTTTCTCCCCACAACCCCGCCAACATTTGTTATTGTGTGATTTCTTGATAGCAGCCATTCTTTGTGGGGTGAGGTGGAATCTTAGTGTTGTTTTCATCTGCATCTCTCGAATGACCGGTGATGTGGAACATTTTTTCATATATTTTCTTGCTGCTTTCACTTTTTTGTATGAGAAATGTCTGTTCATTTCGGATGCAAGATGGGCAGTCTTACAGCTCCTTAAAAACCATTTTTTCCCAGTTCTAGAACCATTAATCAGGCCACAGAGCAGGTGGTGAACAACTGGTGAGAAACCTCATCTGCATTTACAACTGCTTCCACTGCTCATACTGCTGCCTGAGTTCAGCCTCCTATCGAGTCAGCTGCTGTCACAGGAGCACAGACCCTTCTGTAAACTGCACTCACAATTAATCTAGGATGCATGAAATTTAGAAGAATCTCATCCTAAAACACTACCACCACCACCTCCACCTCACCCTCCTCCAATTGTCTTCCATGAAACCAGTCCCTGGTGCCGAAAAGGTTAGGGACTGCAGCTATAAAAGATGACTGCACACCAGTAAGATGGAGGCAAGAGTAAGATGTGGCAAGAGGAGGCCTCTCTATCTCCTCAGAACTAGCTTTGAATAAAAGCTTTTTCCTTGCCATAAAAAATAAATGGCATTTTATGGTTTGTTTGGAAGCACTGAGCAAATGGACCCCAGCAGCCAGTAATGGTTTTGGTACAACCAGCCAGGAGGTAAGTACCCATGCCTGAGAGGCATGGGCCTCCTATTCCCAGCCAGGAAAGAAACAGAAACACTAGAAAAGAACTGACTGTTCCTGGCTAGCTGAACTGACAATTGTAACTCCAGGAACATTCTTGCAGCTGCAGGGGACACTGTTGTAACCTGGAAATTCTCCTTTCTTTCCTGGGTTGGTGGCATCATTGCTTATCAATACTTTCACTGGTGAAAGGAAATTTTTTTCAGGTGGTGGAAGGGCTGACGGGCTCCACCTTGTTTCCTGTTGGAAGGCACACTCTAAGAATGTACTGTCTCAAGCATTCCATCAGGCTAATGGAATAGCCACTTGGATCTTTTCTTAGGTCACTCACGTGTAGCAGTAGAAGTGAAGATGCCTTGCTGTTTGGGGCCATGTAGACTCACTACAAGTCATTTTGGGGTCCTGCCTAGTGTGAGAAGAGACTCAGAAATAGAAAACATTTCAAATAATTTGCTCTTGTTGGTTTGGCATACTCATTTGGTTTGGTTTGTTATGGATCGATTTTTCTATAACTTGATTTATGATCTAGAAGGCCTCTGGGGCCCACACTGGCTGAATGGGTTGCATCTAGGATTCTGTGGTGAGGTGAGCTGCTAGAGCTGTCCTCCTCCACCACTACTCTTAAACATGAATGTAAGGCAAGTGAAGGTCCTGTCCCCTTGTGACCCACTCACTCAGTTTGGCCAGGTAGCTTCCCATTTCAGGGAAGCAGGATAAGGTCCTCTAAGGCAGTACCCAGTTGGAGGCTTCAACCTGCCAGAGCACCGAGATACTAGGCCACATCCTTCCTTTGGCTTATCTTTGGAGATTCTTGTGAACTCATCTGGAGCTTTTTGTAAGCTATTTTGGGGCTTCTTGTTGAGCCAATTTGGAATTTAAGGTTCTTGA
The DNA here is from genome assembly GCF_012274545.1 of Fukomys damarensis. Classification (NCBI taxonomy): domain Eukaryota; kingdom Metazoa; phylum Chordata; class Mammalia; order Rodentia; family Bathyergidae; genus Fukomys; species Fukomys damarensis. Next base: position 51,017,648 of record NW_022900926.1, on the reverse strand, counting down.
GCTATTTGACAAGGAAGTTTGGATCAAGGACACCAACTCCTTAGTGACACCAGAGTCTAGAGACATATTAACAATTTGGAACATAAATATTGAGAATCAGTTGGTCAACAAATATTTAGAAATATAAATAAGGCTATATACTAAGTATAGACAGAGCCTCATTTGTAAAAATTTATAATTAATGTCTTGTTTAAAACATGTTATTATTTAAGATCAAAAAGCTTAATTTTGTTTGGTGTTTTTTTCTCAATTCCCAGTCTAAAACATGCCAAAGACATAATTTTTTGGGGGAGTACTGAGGCAAAAGACATAATTTTTAAAGCTACTGTTAATCTATGTATGGGTGGCATCATTTGGTACTGATCTAAAAATTGTGTTTTTGTTGTACATAGACCACATATCCTAATAGTATATTTTTTAAAATAAAACATTTCTAGTTAGAGACAGTCTCTTTTAAGAAAAAAATGCTTAAAAAAAGAAAAGATTAAAACTATAATACACAGGGATAAAATTAGAAAATCTCCAGTTGTTGGTTTAAAACAACAAAGCTTTTAAAAATATTGATTTGTTCTTTGTAAAGTTTAAAACAGAGCTCACTTAAAGAGTGGTTTTATTCTGTCAGAATATTTTCACTGGGCGAGGTACACACTGCTGTAAATCCCAGAACTCTGGGAGGCTGAGGTAGAAGGATGGAAAGTTCAAGCCCTGCCTCGTCAACTGAATGAAACCTTATCTCAAAATAAAAAAAAAAAGAAAAAGGATGGGGGTGCCACTAAGTGTGAAGGTCCTGTGTTAGACCCCTAATCCTGCCTATAATTACAATTTCTTGTGTTCTTTACTATCTTTTATTAGGTCTTGACTGTTTATAAAAATTAAGTCAGTGAGGTAGGCTTACTTATGCACCTGTTTAAAGTTTTGTTTTATAACTCTGGTTACATAAACTATGATTATATGTGACATGCCTTGTTTTTAAGAGTCTAATTGTCCTGGCATAGTAATCAATCATGATTGTTGTCTTAATAGACTACAAATGTAAGTAAATATATGATACTTTTGCTGAATTTCTACCTTGTGAATTGCTGATGGTCATTTAATCGTCAAGAGCCATGTTCCTCTTAGTCAGTAAGAGACGTCTTGCTTTATTATAAAATGTATGTTCTTGAGTTTTAGTCTAGGAGGGCTCCTTCCTGTGTGCTGACCCCCTCCCCACAACTACCAAGGCAGGCGATTAGAGTGTAGCAAAGCTGGCTGGGGAAGCAGGTGTAACCTGTTAATTACAAAATCCCACAACACGTGTGCAGCACAGTTCCTAAAGTCCTACATATGGACTTCCCCTCAAGCAGTTTTCAATAGGATGGACTAGACCTGGTGTCAACCTGAGGAGTAAGAGATATAAAAAGGGCAGTTGACATTGAACCCTTTGCTGTATTCCTTCATGGCAGTCCACTCTCTTCTATAGTGCACTTATTTCCTATTTTCACTTGGTTCAAACTTGCTCTGTAGAACTGTTTCTTTTCCTAAAATGTTTTTTCATTGAGTTTACTGGTACATTTTAAGTATACAGTAGTTACATTCATCACTGGGATCTTGTACCTTTACATGTCAGATCTTGGTTCTCATTTTTATCCCATACCTCTGCCCTCCCTTAACCCCCTCTACCCTCCCCTATTTACAAAGACTTTGTTTCCATTTTTTCCTTTTCTCATACTTTTTCTTTTCCTTTATTTCCTTTCCCCTACCATTCCCACTTCCCCTACACCTTTAGCCCCTTTCTTCCTATTTCACATTCTTTTCCTAAATTTAATAAATACAAAACTTTGCTACCATTTGTACTTGTCTTGACTAATTCTTTGTTCAGGACAGAAAGAACATAGAAACCACCTCTAGAAGGAGACCTGAGCAACCCTAACCCAGTAAAATATTTGGCTTAGCCAGCTAGGAGCAGGTAAGGCCATTTGGGCATGATTTTGTTGTTGTTGCTTCTCTCTAAAGCTATGGCTGAGGTGGTTTTCTTTCCCTTTCTCTCTTCTAAGAAAGCATGCCCCATTAAAGATTTGCCTTGGTGTTCCTGTAAAAAAAAAAAAAGGTATGTTCTTAGTCAATAAATAAGCATTAATTCTTACACTCTGTATTCACAATTTTTACAATTCTATTGTGTATATCTAAGACATTCCAAAGGTGTTATGAAACTGTAATTCTTTCAAGCATGACTAAATGGTAATTCACATGGTTTTACAGAAAAAGGATACTCTTATGTACCATATATACTTTTTTTTTTTTTTTTTTTTGGTACCTGGGATTGAACTCAGGACCTTGCGCTTAGGTGCAGTGCCACTGACCTAAATCCCCAGCTCTGTACCAAATATGCTTAATGTGCTTGTCTGATAGAATTAATCTTATTTCACAGACAAATTGGTTTAATTACTCAGTTACTATGTTTCTTAGTTCAAATCTACTATACAGACTGGATTTGCTTTGCTCTTATTAGCTGGTTTTACATCTGCATGTATGCTTTCTAATGATGTCAAAATTATTATTATTATTATTATTATTATTATTATTATTATTATTATTATTATTTTTGGTACTGGGGATTGAACTCAGGTCCTTGCACTTGCAAGGCAGGCCACCGAACCGCTGAGCTAAATCCCTGGCTCCTTGATGTCAAAATTCTAATGTTTTAGGGTGTGGGAGAAGCTTACTGTCCAGACCCCAAAAGTATGGACTCAGACATGTGAAGTATAGTGGGAGCAAGACTTTAAGGGCAATTATGCACAAATGGGTGTCTGTCTGGGGGTATAGGCACACTCCAATTCAACCAAGCATTGACCCTCTAGCTAACAAGGTCCCTTCCCCTGTCCCTATTAGCTGGGGTCAAGGAGGTACAATGTTCTCAACTATAACGTAAATAGAAAACCCCACCCTTCTTTGTGTATTCTTTTGATTGTGAAACCTTACTTGCTTCACAATTATCTAGTTCTAACATCTCATTCTAAGACTTTCTGGGTGTGTATGACATTCATTTGTGGCCAAGCTCTCTTGCTGAAGGTAACTGCCCTGTCTGTGGGTGAATACAGATCACCTATTTCTCTGTTTTTTTACAAGGATACTATTTCCTACAGAATAGATGGGATTAAACTTTGTAATGGACTCTAAATAAATAACCTAAGAGCTGCTCTTTCTAAATCTCTGAAAGTGTTCAAGTTTGGCAAGAAAGGTTGTATGATACTGACTCTAATGTCTGTCACATTCCCTTCAACAAGGGACATATTCTGATTGACCATCAGTGGAGAAAGCTACCTTCACCCAGGAGGACACATATGTATGATTCATTGGCAATATCTTCAGAGAAATAGAATATGGATTCAGAGAATGGGGTGGGGGGAGTTGTGAACATCAAAAAGAGCCACCTGTGTCAACCCTTGCATAAATAAACAGAGCTACAGAAGTCATGGGAAAAGGATACTTACGCATGGTTGACAAAAAGTAAAAAGCCTTTCTAGCAGGTGTAGCTGTTAAGTATTTCCTAACTTCGGTTTTCTTTTGTGTTTGGTCTCACAGTCTTGAGTGATACTTTTATAGTCTCAAACATCCAGCTTCTCTTTGCATATACTCCAGCTGATTTGGTGGAATTCACAAATCAATCCAACAACAGACAGACAGATGATGGGCCACCTCAAGGCCCTCAGGATTCAGGGCCGGGCTAATCCAAGTAGGGAACTGGTTGGTACTAGTTAGGCAACACAGAACTTTAAAATCAGAATTTTTTCTTTGTGAGGTAAGCCATTTATCCAAACTTCCTCAGGCCAAGGACATGGCCACAACCTCTTTAGATGCTGGTGCCTGCTTCTAAGTCCAGTTTCCTTTCCACAGGGAAGTAGGTGGCCAGAAGGAAGGAAGCAAGGGTGAAAATGCCCACTGTCTCATTGTATCCCCTCTCCTCTCTGCCTTACTATAAGATCATGGCACACCTAGACTCAGAGATGGTGGTTTGTGGTCACAGGAGGACCCGACATCACCTCAGAATAAAGTCTCTTCATTACAAGTAAATGACTTCCAGTGATTTGTTTGGAAACAATGAGCAAATAGACCTGTAATACCTTTACAGTAATACCTTTACACCTGGGTCGCTCCTTCTGCCCTTTCACAAGATGCAAACACGTAACTGAACCAAAAAGTTCATGATTTTAGGATTCCAGATGATCAGAAGTGTATAGAACCTTAGAGATGAGCAGGCTCATCAACTGAATTATAGAGATGAGGAACTGCTGATCCCAAGGAGGTGTGGGGTGGGTAATGGCATAAACAAAGAGCATAGGTTATATCTTAAAAAGTAGGGAGATTAGTAGCGATTTCTGAATATCTTGTGAAGAGTGCTGGAGATAAAAGCCTCAAAGTAGCTAGCTATTACATAAACTCTCAAAAACATAAATCACAAAGAAAAAAAAGATGAATTTGAATATACCAATTGAAGGATTTCTGTTCAATGTAAGATAACATAGGCAAAGTTGATAAACACATCATCAGAAGATATTTACAATGCTTAAAATGTACTACATATTAATAGCTGGGATTTCTGAAAATTGAGACAATGAAGCAAACCCAATTAAAAAAAGGAAAAGATGTGAACATGAAATCAGGGAGTTAACAAATTAAGAGATGTCCAAATGCACTAGTTATTAGAAAAGCACAAGATAAAACAATGGAAAGCTGGATAATGGTATGCAGAATGGATCAGACACAGGGATTTACCTGTTCAGTATGGGGAAGGGTCGGGGAGAGTAGAAACCACCAGTCAGTCATTCCACAAGATAATCTGGCAGTCCTCAGTGAATGTAAATCAATACACACCTACTCTGTGACCTGCTCTTTGGTGTGGATCTCCAAAAAGAAATTCTCACAATGGGACCTGCAGGAGGGTGTTCAAAGCAGTGCAGTTTGTGAGGCAGGGAGTTGGAGGCCATCTTCAAATCTATCAGAAGATGGGCAAAATACAGAGATCACCACAGAGCAGAGTGCACAGTGCAGTATAGGTACACAGCAGATACAGAGCAATACGGGTGGGTCACAGAAACAACTTCAGGGAAAAGCATAATAAGCTCTCAGGACTACCTACATATTTAAAAACATAAGCACATAAAGGTTCTACAAGTCCAAAATCATATACGTCAAACACATTGGACTAGCCATCTATGTAGGAAGTAGGGGATGGCTACCAAAAGGCAGTTATTGTTCCAAGTGACACAATATTCTTCTTTCTTTTTTGTACTTGGGATTAAACTCATGACCTTGTGCCTTTGAAGCAGGTGCAGTGTGCTACTGAGCTAAATCCCTGGCCCTGTTCCAAGTGATTTAAAGGCAGGGGTCATGGTTCCTTCTCTGGCTGCATGGTGCTGGCTCAGGCATTTAGGAGCAATCTGTACTCAAAATGGTATCAGCAGTGTCCCGCTGCAAACAATCTGCCCCACAGCCTGTCTCAGTCTCGAGAATCTCACCTCTAGAGATAAGTCCCTTTAGTTTTATGCACTGTTGATATCATCCACACAAAGAGTACATTTTGTTTTGCTTTCTTGAGACAGTATCTCTCTATGTAGTCCTTGCTGTCCTTGAAATCACTATGTAGCCCAGACTGGCCTCGAACTTGCAGTGATTAATATTAGTTTTTTAGACAATGGGGCTTAGAAAAGATGTGGAGGGGAGGAGGGTGGTAGCCTGCAGCAGGCTGTCAGAACTAGGTAAAGTGACAGCCAAATCCAAACCATTCCTCCCTTCCTTGTAGCCTTTTTTATTCAGGATATATGGAATTAGCTTTCAGGGAGCACTTACAAGAGTCAGCAGCAGACTACAGACCGTTTCCATTTATGATCTCATGTACTGCTCAGAAAAATCTCAGTCAGCTGTTTTACAGGTAAGGAGCACGACTAGGTTCAGAGAAGTAACCAGGTCAAGAGCACGAGGACGGAGGTATCCTCACTCTACCTCCTGCCTCAGGGGACACCATTCCCTCCACCAAAACAACCGCCTTTCCCCCCAGTTTTCTACCTAGTAGGTGGGCCCAAAAGGTCCCCAAGCTCGACCAGGGGCCTCCACACCTATCAGAACTGCTCCAGCAGCTCTCCCAGGGACACTGAAGTTGGAGGCCCTTGCTTTAGGGAACTCCTGGTACCAGACTAGATTCTAAGGGCTTCCTTTTTATCCTCCACGCCCTTGAGTCTTTAGATGAGGCTCTTTTAAACCAGGTCCAATAAATTCCTCAAGAGTTAGTGTAATATAAGTGAAATGACAGTGAGAAATCTCAGTTGGGCAGAAGAACTGCAGAGCTGTATCCCATGCCTTAGCTCTCCAAGATCTAAGATTTTAAAAGGTCAAACCCTTTGTCAATCCTGAGGAAACTGACGAGATGGGATCAGGAACATGGCCATCAAACTTGCCACCCTCTCCTCCCCACCCTTTCCCTCCTGACAATTTTATATAAGTAGCCTATTTTTCCTCAGGCCCCAGTCCAATTATTTTAAGCAAAATTTAAAAGAAAGTAATTCTATCCTACAGGAAGTATTTAAAACAGTCACAGAGGAGATGGGCTGAAGCTTGTAGCAGATGGCTTGAGCCTCACTCAACAATCTTGTCAAAGCAGTTGATAAGATGATTAACACCATGAGCTCATTTTTGCTTAAAAAGGGATAAAATATCTAGGGGAAATTAGGAATCTTCCTTTATTTTAATGAGAAAAGTGTTATGCAACTGTGGAGAAAGGGATGCCATAAAAAGAAAATGTTTCAAAGCTGTCCTTGATACACGAGATCCAAACAAACTCACATAAGGTTTATTCTACCCTTGTGCGAGGAAGCAGAGAGACTTAAACTAGTAACAATTCAATTGTATAAATATTTATGTTGTCATCATTGCTTGCAAACCCACAGGCAGGTCTAGCTGTGGAAGTAGGAAAGCCAAGAGACCACAGAGTTCTTGAGACTCACAATTCTTCCTTCTGTGGTAAGCATGACACCTCCTCATGAACCCAGGGATTTGGCCACCTCTTTGAAGTGCTGCTTTTGCTAAGCCCTAAACCAAAATTCAGAATGGATGGTGCCTCCTTCTGTTTTCATTTCTCTAAAATAAGATTTCTTGTTGGGAACCCCCAAACAATTGAGTCCTCTTGTTGCCTTTTACAGTCCTCTCTTTTCCAAGTTTCCAAAGAGAAAAAAATACAGTACTGTGTTGTCTTGACTGCTGAGCTTTGAGCTCTTCGTGTACAAAGTATAATCGGTCTGCAGTACCCTAGCCAGAGCCACACCTTCCAGCCACACAACCCTCACAACTCCCCTGTTTCTCTTCCAGAATTCTTAAGTTTCCTTATTCCCAGTTTTTCTACGGTCTGCCTGAATCCTTTTTACTCTACACCTTTATACTGGGTTAAACTCGGGTAGTGGTTTGATTAAGATAGCAACCAACACACATATATATCCATTATACTTATCTGTTACTGTGTAAATCCCTTTCTGTCCCATTTCTATCAGCCTAAGAAGCAAGACATCACATTTAATAGAGTATTGGAAAAGGAAAGAAGGGAAAAGAAAAACTATGAGAAAAGGAATAATGGAAACAGAGTCTTTGTAAATAGGGGAGGGTGGAGCGGGTGAAGGGAGGGCAGGGGAAGGGGAAAAAATGAGAACCAAGATCTGTCATGTAAAGGTACAGGACTCCACTGATGAATGCAACTGTACTGTAAACCTAAAAAGCACCAATAAACTTCATAAAAAATAGAGTATTGGGAGCTTGGACTGAATTCTTCACGTGTTTTAGGGCCCCTTATCTTTTTTTGTATAGGAGATTGAACCCTGATCCTTGGGCTTGCAAAGCAGGCGGCAGAACCACTGAACTAAATCCCTGGCCCATTAGGCCCCTTATCTTTTAGTTTGGGCTCTCTTCCTAAATCTTTGCTGTCAAACTTACTTTACTGAAATCAACATTTTGGTACTTCTTTCTTTTTAACATCTCCTGTAGTATCTGGTAATAACAAGAACTAACATTTAAATAGAGCATACTATATTCAGACTAATGCTTTAAGGTAGATAAAATTATCAGCCCCATATTGCAGAAGACCATACTGAGTGAGTAAATAACTCGTTCAATGTCACACAGAAACAGCTGTGCCTGAAATCTACCAAGGCTCTGATTTTCTCAGGCTTCCATGTTCAAAAACTCCGGTGTCCATTCTTATGGTGTTTTCCTCTTTGGGAGCTGGTTGATCTGGATTATTTGTTCAGCGTTTTTATCCTTCAGTTTCCCTGATAAAATCGAGACTACACATTCTCTAAAAGATCCATCAGGAAGTGAGAGAGACGCCTGATGAACCTAATATAGTCCTTAACCGCTAGATAGTGGTCAGTGTTCCCACGCAGTTGAAGCTGCTTATAGGCACAGCAGGGTCCCGCTCCTTTAAGAGGGGTCCCATCTCCCACTTGAGTAAAAACCATCACCCAAAGGACTTCTGTGATACCTGCGGGCATCGACCTGGCGTCCTGGCCAGCGCCTACCTCTGCCCTCATTTTTCTCTGCGACCCGGTTCAAGGTCTGCCAGGACCATCGGCTCTTTCTCCAGCTGGCTTCTCTCTCGGGCTGGGACTCCTACCCACAGAACTCCCGTCTTACCATGGCATCGTATTGCAGGGCGTTCATGAAGTGCGCGACCTCGGCGCCCTTGTACACGGTGAACCAGATGGTACCTTGGTACTGGTCGCCGGCGTCCAGCAGCAGCACGTTGGGTTCGGCTTGGCGGATCTGCTGCACCTTGGTGAAGAGCCGCGCCACGCCGCCAACGCAGAGGCTGGCGTTGCTGCACTTGGTGGAGTCCTGGCTGGTTTGCTCCAGCCGGCTGTGAACGTCGTTGGTGTGCAAGATAGTGAGTTCCCAGGCGACAGCTGCGGGCCACAGCAGGGCGCCCAGCGCGAGGAGCAGCAGCGCGGGCG
>NW_022900926.1:51002412-51008483 GCF_012274545.1 Fukomys damarensis | reverse complement strand
GGAACAGCGCCGAGGTTGTTACCCTGCGGAGCCGGCCCATTCCTGACCCGAGCGCCGAGCGCTGGGGGCGGCGCCCGGCGCGTGGATCCTCTCAGCTCCTCTCCTCTTTGGCCGCTCGGATTTCTGTCTAGGAGGAAGGTATGGCTAGCATCGGACTTGCGCGAACTCACTACTTCAAAGAGCAAAAGAGGGGAGAGAGGGGCTGGAAAGAGAAGAAAGATGAGGAAGACGAGCGGAAGAGAGCGAAGAGCCAACAAGGAGGCAGGAGAGAGTAGTGCCCTGCAATTCGGGGCTGTGGCGTTCTAGGGGACTAAGAGCGCTAGTCCACTTGAAATCTCCAGCGCTAAGACCACTGGGGTGCAGCCCCTCGTTCAGTGACAGTTAAAAGCTTGGGGATACGATCGCGACAGTGAGCAATCAGCTGCCAGAAGCTGGGGGGCGGTAAATATGAAGGCGTGCTGTTACCCTTCTCTGCTTTTGCAATCGTCTTTCTGTTCTGTTTCTGAGGTTTTGAGGAAAGGAGGGGGTTGCCCCCCAATGGCCGTCTTTATGTAAGGCTTTTAGCAAAGAAGAAAAGGAATCATCATTATTATCTAATTAAAATTGCTGCACAATTTCCCCTTGTTTAATAGACTTGACTCCTGAATCTGAATTACATATAATCAGTTACCTAAGCACCTTTGGCAGGCAAGGAGAATGAATCGGTTTGGTTCCCCACTTGGCGTTCAGTACATTGTGCAGAAGAGCATCTGTAATCTTCACTCTTCTCCAGAACACATTGTGCCGGTCTTGTTTTTAAATAAGGTTTCTTTTTTTTTTTTTCTCATTGAGTTATTGGTACATTTTAGATACACAGTACAGTTACATTCATCATTGGGATCTTGTACCTTTATAAAGTTTCTTTTCTCAACTGTGGTTAAATACCCATAACAAAATTTGGTATTTTAACCCTTTTGTTTTGTTTTCTTTTCGTCTTTTGAGTCAGGGTCTCACTATGTATTTGAAACTGCCCTGGAACTCACTATGTATGACCTGGAACTCACAGCGATGCTCCTGCCTCAGCTTCCCAAGAGCTGGGATTACAGGCGTGCGCCACCAAGCCTGGCTATTTTAACCGTTTTTAAGGGTCCAGTTCAGTGTCATTGAACACATTCACATTAGCCACCACCATCACCTCCATCTATCTCCAGAATCTTATCTTCCCAATCGGAAACTGTTGCCACTAAACATTTGTGTTTCATGTCCTTCCCCAGCACTAGCAGCCTACATATCTTCCTGTTTGTATGAATCTGGTTTTTCTAAATGCCCCATGTAATTGGAATTACACACTTTTTGTTTTTTTTGGACAGAAGCTTACTGAGTTGCCCAAATTGGGCTTGAACTTGTGATCGTCCTGCCCCAGTGTCCCTAAGTGTTGGGATTGCAAGCATGCACCACCTTGACCAGCTCACTGTCTGTCTTTTTGTTTCTCTTAGGCTTCAGATTTAATCCTGGGGGAAGGGGATGGCACATAACACCATGACTTAGCCTTAGACTTTTTCCCCTCATTGAATTTATTGGTACATTTTAGGTATACAGTACAGTTACATTCATCATTGTGATCTTGTACCTTTACATGACAGGTCTTGGCTCTCATTATTTCCTCATACCCCTGCCCTCCCTTCACCCCTCCTCCCTTCTCTATTTACAAATACCTTATTTCCATTTTCTCATGTTTTTTTGCTTTTCCCTTATTTCCTTTCCCATACCCTTCCCATTTCCCCTACACCTTTAGCTCTTTTCTTTCTATTTCACATTGTCAATTATCTCATTAGGATCTTATGTACTATTATAGTTTTTCACACCAGAAAAACTATTCAGTATTTATACCTGTGTGACTTATTTATTTCACTTAGGAGTATATCCTCAATATGTATCCATTTTCCAATCAATGACTCTAATTTCTCATTCTTTATGGCTGAGTAGTATTCCATTTTATAGAAAAACCACATTTTCTTTATTCAGTCTAAAACTGATGGGCAAATGGGCTGTTTCCAAGTTTTAGCTATTACAAACTGTGCCACTATAAACATGAGTGTGTATATATCACTCTGGTATGATTCTTTTAATTCTTTTGGAAAGATACCCAGCAGAGGGATGGCTGGGTCAAATGGAACCTCTAGTCCCAGCTCTTTGAGGTATCTCCATATTGATTTCCACAGTGGTTGCACCAGTCTGCACTCCCATGAACAATGGAGAAGGGTTCCTTTCTCCCCACAACCCCTCCAACATTTGTTATTGTGTGATTTCTTGATAGCAGCCATTCTTTGTGGGGTGAGGTGGAATCTCAGTGTTGTTTTTAATCTGCATCTCTTGAATGACCAGTGATGTGGAACATTTTTTCATATATTTACTTGCTGCTTTTACTTCTTTGTCTGAGAAATGTCTGTTCATTTCGGATGCCGATTTTTGAATCAGGTCTTTAAATTTGGGGAGCCTTTTTTTTTGAGTTCTTTATATATTCTTGTCTGAGAAGCAGCTGGTAAAAATGTTTTCCCACATTGTAGGTTGTCTTTTAGTTCTGTTGATGGTTTCTTTTGCAGTGTAAAAGCTTTTTAATAAGATGATATCCTAGGTGTTGATTTTTTCTGCTAGTTCCTGTGCTACTGGGGATTTGTTCATAAAGTCTTTTCCTATGGCAATGTCTTCAAGAGTTCTGCCTAACTTATCTTCCAGCAAGTTCAGTGTTTCTGTTTTAATATTTAGATCTTTATTCCACTTGGATTTTAATTTAGTGCATGGTGAAAGATAAGGGTCTAGTTTTAATCTTTGACATGTTGAAATACAGCTTTTCCAACAGCATTTATTAAAGAGGCTATCTTTCCTCCAGTGAGGATGGTTGGCTCCTTTGTCAAAGATGAGTTAGCTGAGTACATTTGCAGTTGTTTTTGTATATTCCAATCTATTCCACTGATCCTCTGGTCTGTTTTTTTGCTGGTACCATGCTGTTTTTATCACAGTGGCTTTGTAGTATAGTATCAAATGGGGAATTGTTATACCCGCTGCCATCTCTGTTGCCTAGGATGGCTTTTGCTATTCTAGGTCTCTTCTGGTTCCAAACGAATTTTTGGATTCTTTTTTCTAGTTCTGTGAAATATAGTATTGGAATTTCAATTGGCATTGCATTGAATCTGTACAGCAGTCCTGGTAGTATGGCCATTTTCACTATGTTGATTCTTCCTACCCAGGATCAGGGGATATCTTTCCATTTTCTTATGTGCTCTTTGGTCTCTTTTTCAGAGTGGTACAGTTTTCAGTGTAGAGGTCTTTTGCTTCTGTCATTAGATTGATTTCTAGATACTTCATTTTTTGTGGATGCTATTGTGAAAGGAATTATTTCCTTAATTTCTAGCTCAGTGAGTCTGTTATTTGTGTATAAGAAGGCTATTGATTTTTGGGTGTTGACCTTGTATCCAGCTACTTTGCTAAAAGTGTCAATTAAGTCTGGAAATCTTTTGGTGGAGTTTTCTGGGTCTTTAATATACAGTATCATATCATCAACAAATACTGACAGTAACTTCTTCCTTTCCTATCTTTATTGCTTAATTTATTTCTCTTGTCTAATTGCTGTGGCTAATGTTTCCAGAACTATATTGAAAAGGAGTGGTGATAGTGGGTATCCTTGTCTTGTTCCTGATTTTAACGTGAAGGTTTTCAACTTTTGGCCATTTAATATGATGTTGGCTGTTGGTTTTTCATAGATAGCATTTGTTAAGTTGAGATATAGGCCATCTATTCCAATTTTTTGCATGATTTTTTTCATGAGTGGGTATTGAATTTTGTCAAATGCTTTTTCTGCATCTATTGAGAGGATCATATGGTTTTTGTCCTTGACTCTGTTAATATAGTGTGTTACATTTATTGATTTACATATGTTGAACCATCCTTGCATTCCTGGAAGAAATCCAACTTGGTCAGGATGTATGATTTTTCTTGATGATATTCTATATTCTGTTTGCTAGTATCTTATTAAGGATTTTTGTATCTATATTTGTTAAAGAGATTGGCCTGTAGTTCTCTTTTTTAGTTGCATCTTTCCCTGGTTTGGGAATCAAAGTAATACTTGCTTCCAGGAATGAATTTGGAAGTATTGCGTCCCTTTCAATTTCTCTAAATGTCTTGTAAAATTCAGCAGTGAATCCATCAGGACCTGGGCTTTTCTTTGTTGGTAAGTTTTTAATTACATCATTTTCAATTTCACTGATTGTAATTGGGGTGTTTAAAAATTTTAATCTTCTTTGCTCAACTTTGGTAATTCATAAATATCTAGAATCTGTCCATTTCTTCTGTGTTTTCCATTTTGTTAGAGTATGTGCTCTCAAAGCAGGTATTGGTGATCCTCTGGATTTCTGTTAGATCTGTTTGATTTCACCTTTTTCATCACTAATTGCATGGATCTGAGCCTTTTGTTTCATTTTTTGGATAATATTAGCTAAGGGTTTATTGATTTTATTTATTCTTTCAAAAAATCAACTCTTTGATTCATATATTTTTTGTACCATTTTCTTAGTTTGAATTGCATTGATTTCTCCTCTAATCTTTATAATTTTCTCTCTTGTACAAGGTTTGGGTTTTTCTGCTCTTCTTTTTCTAGGAGTCTAAGATTCATCATTAGGTTGTTTATTTGAGCTCGCTCTGTTTTCCTAGTGTGGGTATTCAGTGCTATGAATTTTCCACATAGAACTACTTTCATTGTGTCCCATTGATTGCTGTCTGTTGTATTGGTATTATTATTTATTTGTAAAAACTGTCTAATTTCTTCTTTAATTTCCTCTGTGACCCATTGATTGTTCAAGAGAGTGGCGTTCAATTTCTATGCATTTGTGGAATTCCTATGGTTTCTTATGTTATTGATCTCCAGCTTGATTGCACTATGATCTAATAATATGCAGGGGATAACTTTGATTCCTTTGCATTTATTCAAACCTGTTTTATGAACTAGTATGTGGTCTATCTTGGAGAATGACCCATGTGCAGCCAAAAAGAATGTATATTCTGATTTTGTGGGGTTGGAATACTCTATAGACATCTATTAAGTCCATATGTTCAAAAGCTTGGTTCAGTTCTAGTATTTCATTGTTGATTTTTTGCCTAGATAATTGTCTCTTTGTGATAGTCGGGTATTTAGATCCCCCACTACAATTGTATTAGTGCTTATTTGGTTTTTCATTTGTTTTATATAGTTGGGGGCATTAATATTTGGTGAATATACCTTTATGATTGTCATCTATTCCTCTTGAATTGTTCCCTTTTCAAGGATGTAGTGGCCTTCTTTGTCTCTCTTTCAATTTTTTTTCTTTTTATTGAGTTTATTGGTACAATCTAGGTATACAATACAGTTACATTCATTATTTGGATCCTGTACCTTTACATAATAGGTCTTGATTCTCATTTTATCCCCTTGTCCCTGCCCTCCCTTGACCCCCTCCTGCCCTCCCCATTTACAAACACTTTATTTCCATTTTTTCAATTTCTCACATTTTTTTCCTCTCCCTTATTGCCTTTCCCCCACCCTTCCCACTTTCCCTACACCTTTAGCCCTTTACTTCCTATTTCACATTGCTAATTATCTCTTTAGGATCCTGCATATTATTATCGTTTTCACACCAGAGAAACTATTCGGTATTTTAGTTAAATAAATCTCTGTATGAACATTAAAAATAGGGAACCCTAAAATAAAACTGAAAAGGAAGGTAAAAGAGAAAAGACAATGATGTAAGATTAAAATAATCCTTAATTCTGAAGATGAAAATGGTCCCTTAACATATTTAAATTGCTTCTTGATCTTGTAGTCTTAACTTATTTTTTTCACTAGAGAATACTTTATTAGTTTCTTTAATCAAAGCCATGTAGATATGACCTTACATATTTAGTACGATGGTGTTAACCCTGTACAAATGGAAAAAAAATAAAAAAATCAACATTTCTAGATTAATATGGCTATTCATTTCTGTACAATGCCAACTCAACACAGTAAATTGGGATAAATTTTTCCAAAGTTGACAGCACCGTTAAAGTTTCTCAAAATTCAA
>NW_022900926.1:50984886-51002353 GCF_012274545.1 Fukomys damarensis | reverse complement strand
ATAGACCAATAATAGCAGTATGTTATGCATCAATAGCAGCAACAGCTTTTCCAGGTTCTGCAGTCATCTGAACAAAATTATAGACATTCAGCACATTCCATTAAAAAAACAAAGAAAAGAATAATATCCAGAAAACCGCAAAGTTCTGTTGATGTTGTGGTTCCTGGCACCATTTTTTTTTATTAGCATCTTAATCCTCATCTGGAAAGAGAACATTCTACAGTAATATCATTAAATATAGCTCTGATAAAGCATGGTTACTACTATGTATCATAAAGCAGGTACAAGATATTTTATATTCACAGAGGTATGATACAGTGCTGTCCTACATTAATAATATTAGAATCAGTTTTGGTTTGAAGTTTGCTTTGTCTGCAAATAAGATTGTTACCCTTGCTTTTTTCTGGGCTCCTGTCAAATGGAGAATTGGTTTCTGTCCTTTCACTTTCAGTCTATGGGCTTCTTTTTGCACTAAGTGTGTTTCTTGTATACAACATATTGTTGGATTTTGCTTCTTATTCCATTTTGCCAGTCTGTTTCTCTGGATTGATGAGTTGAGGCCATTGACAATGATGGTTATAACTGATATATACTGACATTATTGTCATGTTATTGTCCTTTTGTTGACTCTTTAGTTTTTGTCCTCTCTTTTTAGTTTCTAGCCTTGGCTATTTGATTTGCTCTGTTGGGCCTCATTGTGATCTTCATTGTCTTTTTCTAGGATATTGTTTAAAATTCTTAGTAGTGCTGCTTTAGTATTCATTAAGTTTCTCAAGTGTTCTTTGTCATGGAAGTATCTTATTTCTCCATCCATTTTTGAAAGAGAGTTTTGCAGGATACATCAGTCTAGGATGGAGGTTGTTCTCTTTTACTACTTGAAATATCTCATTCCAGGCTCTCCTTGCCCTAAGCGTTTGTGTTGAAAAATCTGCTGTGATTCTGATGGGCTTTCTTTTGCATGTGACTTGTTTCTTTTCTCTTACTGCTTGTAGAATTTTGTTTCTCTGTTGGGTTTCTGGGATCTTGATTATTATATGCCTAGGTGTAGATTTTTTTTTATTGTGGCTAGTTGGGGTCCTGTATGCCTCAGTTACCTGAATGTAAAATTCTTCCCCTCTGTTTGGGAAGTTTTCTGTCATTAATTCTGTGAACAGCTTTTTAAAGTCATTTGTGTTTTCTCCTGCTACTTCATGGATTCCTGTCAGTCTTATGTTATTCTTCTTTGCATCATCTAGGAGTTGTTGGATTGATTTCTCATGATCCCCTCCTATATTTAAGAGACCTCTCTTTTCATGGTCACTGACTGCCATCTTATCTTCTGTATCTGAGAGTCTATCTTCGCATTCTTTCATTCTGTTGCATACACTTTCAATGGAGTCTCTACTCTCCTGGATATCTATTTGAATCTGTTTTATGGATTCCATTTCTTTCCTACGTCAGGCGTTTATTGTTTCCATTTATTTCTTATACTGGGCCTTCATGGCTTCTATCATGGTCCTGAGCTTATCTATGTTTTTTGTCAGTTTCTGTTCTAAAGTCTTGAATCACATCTTTCATTTTGATAACTATCTCTATGGTTATCTGGGAAATTATTTCTGTTTTGAATTTTTCTAGAGCCTGATTGATCTGTTTTGTTACTTCCTGTGCTTTGAGTTTAGGGTGTCCTGGTGGTTTACTATCATCAGCCTTTTCATTGTCGTTTGCCCTACTGTTTGCCATTGGTGAACTGGAAGTCTGTGTTTGTGTCTTGCTTAAGTGTTTTCTCATTTTTATTTTTGTTGTCGGACTGTCCTTGGTTTAATCTCTGGGTTATCACCCAAATCTTCCTAATATAGTTGTGCCCTAGCTTCTGGGTCTCTAACGACCCACAGACATTCTCATGTTCATAACATCAGAGAAAACAGCTCATCAAATCAACCACAATCCTTTATCCCAACTGATACAATCAGCAACACATTAAGATCAAGCCCAACTTGGAAACTGACCACCTGTGGTAGTCACTAGTTTATCACACTTAAATAATTTGAATTAAATTGAAATCAAGAAGCAGTCCAGAACATGTTTACAGTGACAAAAATTTCAATATAGTATATTTACCATTTAATGGCTCAGACAGAGCTAGAATGCAAGACCCCTGATCTCAGTTAGCTGATGGCTGAACCCCATGATGCAGACTGACCTCGGGCTGCAAGGCCCAGATTGAGTTCCCCAACCTTCTGAACTGTTGAACTCCACACCGTTCTACTACAGTTTTCCCACGCCCTTTCTTTAAAGATGTTCAAAATTAGGAACTCAGAAAAATACCCTTTATGACCACCTCTGCCTCTGCAGAGTGGGTCCACAGACTGGCACAATCAGGAGGTCTGAGAGTGCATGGGGGGGGTAAGGGGAGTTATGGGGGTTCAGGGCTGCCCACGCGGCTACCTTCCTGGTGCTAGAGTGATGGCGGCTGGGGCGGGAGAAGGCGTGGCTCTCCTTCCCTCAGTGGATCGGGGGCCCAGGCTCTTCTTTGTCTTTCTTAATCATTTTTGGTTTCAAATTTATTTTGTCTGCAAATAAGGTAGCTACCCCTGCTTTTCTAGGCTCCTGTCACATGAAGAACTGTTTTCCATCCTTTCACTTTCAGTCTATGGGCTTCTTTTTGCACTAGGTGTGTTTCTTTAATACAACAAATTGTTGGATTTTGCTTCTTATTCCATTTTGCCAGTCTATTTCTCTTGATTGGTGAGTTGAGGCCATTGACATTGATGGTTATAACTGATATGTACTAACCTATTATTGACATGTTATTGGCCTTTTGTTGACTCTTTTTACTTTTTCACCTTCTCCTTTTAGTTTCTTTTCTTGCCTATTTGATTTGCTCTGTTGGTCCTCGTGGTGCTGTTGCCTTCATTGTCTTTTTCTAGGATCTTGTTTAGAATTGCTTGTAGTGCTGGTTTGGTATTTATGTAGTTTCTCAGGTGTTCTTTGTCATGGAAGTGTCTTATTTCCCCATCCATTTTGAAAGAGAGTTTTGAAGGATATATCAGTCTAGGTTGGAGGTTATTTTCTTTTAGGACTTGGAATACCTCACTCCAGGATCTCCTTGACCTAAAGGTTTGTGTTGAAAAGTCTGCTGTGATTCTAATGGGCTTTCCTTTGCATGTGATTTGTTTCTTTTCTCTTACTGCTTGTAGTATTTTTTTTTTCCATTGGATTTCTGGGATCTTGATTATTATATGTCTAGGTGTAGATTTTTTTTGATCATGACTAGATGGAGTCCTAAATGCCTCACTTATCTGTATGTCAAATTCTTCCCTTCTGTTTGGCAAGTTTTCTGTCATTAATTCTGTGAACAGCTTTTTTAAGTCATTTGTGTTTTTCGTGCTACTTCATGGATTCCTATCAGTCTTATTTTATTCTTCTTTGCATCATCTAGGAGTTGCTGGATTGATTTCTCATGATCCTTTACTGATTTTAAGAGACCTCTCTTTTCATGGTCACTGACTGCAGTCCTAGCTTCTATATCTGAAATTCTGTCTTCATATTCTTTTATTCTGCTGCGAAAACTTTCAGTAGAGTTTTTAATCTCCTGGATATCTGTTTGAATCTGTTTCATGGATTCCATTTCTTTCCTATGTTGGGCATTCTTTATTTCCATTTCTTTCTTATGCTAGGCCTTCATGGCTTCTGTCATGGTCCTGAGCTCATCTATTTTTTTGTCAGTTTCTGTTGTAGAGTCTCAAATCATGACTTCCATTTTGCTCACCATCTCTATGGTTATCTGTGAAATTATTTCTGTTCTGAATTTTCCTAGAGCCTGATTGATCTGTTTTGTTACTTCTTGTGCTATGAGTTCAGGGTGTCCTGGTGGTTCACTGTCAGACTTTTCATCGTCATTTGCCCTACTGTTTGCCATTGGTGAACTGGAAGTCTGTCTTTGTGTGTTGCTTGTTTTCTCACTTTTATTTTTGTTGTTGGGTTGTCCTTGGTTTAATTCCTAGGTTATTACTTAAATCTTCCTGATGTAGTTGCACTTTAGCTTTTGAGTCTCTAAGGACTTATAGACATTCTCATTTTCATAATATCAGGGAAGACAACTCATTAAATCAATCACAATCCTTTAGCACTTTTGATAGAATCAGCAACACAATAGCATCAAGCATAACTTACAAATTGATCACTTGTGGTAGTTATGAATCTATCACCTTTCAACCATGTGAATTAAACTAAAATAAAAAAGCAGCCCAAAATATGTTTGCAGCGAATAAACTCTTCAACATAGCATCTTTACCATTTAGGATGCGGGCTTAGACAGAGTTAGAATGAGAGGAGTAGATAGGTAAAAGAATTGGAGAAGGTTTCAAGTGAAGCCAGAGGACATAAGAGGACCATACAAACTTTGAGAAACTGTTAAAGTTAACAAGGAAAGACAGAGTGCAAGAATAAGGGCAAGAATATAATAACAGTAATAGGGGCTCACTTTCCTTTTAAACTCTTGACCCTTGAGTGAGGGAAAATGAGAGAAGAAAAGAACATAAAGAAAAAAGAAAAAAATGATATAAGAAGAAATCTGAGTTAGGACAAGAACAGGAACAGAAAGGGAGATGAGGAATAATATGATGGAGTAAGAGACTGAGTTAGAAAAAGAGGACAGAAAAAAAGAAAGAATTTGCAGAGTAGAATGAGGAAAAGAAAGAAGAAAAAGAATTTGAAGGGCCTCTTTCAGACTATATCTCTGTCCTCATAATATACAACGTGTGCACCATGTGCAGAACTAGTCCTTTGATCTCAGCTAGCTGGTGGCTGACCCCTGAGATTCAGGCTGATTTTAGGCTGCAAGGCCTAAATCAACCTCCTTGCAGGGTTGAACTTCACAAAGTTCTATTACAGGTTCCCTCTGCCCTTTCTTTGAAGATATTCAATGTCTGGAGCTCAGAAAAATGTCCTTTACAACCACCTGTGTCTCTGTAGAGTGGATCCAAGGACTGGCACAATCAGGAGGCCTGAGAGTGGCCTGAGAGTCTGCATGGCAAGCTAGTCCTCACTGATTGGACCCAGGCAGGCTGGAGGGAGAACAGATCTCAGAGTGGCTGTCCCAGACCTCTGCCTTCCACCTTCCACTGTATCCTGGTCGCCTTAGACTTGTTAAACTGCAAATAGTTTCTGAAATTCCTGTCCTAAGGATGCCACCAGGCTTCTGTTTCAACATCATTCCATCACTCAACATCAAGCCATTTGTTTATATACAAATCTGTAATGGCCTTTGATTATTTACTGGATTAAATTCAAGCATCCCAAGTTTACTTTCATTAAATTTTATTTATTTGTTTAGGTAGGTAGGTATTGGGGATTGAGCTCAGAGCCTTTGCACTGAGCTACATCCACAGCCTTTTTTTAATTTTCAGGGAAGGTATTGTTAAATCACTTAAATTGGTCAGGCTGGGCTCAAACTTGTGATCCTCTTGACTCAACCTTCCAGGGCACTGGGATTAAAAGTGTTTATTACCACTCCTGGCTCCAACCTGACCTTTTAAAGTTACTCTACCCAGACAACTTTACCCTCCACTGTCCCTCAGAAAGATATCACTCACATCAGTGAACAAATGTTCTAAAGCTAAAATAGCCACCCCCAAACATGCACAGTGTTAACTTTTTAACCCAGTGGACAACAAAGTCTGCCGGATGGAGGTGTGGACCCAGTAAAGACTGACTCTGAAAGAGAGGATTGAGCTGGGACTGGTGGTGTACACTTGTAATCTCAGCAATCAGGGGCTGAGTCAGGAGGATAACCATGCGTTCGAGGCTAGACTGACTTACATAGAGACGCCCCATCTCAACAAACAAATGAATAAATAAACAAGGATTAAAAAAAACATACAGTACGTATATGCACAAGTATTTTATTTTTAAAAAAGTTGAATTCTCCAATGTTGCAGAAAAAAATAACAAGTAATTTCACTTCATTTAGAACAAAACAAACAGAACAAAACAAAACAGAAAACAAACACTTCCTGCCAGTCTGTGTTACCTTAACCCTCCCCAACCTTGGGACAGCCCATAGAGAAAACCACCACACCTTATTAAAAACAAAACCTTTTCCTCCTCTTGGTCTGACTTTTAGGAAGCACCCAAAGGACAGCATAAAGATCCAACTCCTCTCTAGCTTGTCTGTCCATAAAGACTCATGTCCAGGATGACCCTCAGGAATATTCACCTCCACTACACTCAGGAAAGGAATTCCCAATTTCTGGTCCAGATTTCCAGAAACTTGCAAAACATCCTCAAAATTCTTCATGGGGAGAGGGCTGAGGCCTCTTGAAAGATGCTTAAGGAGGTGTTTTCTCAGCAAAACCAGGGAACACCTATCAGGTAAAAATAAGTAGCAGTAGGTACCAAACTATGGGCCAAAGAGGTATATATCGACCTCTTTAGCCACAAAGGTAACAGAGTTGGAGAGAACCAAGTGAGTATTTGACTTCCTGTCTCTTGTGGAAAGCATGCATATTTTTTCAAGCAACTGACCTTTGCCCTGTTAAAGGCCTTCATTTTATCTGGAGGGTTCAAATACGCAGTCCAAAGGGTATCTTTGCTATTTATGGCTGGATAAAGCTGCTATCCCAGGCAGCTGGTTCTTGGCTGCTTTATAGAAGTTTTCTTCCCTTGTGCAAGGTGTTTGATAATATAGAACTTTTCAATAACCAAGTAACTGATAAATCTTTAACAGCAACTCCTCAAAAAACCATCCCTGGAGACAGATCACCACTCAGTGCAGGTCATAGCATCTTCTGGTCTGCAGGCTTCTTGCTAGACTTCTGCAGCCATTCACTGGCTTTAGAAAAATGTTTACCACCAAAGAACCTGCTATAGCAGTGATAGAGAACCTTTTAGAGCTTTCAATGCTACAAACAGCTCACTGCAGTACATGTGCCATAGGTTTGCAATGACTGCTGTATACACTGGCAATGGGGAGGGATGAACAGGATGCAGGGCACAGCCACTTCCTTTGGATGGTACTTCCCCTTTGTTGAACATAAGCAGCCTCTAGCGAGAAGACAAGGCCATTCAGGTTCTAATTAATCTAGGACACAACCTATGGCATCCTGTGGTAAATTGCCCCCAACTGCTCTCCTTACGGGAACTGGCTTGATGGGTCTAGACAATAAGGACAGTATTGAGGTGGAGAAAGACCCTTTGTTTTGCCCACCATATGTCTCCATAGCTAGTAGGAATAGAGCCATCTATGTTTGTAGATGGCTTTTATAAATGTTTCGCAAATGGTAGGAGGTGGACCAGGTTTTCGGAAGCTAAAGCAGAGTCTGGGAGCTTGATTGAGTGAGTCCATGATAAGGATCCTATCTCAGGATCAAACTTCACATCTTTTATGTCACACATTTGGGCCCATGTAAAAACTTGCTGTGGGGGTAAACAGTGTACTGTTTTCTTTGTTCTGTAACAAATCCCATTAGTTTTAAAAATTAAATTTCCTGAACTTTCAGCTGAGGGGTTTATTCCAACTCTCCTGAAAGCCCACAGACATATTGTGAGCTATGAATCTCAGCCTTATTCTTCTGAAGTTGGATCAGCTGCTCCAGGCTCACTGATGAGGAGGGCAGTGTGCTGAGCTTGCTGTGCCCAGCCTAGGTTTTCTTAGCAAGGCTGCGTGCCACATGGGACTCAGGGTCAGTGGCTTGGGATTGTTGAAAGCCATTCCACATAATTTTTGGGAAAAAAATCATTTCATAATTAAAGAATGATTATAGTTGTCTAAAGCCCAGTGTCACCTTGCCTGTGGGTGGACTATTGCATATGGAAACATAGTTTTACCTTCAGTCATAAATTGAGACCTCAGTGGTCCTGTGATACCATGACACTCAAGGGCAAGAGTACCTCAGCTGAAGACATTCTGGTTCTTTGAGAACTGAATAGTAATAATTAAAAGAGAAAATTTTCACCTGGGGGAAGGACGCATTCTTTTTTAGTCTGCTATCTCATCTCACCTACTACTGTACAATGCTCTCCTTACTGTCCTCATAGGATTACCACCGCCACCCCCTAAGTCACCTGATACTCACTCCAATTATTGAATGTATCCAATAAATAATGGCTAGCTCAGAATATTTTTGTCTTTGCCCACTCTGAGGCACTGACCTCCCAGCCCCCATGTACTTGGAAATTATGCAAGTCTCTATTTTTCTTTCTTTAGTCCTCACTTCCCCTCTTCCTAGGAAAATCAGAGAATTGATTGCCCTCCAATACCAGGTATTGGCGAAGCTGCTTCCTGGTTGGGCTCCAGAAGAAGGAGGAGAGGATCTTGTGGAAGATCATTCTGGAGCTGAGACTGGAACTAATGAGCTGCATGGGCTCTGCGAGGCTTGCCAGGATGTAGGGATTAATTTAATTTAATGCATATATATTGTTTTAGGATGACAAATACTTTGATATGTCACATATCATATTGAATAACAATAAATTTATTGCTTTATCGGAAAATAGATGGACATATGACTCCATTTGTCAAGTCATAATTGAATCAAAATGATAGGTTGACTAAAGATACAAAAGTTCTGCAAAAATCAATGAAAGCAGCCTGTGGGGACTAATTACAGTGGACCCTTGACTTGTGAACTTAATTCATTCCTGAGGGCTGGCTGTAACTCAAGTTGGTCAGTTAGAGGCTTGGGATCCTCTGCACAGCCTTCAAAGTCTCTCTCCTATAAACAGGCAGATTTCAATGTTCTTAGAGAGACATTGGCCCAGGATTTCTCAGTCAACCCCACATAGGAAAGGATGTTGTAATGTTCCTTCCAGAACTCTTCAAGGATTAAATCTGTATCTGAGACTATCTGGAAGCACAAGCAGCCAGCATTTGGTTCATAACTCAAGACTGTTCATAAATTAAAACTGAAATTCCAGTTATAACTCAAATTTGTATGTTAGGAGGGTCATAACTCTAGGGTCCACTGTAGTTATATGGAATGCACAATAAAGAGTGTTGCGTATTTCATTCTTATTTGTAAATTATGTGAAACAATCAGTGATATTTATAGGTCTTTGTGTATTAATGCATCCTTTTTCAGAGTTGTTGAGTATCAGCAAACTACTGGAGCAGTCTAGTAGGTAATTTGTTTGTTTGTTTGTTTGTTTTTGTATGTATGTGTGTTGACAACCTATTTTACAATTAATCACAAAATAGTCAATAAGCTCAGTGGTTCTGCTGCCTGCCTTGCAAGTACAAGGACTGGAGTTCAATCCCCAGTACCAAAAAAAAAAAAAAAAAAGACAATAAAGTATCAACTTCTCTTTAAAGACATGGATATCTGTTTAGTTAGGCTGAATTAAAAATCTGGAAGCTGCTTCAAGATGTTACAGCAGAAAAAGCCAGAGTAACAATGGTTACCCATAGTCAACCTGGCACATTTGGATTACCTACTAAAGGGTTGATATTAATATTCTTTTTGTTTATCAATGAAAGATCTTAATGTAATATTTAACCTAGCTAATAATTTGTCCAAGATTATTCATGTCTGAGTAGGTGAAAAGCAACTTCTGGATACATTGAATTCTAGTACTCAAATTACATTGCTAAGTTCTCACAAAAGCAGCAGAGGGACTCTCTTCTCTCTTTTTGGTGGTGAGAATACTTAAAATCTTCTGTAGTGATTTTCAAGTATGAAATACATTGCTATCAAATAGGGCAACCATATGGTATGTTGGTCTCTTGAATTTATTTCTATTTTGTAGCTGAAATTTTATATCCTTTGCCCAGTATCTTCTCAATCTCCCATCCTTAACCCCCACTAACCATTACTCTATTTTCTACTTCTGTGAGTTCATCCTTTTCAGATTCCACATGTGAGTGATGAGATCATATGCTACTTCTATGCCTAACTCATTTCAACTAACATAATGTTCTCCAGGATCTCCTACATTGTTAAAAATGATAAGATGCCTTTCTTTTGAAAGGCTGAATGGTGTATTCACATGGTATATTTTCATCTATTGATAGATGCTTAGTTTGATTCTATATCTTGGCTAGTGTGAGTAATGCTGCATTATTATTCCCTTTTATAGGAATAAAACTGAGGTTCAACACATTAAATTAATTGTCCAAGGTGCCACAGCTAGATGGACTTTCTTTTCCTTTGTATATTTGTAGCTCTCTTCACAAAAATGGCCTCTGTTGACACAAACTGTTTAGGTCCTGTTGTTGCATTGCTGATACCTGAGAAGCAGTTCCTCATCTGGAGATTTCTGAGGCAGCTACAGAAGCTTGGGATTCTCTTCTGCAGCTTTGCCATAGTCTCTATGTCTATAGGTGACTGCTAATGTATATTGGCCTGATTCATAAGGCACAAATAGTGCCGTGGGTTAGGCCTGAGCCAATCCAGGCGAGGCAGAGTATCAAGAGCTGTAGGGTATGCAAGGCACTAGAAAACTGGGCTCGAATTTATTTCTACTGTATAGCTGAAATTTTGTATCACTGATTTTGATGCCCAGTTCATACATAACTTCCTTCCCAGTACCTGGTTCTACATGCAGCTTCTCTGTCACAAAATTCAACAGACTCTCAGTGGACCCTGCCCCTGCCCCAACAGACCTCGCTCACCCTTCACACAGTGGAGTTCTTCCTTCTTCTTGCTTCCATCAAAGTGCTGTGAATTTGAGTCCTTCTCACTCCATATGTGATTATGTTGCCTTTTCTAGAGGCAGTAGCACCTGGGACTGTCATGGGACAGAATCTTGTTTCTGTGGTGTGGTTGTGACAAAATATCTCATTGTCCATGTCTGGTTAGTACTCTACTTTCACTGAAGCGGAGGACAATCCCAGCAAGTTTGCACATTTAGTTCCCCTGAAGTTCAGGATGGTTTCTGGCTGTGAGGCTAGAACTAGATTTCTTGGACCTGCAACAGTCTGCAACAGTGTGCCTCTGGCTTGTACTCAGCTACCCGCTGGCTTGAATTTGACTGCATGACCTACAGACTTGAGCTTGGCACCCTCATTGCAACACTGGGAGCCAGCCTGAAGCTATTCTGAATTCCAAACTCACTTGTCCTCTCTCCAAAATGGCTACCAGCCAATCATCCTCTTCTGGGGAACAGCTGAACCTGAATAATTCACCAGCCACTACAGTGCATTTTTCTGTGGAGGCCCCTGGGGTCACTAGTAGTACCATGTATCTACTAGTTTGAGCTGCCTTTCCCGCACAGTAAGTCTGGGCTTATGGAGGAAGCACCACCTTGGCACCTCCCTCCTCTCACTGAAGTGTCTATCTTCAATCTCCCCAGGGGCTTCAATTCTTCCTTCAGATCCTTCCTGGGTCCTAGGGACCCACTTCTCTCCTTCTCTTCACACCACTATATTTCAGTGTCCCACTGTGTAAAATTTAATGGACATTTAATACAAAATCCTCAAATTTAGAAAAAATATTTCTGACACAAAAGCAGTAAAAGTAAAAAATGAACACATTACAGTACTAAAAGTTGGGGAGGCTCACATTCAGCACTTCTTCCCAGAATCTAGGATTTGCCTTTGGGGAGATTTGAGACCTTGGCCTCTAGTCGAGGCTATTATCAAATCCTTGGCTGGAATATATTCTTCTTAGCCTGAATGTAATTTTTCTTGAGCTTTAAACTACTGGGTAGAAAAGAAGAATTATTGTTCTCTGAAAAGTTGAACTCATATAATTTTTATAATTTCATTTGTAGACATTCTGGCAAAAGATCAACAAAGTACATAAAATCAAATATCCTTGTATGTCTCCTTCTTTCTGCAACACTGGCTGGCATGAGGTATAGCACGAGCAACACACGTTGGAGGGAAGCTGCCTGATGATTCATCTGAGTGATCACTTTCATGTTGTTCTCCTTAGCTTTCCAAAGCTTGCTGCCAAAGATGTTGGGGGCTTTTCTTTATCTCTGAACAGTTGGAGAAGAAAAAGTATATCCTCTTTTATGGAGGATGAAAAGGCCCCCTGCCTTGTGAGCTGGTATGGTACTTCTGTCTTCCCTCTCTGATGTTTTCACTGCTTTGACACTGAGTCAAATCTCAACTCCTTATGTCATGCACAGGCCCTACATGACATGGTTCACCTTAGTGGCCTCATACTATCACCAGGCTAGCATGGGCCCTTGGTTTAGGGATAACAAACTAAAACTAAAGAGACAGTATAAATTTATGCACAAAACCTTAGTTGTAAAGCAAAAGAAAATAAAGGAGTACATAGGTATGAAAAAATCAAGCCAGTCTCTGAACAAAGGAAAATAAGAAAATATGTGGGGAAAAGATTCAGTTTGAGAAACTGGAGGGATCATAAATCTGAAGAGATGGATCAGAATGGCTTTTGCACAAACAAACAGAACAGTTTTGTAGGGCACTATTGTTGCTGTGGGTGAACAGGTTTCTAAGTTGTTGTGTGCAATGAATAAAGAACTGGACACGGCGTGTGATAATAAGGAAAGAACAGCAAAGTTTAATTGGGTGAGGGTACTCTCAGAGGGAGTGGGATCATTCCAGCAGAAAGGAAAATGGAACAGTGCAGAATATGCTGGGTTTAAGAATTTAAAATGTTGGGCTGGGTCTAAAGCACCTCCCATTGGGTCTTTCAGAGTATGATCGACAATGTGATTAACAGGGTGATGAGTCATGTCAGCGATATCTATTGTGCATGTTCTTTTCCATAATTCACTGTGTTATAATTGGATGTAGCAGATGCAATCCGTATGTATGAACCTTTAATAATCTCTGAGTGAAGAAAGGTTACTATATGTCAGATTGAAATGTCTGGCAAACATGCACCTTGGTTTGGGACTTTGGAAGATGAAAGGCAGGCCACAGATCTTTATATTTTTTATCTCTGCCTCAAGATTGTAGGCTTCAGGACCAAAGGTCAGGGAGGAGGTTGGCCCTGGGGCATTGTCCAAGTTCAAGTGAGTGGAGAAGATTGGTCCCATAGCCCCAACTGTACTTTCTATATTGCTATCTATATGGTTTATCTCAGTCCTAGTTTTGTAGCTCTGGAGGAATCCTCTTGACTTGGGCAAATTTGTCCCTGTGATGTAATTGTTTTTGCTTGGAAGGGTGATCTCACATAGGGGTAGCCTGTTCTTAAAACCAGGAATATTATAGGTTTAGGGAAATGGCTAGAATGGCTGAAAAATTTTAGGCATTGGGTCTGGGATGAGATGTTGTAAAAATTGGTGATTAACTTTACTAGATGAGGTCCTTGTAAACATTTTTGTTTTTGTTTTGGGTTTGGGTTTGGGTCCTCAGGTCTGTTTCTTTACCAGAACCATGTTGTTTTTATCATGGTGGCTTTGCAGTATAGTTTCAAGTTGGGGATTGTGATATTCCCTGCCTTGTCTTTATTGCCTAGAATTACTTTTGCTATTCTAGGTCTCTTCTTTTTCCAAATGAATTTTTGGATTGTTTTCTCAAGGTCTATGAAGCATGCTGCTGGGATTTCCATTGGGATTGCACTGAATCTATATAGCAGTTTTGGAAGTATGGCCATTTTCACTATGTTGATTCTTCCTACCCAAGGAAAGTCTTTCCATTTTCTGATATCCTCATCAATCTATTTTTTTCAGAGTGTTGTAGTTTTTAGAGTACAGGTCTTTGATTTTTTTTTCTTTTTTTGAGACAGGGTCTCACTATGTAAGTGAGACTGACCTGAAACTCACTATGTAGCCCAGGTTGGTCTCAAACTTACAGTGATCATCCTGCCTCAGCCTCCTGATTATAGGCATGTGCCATCACTCCCAGCTTTTTTTTCTTTGATTTCTTTTTTTAAAAATTTTTTTGGTTTTTTGAGACAGGGTCTCACTATATAGCTGAGACTGAGAGGGAACGAACTCACTATGTAGCCCAGGCAAGTCTCAAACTCACAACAATCCTCTTGCCTCAGCCTCCAGAGTGCTGGGATTATAGGCGTGTGCCACCAAACCTGGCTGATTTCTTTTGTTAAATTGATTCCTAGTATTTCCATTTTTTGTATGCTATTGTGAAAGGAATTGTTTGCCCCATTTTTCTCTCAGTGAGTCTTTTTTCATGTACAGAAGAGCTATTGATCTTTTTTTTAAACTAGTATGGAGATCTCTTTAATGTCTACTTTTCAGTGGTGCCTTCTGGATGTGGGTGACTATTGATCTTTGCTCTTCCGATCAATGGAAAGAATAAACAACATAAAAAAAAGAACAGAGAGAAAATACAGAAAATGAATGATAAAATAAGGGGTAAATGGCTGAAAGGGGTAAAGAGAATGAGAGAAATTAAAAACATTGAAAAAGTAAATTAAAAAACTCCAAAATCCACCAAAACTAATGAAGGAAAGAGAAAAATAATGAAATATTGAAAAATTTAAAGAAGACCAAGTCAAAGAAAAACTTCTGGGTTTCTGAATCAGTGATTTCTTTCAAGGATCTTCAGTCATGCAATCCAGCTGTGCAATCCAATCCATGCAATCCATGAATTCCTTGGCCTAGTTTTAGAGCCTATGAATTTTTGTGGTGACTCTCCTGCACCAGAGGCCCCTCTGACCATTCATTTCAGGCTGTGGTTACTGTCCAAGCCAAGGCATATCCTTGCTTGTGATGATAAATGGGAAATGTGATCAGCCTTTTGGTCTCTTGTGGATGTAGATCACAGGGCAGGGGTTCAAGTGGATTGTGTGACTTAATATTGACATTCACAGGGTCTGGTTTCTGCTTTCACTGTTCAGGGCCTGTGTCATTCCAAGCCTGTGCTTATAATTCTCATGGGGCCTATGTCTACCCTTTCCTTCTTCACAGGGGTCTCCTGTGATTGTCTCTCACCTAATCACTTTGGGAGGGTAACAATGCCAGCAGATAGCAGGAGCCTTAATACTACACGAATAAGATGGACAGGCCACAGCTGACTGAAGCACTACCCGGCCTGCAGTGGAGAACCAGAGCTCAGGAACTGCACTCCCTGGTGGGGGACCTTCTCTGACCCTAAGAAGTGGTCACTTTGCCCCAACTTGGACTGCACCATCCCTGAAGCTGCAGCCGCTGCTCACTATCCACTACCAGAGACTCCACTGGGCAACCATGCTCCCCTGGGATCCTTGGAAAAGCTATTGATTTTTGTGTGTTGAACTTGTATCCAGCTGCTCTACTGTATTTGGTTATTAAGACTAGAAGACTTTTGGAGGAGTTATTGGGGTCTTCTAAATAGACTATCATGTCACCTGCAAATAATGACAATTTGACTTCTTCATTTCCTATCTTTATTCCTTTTATTTCTTTTTCTTGTCTAATTGCTGTGGATGTTTCAAAAACTATATTGAACAGGAATGGTGATAGTGGACATTCTGTCTTTTTCCTGATTTTAGTGTGAAGGACTTCAGTTTTTGATTATTTGGTATGATGTTGGCTGTTGGTTTTTCATAGATGGATTTAATCAGATTGAGGTAGAGACCATCTATTCCAATTTTCTGTATTTTTTTATCATGAGTGCATGTTGGATTTTGTCAAATGCTTTTTATGCATCTATTGAGGTGATTATATAGTTTTCTTCCTTGGCTCTATCACATTTATTGATTTGAATATGTTGGGCCATCCCTGCTTCCCTGGGATGAATCCCACTTGGTCAGGGTACATGATCTTCTGCATTCTATTTGCCAGTATCTTATTAAGGATTTTTGCATCTATGTCACTAGTGAGATTGGCCTATAGTTGTCTTTATTTGTTGGGTCTTTCTCTGCTTTGGGGATGAAGGTGATGCTTGCTTCCAGGAATGAATTTGGGAGTATTGCTTCCCTTTCAATTTTATTGAAGAGTTTAAATAGTAATGGCAGTAGTTCCTCTCTAAATGTCTTGTAGAATTCAGCAGTGAAGCCATCAGTACCCAGATTTTTTTCTTAGTTGATAAATTTTTAATTATATTTTCAATTTCATTGATTGATATTGGGTCATTTAGAATTTTTAGGTCATCATTCAACTTTGGCAATTCATATATATCTAGGAATCTATTTGTTTCTTCTGTATTTTCCATCTTATTGGCATATAGGGTCTCAAAGTACGTATTGATGATCCTCTGGATTTCTCCTGGGTCTGTTGTAATTTCACCCTGACTTTCATTCCTGAGTACATAGATTTGGGCTTTTTATTTCCTTTTTTTGATAAGGTTTTCTAAGGGTTTGTCAATTTTGTTTATTCTTTTGAAGAACCAACTCTTGATTTCATTGATTTTTTTGTATTGTTCTCTTAGTCTCCATTGCATTGATTTCTTCTCTGATCTTTATAATTTCATCCCTTGTATGAGCCTTCAGTTTGTCCTGCTCTTCTATTTCTAGAAGGTTGAGGTTCAATGTCAGGTTGTGTAATTGAGCTCACTCTGTTTTCCTAATATAACTATTCACTGCTATGAATTTCCCTCACAAAATTGCTTTTACTGTGTCCCATAGATTGTGATATGTTGTATTGTCATTGTCCTTTTAAAATTTTTTTTCAGTTTTAATTGAGTTTATTGGTACATTTTAGTGATACAGTACAGTTACATTCATTGTTGGGATCTTTTACCTCTACATGACAAGTCTTGATTCTCATTTTTTCCCCTTACCTCAGCCCTCCCTTCACAACCTCCTACCCTCCCCATCTACAAAAACTTTATTTCCATCTTTTCATTCTCTCACATTTTTTTCTTTTCCCTTATTACCCTTCCCCTACCCATCTCACCTTCCCTAGACCTTTAGCTCCTTTCTTCCCATTTCTAAATGTCAGTAATCTTATTAGGATCTTATATATTTTTGCAGATTATTCACACCAGAGAAACTATTTGGTATTTACACATGTGTGACTTATTTACTTCACTTAGGAGTATATCTTCAATACGTATCCATTTTCCTATGAATGAATCTATTTTCTCATTCTTTATGGCTGAGTAATATTCCATTTTATAGAAAAACCACAACTTCTTTATCCAGTTTCCAACGGATGGGCAAATGGGCTGTTTCCAAGTTTTAGCTATTACAAACTGTGCCGCTATAAACATGGGTGCGCATACTTCTCTGTGATATGATTCTTTTAGTTCTTTTGGAAAGATACCCAGCAGAGGGATGGCTGGATCAAATGGAACCTCCAGTCCAAGCTCTTTGAGGTATCTCCATATTGATTTCCATAGTGGTTGCACCAGTCTGCACTCCCATCAGCAATGGAGAAGGGTTCCTTTCTTCCCACAACCCCTCCAATATTTGTTATTGCTTGATTTCTTCATAGCAGCCATTCTTTGTGGGGTGAGGTGGAATCACAGCGTTGTTTTCATCTTCATCTGTCAAATGATCAGTGATGTGGAACATTTTTTCATATATTTAGTTGCTGCTTTTACTTCTTTCAGAAATGTCTGTTCATTTCAGATGCCCATTTTTGAATTGGGTCTTTATATTTGGGGGGGCTGATTGTTTTGAGTTCTTTATATATTCTTGATAATAGTCCTTTGTCTGAGGAACAGCTGGTAAAATTTTTTTCC
>NW_022900926.1:50981254-50983857 GCF_012274545.1 Fukomys damarensis | reverse complement strand
AATATGATGTTGGCTGATGGTTTTTCATAGATAGCTTTTATTAAAATGAGGTATAGACCATCTATTCCTATTTTTTGCAGGGTTTTTATCATGAATTTGAGTTGAATTTTATCAAATGCTTTCTCTGCATCTATTGAGAGGATCATATGGTTTTTGTCCTTGACTTTGTTAATATAGTTATTACATTTATTGACTTTCATATGTTGAACCACCCTTGCATCTCTGGAATAAATCTGACTTGGTCAGGATGGGTGATCTTCTTAATAATTTTCTGTATTCTGTTTGCTAGTATCTTATTAAGGATTTTTGCATCTATATTCATTAAGGAGATTGGTCTGTAGTTCTCCTTTTTAGTTGTATCTTTCCCTGGTTTGGGAATCAAAGTGATACTTGCTTCCAGGCATGAGTTTGGAAGTATAGTTTCCCTTTCAATTTCATTGAAAAATTTGAAGAGTAATGGTAGTAGTTCTTCTTTAAATGTCTTGTAAAATTCAGCAGTGAATCCATCAGGGCCTGGGCTTTTCATTGATGGTAAGTTTTTAATTACATTTTCAATTTCACTGATTGTGATTGGGGTGTTTAAAAAGTTTTTATCTTCTTCGTTCAACTTTGGTAATTCATAAGTATCTAGAAATCTGTCCATTTCTTCTGTGTTTTCCACTTTATTAGAGTACAGGTTCTCAAAGTAGGTGTTCATGATCCTCTGGATTTCCTTTGGATCTGTTGTGACTTCACTTTTATCATTTCTGATTGCATGGATCTGAGCCTTTTCTTTCCTTTTTTTGATAAGATTAGCTAAGGGTTTGTCAATTTTATTTATTCTTTCAAAAAACCAGCTCTTTGTTTCATTTATTTTTTGTATCGTTTTCTTAAAAATTTCAATTGCATTGATTTCTGCTCAGATCTTTATAATTTCCTCTCTTCTTCGAGCTTTGGGTTTTTCTTGCTCTTGTTTTTCTAGGAGTCTAAGTTTCATCATTAAGTTGTTTATTTGAGCCTGTTCTGTTTTCCTAGAGTGGGCATTCAATGTTATGAATTTTCCCGATAGAACTGCTTTCATTGTGTCCCATAGATTCCTGTATGTTGTATTGGCTTCTCATTTATTTGTAAAAAATGTCTAATTTCTTCTTTAATTTCCTCTGTAATCCATTGATTGTTTAGGAGAGTGTTGTTCAATTTCCATGTGCTTGTGAAGTTTCTACAGTTTCTTGTGCTACTGATCTCCAGTTTGATTGCACTATGATCTGATAATATACAGGGGATGACTTCAATTCTTTTGCATTTATTTAGACATGTTCTGTGAGCCAATATGTGATCTATCTTGGAGAATGATCCATGTGCAGCTGAAAAGAATGTATATTCTGATCTTTTGGGGTGGAATACTCTATAAACATATATTAAGTTGATGTGTTCCAAATCTTGGTTCAGTTCTATTATTTCATTTTTATTTTTCTGCCTAGATGATCTGTCAATTTGTGATAGTGGGGTATTTAAATCCTCTGCTACAATTGTATTAGTGCTTATTTGGTTTTTCATATTACTTAATATTTGTTTTATATAGTTGGGGGCATTTATATTTGGTGCATATTTGTTTATGATTGTCAACTCTTCCTCTTGAATTGTTCCCTTTACAAGGATGTAGTGTTCTTCTTTGTCTCTCTTAATGAGTTTTGGTTTGAAATTTACTTTATCTGAGAATAAGATTGCTACCCCTGCTTTTTTCTGGGCTCCTGATGCCTGGAGAATTGTTTTCTATCCTTTCACTTTCAGTCTATGGGCTTGCTTTTGCACTAGGTGTGTTTCTTGTATACAACATATTGTTGGATTTTGCTTCTTAATCCATTCTGCCATTCTATTTCTATTGATTGGTGAATTGAGGCCATTAACATTGATGGTTTTAACTGATATATTCTGACTTATTCTTGTCATGTTATTGTCCTTTTGTTGACTCTTTTTACTTTTTCTCCCGTCTCCTTTTAGTTTCTTGCCTTGCCTATTTGATTTGGTCTCTTGGGCCTCATGTTATTGTGAACTTCATTGTCCTTTTCTAGGATATTGTTTAGAATTCCTTGCAGTGCTGGTTTGGTGTTCATGAAATTTCTCAGGTGCTCTTTGTCGTGGAAGTATCTTATTTGCCCATCTATTTTGAAAGAGAGTTTTGCAGGATACATCAGTCTAAGTTGGAGGTTCTTTTCTTTTAGGACTTGGAATATCTCACTCCAGGCTCTCCTTGACCTAAGGGTTTGTGTTGAAAAGTCTGCTGTGATTCTAATGGGCTTTCCTTTGCATGTGATTTGTTTCTTTTCTCTTATTGCTTGTAGTATTTTGTTTTTCTGTTGGATTTCTGGGATCTTCATTATTATATGTCTAGATGTAGATTTTTTTTTGATTGTGGCTAGTTGGACTTCTATATGTCTCACTTATCTGTATGTCTAATTCTTCCCTTCTGTTTGGGAAGTTTTCTGTCATTAATTCTGTGAAGAGCTTTTTTAGGTCATTTGCATTTTCTCCTGCTTTTTCATGAGTTCCTATCAGTCTTATGTTATTTTTCTTTGCATCGTCTAGAAGTTGTTGGATTGATTTCTCATGATCCCCTACTGTTT
>NW_022900926.1:50934884-50980933 GCF_012274545.1 Fukomys damarensis | reverse complement strand
ATTTGTATTTTTCTAGAGCCTGATTGATCTGTTTTGTTATCTCCTGTGCTATGGGTCCAGGGTGTCCTATTGGTTCACTATCAGACTTTTCATTCTCATTTGTCCTACTGTTTGCCATTGGTGAACTGGAAATCTGTGTTTGTGTCTAGCTTAAGTGTTTTCTCATTTTTATTTTTGTTGTTGGGTTGTCCTTCTTCAATTTCTGGGTATTACTTAAATCTTCCAGATATAGGTGCATTTTAGCTTTTGAGTTTCTAATGACTCATAGACATCCTCATTTTCATAATATCAGAGAAAACAACTCTTTAAATCAATCACAACCCTTTATCCCAATTGATATATTCAGCAGCCCAATAGTATCAGGCGCAGCTTGCAAACTGACCACTTGTGGTAGTCATTAATATATCACCTGTAACCCATGTGAATTAAATTAATATCAAGAAGCAGCCCAAAATATGTTTGCAGTGAATATGCTTTTCAGTATATCTGCTTTACTATTTAGGATGGGGGGTTAGACTGAGTTAGGATGAAAGGAGTAGATAAGTGAAAGAACTGGAGCAGGTTTGAAGTGAATCTAGAGGATGTAGAATTACCTTACTATCTTTATGAAACTATTATCTTCAGGGGGGATAGAGAGAGTGCAGGAATAAGGAGAGGTGCTTGCCTTCCCTTGAAGGTACAGAGCCATGAGTGAGGTAAAATGACTGGAGAAAAGAACATAAAGAGAACCCCCCCCAAAAAGAAAAAATAATAAAAGAAGAAGTCTGAGTTAGGGCAGGAGCAGGAATAAAAAGGGAGATGAGTGATAATATGGTGGAGCAAGAGACTGAGTTGGAGAGAGAGGACAGAAAAATGTAAGAAATTTTAGGGTGGAATGAAGAAAAGAAAAAAAAAAGAATTTGAAGGGCCTCTTTCATACTATGTCTCTGTTCTCATACTATACCACATGTACAGCCATATGCAGAACCAAATCCCCTGGTCTTGGCTAGCCAATGGTATTTCCCCACTACTGAGACTGAACTCAGTCCACAAGGCCTAACTTGAGTTTCCCAACCCTCACGGTTGAACACCACTCAGTTCTATTACAGGTTTCCTCTGCCCTTTCTTTAAAGATGTTCAAAGTTGGGAGCTCAGAAAACTACTCTTCATGAGAACCTATGCCTCTGCAGAGTTGGTCCAAGGACTGGCCCAATCAGGAGGTTTGAGAACGGGGAGGGGAGCAGGTCGTGGGGGTGTTTCAAGGGTGCCCGCCAGGCTACCTTCCTTACTGGGTCTGGTGGCGAGCAGTCTGGGAGGTCGCACACCCACTGCATGTTCCTGGGCAGGCAGGTGGAGAGACCCCCTCCGGGGTCCTTGGGTCCTTACTGGTTCTGGTGTCATGCAGTCTGGGAGGTTGCGCACCCACTGCGTGATCCCGGGAAGGCAGGTGGATAGACCTGTCATTGTCCTTTAATTGTAGGAACTGTCTGGTTTCTTCTTTAATTTCCTCTGTGACCCATTGGTTATTCAGAAATGTGTTGCTTAATTTCCATGTGTTTATGTAATTCTTGCAGTTTATTTTGCTATCAATTTCCGATTTCATTGCACTACAGTCTGATAATATATAGGGGATAACTTCAATTCCTTTGCACTTACTTAAACTCATTCTATGAGCATGTATGTGGTTTATTTTGGAGAACATCCATGTGCAGCTGGGAAGAATGTGTATTCTGATTTTGTGGGATGGAACACTCTGTAAACATCTGTTAAATTCATTTGTTTCAGAGTTTGACTGAGTTCTAGTATTTCACTGTTCATTTTTTGTCTGGTTGATCATCTACTTGTGACAGTGGGTTATTGAAGTCTCCTACTACTATTGTATTAGTGCTTATATGATTTTTTTGTTTTATATGGTTGGGTGCACTATTGTTTGGTGCATATATATTAATGATTGTCATCTCTTCCTCTTGGATTGCTTCCTTTACAAGAATGTAAACGTCTCTCTTAATCAGTGTTGGTTTGAAATCCATTTGAAAAAGAGAATAGGTACTCCTGCTTTTTTCTCGGTTCTTGTTGCATGGAGTATTGCTTTCTACTCATTAACTTTCAGTCTAGTTTCTTTTTGAATTAAGTTTGTTTTTTGTATTCAGCCTATTGTTGGACATTGCTTCTTGACCCATTCTTCCAGTCTATTTCTTTTGATTGGTGAATTGAGACCATTAACATTGACGGTTATGTATTAACTTATTCTTGTCATGGCTTTTTCTTTTTGTTGGAATTTTACCCTTTGCATTTAATTTATTCCCATGACTGATGGATTCATTCTCCTGGGCTCACTGGAGTTGTAATCCTCACTGTCTCTTCCTAGAATGTTGTTTAAAATTGTTTGGAGTGCTGGTTTGGTATTTATGAGGTTCCTAACATGCTGATTTTCATGACAGTATCTTATTTTTCCATCAAATTTGAAAGAGTTTTGCAGGATACATCAATCTGAGTTGGAGGTTGTTTTCCTTTAGGGCTTGAAATACATACTTCCAAGATCTTCTTGCCTTGTGGGTTTGTGTTGAGAATTCTGCTGTGATTCTTATGGGCTTTCCATTGTATGCAATTTGTTTCTTTTTTTCTAACTGCTTGTAGATTTTTGTTCTTCTACTGGGTTTCTGGAATCTTAATTATTATATGCCTATGTATAGATTATTTCGATCACAGCTAGTTGGAGTCTTATATGCCTCACTTAGGTATATGTCAAGTACTTTCCTCCTATTTGGGAAGTTTTCTGCCATTACATCTGTGAACAGTTTTTTTTTTTGTCATCTGCACTCTCTCCTGTTTCTTAATTGACTCCTGTCAGTCTTATGTTATTCTTCTTTGCATCATCTAGCAGCTGCTGGATTAATTTTTCATGGTCCCTTACTATTTTTTTTTTGAGACAGTGTCTCACTATGTACTTGAGACTGACCTGGAACTCACTATGTAGCCCAGACTGGTCTTGAACTCATAGCAATCATAGCCTCAGTCTCCCGAGTGCTGGGATTACAGGGGTGTGCCACCACTTACTATTTTTAAGAAATTTTTTCTTTTCCTGATCACTAATTGCAATCCTATCTTCTATATCTGGAATTCTGTCCTCACTTTGGCTTGTTCTGCTGCATAAACTTTCAATGGAGTTTTTAATTCCTTGCATCTATTTTAGGGATTCCATTTGTTTCCTTTGTTGGGATTCCATCATGTTTCTCAGCTCCTCTATTTTTTTTTTTTGATCTGTGTCTGCTCTAGATTTATTAATCATGTCTTGTGCCGTGGGCACAATCTCTGCTGTTATTTGAGAAATTATTTTTAATTTCATTTTTTCCAGATCCTCTTTTGTTGCTGGTTCAGGGAGTTCAGGTGGTTAAGTATCAGATTGTTCCGTGTTGTTGCCCTTTGGGTTGCCTTAGGTTATCTAGAAGTCTGGTTTTAAGACTTATTTAAGTGGCTTCTCATTTCAACAGATGCAGCCTTTTGTGCCTTTGTTGAGGTGACTTTTTGCTCACCCAGTGGTCTTCAATTCTTAGGAAGCCACTGAGCAGCCTTTTCTCTGCCACTCACCAGTACACCAATTCTTGTGTTCAGAATGGTGGCCATCTGGATCCCTGAGCTGATCTGTTGTCTAGGAAGGCTTCTGGCTGGGGCATGTACACAACTGGGATGGTATCTAGGAGTGCCTCTAGCTGGGGCCCCTATGTAGCTGTTTTCTGGTAGGACCTTTGGCTTGGGGCTATGTACTCCAGTTCCTGTTGTCTCTGTAGTCTTCTGGCTAGAGTCTACATGTATTTCTCAATGATATCATCGTGAGCTTCTGGCTTTTGCTTGTGCATCTATGTTGTTCCTTTCCAGGTGGGTCTTTGGCTGTGGCTGATGGTATGGTGGGCCTCTGGATGAAGCTTGTGCACCTGTGCAGCACTTTCTGGGGGGCCTTTGGCTTGGGTGGGTGTGCCTATGCCTCTGGGGTCAGAGCAGGGCCCTGGCTAGGATCTGCCTGCAGCCACACCACTCTGGTCCACATGAATACACTTTTGTTATCCAGCAAGAAGTGCAGAGGGATGGGTACTTTTTCTGGAACAATGACCGAAGTAAGAATGGGGCAATAAAAAATGAAGAAATAGGTGAAGGGAGGGCAGGGACAAGGGGAAAAAATGAGAACCAAGACCTGTCATGTAAAGGTACAAGATCCCAATAATGAATGTAACTGTACTGTATACCTAAAATGTACCAATAAACTCAATGAGGAAAAAAAATGAAGAAAAAGTTAAGCATCACAAAGGGATCAAGTTAATGGGAACTAGGCCTTTCCCCATAGATGGATTCCTGCCTTTTTTTTTTTTATATTGGCCTCAGCAGATAGTATTTTGCCATAGGAATACTGTGATTTTGAGCTTTCTCTACACAGCTAGGAATATGTAGCCTTCTGCATAATTCCCTATTTCTGAAGCATGGGCCTCAAGACTGTGGGACCTAAGTCATGTAGTCTGGTCCCCAGCATTTTCTGCATGCATTTTTGTCCCCAACACCCAGCTATCTCCCTTCTTTGTATCTTCCTAAAAGAATTTAAAACATCATACCACAGTGGTATACACACATCCATGTTTATAACGCACAGTTAATAGTAAATAAATCTTGGAAATAGCCCAAATGCCTGTCAATTGATGAATGGAAAAAATATGAGTTTTTAATAGAATGGAGTACTACTCTGCCCTAAAGAAGGATGTGCTTGAGACATTTCTAGCTAAATGGGTGTGGTGTGCATCTTTAGACCATACTCTTACCTGAAACAGATCAGACACAGATGTTTGAATACCACATTTTTTCTCTGGTGTGAGAAAATGTAATGGGAAAGAAAGACTAAAATGTGTGATAGATATTGGGAAAAGGGAAGAAAATGTTCAAATGATAAAGAGAGAAAGGGAGAGGGAGGGGAAAGGAAACAAAGGACAAGAGAAAAGAATGGAAGGAAGAAATGGAAACAAAGTTTTTGTAAATAAGGAGGGGAAGAAAGGTTGAAGGGAGGGCAGAGAATAGGAAAAAAAAGAAGAAGCAAGATATATCATGCATAGGTAAAACCTCCCGTGATGAATGTTATCATTATGTATATCTAAAATGCACCAATAAATGTTTTGCTAGTAAATACATTTCAAATGTGATTTTTAAAACTATCTATTAAATCATTTTAGATCTACCAGAGGATGATAAGAAACCATTTTTATAGTAACAAGGCTGCTAGGATTTTCCCATCATCTGAAAACAGAAGGGACCCTACTACTGGTAGTTAAAAATAACTACCTCCTGAAACCAAGAGGAATTGGAATAAAAAAATTCAGATATGTTCAGAAATGATAGTTTATATTGATATTGTAACAGTGACAATTTTGTTAGCATCATACTTGGCAGTTATTTTCACTTTTCTTCGCTTTGTCCAACATTCTAATTTTTTTTTTTTTTGAGACAGGTTCTCAATATGTAGTTCAGGCTGGTCTTGAACTTACTATGTAAAAAAGGCTGGCTTCAAACTTGCAGTGATCCTCCTGCCTCAGGCCCAGCCAACATTCCAAATTCTAAAGAAAAGCCACAGCTAAATGAATAAGAAGTTAACTGCTAAATAATCTTTCTTTAGATTCATGAAACCCAGAACATCTGGTGCTCTTCAGAAAACATCAGCATATGTAATTCTCCTTCTTATTCTTTAATTGTACTTTGTGTCAATTAGCCAACTACACAAAATGTGTATATTACTGTGACATTTAACTTTCAGAATAGTAGTTTGTAACTAGCCCAGAAAGGTCAAGGTCTACTTTGACTTTCTTATCGAACAGGAGGAAAAATAAAAGAAACCATCCTCCCTGAATGAGGAAGACCCCACTCAACACACAGCCTTTTGGCTGTGTGTTTCCTGTGCCTTTCCCTAAAAATTCCTTTGCACTCCTGAGTTCCTGAAGATGGAACTTTGAGGACAATAGTCCCTCCATTTTCTCAGGGTAATGGCCCTTAAATAAAACTGATTTCCTTCCTAGCAACTCTTGGCTTCTGGGTATTGGCTTTCAAATGGCAAGCAACCAGATAGATCTGGGTCTAGTCACAATATGTTATTTAAAAAAATTTAGATTGTGAGAAAACATAGTGATAATATTAATGTGGCCAGGAAAAGGATCAGTATGAGTTATTCAGTTTCTGTGGAACCAAGAAATGCAGTAGATGCTCTAAGTATGAAATCATGCACTTATGAGAAAACCTTTTTAGCTCTTCCACTGAAACAGCTCAGGAGCTATCTGTAATAACTTTTTTTCCATTGAAAGAAACCAAGGATCCTTGGAGAAATAGCTCATCAAATTTCCAACCAAGAATGTAGGTATGATGTAGATTAGGGTGTGGCAAAGCTGGCTGGGAAAGTAGGTGGACCTGTTAATTACAAGATCCCAGAACACATGCACAGAATAGTTCCCAAATCCCTGCACCTGGACTTCCTGAGCAGGCTTTCTTTCTTTTTTTTTGTTTTTTGTTTTTTGTTTTTTGAGACAGGGTCTCACTATGTAGTTGAGACTGCCCTGGAATTCACTATGTAGCCCAGGCTGGTCTCGAACTAACAGCGATCCTCCTACCTCAGCCTCCCGAGTGCTGGGATTACAGGTGTGAGCCATAATGCCTGGCTATGGGCAGGTTTTCAATAGGATGGTCTAGACCTAAAATCAGCCTGAAGCATCAGATCCAAGGATCATCTCTCAGAACCCATATGTGGAAGTTTTCATAGATTTCCCAAGATATAAACAGTATAAAAGGAAATAGATGTCAAGAGCAGCCTGCTATCATGACTTTCCTCACAATAGCCTACCCTGCTTTCTCCAGGGTGCCCTCAGACGGTGGCAAACGGAAATCTCCCAGCACAGAAAGACAGGGGGCCTGCTGACAAAGGGACAGTTTCTGTCTTACTCTTCACTTTTACTTTTTCAAAGAAACTTTGCCACTGCTTTTTGCTCACTTCTTTCAATTCTTTGTTCAAGATGAGAACAACCTGGAATATAACTCCAGAAGGAGAGGTGAACAACCCCAGCACATTTAATTGGTGAGCCACTTTTAGAAGGAGCTACCCAATAACATTTTGGCATAGCCAGGAAATTCCAATAATATGTGGTTCCCTGAGTGAAATCATTGCTA
The DNA here is from genome assembly GCF_012274545.1 of Fukomys damarensis. Lineage (NCBI taxonomy): Eukaryota > Metazoa > Chordata > Mammalia > Rodentia > Bathyergidae > Fukomys > Fukomys damarensis. Next base: position 50,973,769 of record NW_022900926.1, on the reverse strand, counting down.
TTAGTTGAGGTAATTTGCATGTTAAAATTGCAAATGGTCTTCCAATTTCTGTGATGAGAAACCCAGACCATAAACTGTCTCATGAGATTGCCCATAATTGTTCCAATGTGTGACAGGAATATTGTCTCAATTACATTCTAACTTCTTTTTCAGAAAAACCATGAGCTCCCAAGCTATCCTGTTTTCAACAAAAACATATCTTTTTCATCAGCAGGTTCTGAAGATATTTCATGCAATGTGCCTTTGGCATTCTTTTTTTTTAAACATATAAGATTTAACTTTATTTCATCATTGTCATTAAAAGCTTGATTTTTAAAAACATTTAAAAAATTTAAGAATTCTGTATTATAGCAATTAAACAATACAAACCTCCTTTGCTTTATGGGTTTGAGTTATATAAGTTAAAAATAAAATAATTACAAATTGTTCCTATATTGGAACTATACAATAAAATGACAAAAAGACCCCCAAAAGCAACTTCAGTATTTTCAGGATCTAAACAAGGGTTCTGAATTTTCACTTTCCTTGTTTTATCACGTCTCTCTATCCAGCTTAATATTTAACCAAGATGAGTAACTTTATACCAAAAAACTTTTCATCTACGATCACCACTTTCAAAGGAATTCCCATTACAATACTGATGAGATCTGCTGGTTCCTCATGAACAATGTGCAGTATCCTCATGTTAGCCCGATGGTAAGTCAAACAGGCACTTTAAAAAATGAAACAATTATGCACAGTTCATTAAAGTATAATGTTGGTTTTTCCCATCGAAAAATCAACCAGTGAAATAAAACATCAACTATAGTTGACTTGGTTTCAGGAAAACCACATTTGAGAATTTTTTCCATTACATTACTTCCCTCATCTCATCCTCAGTCATTGACAGGGATTTTGTAGGCCACCATACTGTTTACTCTGTGGATTGTGGTAGTAAATGAATGAAGACAGACTTCCTCAGAATTGGTAATGAACTGTGGTCCTGACTCTTCCCATTTTCCAGGTACAACCAAATCTTTGTCTATATAAATCAGGAGGTCAAATGAACAAGAAACTTCTAATAATGGAAGAAATGTTACTGTAGCTGTGATCTGTCTGATCACAGAATGAATTTCATCCTGGATAGCTTTCTGAGACTTTTCTCTGGGAGCACTGTCATCTTTTGCAGTCTTGTCACACTCAATATCAAACTGTCATCTTTCAAGGACTTCGCCACTTTCAATATTTGAGATGACTACTACAAGTTTCTAAACGGAACACTTGTACAGCCAATCTTTTAGTTGTTCCACCATGTTATTGAGGTATTTTATGAGCTCAGGATTAGTAGTCACGAGCAAGGTGAGTCCATATTTCTGCAATCGAGTAAAGGTTTCACATGGATATATACCACGCTGATATAAAATGCTGTTGATGCCAAATGAGAAGAACTTGGCCACGATCTCGACGCTCCCATGCAAAGTGATGCCCTGCTCCCGGGTGAGCTGCAGCGCCATAACTGGACCCACAGACTAAGTCTCAAGGTTTTACTCTGCAGACAGCGACAGTGCTGGGATGCTGAGAACTTGCCTAACGTTCGAAAAAAAAAAAACGACGCAGCATGCGCCGTCCCGCGTTTGGCATTCTGAAGCATAGAAACACCTCTCAAAATAAAATCAGTCAGTCTATCATCTATCTATCATCCATCTATCTATCTATCTATCTATCTATCTATCTATCTATCTATCTATCTATCATCTCTCTATAAGGTTAGACCAAGGCACTATTGAGACCACCAAGGTAGGCAAAGTCTAAGCAACATGCAATGAGTTTATTGCCATCTGGATGCAGATGGGCCAAGGGCAAGGCCGTTGGCACTGAGAGAATGGTGCTTATGGTTGATATGGGTCATTTTAGATAGGGGAGTGGGCACTGGTCAAGAGGCTGTAAAATTTTAGAGTCCCACGGGTGATGGGCCTAGGGCTGGCTGATAAACAGGGTGATGCTGAGAGCAGCAGGGTGGCTGCTGGCTTTTTGTTATCTCTGTGCTCCTGTGGATACAGGTAGTGGGTCTGCTTGGGAGGGAGTCTGAGTTGGGGGATCCGGCACTATCTATCTCTATCCCATACTTGGGATGGTGGGATGGAGCTCAGGGTCTAATGCATGCTGGGCAAGCCCTCTGGCACTGAGTTAAACCCCAGTCCTTATTATTTTAGTTTTTATTTTGATACAAGGTCTCACTAAGTTGTTTAGGCTGCCTCAAACTTGTAAACCTCCTGGATCAGACTTCCACATAACTGAGTTTATAAATGTGCACAACTGCACATGGCAGAATGTTTTATTTAAAAAAAATTTTTTATGCTCAAATGAGAAGGGGAACAAGGGAGGGGGAGAGGGAAAGGAAAGAAGAGACAGAAAAATTAGAATAGAAGGAAAAAATGGGAGCAAACTTTTCATAAATAAGGAAGGGAAGAGGTGTCAAGGGGGGAATGGCAAAAAAAGAAGCAAGATATATCATGTACAGGTACAAATTATCTATAATGAATGTTATCAGTATGTGTATCTAAAATGTACCAATAAAGGTTTTGCTTTAAAAAAAAAAAGGAAGAGGGGTTGAAGGGAGGAGAGGCAAATGGGAAAAAAAGAAGCAAGATATATCATGTATAGGAACAAATTTCCTATGATCAATGTTATCATTTATGTATAGCTAAATGTACCAAAAATATGTTTCTTCCAAAAAATAAATTTTTTCTTTGGGTTTTTTTTTTTTTGAGACAAGGTTTTACTATATCGTTCAGGCTGGCATTGAATTCACTATTATAGCCTAAACTGGACTTGAACTCACAGCAATCCTCTCACCTTGGCTTCCAGAGTACTGGTATTGCAGGTGTGAACCACCAAACCCAGTGGCAGAATGTTTTAAATGAGCACAATAAATTGGACTGAAAATAAACTAATTATAGTGATGTGTAGTAATTGAGAAAAGAGATTAGGGCATGGCAAAGCTAGCTGGGGAAGTAGGTATGACCTGCTAATTACAAAGTCCCAGGACATGTGCACAGAGCAGTTTTTAAAGCCCCGCATGTGGACTTCATATGACAACTTGAGTAAGTTTTCCATAAGACAGCCTGGAACTGACACTGACCTAAAGACTGGGTAATACAAAAAGGACAGTCCACATTGGGCTTTGCCACTGTTTGCTCTTGCATGTGATCTGCCACACACTGTGGGATGTACGTCTCTTCCTACTTTTTCTTGGCCCAAACTTGCTCTGCAGAGCCTGTTCCTTTTCCTACTATTGTAGATAGGTAAATTAATTAGATTTCTTGTAGGCAGTTAGACAGCTGGTGGTGGGTCCTCCAACCTGGAGGAAAATCAACACATTTACTGAAGCCCAACATTGTAAAAGAAAAGAAACTACCACACCCACATACCTCCCCTAAGGATGAATAACGGTGACTGGCATTCTAAATAGGTATCAATCATCTGGGTGGGGGACCAAGATCTTCCAAGTAAGATCCCTGATCTACACCTTACCACCAAAAATCCTTGCTCATTCCTTATATGCTTGCTACTTGACTTGTTTCCCCATTGTATCCCCATTTAATCAATATTACCTAAGCAACTATACTTTCAATCTTACTAGTTGACTGTAGTTGTTTCCCACCTTGAACCTACCTCAGCTTGTGGCTTTGTCCCATAAAACACCTTTGAGAAGCTGGGTGAGAAGTCAACCCATTTTCTGATCCCCTTTCTTTCTCTCTTAGGCAGAAGCTATCTTTCGCTCAATAAATTTTTCTACTCAGCTGTTCCTAGAATTCACTCTTCAATTTTAGACAATGCAAAATCACAGTTTGGATATCTAGCAGATTTGGGAGTTAACATCTATTCCCACTATACCACTAACTTTAATAAAACTTTGCTACCATTTGTGCTTGTCCCGACTAATTCTTTGCTCAGGACAGAAAGAAAGTGGAATTCACCTGAAGGAGACCACAGTGCCCCAAAACCCAATAATATATTTGGCTTAGCCAGCCAGTAGAGCAGGTAAGGCCCTTTGAGGCACTTTTTTCCCTCTAAAATGCCATGAAGGGTTTTTTTTCTTCTTTTTCCATCTCTCTCCTTTAGGTTAGGGAACCCAGAGACTTTTCTCATTGTTAGGATATAGGTGCTGCTCAACAAGTCAAGAACTCACCAACTGGGTGGTGGAAAGCCTTTATTTGTGGTGAAGCAGAAGCACACATGCTATGGGATTGTCACATGCCCTTTTTATATGTTATGGGGGCTTAGAAAGGAGTGGGTTGTGTGTAGACATGATAGATAGGAGGTGGAGGTGTTCAATAGGGTTTGAAAGAGGGACATGCTGAGTTGAGAGAGGGATGTGCTGAGGAGGTGACACCTAAATTAGCACAGGCAACAGAAGCTTATAATGGTTTTGGGGAAGGGGAGCCTTGTCAGATAAGAGAGCAGAAACTTATTAGGGCTTTTGAGGGAAGGGGAGGCTAGAAGGAATGGCAAACTTGTCAGAGATTTGGGGAAAGGAGAGGCTGGAGGGGAAACTTGGGTTTACATTACACTAATGGCACCAGGAACAGCTTTCTGGTATATCCCAACATATGGGTTGGGGAACAGAGAGCAATACCCTCTGTTTTGTTTTTTATTCTCAGCCAGTAAAAGGCCTACAGGCCCACTTGAAGTTTATCGACTCTTTTATTCTGTTTCAGATACTTAGTAAAGAACAGCCAGAGAGCATGTTATTATTATTATTTTTTTAGTACCAGGGTTCAAACCCAGAACCTTGAACCTGCCAGTCACATGCAATGCTGCTGAGCTACATCCCCAGCCCTATAGAGTCTGTTATTAAGCTAGTTATAGAACAAATTGTTTAGGTACCGTACGTGCAACCATGAGTTTTGTATGTATTTCTTACCTCATGCTTCTGTTCTCCATGACACTTTGCTCAGCTTTTTCACTCTTTGGGGGCAAAATAGCTATTGATAATGTCATGGATGAGTGAGTCAGAATAATAGAGATGCATCACACTTTGTTACAGAATTGAGCCCATTTATTAAAGCTGGCGGCTGAGGGGCACTACTGCCCAGAAAGTTCTCTTGGCAACAGGACGTGGTTTGATTTATCCTTTTAAATCATGCTTTCAGTTGGGGAGGGCTCAGGGGAGAGTAAGCAGAATCCAACAGGAGCAGAATTATGCCAGGTTAGTGGGGGGGGCACAAGAAAGTTGCACATACTAGGTGAGCTACAAAACATCCTGCAACTGCAGCAAGTTTGCTCCCAAGCAGGGTGTGGGAGTTTTGGGTGCTTTGTCCAAGCACAAGCACTTTGTTGAAGCACAAATACAAAATGTCTTTGAGGCACAAGATGGAGTCAGATTGGTTATCACAGTAACTTGGTCACCTGACTGAGTAGCCACCTATCTGAGTTTACTCCTTTTGAGCTAAAAGTCTGCACTTCCCTCCTAGATGGCCATTTCTTTCTCAGAGTACTAACTTAATCAGAGTTGCTACTTTATTTTGTCACATGACTAGATGCATGGTTTAAATCAGCCACATGGGTTCATCATCTTTGCTTTCAACTGATCTCACAGTCCCTCCAAAATCTCACCCTTGTAGATAGAAGCTAAGCCTTTGATTACAAGGAGCATGTAGGTTTTCTTCCTCTTTTATTTTGGATTGAGCTAAATCTCTTTCTTGTTTCTTCTAACAGAATGCAGGTAATTTAGAAACATATGCCTGATGGCCTGAGCAGAACAAAACAGGCTGTAAACCTTAACCCAAGTGACAGTGAGTCATTCTTGGGATTTTAAAAGGTTTTCTCTTAAGAAAGAAGTTTCTGCCTCTATTGCCTAAGCAAAGTACTAAAGTTTTTTACTATTAGGGTAAATGAAAGAGATAATGAGGCTCTACTTAGTTATTGTGGCTATGACATTACTTATGGTAGGTTCTCACTAGAACTTGTAGATGATTTCCAGAAACCTTTTATTAATAGAGGAAAATAGTTTAGAACCCAAAAATGATAATGATTTTAGCCGGGTGTGGTGGTGCATGCCTGTAATCCCAGTACTTGGGAGGCTGAGGCAGGAGGGTCGCTGTGAGTTTGAGACCAGCCTGGGCTACATAGTGAGTTCCAGGTCAGTCTCAACTACATAGTGAGACCCTGACTCAAAAGACAAAAACAAAACAAAAGAAAAGGGTTAAAATACCAAATTTTGTTATGGGCATTTAACCACAGTTGAAAAAAGAAACTTTATAAAGGTACAAGATCCCAGTGATGAATATAACTGTACTGTGTATCTAAAATGTACCAAAAACTCAATGAGAAAAAAAGAGAAACTTTATGGCAAAACAAGACTGGCACAATGTGTTCTGGAGAAGAGTGAAGATTACAGATGCTCTTCTGCACAATGTACAGAATGCCAAGTGGGAAACCAAACCAATTCATTCTCCTTGCCTGACAAAGCTGCTTAGGTAACTGATTATACCTAATTCTGATTCAGGAGTCAAGTCTATTAAACAAGGGGAAACTGTGCAGCAATTTTAATTCAATAATAATGATAATTCCTTTTCTTCTTTGCTAAAAGCCTTACATAAAGACGGCCATTGGGGGGCAACCCCCTCCTTTCCTCAAAACCTCAGAAACAGAACAGAAAGATGATTGCAAAAGCAAAGAAGGGTAACAACACGCCTTCATATTTACCCCCACCCCAGCTTCTGGCAGCTGATTGCTCACTGTCGCGATCGTATCCCCAAGCTTTTAACTGTCACTGAACGAGAGGCTGCACCCCAGTGATTTCTTAGCGCTGGAGATTCCAAGTGGACTAGCGCTCTTAGTCCCCTAGAATGCTCCCTAGAGCCATCAAGAGATTCCTAATGCCAAAGGCAGTCCTGAGATACTACTTCCCAAATGGCTTTACCTGTTTAAACAAAGCCATCAAGCGTCCCAACCCCATTTCCCAGAGAAGTGAAGGGGCCCAGGAATGGAGAAGAAAAGCCCTCCGGAAGGCTTTTGTTGCTTCTATGAAAGACACTGATGTCATCCCAGCTTGGGACAGAGATGTCTGTCTAGTAAATACTTAAGTCTCACAAGGGATGCTTTGTGGGCTCAGAGTGGGTCTCTTCCTTCTGCATAGAATGCCATGTAAAGGAGCCAAGACCTTGCTGTGTCTCTTTCTCTCTGTAGGGCCCATCATGAGCCATAGGAAACCTCAGGAACTTCACCCTGCAGATTTTACCAAAACAGCACCACTAGGCCATATCCTTGAGCAATGGGAAAGGTTTAAAAAAGTAACAGCTGTTCTTTTATCCATGATTGCAGTGCAGTTTGGATTCAATATGAATTAGGAAATGGCAAGAGATGGGTATAGGATGGAAGTTTAAATTATGATACTACTTTTTATTGAAATGATTTCTGCTTAAAACATAGAAGGTGGAGTTAAATCCCTTATGTTCAGGCTTTTTTGACACTTTATCTCAAGAAATGCCAGAAACTATGGCATTTACACTGCCTCCTGAGGAAAAGAGAGAGATCTTTGATGATCCTGTCCTTGGATCTCCACTTGTCTCTCAGGGGAACATGGGTCTCTCCAGACTTTAATGAAGACAACCACACTGAGAGGTCTATTCAACCTCCTCCGTATAGCCCTCAGGCCAATAAATTAGGTTCATTCCCTCCAAGTAGCTCAAAAACTCCAAAAGACCCTTGTGTCTTAGAGGAGCCCAGTATTCCTCAGCTTCCTCATTGTTCTCCTCAGACAGACTTATGTCCCACTGGCTGCACACAGAGACCTTTGAGCCCCACAGGATAACCCAAAGTGATGCTTACTCCTCACAACTTGTTCCTCCCCTGAGAGAAGTCTCAGGACTGAAAAAAACTACTTGAGTTCAGGTCTTTTTTTTTTTTTTTTCAGTTGAAGATATCCAGAAATGCCAAAAAATGGCTAGGCCAACTATCAGAATCTTAGTAAATTTAGCAGAAGAATTTCAATCTTTGACTGTTATACCATTTTTCCCTGAGTGGGCTGTTAACCAAGGTAGCAATTAGCATATGAAAGTTTGTTTGTAGTTTGAGCAGCTCTTCCTTGATCTTTGATAAGGAGAGGGGGAAGCAGACCAGCATGGAGCCACTTTAATTTCAGCAGGTCTCATATTCCCCACTGGTTTTAGTTAGAATCAAATCCTTGATTCATCATCGGATGTTTTACTTAAACTTTTAGTATAAATCACAGCAATTTCTAAAGGCATCGTTTTCATAGCTTAAGGAGTATAGACAGACAAGTTGGATATTAGGATCCCCAGAACACATAAACCAGTAGAATGCCTTGAAATCACCTTAAAAACATAATTTCCACAGAGAAAGTTCCATTTGGGGCATAGTAATTACCAGTGGCAGAAGGCAAATCAACAATATCAGTGCAGACAGCTGAGACATTGTGTGACTTTTGGATACCAAGAAAGTAAGTCCCACTCTTAACTACATTGAATGGGTAGCTGGGCAAAGGATACTTAGTAAGCTTTAGTTGCTCTAAGGGCAGGCCATTTTAATGCCAATTGTCTGATAAGTCACCATAGTGTGTGGTGTGCAAATTCAGCAATCAGAGGCTAATTATAAGTCTGTCTATAGCAGCAGTGAATGAGTACCATCAATCAAGTCCATCATATCTATATCTGTTTCTGTATAATTTTGGATGCCCTTTAGGCTATTCTGTATTTCTTGCAGTGCAGGAGTTTTCTGATAAACTCTTAATTTAAAAACATAATAGCTCATAACAGTTTGATGCAATATAAGAGTCCATATCTTGATTGCAGTCCTCATTCTTCAGCTGTGCATGGACTCACCAGCTTGCAGTGTGGCAAGAGCAGGGCTTTGAGTGTGTTGTCTCCTGGAGTCAGAATCCATGGAATTCTGCTTCACTCTAGAGTGGTGGTAGCTGAACTTCAGCTACCTTGACAGCTGTGGGAGTAACCACAAATGCCTCATATGGCCCTTCCCATATAAGTTGTAGAGGGGTCTTCTTCCAATGTTTTTTTTTTTTTTTTGGTAGCGGGGATTAAACTCAGGTCCTTGCACTTTCAAGGCAGGCCACCGAAGCACTGAGCTAAATCCCCAGCCCCTCCAATTTTTAAAATAAACTCGGCCCTCCAGTTTTATCAGATGGGCAGGAGTTAGCACAAGAGGTTTCTCTTTATTTCTAATTCACCATTGAATATTTTGAAACACTTTGCCCAATTCTAACAGCTGTGATTCCATACTGGATAAACCCAGTTGAGATAAATTTTTTTATAAAGTCTCTCAAGACTTTATAGGGTGGCCTTTTAAACAAGACCTCATATGGGGAGAACCCAGTATGATTTGGGGTATTTTTTATTTTAAAGAAGGCCAAAGGGAGCAGATCAACCATAATCTGGTGTTATCTGACAATATTTAGTTAATACTCCCTTAACGGTATGATTCATCATTTTTTTTCAACTTACCAGAACTCTGATGTCAACAAGCACTGTAACAGTTTAGCTAGATCTTGTACACCCTCTGCTACAAATGCTGGCCCATGTCACAGCCTATGGAGAGAGACAGACCAAACCTTGGAATTTTAAATAAAATCTTGTATACCTCTGAAGCCCTCTCTTTTTTCATAGGGAAGGCTTCAGGCCATTCAGAAAAAGTACAAACCCGTACTAACACATATTTATAACCTTTACAAGTGGTGGGTATAATCATCTAAAGTTTCTATTCAGTTGTCCTTTTGGTTTATATGTCTACCTTAGCATTACCATTTGCTATTGCATCTTTTCCTTCTTGGTGTTCAGAGCAATGAATTATTGCTTTGTCAGATTTCCATATAGCCTCAAATTATATTATATCCTGTTTATTTTTAATAAGCTCACCCTCTGCTGTGAGAAGACCACACTTTTATAGACTGTGCCATAGATATGCAAAGTGGCAAAGAGGAATCTGTATAAACATTCACCCTCTTTTCTTTTGCCCATCAGGGAGCCTATATGAGTGCCCATAGCTCTGCTCACTGAGCTGACCATTTGGTGGTGAGGGGTTCTGCTTGGACCACTTCATCTTGAGTCATCTCTGCATAGCCAGCGTAGTGTACCCTAAGTATCTGACTTGAACAGGACAAAATCAGCTTCAGGCAGTGGGTCTTTCTGCAGATCTGAATGACTAGAGAACAACTTATCAGTGACCCTGAGGCAGTCATGGTCACGGGGCCAGGTTCCAAGGGCAAAAAGTAATGGGGTTTAAGGTTTTAACTGGAACAAAATATAGGCGGGGTTTCTCACAGATGAGGGCCTGATATAATGTGACTCTATTATTTGAGAGCCATCAATGTCCTGTTATTTAACAGTTCTAAAAGGCATGGGGAAACTGAACAATGCATTTTTCCTAATGTTAGCATCTCAGCTTACTTGATTAGCATAACTGCAGTTGCCAGGGCTTATAAACAAGGGGGCTATCCCTTTGTAGCTGGATCCAAACTCTAATATAAATATACTACTGGCTGATTCCATGGGCCTACTCTTTGAGTGAGCACCCCTAAAACAGTATGATTTCTTTTAGTTATGTACAAACTAAAAGGCTGGGTCACAATTAGGATCCCTGATACAAGGGGCAGCAGAGAAAGTCAGTTTTAACTGTGTAAATGTTGACTCTTGCTCTTTACCCTATAATTACTGTCCTTCTGAGCCCTTTAAAACTTCATATAGAGGTTTGGTTGTGTCTGCAAACCCTAGAAACCAGATTTTGCAAAAACCTGTCACCCCTGAAAAATTCTCTTATCTGCTTTTGAGTTCTTTTATCTTCCAAGCAGCATATTTCTTTGGAAACTTCAAATCCTAGGTATCTGACTTGCTCTACACAAATATGACCATTTTCTATGAAATTTTATGTCTTGCCTCTTGAAGCAGCATGAATAGTTTCTTAATACCCTGTGAAGTTTCTATTCATTTAGTACATCAGAAAATTAAGAATAATAATCATAATCATATGTATGAAACTTCATGTCCTTTATTCTAATTTGATATCAAAAGCACTTTTTAATAAAACTTCTTAATAACTATTTATTTTCTCACAGAAAATAGCATATTTTGAAAATGACTATTATAAACATATCACAATAACATATTTAGAATCCAACCCTTTGATAATAACCAATGTAAACATAATTCTATAATAACATATTTAGCAATGTTTATTGGGGATATATCTACCTTCTGAGAAGGCTATGAAAACTATTGGGGCCCCCATTAGTGAATAAAGACAAGAATAAATTTTTCTGAGCAGCTGTCCTTTTTACCATTAGCAGGAGTCAATCCAGACTTAAGAGTTTATATTTAATTATCTTGACAAAATTTTAACTTATAAAACCAGGTTATAGAAATTAATGAATTATTTGTATCCTTGATGTCATTTCAATAAAAAATATAATTGAACTAACATTTTTCAAACAATTGGACAGACACAGACAAACATATAAGACAATTTATGAAACTATAATGTACTCAAATGTATTTGACCAATTGAATTATAAAATCTCTTTTAGTTAAGACTAGTCAGAAATTTTGCAGGTCATTTAAAGAGATATCTTGTAGAATTAGAATAAAAAGGAATGAAAGCATTTTATGACTGTAAATGTAAACCTTTTATAACAAACTTGAACCCAACAAGCAAACATACATATTTTCTTATTAAATCATTTCCACAAACCTTCTCTATGTACTTAGGCCTTCTGGTCTTGTTTATCTTTTTTTGTCTCTTTCCAACAAGACAAACATACAAAATCCTTTCATATTAAAAGTATATCACTTTTATCCATAGCTTTCCTAATATTTTCCTCTGTCTCATTTACTATTAACCTTCTATGACAAACTTCAGTTGTTAGAAGTAATAAAGTGTCATTTTTTTGTTCTTAGATTGCTACATCTTAAAATTTGACTGGCTGTCAATGTAACAGTATTAGCCTTATATATTTTTTTCAACAAAGTACAGAAAAGAGCAAGTTAATCCTATAATCACAATTTAAGAATTTGAAATGTACAAGAAATTTTTTTTCTAGGCACACGAATCAAACATCATCTCAAATTGAAACAATAATACATTTACCAAATAGTTTAAATCTGCAACTTGATTTTCCTTGTAAAAATCCCTTGATATCTGGTAAAGCACAGTTGCAATTTCTCTGGCTTTGTTTTAGATTCCAGACCTTTGTTGTCAGCATTGGGCTGATATACATAGGGCTGGCCTTGGGGCTCTTAAAACCTGGAATGTTTTTTCTCTATTCTGCTGTATGTTTTTCAGAGCTTTCCTAGCTGTTTTTAATCCATTAAAGATTTTTTTATTTTAGTTTTTTTTTCTAATCTGAATGCAAGCCCTGTTCCATTCTCTGAGTCTGACAATGGTTTCCCATCTGCATTCTCCAGTGCAGTAATGCCATGTTGTTTTCCTCTTGTTTTTGCCTCCACCTCCTCCACACCTGTGATCTTAGCAATTCAAGCAGAGGGGGAGGCAGCTCGACCTCCTTCAAAGAGGAAGCTCTGGGATTTACTTCTAATGATGTCACATTTTCTGAGAGAGGTAAATCCACCATGTGAAAACAGCAGATTTGGCAAGCCATCATTCTAAGAACAAAACTAAACAGTTCTCACCAGCAGCTGATTGCCACAGAGCAGAGGTGTGAGAAGCTCCCAAGCTGGGTTGTTCAATCCACCGAAACACAGTGTGCAAGGCTCCAAGTTGTCAAAGTCTCAGTTAAAACAAAGGAAGATAACTTTTTTTCCTAGAGTTTTTCTGGGTGCAAACCTGACTTAGTTGAGGCCATGATAACTCACAAAGTTTTCTGAGCATCTTTTGGTCTTAATTTTATTCCATAGTCCCCCAGAAAGCCTTTATCAAAATTCTGAATCATGTACTCAAGAACAGTTGGTTTAGTATTAGCATACCCCATGGCCACTACATATTCCCTTGTCTGGTGATGCAAGACAACAAAGGGTGGGGTGGTATTCCAGAGAAGGGCCTCATTTGCTTGTGAGCCTGGCTGTGAGCTTCCCAGATCTTTCAGGCCCATTTGAACTATGGAGAGTTTCTTGTCACAAGAGTCTCTGCTTTGTCCTTTTTAAGCATGGCCACAGACTTGTAGGACTGACCCACAAAAGTTCTGCAATGCCAGGAGGGCTTTTTAAGTGCAAGTTCCCCCTCCCTTTGTCTTGGTGCACAGATGAGGCTACTGATGGCTTTTGTAGCTCATTCCACTCACTCTGTTTCATACACACAATCACACAAGATTCCCTCCCTGGGGCCCCTTACAAAACACAATAGAAAGCACTTTATATTTTGCCCAAATTGAGGACATAAATCCTCACAAATGGCAGAGAAGGGAGGTTAACCAGGCCTCCAATCTGTAATCTGCCCAAATGTTCAATTAAGAACCAAAGCAAGGCAAGAAAAACTAGGGAGCAACCCAAGAGATCTCACCATTTGGACAGATGATTTCACTCAGTCACCTTCCTTCTGCTGTCTCTGCTCTGGGTTTGAGCAATCCACTGCCAGCAAGCTGGCCTCCAGTCCTAGAAAGGGAACACAGGAAATCCTGGGGGTGTGCCTCTTACCTTCCGAGGAGGTGGACAGTCGCTCCCTCTGGCGGGACTCCAGTGGAGGCCCAACACAGGCTGTGTCAGTTATCCCCTTCCTTCCCAGCCAACACACTAAATATTATAGAAGGAAACAGTAAGTGACACACAGAGGGGCAGCAGAATGGAAGTAAAATAATAAATTTACTCCCTAATAAGGGTCTATCACACATAAGCCATGCCTACATTGATGACCCACTTGGTTACAATTTCTTTTTTATAGGGTTTCATAGCCTTCTGTGGAGTATAAACTTTGTTAAAACATTTAAAACACAACTGAGGGACTGGGGCAGGAGGGCTTGGATTGTCCAGTTCCCATGGTTCTTGGGAGATCTGGAAAGGCAAGAGGTATGACAAGCAAGCAGACAGACAACACAAAACAGAGACAGACAAATTTGCAAGGTCTATGTCCCTGTGCACAAAATGGCCATACAGAAACTGATTGCTGGACTCCCCACCATCACGGTGAAGCCCTGGACAAGGAGATTAACACTATGTCTGACTTTCCTTTGCCCTACCAAGGATTCTTTCCAGACCAGTCATAGGAATAAAAAATTCCTACCTCTGGAGACATTTAGACTGGATAAACTTCTTTCAGGTGTTGGTGGTGGCTTCTGTTATCCCCCCAATAGGCATCAGAGTCCCCAGGGCCCTGACCAAAATGGTCAGGGTGGCCTCCCTGGGCCTCTTTCTGGCACCATCAGCCTAGGTGTCTGGTCGCCAGCCAACTGAGTAAAGGTGTATCTTGCTGGGGACTCCAAAAAATGTTATACCATTTGTCCCTGTGTGGGCTGTTAACCACGTTAGCAATTAGCATATGACAGTTTGTTTGTAGTTTGAGCAGCTCTTCCTTGATGTTTGATAAAGAGAGGGGGAAGCACAGTCTCTGGCCGATTAGCAGGCCAGCACGGAGCCACTTTAGCTTAGTCAGGTCTCACATTGACTTTTGCCTTTTAGGCACTTGCTGTACCTCAGATAAAAAAGAATCTTACAAGAGGTTAAGAACTATGCAGATGAGCAATATGCTTTAAAAGGGGAAGGAAACCACCCTGGAGAGGCTATTCTCCCTTCAGTGGAACCAAATTGGGACTATAATACTAGTGAGGGACTAAAAATGATGTCTAATATGATAGCTGCTCTTACTATAGCAAATGTGTACTAAAATTCTGTTGATTATAATAAGGTTGAATGGGATCATACAGGGCAAAGAGAAAGTCCAGCTATCTTCCATAATAATTAGCAGAAGTCTTTCATAAATGTATTAATATAAATCCATCTTCCAGGGAGGGAGAAACACTAGTGGGACATCATTTCATTTGTCATTCAGCTCCAGAAATTCATTACAAAAAGTTGAGATGGGCCCAAAGACATCTATTACCTAATTTCTGGACATGGCCCTTTCTGTGTTCAACAAATGGGTTCTAGAGTGGTCAAAAGTGAAGGTTTTTTATAAGTACCTTTTTCAGACTAAGGAAGTCCTCATTTATTTTCTTTTTAGCCTATGGAAGGATTTGATAATGTGAATTTCTTTGAAAAGAAAACACTCAGAGCACTTTAGAGTTTGTCAAAATTATATTTTTAAAATGACATTAAAGTTGAAAGAGACTCATAGTCTTTCCTTGATGATATAAGCTGTGTCATACAGCATTTAAAAGGATCAATAACATACTAGAAAAGTGAATTTTAAGAGGCATGAAAAGGATTATACACCATAACCAAATGTAGTTTATCTCGGGTATGCAAGTCTGGTTCATCATTCAGAAATCAATTAATGTAGATCACTACACCAATACATAAAAGAAAGAAAATCATATGATTATAATATTTGACATAGAAGAAAGCACTAAAAATACAAAACTCTCTTATAATAAAAGCCCTCCAGATCCTAGAAATAGAAAGGAACTTCTTCAAGTTGATGAACATCTATAAAAGCACCTTTAGCTAACATCATACTTAATGGTGCAAAACTTGAAATACTACCATTAAAATCAGGAACAAGGAGAGTATGTCTCTTCCTATCACTCTTTTCGACATCTATAGGATGTTAGCTAATTTAATAACAAGCAAAAGGAAAAAAGGGACATATTGTGAAGAACAAAATAGAACTGTTGCTGGGTGTGGCAGTGCATGCCTGTAATCCCAGCACTTGGGAGGCTGAGGCAGGAGGATTGCTGTGAGTTCAAGACCAGGCTAGAACTGTTGCGGTGTGGCAGTGCATGCCTGTAATCCCAGCACTTGGGAGGCTGAGGCAGGAGGATTGCTGTGAGTTCAAGACCAGGCTGGGCTACATTGTGAGTTCCAGGTCATTCTCAACTACATAGCAAGACCCTGTCTCAATCCCCCCCAAAAGAAATAAAGCTGTCAAAAAAAATTGTCTTTGCTCATAGATGACTTTGTTGTTGTATCAGTCAGGGTACTCTAGAGGAACAGATAATATATGATATGATATAATGTAAGATAACAATATAAAATATGAAGACTTTACAAAGTAGACTTACAATGGGTGCTTGCAGAGTGAGGGGTGGAAGAATGCAAAATGGCCACTTGCATGCTGGAGAGCTGGAGGATCCAGTCAAAAGTTGATGATCTGAAGCTTACCTCAGAGTCCAGTATGAGTTTGTATGGGAAAGGTGAAGGGTCTATACTAGAAGGGTGAAGAGTCTGCACTGGAATTCTGAAGGAAGTGGAAACAAATATTTAAGGGTGATTGTGAAGAACAAAGCTCCTCCAAAGAAGCAATGCCTTCCATTTTTATTCCACCCATGCTACAACCCTATTGGTTATTGTCACCCATATCCAGGGTGGGTCCTTCTCTCCCACTTTGAAGCTTTCATATCACTCATCTAGTCACACCCAGAACTGTACTCCATTAATCTGCTAGGTATTTCTTAACGCATTCAAATTGACATCACAATTAACTATCACAGTTGTTTATGTACGAAATCTGAAAGAATTGACAAAAATACTATTGGAATTAATAAGAAATTATAGCAGGGTTATAGGATACAAGATTTAGATACAAAATCCAATCATTTTTCTATACATCAGATATGAAAATTTGAAATTGAAAACATTATTTACATTAAAACTCCATAAAAATGAAATTCATAAGTATAAAGCTTAGGTGTACATATTCTCAAAATATGTACCAGATTTATCTGAAGAAAACTATGGAACTATGATGAAAGAAAAGAAGAAGCAACTAAATAAAGATACTCCATATTTAGCTCTAGGAAAACAATATTTTCAAAATGTCAGTTCTTCCTGTGACTTACAGATTCAGTGAAATTCTAATCAACCAGTAAGATATTTTGTGGATATTAACAAATTGATTTTAAAGTTCAGAGAGGCAAAGAATCAGAATAGCGAACTTAATATTGAATAACAAGAAAAAAAAATCATAAGATGGACACCATGTAACATCAAACACCAAACTACTGCTGTGGTTTGGATATGGCTCATCCCCCAAAGGTTTATGTGTTGGAAGCATGGTCTTCAGTGTGGCAGTATTGGGGTGGTTCAGCCTTTAACAAGCAGGGCCTAGAAGAAGATAATTATGTCCTGGATGTTCCACTCTCATGAATGGATTAATGTTATTTTGGAGTGGGTTAAGTTTTGTGGGGCTACATTACTTGTCACAAGAAGGGTTTGTTATAAGTAAGCCCAATGCCTCTTTTGACTCCCTTTTCTGCATATACTATTGCATGATGTCATCCACCAAGAAGCTCTAACCAGACCCAAGAACATAATACACTATGCTCTTAAATCTTCAGAACTGTGTGTGACCTAAGTAAACCCCTCTTATTTATAAACTACCCAGCCTCACATATTTTGTTATAGCAATGAAACAATCAACCAAACAACTAACAAACAAACCAGAGAGTCTAGAACAGAGTCCAGAAATAGATCCTTATAAATACAGATGATCCTCAGTTTATTATATTTTTACTACAACTTTTCAGCTTCATGGTGATGTGAAACCAATATATATTCAAGTACTGACTATACTTTGAATTTTGAAATTTAAGCTTTTCCACACTAGGGATATGTGGTATGATACTTCCCGGAGTTGGTGAATAGCCATATATATATATATTTTTTTGTACCGGGTATCAAACTCAGGTCCTTGCATTTGCAAGGCAAGTGGCAGAACCACTGAGCTAAATCCACTGCCCCCTATAGCCATATAATTGTGGCAGTAAACTGTTGATACCCTTTGGTGTCCCATATTCCCAGGTACCAGCAAAAACATTATTTCAAAAACATTGACAATGTTTGTAATTCCTAAAAAGGACTCAAAATAATAAGAAAAATTTTTGATGGCAAGCACCTAGCAAATAAGACAGGAAGGTGGCTGTTTTAAGGAGCTGGTTTGTAGTTTAAAGCAATTGTGTACTAAAAGGGAGCCTTGAGGTTGCCAATTCTTCAGCCATATATTTATTTATTTTTTGATCGACTGATTGGCTGATTGATTGAGACAGGGTCTCACTGTGTAATTCAGGCTGTCCTTGAACTCATTATGTAGCCCAGCCTGGCCTTGAACTTGTGGCAATTCTCCTGATTCAGCTTCCCAAGTGCTGGAACAACAGGTGTGCACTACCACGCTCAGCTTAAACCATATGTTTTAAATTGATCGTACAATTGATAATTTTTTTCTAGCCTTCTGCCCAAGAAACTGTAGGATTTCAGAAACCTAACATAATCATGCTGTTATGGTATGGCAGATTTGGAAGCCAAAGAATCAGTGTGTTTTGCTATTCTATGAACATAGGTAGACCACTATTCAACAATAATTTAAAAACAAATTTACAGGTTAGGCTGCCCCCAGAGCTGCTGCAGAAACACAATTGTCCACCTACTCTGGGGAGAAGTGTCAGGAGTCCAGTGCTCCAAAGATGGACCAAGCTACCATCTCTATCAATGCTTGTTCCCCTGCCCTTGGCTTCTGCCACCAGTGTCTACAGAATGTGCTTATAGTTTTGGTTTTATGTTTGGTCATTTTCTTACTTTTTACAAAGATGAGTTCCTGGGATTTTGTGAAGCTGTAGATTGTTTTCACAATATGTCCAGAGTTTTTCCTCAAATTATAATGTTAATAGGTACCAATACTCCAGTTCTTATCTTTAAGCAAAGCTGTCTTTCATTCTAACACCTTTTTAAAAAATTAGAATTTTTTTTCTGTTTTAGGTTGTGTGTGTGTGTGTGTGTATGAGAGAGAGAGAAAGAGAGATAGATAGATAGAGAGAGAGAGAGAGAGAGAGAGAGAGAGGCAGGCAGGATTTCACTAGGAAGTTCAGGCTGTCCTTGAACTCCCTATGTAGCCCTGGCTGGCCTTGAACTTTGGCAGTCCTTCTGACTCAGCCATCTGAGTGATGAGATTACAGGTATACCTCACCATACCCAGCTTAAAAAATACTATAGTAAAAGATACATTGCTGTTAATCCCCCACATACTAGTCCTACAATTTCTGCCACTTTCTGAAGCAGTTCTGGAAGCCTTCCTTCATGTCCTTAGTTTCTCTACCACCATTAAAAGGCTCTTAGACATTGTGTGTGGATTACATTTCATTGTGTGTTTTCAACCTCTGTGAAGAATATACCATGTTTATCTCTGTTTTACAGAAAGAGCAACTGATGATTTGAGAGTTTATGTATCTTAGTCAAGATCACACAGCTGATAGGTAAAGAAATCACCTTGCTTAATTTACTAACCCCTTTGTACTGCTTCCATGAACTTCTATGTGTTTTTAAAAATTGTGGAGCTTTGGATTTTTCTTAGTTGACAGGCTTTCAGGTTCACAATCTTTAAAATAGGCCAGGAACATAATCCCCATCTTTGTGGGAGTTATTAATAGAAGATTAACCTGATTCTATTGTCTCAGCCGTATAACCACCAAGCTGTCCCAGAACCAATCTCCAGAGAGTGCTATTTCCAATGTGCCTGTCAACTTGGTGAGAGACGTCAGAATTACCTAGCACTTACTAAGAAATCCATTCTAATAAGAACTTTATTGAAATAAAATTCACATACTACACAGATCTAATTTTTAATGTCCATAATTCAGCTGTTTTTAGTGTTCTGCAAAATTGGAAATCATCATATCAATTTTATAACATTTTCATCACTACTTTCCATTTGGAGTATTTCCACTTTTTGACTGTTATGAAAAATGCTGTTATGAACATCTTAGATATGTGTTTTCAATTTTCTTTAGAAATAGAATTACTAAGTTTATGGTAACTTTATATTTAACATTTTGAAGAATTGCCAAACTATTTTTCAAAGTACTGTACTAGTGGGTGTGAAGATGTATTTCATTGTGGTTATGATTCACATTTCTCTAATGGCTAATAATATTCATGTTTACTGCCCATTTGTATGTCTTATTTGGGGACATATCTACTCAAATCCTTTCTATACTTTTAAATTGGTGCTCCTTTTTATTTTTGAGTTGTGAGAATTATTTGTGTGTGCTGGATACAAATTTCTCATCAGATGGATGATTTGAAAATTTTTTTTATTACTGGAGAGATACGAATACTACTTTGTTACTTTCTTGATGATATATTTCAAAGCACAAAAGTTTTTAATATTGTAAAGTGGAGTTATATCTAAGAAACTATTGTACGGCGCAAGATCATGAAGATTTATGCCAATGTTTTCTTTTGAGATTTTTAATGGTTGGTATTTTACATTAGGTCATTCATCCATTTGGAGTTAGTTTTTATGAGGTTTGAGGCAGAGCTAAAATTCATTCTCTTGTATATGAATATCTAGTTGTCCTGACATCATTTGGAATAAAGACTTCCTTTCCTATGGTATTATTTTGGTACTCCTATTGAAAATCAGTTAGCTGTGAGACCTGACTGAGCTAAAGTGGTTCTTTGTTGGTTGGCTAATGACCCTAGAGACTGTTGTGCACCACTCCCCTTATCAAACAACAGGTACTGAGGACACAACATTCAGTTTTGGCCTTTACTTGTTGGGATGAAAAGCTTGGGTTAGCACCCTCAAGGATCAATTATTGTTATATTGCTTGTCCTCTTGTCTAGTCCCTGCATGGACAAATGGAACAAGAGGTAAGGAGTTACCCCTGAAACAAAGGGAGGAATGATAGGGAAAACTTTTATAAATAGCAAAAGCCTGTAAAGTGTTACAATGCAGAATGGCTTCTGCTGTCTCTAACAGCAGTTTGTTTTGTTTAGCTCAAAACTAAAAGGCACTGAAGGCACTAATTGCTGAATGAGGCATTTGGCCTTACCCTGAGATAACAGGGCACATCAAGGTCTTGAGCTCCTATGAGACTGGAGCCACCTGATCATAAAAGTGTCTAAGTGAAAGAACCATTGTTAACATTTGCTTTCTGGACCCTGAATACTCCCTTTCTAAGGGCTAGGATAGATAGCTAGGCGAACCTTAAAGGTAAAATCCCCAACAGCAAAGAACTGCTACACTTGGGTTGAAAGTTAACTGTCTTGTGACCATGATTTGTATATCTATAAATGAAATGTAATCACCTACATGAGGTCATGGCTGGAAACCTTATAAAACCTATGCACAATCCTATAACGGGGCTTCACTTCTCTTAGAGAGTGGAGTCCGCACGTGTGAAATAAACTTCTCTCAGTTTTACCTGTGTCCCGGTATTGGGTGTTCTTTCGCTGGCTTGGTACAACACTAACCTTAAATATTCTGGTTTTTCCTCCTAGATTCCCAATTCTACTCAGTTGGTATATAGGTAGTCTTATGCAGGTACCAGTATCTTGGTTATTGTGGCTTTGTTTTGATAACAGTGGCTACTTTTGAAATTGGGAAGTAGTGTGTAAGTTCAATTTGTTTTTCTTTGGTACTGGGGATTGAACTTGGGACCTTGCACTTGCAAGGCTGGTGATGGAACCATTGAGCTAAATCCCTGGCCCTCAATTTGTTTTTCTTGTCAAAGATGGTTGTGAAAATATTATCTTTCCTTTTCCACTGTAGCTTTTAAAATTAGTATTCAAGCTGTTAATTTTATATTTTAATTTTGCACTGAGTCTTAATGGTTTTATTTTATGTTGAACCCTTATTTGTTTTCACGAATAAAATCTTATTATCTGAAAATAAAGAAACTTGTTTTCCTCCTTTCCAATGTCAACAATCACATTTAATAATATTAATAACAATTCCCTCTAATTAATTAATATACCTTCAAGAATATTATCAACAGTGTTGCTAACAGCATCATTTCAGCATAAATTTTAGAATATTAATCTCATGCATGATGGCTTATCACATGGACAATGTATTTGGTCATGATAGAAGAGAATCTTTAAATTTCTGCTTTTCTAATTATTAATTGATGTTGGCTTTTTTCTTTATATTTTTGAGACAGGCTGCTCAGGCTGGCCTTGAACTCCTGGGCTCAGCCTCCTTTGTAGTGCCACTACAATTGGCTCTTGATTTTTGATTTTACAAATGTCTTTTTATCATTTGTTAAAGTAATTATCTGTTTTTCTCCTTTGACCTTTTAACTCAATGATTTGTTGATATTTAATCAAGTTTGCATTTCAAGACTAAACTGCTTTGGTCACAATGTTGTGGTTTTTAAAATATTGCTTAATTTTATTTTCTAATATTATATCTAGGATTCTTTGCTTTTTGGAGATAGGATCTCACTATGTAGCTTAGGCTGGTGTCAAACTAATGATTCTTTTGTCTCAGCCTTCTGAGAACTAGGATTATTTAGGATTTTTATAACAGTATTTGAGTGAAATTGAAATACAGTTTTCCGTGAAGTTTTATAATCAGTGTTACATGATTTGTACAAGTACTTGGGATTCTTTTCATTTCTTCTGGGAAATTTAATGAATATTTAACTGTTTATGCAAATGTTAATTCTTTTAAGATTTGAAAAAATTCATCTGTAAAGCTCTCTAGTTTCTAGTCTCTTGTCTTTGGGAGTTATTTAGTCTTTGAAAATTTAAAAAATACTTTTCAGACCTTGATTTGTGTTTTTTGTTCTTTTCAGAGTCTCACTATGTAGTTCAGAGTGGTCTTGAACTCATGGTAATCCTCCTGTCTCAGCCTCCATAGGGCTGATATTACAGATGTTTGCCACCACACTGGGCTGCTATTTTCTCTTAAATATCACAAAATTTTAAAAAATCATTTTTGTCAATGGAGCTATTTTCTCCATTTTCATTTTGTTCTAATATGGACTAAAGCTATTTGATAATATGATAAAATCTTCCAGAGTTAGGAGTTTGTCTTTTTGAGTTATTTTTTGCAATATATATTCTTTCAAAAGTCATGAATTTTTCCTGAATTTTTAAACTTATTAATGAAGAATTTAATTTACCCCACTAGTAGTGGCTATTTCCATTATTATTCTTATTAATGTGTATTTATACTTTTATTTTTCCCTTTTACCATTTTATGAAAATAATATCAGGTAATATTATTTGTACTATTTTGACTTTTGGAATTTCTTGAACTGTTATCTGTGGCCATCATAGGGCTGATTTTTGTGACTATTTTAGGGGAAAATGATTTAGTCTACTTGCTGTAGAATATTCCTGTTTGGCATTAAGTGAGCTGAGTGTTTCTGGGAGCAAACTATGTTCTCATGGGTGCATGTTATTTTTTAACCACTGCAGTTTAGAGTTCTGCAGTAAGTATCTCAAGAGTAGCAGCAAAGCCCTGGTCAGAAAGCTGATCTGAAATGCAAATCCCAGGCCTCACCCCAGACTTACTGAGTCATGATGTTCATGTTTACTAAGATCCACTGATGACACATGTGCACACTCAAATTCTAAAGGATTTAATATTGCAAGTTATAATCTTTTATTTAGTGGCTAATATCTTCCAAATCATATATCATTTGTGAATGTTGCCCTTTTAAATAAACTGAATCATTCATTGAAAAGATAACAAAAAGAAAGCTTTACGAGGCACAGAGAACAGTATAAAATTGCCACCACTTTTTGGAAGATGTAATTACAGCTGGGGCTGGCTCCTGACCGCATTCTGATGTTATTCTTTCCTCCATCTCCCTTCCCTTCATGCTATTTGGGAACTGATTAAGACCTAGGGATTTTGGCTCTGCAGCCTCTTTGGACATGTTCACACTCCCCTGGACTGCAAACTTGAGTGTAATAACAGTGCTTTGTCTGTGTGTTTTTCTGTGAGTCTCAGTCTTGGCTGAAGCCATAGGCAGTGATGCCAATCCTTGTGCTGAGCATCAACTGAAAGAAGCAAACAGTGCATTCTTCTCTCCTCACAGCACATGGAGTTAGGCAACCATAAGAAAGGAAGCACAAGAAAGACCAACAACCTGGTAATCACCAAGGAGCTTAACAGATTAGAATAGGCATAAGTCAAGGCAGTTGTATTATGTGTCTCAGGAATCAGGGCTTTTCAGGAAAATTCATGAGAATGCATTCAATTCTCATTATTCCAAGGGCCTCTCTCTCCAGGGAAATGTCTTAAAATAGAAACACCTGGCAAGTATTCTAGTTTTTTTTTTTCCCCTAGGCTGTGACTCTGTGTGTGTGTGTGTGTGTGTGTGTGTGTGTGTGTGCGGGTGTGTGTGTGTGAGTGTGTGTGAAATATGCTGGGGATATCTCTGGCAGGGAAGAAAGGAGTAGATGAATTACAGCAGCCTCTTTTTTCAGGTCTGTTAAGGTATTTCAGTCAGGAGCTTAACCATACACAGGTGTGGAAGCACCTTTAACAAAAGGCTATAACTTTTGGTACGACAACCAAAAAACAAAACCAAAAAACCTGGTTTTTGATTCAGCCAATTCCCTGGTTGAGCCTGAATCCTCATACTGATGATACTTGGCATGAAAAATATACACAATTGCAAAAGAGTGTGAGAAATCAACAATGTCTTGCCCACAAACATCTGAAAATTCTGAGAACAAATTTTGACTAATCTAACTCCTTTATGTTTTTATCAATTGTTTCTTAAGCTGTTTTATTGTCAGAATGCTTTAGTCAGCTTTTCCTCTCTGGGACAACATACCTGCCATGCATGGCTGTGACAGCTTACTGTGTCAGTTCGGTAAGAAATGCCCAAGTAATTGGCTCAGCATACTTCTGAGCGTGGAAGACCCACCCACCTTAGGGAGGGTCGTCTCCAGAAGGGTACAAAAAGGAAATGAAGAAGGTTGGCTTTTGTTTCAAGTAATTATTGACTATTTGTACTTCTTTATCTGAGGATTGTCTATTCATTTCAGATGCCCATTTTTTGATTAAGCCTTTAAATTTAGGGAGTTATGCTATTTGAGTTTTTTATATATTCTAGATATTAGTCCTTTGAGGAGTGTTTGGCAAACCTTTTTTCTCATTCTGTAGATTGTCTCTTCACTGTTGGTGGTTTCTTTCATTGTGCAGCAGCTTTTAAATTTAATATAATACCATTTGTTGATTTCCTGTGCAACTGGGGTTCTGTTCAGAAAGTCTTAGTCTATGCTTGTGTCTTCAAGAGTTTTACTTATCTTGTCTTCCACAGGCTCAAAGATCTTATTAGAACTCAGATCCAGTGTAAAATCAGAGCCATTATATTCCTTCCTAAAGGCCTTTCAGAAATAAGAATAAATACTGCAGATGAAACTGAGGTGAAAAGCTCAATGATAGCATTATAAGGAGGGACCATGAAGAGTTTCTCAGCAGTTGATAATCATTTTTTGCCTTTCTGTATCTTGACACCATCATTATTTTTTTCTTTTTTGACCCAGGGATTGAACTCAGGTTAAGGCAGGTGTAGGAATCACTGAGCTAAATTCCCAGCCCCTTGGCACCATCTTTGTATTTTAGAAGTTGGACTCAATTTTGAAAGGCTTCTTTTTCCTTGTTCTTGCTCCTTCTGACTTTAGCTTGTATGGCTTCCTCTTTGTCCTTTGCTTTGCTTCTTTATCCACTTTCCTGAGAAGACAGAGTGGCCAGCTGAAACATGTTGATTTTTGTCCTATGCTCATAACTATTTTTCCTGTACTTCTGTTCAGGTTATCTGCAGATACACGCAACTCCTGGCACAGTGAGTATGGTTGTTTAGGTTAATCTCTACCAATACAGTCACCTTCTTTTCATATCTTCATTTGGGATTATTTCTATCTCTGAGGTCATCAAGGGCAATACAAATCTTCACAACATTAATACAAACTATTTTAACTTAAAACATTAATTTCCATTTTTTTAAAAGACAGGGTTTTACGATGTACTTCAGGTTGGCCTAGAACTCACTATGTAGCCCAGGGTGGTCATATATTTGCCATCCTCCTGTCTCAGCCTTTCAAGAGCAGGGATTACAGGTGTGTAACACCATTCCTGGCTCACAAATCTCTTGCTACATGACAAAATTCTTTCCAAAGGGTATATTGCATACAGATTTGTGTCGTTTTTCTTATATTAAAACATCTATAATGCAATTTCTTTATGTTTATCCTTCATTTTAAAAAAATAAAATAAGACAAACAGATATTTTTGCAAGTCATTTCATTTTTCTTATCATACTAGTATCATAATTAAATCAGGAAAATTCTTTCTGATGATAGGTTCTTTTATACATAATTCCTAGATCCATGAACTGAATGATGGGATGAAGGGTCACTGGTAATGTTAGGGTTTTTGTGCCCTACACCCCTGAAAATTCATATGTTAAACTTAATTCCTGATGCAGTAATATTTTAAGAGGTCAGGCCTGCTGGGCAGTGTGGTACATGCCTGCGGCCCCAGCTGCTCAGGAGGCTGAGGTGAGAAGAATTGCTTGAGTCCAGGAGCTCCAAAGAAATGGGGTGACATAATGAGAACCCATCTCAAACCAAAACCCTCAAAAAGTGAGGTCTTCAGGAGGTGATTAGTCATGAGGGTTCCACTTTGTGAAAGGGATTCATGTCTATATAAAAGAGGACTGATTGTTGCCCCTTTACCATGTGATGGTGCAGCAGGAAATTGTATCTTGACATGGAGAGCAAGCCCACACCACATACCAAGTGTGCTGGCACCGTGATCTTGGACTTCCCATCCTCCAGAACTGGGAACAATACAATTTCTGTTTTTTCTAAGCAATCCAGTTTAAGATAGCATTATAGCATTCCCAAATGGACCAAGAAAGCCAAAAGTCACCCTCTTTGTCCATGTAGTATTAGAGCTCCCTGCTTGAGTGGGTTGTGTTCTTGTTCACTTGGTAAGTGAAAATCCCCACTTGAATCTGCAACGATATTTCCACCTCAAGCCTGGATACTCTCTGTTTAGCTAATTTAACCTCTCATTGTATCTGAATCTTTAATCCATTGGTGTATCAGTAAAACACCTTACTAATCCTATCTGGGAAACAGGATTAAACATTTCTCCTAAAGTCAACCTTCCTTTTTTTTTTTTTTGGTCTCACAGTGCTGCTTTGTTGTTGGCAGTTGCTGACTGAGAAGTAAGGACATGGTGTTACTCAGTGTAAAGTTTGCCGATCAAGGACAGATTTGGCACCCAAGAACTTGGAGACTTTTTGAGATAGCTTAGAAATGAAAGCTCTGTTCTCCTAGGCCTCTCTGTTCCCCCAAACTTATCTTGTCCAAGGTGACTTCCTCTTGGGAGTTCTTCTTAATGTTATTATTTGTTCTTAGTGTTCTCCTCCCTGCTTTGATCAGATTCCTTCAGGCCTCCTGAATTGCCTTTTCCTGAGAGTAGCTTCTAGCTGACTGGCTACTAACCTCAACAGCAGAAAGTGCCCAAACAGCCTTCTCATTAAAGGTCCTTAAAACATACCCTTGAGGGACTGAAATTTTAAAGTTGGATGCAAGGAGAGGTTGACCACAAATTCTTGTTTTCATGATGCAGAGTTTCACTTGTTTTTCTATTATGTATGAGAGGGGGGGGGAGGATTTGTATTTGCATGTAGTATCTGTCTTTTATGCTATATTTGTTTTCATTCATCCATTCATTTTCATTATCTCTCTTACATGGTTTCAAAATATTTTTTCTATTACTTCTGCCATTAAAATACAGCCAGAACTGGTGATCAAATGGTCCACACTAATACAGCTATGATGATTACCAGATATTAAAACCCTGCTGTATCTGATAGCAAATAACATTTACCACAAACCAATCCGAGTGCTCCTCAGCTGCCAGGGAATCCCTCACTAAATCCTTAGCCTTTACCCATCCATTCTGCTTAGAGGGCACCCCTATCCTATACCCTTAATATATATTTTGATTATCAAATTCTGAAAATAAAAATATTTAATCCAGAGTATATGACCATTGAACCAGTGTTAATTCTAGAATTCAGCCATGATTTGGGAAGAAAAAACAAGAAATCCCCAAATAGTGAGAATAGATTCTATGAAGCGTAGACACCAGGTTGTAGTACAGACCTGGCTAACTTACTGATGTGTGAGCTTCCTGTCCCTAGACACATAGTGAATACTCTCCAGGGCCCCTTCCAGCCAAATGATATTTAACATAGTGAATTGTTTCACAAAGTACCTTCCTAGCATGTTACCTGGGTCATGTAGGGCTGAACAAATAAAGAAGGGAGCGCTTTCACAAGGCCTCTGTTTGCCAGCTGGGATTTGGACTTGTGGTAGCTTCAAGAGCCAGCTACAGACAGCATAAATCTGTAATTATGAAGCTTTACTCTGGAGCATGGATCCTCCAAGGCAATCGAGGGAACGTGGGATGAAATTGTAAGCATGTGTGTGGGATATCAGGATGTTTTGGAGGGAAGTGGTTTGATTTTGGGGATAAGCAGTTGAGCTTTAAAAGTACAATGACAACATTGAGGGGAGGATTTATTTTCTGGGACTAAAGTGAAATCAAAGGAATTCTTGGCCTCCTAAAAGTGAGAAGGCAGTCATTCCTATGGGTAACCAGGATGTAATTCCCCAGTACTTCAGCTCTTACGTTTGGAGTCTGTATGAAGTGGCTTCTATTGCACAAGGTTAGTTTTCTGAAGAGGGTTGCATTCTAGACCTATTTAGAGTAGAGGTTATAAAAGCTGGGTGATGGGAGCAGAGCAGCTCCTTTACCAAGTTGGCTCTTGCAGAAGGGTGCTTCAGTTTTTTGCCTCTGTAAAATGGGGAACAACATATTATCTTCTTGTACTTTTTCTTAGCAATTATTGTTTTGTGAGCTTCTTGCCTCAGCCTTCTAGAATGCTGAGATTATAGGCATGGGCCACTATACCTAGCTTAAATAATTCAATTCTCCAAAATATTTTCATTTTCCTATTTAATTACCACAACACAAATTTCCGCATCTAAGGATTGTTAATCCAGTAGTACTCAACACAGAATCAATGATCACATTTCTGAAAAAGTTTCCAGAACGGTATGAAATCAAAGCATTGTCCTTTTCCGCTATGCTTCCTTAGTAGATTTCAGTCTAGAGCAGCTCCTTTCTTTATCTGTTCTTTCTTATTGAATCTTCAGAGTGTTCAGGCCAGATGTATTATAAAGCATTCTGTGGATTTCTGTCATTGTGTTTCTATTGGATATTTCTGAACCAGTTTATTTATCCCTAGTCTTGTGAGTCAGAGAGTAGGTTTTGATGCTGTGGACTAAAGACCTTGCTAGATGTTTGGAGTAAGCACTTGCAGAGTAAGAGCAAATCTTTGTGTACATTTGAAGGTACAATCTCACTAACTTACTGCTGGAGGATTCCAGTTCTTTCAGTCTCCACTTATCACCATCTTGATGTACTGTTACTGCGAAATCAGTATACTATAGCCTCTGGAGCCCTTCCCCCCCCTCTCTTTGAGACAGGGTCTTCCTATATAGGTCAGGCTGGCCTTGAGCTCACTGTGTAATAGTTTAGACTGGCATCACACTCATGGCCATCCTCCTGGCTCAATGTCCCAAATGTTGGAATTACAGGTGTGTGCCACATGTCTGGCTTCTGGGGCCATTTCTGAAATGAAAAAGATGAAAGAAACAGGAGTGTTTGATTCATTTTTGTCTCCTTTGCCCTGATTATGTCAATGTACTCTCAAGTCATCAAAAGTAAAACAAAGCCTGATAGTGGATTTGTTTTTTTCTGTAAAATATTTTTGAGGAAACCTCAGCCTCCACCTTTGCTATAACAAAATCAAATACTCTTGGCAATAAATTGAGGTAAGATATTGAGTTGTGAAATGTTTCATGGGTGGGATGCATGAGAAAATGGGTTCTCATTAGTACACACCACCCTGGCATTTAGACAGCTCTTATTTTTCCAAGAATTTATAATCATGGAGACAGAAGAGAAGAAGATATGGAGGCCAAGAGACATGATTTTCCCTAGTGCCATCCAGATTGCCAATGGGCCAAACTTAGATTAAGTCCTATCTCTTAAGTTCAGCCTTTCATTTTGCTTATTATCCACAGTAATGAAATCATTAGTTTTTTGTATGTAGATCCTTGAAGAAATGGTTTGAAATGGCTAGTGCTGAGGAGAAAATTACAATCAATTCAGCAGATACCAGAGACTCTTAAATACTTACAATCACAGCAGAATGTTCTCTGGTCCATCTTTGAAGGCCTGGAAAATGTGTCCCCGCCAAAGGCAGAATTCTTTGCTTCTTAAAAACATTTACCTTTACCAGACTGATAAAAGCATTCTTTTTTTTTTTTAACCTTCAAAGTTTGAGTTAAGATACTATGTGTAGGGTCAAGTAGCATTTTTTGGGCTGACACGATTGTTTGTCTTTTAAGTTGCAGACTGAATCACTTTTAGAACTATATCTTGTTTTACCAGCATTTTCTAAAGCAATTTTGCAAAAATCTCTTTCTCCTCCATGGGCATATATATATCCTTGCAATTACCAGGTGTCTGATTTCACCCATTTATTACAGAAGGAGTTTTCAGAAATTCCAATTATGTATCAAGTTTATGTCCTAGATTGTATTTTGATCTTAAAAATAGAATTTAAGGGGGCTGGGAATTTAGCTCAATGGCACTGCGCCTGCCTCTTGAGGTCCTAAATTCAATCTCTGGTACCAGAAAAAAAAAAAAAAAAAGAATTTAAGGTAATTTTTCTTAACCAGTTGCAAATATCACTCTAGTCTTGTTTGTTGTATATAAAATACATTTTTCAATTTTATCTCCTTTTCTAAAAAAGAAAAAAAGAAGAGAAAAAAGAATAGAAAATTTGCCATATGCTCCCTGCTCTTACATACAATTAATTCAGTCTTTTGGTCAATTGGGTTGTAAAAAAAATTTTTTTTCCTGTACCAGGGATCAAACTCAGGACCTTGTGCTTGAGAGTCAGGCAGGGGACCACTTACTCTAAATCCCCAGCCCTGGGTTTTAAATTTCTCAAGCTCTTTGAAATGTTTATGAAAATCTTGGCCACAAATGGAATGGAATAGGAGGAGACAGTCAGTGAGATGCACATCTCTAACAATCAGATGTTGGCTATGTGGGCAGCAGAAACAAACAAAAAAGAAACCTTCAATCTGCTTTAAAGGGTGAAGAATTCCCTGGCTCACATGAGGAGAGGCCTAAGAGTAAGGCTGCCCTCAGGGTGTGCTGAGCTGGTGATGCAGTATCATCAGGACTCAGATGCTTTCCATCTCGGCATCTGCTAATCACAGTGTACATTTTACTTATGATACGGTGGATTGTCTCTGGCATCAAAATATGCCTATATCAGTAGTATTGGGAATGGCAGGAACCTTTGCTCAGGTTTAGTTTCAAAGAGAGAGCATCTTATCTATGGTTCTCTCTAGATCCAGGACAATTTCCCAAAAGATCCCATATCATATCATATCCATCTGAACTGAGTCATGAGCCCTTTTCTGAACCAATTCCAGTCACAAGGGGACACCATGCTTCCAGTGAGTATCTGAGGTTATCCATATGAAGCAAACTTAGACAATTTGGGAACAGAGGGTTCACTGGGGAGTGCCCTGCAAAATTTTTTTGAGGAAGCAGGATTGGAAAAGGAAGGAGTTAAACACAATACTTGTCCTATTCCATAGGGATCTCCAGAGCTGAGATGACCTTTCAGATTGCCCTAGCTTGTATTATCACTGCCCCAGCTTTATACCTCTACCTTGATCAGTCATTGGATGGAAGCTGACACTAAGGATACGGTGTGGCTTCAGGCCTTCTTCTCCAGGGCGGTGCCTACAGAGGGACTGATCTGGGGGAATAGAGAGTTACCAGCTCTTCCAGCATGGGACAGTGGTGGTGACTGTTTCAATTTTGAAGTAGAGCAGAACCTGGGCAGAACATCACAACATACATCGCCTTTCATCTCTTGACTCATTTGGATCCGCTTTCTCTGTATATGTTCCAGGGTCCTGACTGGTTTGTGTTTCTGCAATTTACAAAGGAAAGGTTAGTAGTCAGGGTGATTTGCTGCTCCTTTAATGGTTGACAGGGCTAAATAAAGTCAACCTGCCACCAAAGTGGCTGGCTGAGCTATTCCAATGATTGTGCCACTGCCCAGCTCCCTGGAGTAGTAAGGACACTGGGGAAAATTAACTGAATTTGAAATATTAGCAACTAGCAATGGGTTTCTAACAGTTTTTTTCCCCTCCAGTATCTCCAACCCGATTTTAAGATGGAAAAAATCTGGTAGAAAGCACTGCAGAATAGCAAAGGAACTGGGGAAGTCCTTCTAGTCCGGGTTTAAAGCTAGACAAGAAAACTCTTAAATCTTGGAGAAAGAAAATCACTTGTTTGTTTCAATTCCCCTTCCTCTCCTTTTCTTTATTCTCTTTCATTTCATTCACCAAACAATCTTTTGGTAGGGCCAGTGGTGCCAAGAGCAAAGCAGTCTGGTTGGGAAACTGTCAGAGCTAAAGCTCAGAGGAAGGGGACATTTCATTTTTCATTTCATGGATCCGTAATTCCAAGACCCCTCCCCTTTTAAAGCCTGTTTATCCTCTCAACATTTGAGCCCCAGATGTGTCTCAACCACAAGAGTAAGTGGTTTTGGGTAGTGGACTGAAATAAAGAAAATACTGTGAAGATAGCAGAGAAGAAAGAGCTCAGGAAATGAAGCCCATAAACCAGTTTATGAATATTTGGCCTGATCTCCAACCTATGCCTGGGTAGATCCACTCTTAATTAGCATCCCAAAGATTATGGGAACTGAGTTAACAGAGAAACCTCTTCCCAGGGCCCAGACCATCACTAGATGAGACAATCAGGACAGATCTGGATAGCACTGAACCCCGTTGAAACCTGAACTAATACAATAGCCACAACTCATGTAAAATGAGTTGTTTCTTATGAATTGCACCTACTCAGGAAAGTACCTCCTAAAACAAAAATATCAACATTCTTTTGTAATATTTGAAAAAGACTCAGATACTCTAAAAGTAATATTTTAAATATCCAGGATATAATCCAGAATTACTTAGCATACAAAGAACTATGAAATTCTCAATTTGTATGCTAACACAATCAATAGATAGCAATGATGAGATGATACAAATTTTGGAATTATTTGGCAAAGATTTTGAAGTGGCTGTTATAAAAAACTTAAAATAGAAATAGAAGCTATGAACAAATGGAAATTTTGGAGCTTTTCAGCTCCATAATAATCAAAATTAAAAACTCACCAGATTCAGTAGCAGAATGAAAATGACAGAGAAAAGAAATAGTGAACCTGATAGATCAGTGGAAAATATTTAATCTTGGCCTTTTGGCTAAGATCAAGTATATAAATACAAAACTACAATGATAGATAACAGACCCACATTTGTTAGAGGCAAATGTTGAGGGAGGCTGTAAAAGATAAATAGATGGCCAAAGGGAGTTTTAGGGGGCAGTGAAACTGTCCTGTGTCCCAGTGAAATGGTGGCAACTGAATCTATTTGGTCTGGAGAAGAGTAGGGCGATAGGCATTTTTTTTTTCTTGCAGTTGTTCTACTCTTTTAGAAAAACTTAAAGTCACTTTATTAAGTTCAGTGGTGGAAATTATCAAAATATTCTTCTAAACTGGGCGTGGTGGTGCATGCCTGTCATCCCAGCACTCAGGAGGCTGAGGCAGGAGGATCATGTGAGTTTGAGACTAGCCTGGACTACACAGTGAGTTCCAGGTCAGTCTCAACTACATAGTGAGACCCTGTCTCAAAAAAAATATTCTTCTAAACTGGGCGTGGTGGTGCATGCCTGTCATCCCAGCACTCAGGAGGCTGAGGCAGGAGGATCATGTGAGTTTGAGACTAGCCTGGACTACACAGTGAGTTCCAGGTCAGTCTCAACTACATAGTGAGACCCTGTCTCAAAAAAAATATTCTTCTAATTTTTTTTTTTTTAAATCTGGGGGAAAAAAAAACCCAAACAACTTTGGTAGTTACATATGCTGTGACATTCAAGGCTGTCTACACACAGGGATATGAGCCACTATTGAGCTGCCCTCCAGTACTGTAGGTTGATCTTCATCATCTCCAGTTTCCTGTTTTCCATTTTCTTGAAAAAAAATTCACCTCCCCTCCTGTGGATTTTAGCACATTCCAAGAATGGATATGAGATGTGTCAAAATTATTATCTACTAAATTGGCTATTTTGTCCTATTAATTCATTACTAATTCAAGACTCCTACTTGCTCTCCTTTGTTCGTTTCTGATTTTCAAGAGTTCTGTGTCAGAATTCACCTTCCTATTTAAGAAATTCTCAATTGTACAGTAATGCCATGCATTCATTTTTGGGGGGGTTTCTTTTGCTTCCCTCCTCTCCTCCCCTCCTTCTGTCCCTTCTATTCCCTCTTTCCCTCCTCTCCCTCCCTCTCTCCTTTATTCTCATCTTCTCTTATGGTTTTATTAGTTCTATGATTTCATTTAATTTTTTATTGCACCGCTGACACTTAAGTGAAGATCATTATCCTGACAAAGTTTCCCTCTACTTGTGATATT
Organism: Fukomys damarensis; assembly: GCF_012274545.1. Classification (NCBI taxonomy): domain Eukaryota; kingdom Metazoa; phylum Chordata; class Mammalia; order Rodentia; family Bathyergidae; genus Fukomys; species Fukomys damarensis. The sequence continues at coordinate 50,939,318 of NW_022900926.1, read as the reverse complement.
AGTTTAAGCAATTGTCTCACTTTTTCTGAGATAAAACATCATAAATGGGAAAGCTTTTTAACTGTTTGCCATAAAACAAACAATATTTTGAGTGTTTGAAAGTGTTTTGGAGTTTGCTTTCGTCCTGGCCTTAGACATTACAGACTGGTGAAGCTGGATGGATCTTCTGATAAGACTTAGCAGAGAACAGATAAGTGAAGCCCTGTTGAAGGAGACTATGGAATCAGAATGATCTAGTTACATTGAGGAAGGCTAGTTATGGAAGGGACAGATCACTGTAGGGACAAGCTATGAAAGAGTCAGACGAGATGACTCCAGAGGTTTTAGCTGTGGCACTGTTCCCTGTCATGAATTATCATCATGGCGATGCTCTATTATTAACCTTTAGTCCTGCTTATGATTTTCATTTTGTGCATCCAGTACTTTGGTAATATTTTAAAACACCACATAAAAATAGAACTTTTATCATTTTAGCATTTATCCATCATTTGATGAGTTCTGAGGTAAGGAAATAAAACTTTACTTTTCTATTATCTTGACCATTGTGGATATAACTAATGTCACTTCAGAAGCCACACTATCCTCCACATATTGGGATTGACCATTTGTAATCTTGCTGTGCAAGTTTTATTTCTTGATTCACTTGTATTGCCTCCAGAACGTGATCTACCTCGACAGTTAGGTTAGTTGATTGAGATGTAAGCTGTGCCTGCCATTTTCTCAGGGCTCATAGTGTGTAGGATATGTGCTGATACGTGATACAGGGGTAGATATTACGAGGGTGCAGTTGCTCTGCCGGGCCCTGACCTCAGAGCCCTCTAGTCTCCTTACCTGGGGATGCTGCTACTCAGGCATATAGAAAGGTTGGTGGAGGTAAAGGATGTGGTGTTTTAGGATATTTAATGTCGGTGGCTCCAGTAAAGCAAATTCATGACCAGTCAGGCTAGTAATGCTGAAGATTCCAACGGTGGTGTAGGAGGAGGCCAGCTGCCATGAGACACACAATGTGAGGAGCAGAGGCCTGCAGCTGACTTTTGTCTCTCAATTCAGTGGATCCAAAACCAAAATACTAAGTGGACTCAAACTTGAACTGATTAGCCACGGAAGAGGTTATCAGAAAACTTTCTTTATCTATCTACAGTAGAGTACAATTTTGTACTTGGATCCTTGTGTCTGTGATCCATGAGGCCCAGTGCCTTCTGAATCAGCAATGATGAAAAGTTTGCTTGGCAAGTTTAGAATTCAAAGCAAAGAAAGGTACCTGGTCCTAGTGAGTCCACCTCTTGGTCTTACTGACTGATCTAGGTGCTGCCATGTCGAGGCGCCCTGCTCTGTGCCTGGCTAGATCATTGTGTGGGAAATTGCTAGACCCAGGTGTCCTTGGCTAAGTGCCTGGCTTTGGAGCCAGTGCTTCCACCACTTATTGCTGAGGGAATTAGGAGAGGTCAGCTTCCTCATCTATAAAATGAAAACAACACTAATCTTACCCAATAGTATTATTGAGAAAATTAAGCTAACTCAAATGTGTAAAACATGTTGCAAAAAACATGCCCTATAAATGCTAAATAAATGCTAACCATGAGGAGGAAAAGGATCCTACTGCCAGAGTCTCTGGCCTGTTTGCCTTGGGAAATCTCTCTTTCCACAGTGACTAAGACCACTGCAGTTCTCATATCTCCACTGCTGCTCTCATAATGTGCCCGGTTCTTCAAGTTCCCCAGAGTTTGTCCCAAGACCTGGAGTATGTTCGCTAGCTTGATTCAGACTGGGGTGAGAAGGGAGAATCGATAGACAAGAAAGCAGTTGAGCAAATGCTCAAAGAGAAGATCTGGGAAAGATGAAAGCAATAGGGAAGGGTACAGAATAGACTGTGAGTGGAACATGGGAGGAAGGGTGGGAAGCACAGTGCCTAGTACTCTGGAGGATAAAATGTGAGAGACCAGCAGGGCAAAATGGCTCAGATCAAGGACACGAAGAGATTTGGGTTTTATACGATTTCCATCATGGTCAAGAGAAGCCTGGAAACATCTAGAATTTCCGGGCAGCAAAGTGACATGGTCAGAGTTGAACTCTAGCCATAGAACCTAAAATTCCCTAGCCTTTCTAACCTGGACTACAGGTGATTTAGTGATTATACCAAGGGATAGGAGACTTTCTTTCTGCCCTGATTCAGGCTGTATTTGGAGGCTTCTAAGTTCCTGGAAGTGTTATAGGTGCTTGCATGAATAATGATAGATGAAGTTCCTCTTGTACTGGAGAAAGCAGATGAAAAACAATTCCATAAAGCATTTTCAAGTAGAAAGGGGCTGACCCAGGGCATGACGAGTGACAGATGCTGTGCCCCAGCTGCTGGTCACTGGCTGGTCACTTGTTCTTTAATTTCAGAATGTGTCTTGTCAACTTGCCTGGCTGGAAGCAGAGCTGTGCACCCTCATTGACATTCCTGGAAGACTCCCTATCAACAAAGGAGTATCACATCATGTAGGTGGTCTGAAGGAAGGTATTTCACTGGATTCTTCTTTTCTTTTGCATTATTTCTCAGCCTTACTCATCAGGCCAAGGAGGTGGTGACAGATTGGAATCCTGTGTTAAATAGCAGTTCCCCAAGGCGGGGGAAGAAATGGACGTCCCAGGCAGGAAGACATACCTAAGCTAAAGTCTGAGTCCTGAGAAGCTAGGTCAAGTTTAAAGAAGGTAAAAGAGTTAAAGATGGTTATGCTTTGATAAAATTTGCGGGGGGTCATGAATAGAAGTAATTTCAGATACATTTCCGATGGCAGGAGAGAGAATGATTTGAATACAGGAGATACAAAAGGCAGGAGACTAGTTAGGAAATTGGGGGCAATAACAAAGAAGAAAGGGGAGCCCAGGGAAAAAGATGACTAGAAATGAGACACTGCTATGAGATCAAACGGAAGGCAGTATGTGAGAGGAAATGAAACAGCTACAAGAGAGGGACATATCAGAGAGTAGGAAATTGGGGTTTCTCTTATGAAACTTATGAAGAGGAAGAGTCATGGGTGATAAAAGGTATAGGATATGACTAAGCTGAGGTACCAAACTCTAAGGAAACTAAGAGATGATGATCAGGATGATGAAGATGATAATAATGATAATATATGTATATGTGCTTGTGTCTGTGTGTGTCTGTCTTGTCTTTAGTCTCATGACCAACATAAAATAGCATGATTAGAAGTGAAATAACATCTTAGAAAACAGTCTAGTGCATAGAGGTTTTTAATAAGTGCTCAATAAACATTTATTAGTTAGGTGTGGTGCTGCATGTCTATAACTGGGAGGCAAAGGCAGCAGGATCACCAAGAGTTCAAGGCCAGCCTGGGCTACACAGTGAGACCCTGTCTTCAACAATAAAAACAAGAACAACAACATTAAAATCAGTACATATTTATCAAGTGAATGGTAAGGTGTCAGGTTTAATATGTCTCCCCTTGGTGTGAGTTGTTTGGTTGCTAGAATAGGCTGTGAGAAGCAGGCAGGGACTGGTCTAGTTGAATATGGTCAGGTTGCTTTGACCCAGGTGAAGGCTGTCTCATGCTACTGAAATCCTCCCTACCTGGAGGGATGTGGCCTGATGGGTCTTTCTCCTAGGGAGCTCCCCATATTTTTTTTCCTTCCTGAGTGCTTGTAAACCACATTCTCCCATCAATAAATTACATATCATGACTCATTTTATGACTGTTTTGCTAGTTTGCTTCTGCCTTTCATGGTAGAGACTCAAAGGCCTAGCAAAAGCCAAATGATCTGTGCATCATGTGACAGACCCCATTTGTAGGTGTACTGTACAACCTTGCAATGAGTAGAGGGACATCACATTCACACATTCTTGTGCTATCAGGGCTGCAGAAGGAAACAGAATAGGACAGATTTAGAGAATTTAATCAAGGGACTATTTACAAATGGCTGGGTTTGGCTTGGGAATACAGTGTGAAGCTAGAAACTGTCTGGACCAGAAAAGACCATGGAGAGAGGTAGCAGGACAGGGAGTAATACAGAGAGGCTGCTTTGAGAGAAGATGGAACTGAAGGAACTGCTTTTTGTTAGAGGCCAGTTCACAGGAAGAAAACTGGGAGACCACTCACTCCACCTTCCTGCTCTCCAGCTCCCTATTCACTAAGCTCAGTGGCAAGCTCATTGGAGGGCAAGGGGGCCCTTTGATATGACCCATCCATCACTTAGCCTGCTATGCAGAGGTGCAGAGGGCAAAGGGCCAGGGGCTGGCTAGAGGTACCAACAGACATGCCCAGCACACCGCCTCCCATTGGCCAATCAGGAGAAGTGATATATCCCTGCTTGTCTGGAAGTTTTAGTCACCTGCAAAAGAGCATATTAAATTGTGTCCAGAAGTGAAGAAGGGGTAGCCCAATCTGTTAACACACACTCTGCTATATCTCACAATGAGCAATGCATAAGCAT